>NC_090443.1:533330880-533955880 GCF_031143425.1 Pleurodeles waltl
CTGAGAAAATCTTTGGTGGCCAGCACTTTGACCACAATCCTTGTGAGGGTGAATCACTAAAGTCACTAAATTACCATGTGGTCTACCCCCGGTAACTATGGCAGAAAGCAGACAAGCTTTACTTAGAGGTAATGTGTATTTATGCAGCCTCCAAAAACAAAGTCAAATCACAACACAAGAAACCCTATCCAATTTCGAAAAATAGAGTAAATCATAATAAGTAAGGGGCGTGGCCAAGACCGCCACCAAGATGGCCGTAATCTTGTGAGGCTCCGGTGGCGGTACCCAAGTATCATCTGATCACCGCCACTATCGGCACCTGAATTCCAAAGCCTGCCTGTATAGCCACCTGGGGTCAGTGGTACACAGGGGGGCCCCTTATTATGGTATTACAGCAAGCTACATGCTCCCACGTTCTTCAGAGGTGGTGAGGCCCATCAACACATTTGAGCCGCCACGGCTACTGGGGCCACGGGTGAACCTGAGGCCGGGCTCACCATACACCACTGGTGGCACATTCCCCCTGGCCCAACAGGAACTGGACGCACCCGTTGATGTGTGAACTCTCCCCCGCCGGAGGTGCGGCAGCAGGGAGAACCCTGGTGCCTAATGACTTTGCTGCGTCACCCATGGCCGTGGGGGTCTGTGGCTGCCAGAGGGCTCGCTGGATGGGTTCCGTGGTGAATAACTGCACTCTTGACTGCCCACCACGTTCTACAATGAAAGCTTCATGTCTATGAAGTACCCAGCCTGTATTGGAGAGTGAGGCAGCGGGAGCTTCAACCTGGTAGGGTGGCGAGTGCAGGACCTGGGCTGTTGATTGGAATAACCGTGCCTAAAAGAAGGGAGACTCCAGTAGGGAGTCTTTTTTAATTTGGATTTCCATGGAAGGACTATCCTGTCACCCCTCTGCTTCAAACATTCAGCCCCAAAGTGGAGGAGCTGCGAGAGGCCCCAGGGGTTGTGCTCACTGGCTGGCATTGGAAATGCTGAGCACTGCAGGTGGATGACACCACTGATCCGAGGACTCCCATCTGTGCTGCTGGGGCTTTTTGGAAGACCTTCTCCTGTTGCTGAACACCGTGGGCCGACTTCTCCCTGTTGCATCCACGAGACATAGGGTGCGCCCCTAATTGTGCGAGACCCAGCCCCCTGCATGCATCCTGAGACTATCTACCTGGCTCAACTACAGTAGTAGTGGGGCGAACCACACATACTTTGACTCACCATCAGCATATGGGCGTTCCTATCCATCGGAGATCCACTTGACTCCATCTCATTTCCTAACAACATATCCTGTGACCCCCGGGAAGAACTGATTGTGGACCACACATTGACCTTCTTGTTCTATACTGTGCCATCAATATGGGCAGATGAGACCCCAAACAGCTCAGATTAACTTTCGATAAAGATAAGACCTTGGTGGCCCAGGATTCCCTTTGATAGCAATGAGGCTACAGAACACCAGGCCAGCGGTGCATCCCCTACTGACATATCTGCCATCCTGACTGAGCTGAGCGCAGGATTCTGCACTATGGATACCTGCTTTGACACCATCGCTGGAAGCATCTATAAACTGGGGGAGTGCCTGGACAGACAAGGAGTGAGAATTGAAGGAGGGGAGGATCGCCAGCCTTGAGGACAGCGCCACCACCTTGCAAAAACATGTTGATGGAACGTCTCTTCAAACAGGCAGAAATCAAATGTGAGGACTTGGTGGGCCAGTCCTGAAGAAACAATATCTGCATAGTGGGCATAGCAGAGACTCCAACATGGGCAGACCTGATGCTTTTGTGGAACAACTCCTTTTATCCCTTTTTGACCTCTCCACTTTCTCCTCCACCTTCACCGTTGAGTGTGCCCATCGCTCCTTGGGCCCGTCCCCTGAGGGAGACCCACCCCGCTGCCCTATGGCGCACCTACTGAATTATAAAGACAGGGACAGCGTCATGCGCCTTGCCCGTGAATGGGGCCCGCTCCATTTTCAGGTGCCCACCATTTTATTGTACCCTGATTTCACCCCTGTGGTGCACGGGAAGGACGCCAGAAGTTTGGTGATGTTAAGAACATCTTTAGGAAGAAGGGAGTGAGACATGCCGTGCCCTACCCAACACTCCTCAGGGTGTAGCATAATGGGAAAACCTGCATATTTGATACCCCAACTGACACAGCTACCTATTGAAACACTTGCCCTCCCAGTTGTCATCACCTCATAGGGGGACTCTGGTTTGCTCCTTTTCTGAGGCGGCCCAGAGGTCTACTTCACCTGAACAAACATAACTGTCCTACCGGAGATCCTGCTGCACTGCTCCTTTCGAAGTTAAGGTCCCATTTATATTTCTGGGTGCTTGTAACCCTACACAATGCAGGTAGAGACTGCTGTTGTATTTTGATGGTTAATTTGTTTCTCTGCTACATGTATACTTTTTATTCTATAGGCCTTTGCCATTCAGGTTGCCATGGCACCCTATGGTGAACACCAAACATGTTCTTTGGGAAATGTCTGTTGTTGTATTTTTGTTTACAGGGATGCGCTGGATGTTCTATTATCTGGTGTGGGTGGGGGCATGGGTATTCACTGTTATCTCTCAGTTGATGTTTAGTTGTCACTCAGTCTATACTACTGCCACCACAACACAGATTCTGACCCTTGTAACACGGGACACACCACAGCACATTGCTGTTACATAGCGTTACAACACTAAAAACCATGAAAAGGCACTTGACCTCAAGTTATTAGCCTGGAATACATGTGGCATTAATAATCCACGCAAAGGGAAGCAGGTGTTATCCTATCTCAATAGGCTTGGCATAGGCTTGCCTTCTTATAGGAAAAGCACATATTGCCCACTGACCCTCCCTTTGCTAGGATTTGTTGAACTCATCAGTACTTCTCCTGCTGTAGCGTGTATTCCCAGGGCACAATCATTCTCATTCATAAAACTATCCCCTTTACCCTACATACTTCCCATTCTGACCTCGAGGGCTGCCATGTTCTAGTAATAGGCACATTGGTAGACAAGTGTTTTCTGCATCTTAGCATATATGCCCAATGTGGACGACTCGGTATTTCATCATGAGATCACGGATCGGTTGGGACAGATTAAAGAAGACCATGCTGTATTTGGGGGTGACCTCAACATAACACAATGTCTTCATATTGACACTTCCAGCTCACAGCCCAGCATCAAACCTCAGGCCCGGAGCATTTTCTGCCACAGTATAAATGCCTACGCACTTCGAGACGTCTGGAGCTTCTACCACCCATCAAACCCGGAATTCACATTCTATTCTGGCCCTCATTTCTTAAGGTCAATATTGGACTACTGTTTCCTTTCAGTACATACATACATGTGGATCTTGGGGTAGAGGTCCTCCCCCGAACACTCTCTGACCATAGCCCCATCCTACTTAAGCTACAAATACCGTACGATTGTGGAAACAGTCTCTGTCACCCAGTGTTCCGGAGCGAAATTCTCAACTCCATAGAGGAATACTTCACGTTGAATATTTGCATGCTCCACACACAAGCCACACTGTGGAAGGCCTTTAAGGCCTATATCCATGGGGTGTGCATTTCCAAGCTCGTCCGAGTCCTCTGAGACATCAGCACTCAAGTACAAAATGTCAATAACAAGCTCAGGGATATTGACAATGCTGCCTCCACCGACGGGGAACCTCGACTACACCAGCACTCCATCTCATTGATGGAATTCCGTGACCTTGCTTACAAAGAGCTGGCATATTTAGGGAGAAATGCAAAAGCCAGTAGATACGGCGAAGGTGAGGATCCGGGCCGAACCCTTGCATGACTGCTGTGTCCTAACCGAATGCATAACTATGTTCTGGAACTGAGAGCGAAGGACAGGAGATGCATTCTAGGCGATCCCAATGTCCTCGCTGAATTTCAGTGATTTTGTACACAACTCCATACCTTCCACACATCAGACAGCTCAATGGCGCTCTCTTCGTACCTGGATGGAATCACACTAGTGTGGCTCACAGAAGGCCAGAGCCTGTCCATTAGTGAATCCATCTCACTCAGCGAAGTGACACATGGCATTGAGGACCTTGACGGTGTCAAGGCGCCCAGCCCGATGCCCTAATAGGAACATTCTATAAAGCTATGAAATACAATTGGCACTCCACTTACTAGCATTGTACAGTGAGTCCTTATTTGTAGTCGAACTACCACATAGGCTCCGCTGGGCTGTGTTTACTTTAATACCCAAGCCTGGCGAGGACCCACTCTGCTGTGCCTCCTATCGTCCACTATCGTTGTTAAACTTTGATAATAAAATATTGGCCAAGGTCTTATCAAATAGGGTATCCCTTCTGATAGAGGAACTCATATCGCCTGCTCAATCGGATTTTGTGCCTCACCGGTCCTTTTCCACAGGATAGCTCCCACCATTCCTGCAGTCGTGGCTCTATTGGATGACGAGAAGGCTTTCGATTTGTTAGAATGGCCTTTCCTGATAGCTGTCCTGGGTAGTCTGGGCATCCCACCCCCTCAACTCTAATCATGTTGCTCCATATTGACCCAGTAGCTCGAATTAGGGTAATTGGCTCGATCACTGAAACATTCCGCATTACACAAGGTACCAGACAGGGGTGACCCTGTCCCCTCTCCTCTTTATTCTTGCAATGGACCCATTGGTCCACTACTTACAAACCAAACATTCATATAGGGGCCTTCAACTCACTCACGGTCCCTAACCGCTCTCACTTTATGCAGACAATATCATGCTTTTCTTTCGGCACCAACTTTTATTATGCAAGAAATTATTAAATATGGTGGCATATTTATACTCTGTTTGAGCCGAATGTGCATCAAAGATTTTGACGCACATTCGGCGCAAACCTTGCACCATATTTATACTATTACACCCGACCCCGCGAATGTCAAAATTCCTCTGTGTGTGTCAGTTTCTGGATGCGGGAAACAGCCTTGCGTTAATGACATGCAAGGTAGGCGTTCCCGTCCCAAAAATGACTTTAAGGCCTGTGTGCCTTATTTATACTCCCACGTCATTTTGACGCACAGGAGGGGGCGGGCCTAAAAAACGGTGCCCAGCCTGATGTGTGCCGTTTTTTAAGGCCTGGGTCAGGGCAGGCATTAAGGGACCTGTGGGCTCATTTCCATGGTCTCTGACCATGGAAGCAGTCCAGAGGTGCCCTTCCCTACCCCCAGGGAAACCCCCACCCACCCCTGGAGGACACCCATGGATGGGGTGACCCATCCCAGGCAAGTACAGGTAAGTTGAGGTAAGTATTTTTTTTTTTGTGGCATGGGGGGCCTAACTTGGGCCCACCGACATGCCACAGTGCCCAATGGCCATGCCCAGGGGACAGAAGTCCCCTAGGCATGGCCATTGTGGCAGGGGGACATGACTCCTGTCTTTGCTAAGACAGGAGTCATTTCAATAGGAGTTGTGCATCAAAAAAGGGTGCAAGTCCGGTTAGAGCCATGATTTTTGACTCTAACATGACTTGCACCATTTTTTACGCGAAACCCCCATTTTCCCCTATGCTGGCGCTGCCTGGTTAGAGTAATTATTTTTTACTCTGACCAGTCCGCAGCGCCGGCTAACATCGAATCCATAAATAAGGTGCCCGCTTGGTGCGTTGGAATGGCGTTAGCCGGCGGTAAATTTTGTGATGCAAACCAGCGCCGGTTTGCGTAAAAAAGTATAAATATGGGCCATGGTATCCTTTCAGGTCTGCAAATCAATAGGACTAAATCTGAAATCTTTCCGTTAACTGATGCTGCCCAACCCATATCTGAGGAATACACTTTCCGGTGGGTTGCGGATGACAGTAAGGCCCAGATTTAGGTGGGCCTAGAGCCACATAACTGCTGCTTTAGTGTCATTTTTTTGATGCTAAGGGAGCACTAAGGTGGCCTTTTCCCCGTGCCCAATTTACAAAATGCGCAATGTATGCATTGCGCCACTTTGTAACCCTTTGTGCTACATTATCCATGTGCCATGCATAATGTATGCAAAGGAGGCGTTTTCCCATTAGGAGGGCCGAAAACAGTGCACAAAGAAATCTAAGAGATTTCTTTGCATCATTTTTTTGGCCACTTTTAGCGCCTGCTCAGAGCAGGCGTTAAAAGGGAGCATACAATAGTTTACAATGGACCCCTATGTACTGTTCAGGGTTAGCGCCAAACTTTTGGCACTAACCCTGAACAGTACAGCAATAGTGTCAAAAATGTTGACGCTATTGCCCACTACCATGCGCCTTGGTGCCCAGTATCTAAGATACGACACACACACATGGTGGGGTTAGGGCGGCTCTAAGGGGCACAAGGACTGCTTCCATGGTTTCCTTAAATCTGCCCTTAAATATCTGGGTATCCAACTAAATAGAGACAATAACCAAATACTGCAACTTAATAATGACCCAGCAATGGTGCACCTTGTCGCCAAAGTGACCCGGTCATGGCAGGATGGGTGGCTTTAATCAAAATGGTGATCCTACCCTGTTCTTTATACCTATTTTTGAATATCCCAATACCACTGACAATGGCATTTTTCCAAACCCGACATGGCAATCTCCTACACTTGGTGTGGGTGGGTGGTCGGCCACTGGTCCACTAGGACACCCGAACTCTCCCACCTGAATGTGGTGGATTTGGAGCCCCCGGCTTTTACTTTTACTGACTTGTCTCCCAATGTGAATATACACATTGGTGGTACCATCTGAATGCACCTGTTCCATTTCTGAGACCGGAGCATGACCAATTGGGAGAGCTCCTCCATATGCAACTTTTGCCCTGATGTATCCCTTTGGACCTCCAAGACATCCACACTGTGTCCATGACATGTTGGGAGTGGCACAGATTGTGCTGGCTATCGGACAGTGGACCCCTCTACTCAGCCACCCTTTCACTGCATGACAACCCGTGGCTCCCCCTCACCCAGAATAATTTAGTGTGACACACGCTCCGCGGCATAATTTGCATACATTCAGGGATTTATTTCCTGATGGTCATGCCCTGCACCTGGTAACTGGCCAATATCATCATCCGGTCTCCCCCGTGGACCTCTTCATCTTTCGGAGACTGCATAACACTCTAAGATCCTTTCTCCCATCTTTCACACTCCCTCCGAAGCCTTTCCATGACTAACACATGTGGTGATGGACGTGAGAGGTGACCACCTGATTTCTAGGCTGTACAAACTAAGCCTTGCCCTGAAACCGGACACAACAACCGAAGTCCGAGAGGTGTGGGCAGAGGAGTTGGGCAACCCCTACAGACAAGGTGTGGACCTATTGCTTTCGGTAAACTATCAACATAAACTATTGCATTTTAAATGTCTTCATCGCTGCTATCGCTCACTGCCTCCCATAGAAAATTCAACCCAGACAGGATGTGTCACCGTCCTAAATGCCGCTTTGCCCACCTAACCTGGTCCTGCCAGAGATCTCTTGATACTGGATCTTGATGCTCGGGCACATCTCTGCCATGCTGGACATTGCCATAGCCCCCGATCCTCTTATTGCCCTCCTGGGATACACCAGGGACCTCCTGCGATCGACACAGCATCGCATCTCCATAGCTCTCCTGTTCGCTAAGCATGAAATTGTGCTACATTGGGGCAGCTGCAAGTTCCCCCTGTCGGAATGGCTCAGAAGCTTGACATGTTAAGATAAAATTAGCGAAGACTACGTTACCTTGCAACCCCCTACATTCCAACCTATTAACATATGGCAACCCTATTGCAATTTTCTTCGCTCACTTGGGCATAGCTCATCAGCCCAGAATAGACACCTTGTCCTGCATATTAACTGTTATATATACTTTTTGATTATTACTTTCATATGACGTTGTAATGTATAAATGCTACTATTCATTACCCTACGATTTGGGATTATCTTTATGATTAGCCAAACTGTCTCTCTACAAAATGTTGGTAACGTACAGTACTCCATTTACCAAATGTTGTATGTCTGTTTGAAAAACAAGAAAACTAAATTAAAAAATAATGATAAATAGAAAGACACTAAATTGACAAATAAAACAAAAAAAAGGAAACCAAAGTATCAAGTTTAAGCTTCAGAATAGAGCCAAAAAATGTTAAGCAGAAACCACTGTCATCTAGTTGCTCTTGTCCGGTATCATGCTGCAAGTAACGGCTGATAAGATATAAAGCTGCTCAGATACAGAAACCATGTTCAACCTGGTCTGAAGTTTTAACTTTAGACTTAGGCCCTCATTATAACATTGGCGGTAAAAGCCGCTTACCGCCGTGCAGAAGAGCGCCAACACACCGACGCGGCCGTGGAATTCCGCCACAGCTATTATGACCCACATTTTGGAATCCGCCAAAATTCAGACACCCACACAAGTCCGCCACACCAAAGGTCAGTGATAAACTGGCGAAAACAAAACCTCCACCGTCACGCCAACTGAAATACGCCCACACTATCACGACACACAAATCAACGCAGCAGTCTTTCAACCGCGGTATTCCATTGGCGGTACACACCACCGAGCTCAAAATACACACACTCTTACAAAACACAGCCACATTGGACAATTTCAAATACACACACCTGGTACACATACACACACCACTCCCACACACCCATTACAATATAAAACACACACCCACATCACCCACAAACCCCTACTACCAAAAATTCCAAAAGAATACCAGAGAGAGATAGCACCAGCAAGAACAACAGCATCCACAAGCACACAACACCATCACCCACAGAACTTCCACGCACCTCACAGAACACACCACTACATATCAGCACACTTAACACCACACACTCCACCCCACACATCACCTACACCACCCCATGGCACGGCAAAGACACCGCAGGTTCTTGGAGGCGGAGCTCAGGGTCATGGTGGAGGAAATCGTCTGGGTAGAGCCACAGCTATTCGGAGCACAGGTGCAGCACACCTCAATTGCAAGGAAGATGGAGTTATGGCGAAGAATAGTGGACAGGGTCAACGCAGTGGGACAGCACCCAAGAAATCGGGAGGACATCAGGCAGAGGTGGAACGACCTACGGGGGAAGGCGCGTTCCGTGGTCTCAAGACACCACCAGGCGGTTCAGCGGACTGGCGGCGGACCCCCACCTCCTCACCCACAACTAACAACATGGGAGGAGCAGGTCTTGGCAATTCTGCATCCTGAGGGCCTCGCAGGAGTAGGTGGAGGAATGGACAATGGTAAGACAAATCTTAATTATTACATCCCCCACCCTGCCTGCATGCCATCACATACCCCCACCCTCACTCTCACCCCCAGCACCCCAACTCCTCACATATGTCCCAACATCACACACCACCCATCCCAACACCAAGCCCTGCATGCAACAACAAAGCATGGACACCCATCACTAAAGCATGGCCACTGCACATACCCATACAACCCCCTAAACCATCCTCACACAATGACCCACACAGGAATGCAAGCACTGGGGTACACGGTCACCCACCCATTGCAAACCATGACACACACAGATGTAATAACCATCCTTTTATACCCCTGCAGGACCCCCTACCCAACGTCAGCGGACAGGAGGGTCCACACATGTCCATACCACCAACAGAAGAGACCCAGAGTGACGACAGCAGCTCTGTCCAACTGGATCTAGATGACCAGCCCAGCCCATCGGGACCTTGGGACAGTCGGTTCCCCTTATCCAGTCACAGGCCACAACAGAACTTCCCTCCTCTGGAAACACCAGCACAGCACCCACCCAGCGGGCCCATACCTCTGTCCTCAGGACAAGTCAATCACATGCGTGTCCACCACTACAGGGAACCCAGGATAACCCACCACCCCAACAACAACAGGGACCTGGGGCAGTGGTAGTGGGCACACGGGCCAGGGGACGGAGGCACAGGAACCCAGGAACACAGGGGAACTGGGAGGGCTGCTGTGCGACAGGGGGCGGACAGGCCAAGGGAACCCACTCTCCACGAGGTCCTCTCCTCCATCATGGGAGCATACCACCACTCCCAGGAGACAATGGCAACGGTACTGGCCAAGTTTCAGGAGACCCAGCGCCTGCAGGATGAACAGTATATGGGTTTCAGGTGCTGAAGGAAGTACTCAACACCAGGAGGGACACTGTGGCACTACAAGGGGCCCCTGACACTAGCATGGACGATGAACTGCCCACCACCTCCGCCGGCGCTAGTGGACAGGACGCCCTGCCACAGGACCACCACACCAGCTCCCCACCCCCTGCAGAGGGAGAACCATCCCGCAAACGGTCCCTGAGATCCAGGACAAAGACAGAGCACGATGCCAAGACCCCCGCCAAGAAATTAGACCACCCTGATTGTCATCCTACTGTCCCACTTTGTCACCCTGTCCATACTTTAACTGCCCCAGCTCCACTTCCTATGCCCATTTGGGCAATGCACCTGTGAGACTCTGCAATGGACATTCCTCCGCCATCACCCCTCACCATTTCACTACCCCCTCCAATATTGAGCACCTAAATAAACACACTTAAAGCATGGAACAATCTGGAGTCTGTCTGTGATTTCGAAATAGTGTATTAGCAATTACAGTGACAAAATGCTCTTTCAATTGTAATGTCAACATACCTATGTCACCCAGCTTTAGTCCATGAGGAATCTAAGCAGATGTCACACAGTGGGACCAACATCTGTGAAATTGTAAGGGAAAGTGACAACTCAGTGACCATACACTGGGTGAAAACGACACACAGTAGAGAGGTAGTAGTGTTAAAGTACATGTAGTAGGCAGGTCTGTACTCTTACCTGTGTCTCACTGGAAATATTGCTGGATCACTGAGTCCCTGTTGTTCATGTCTTATTCCTCTGCTTCCTCGTCTTCACTGTCCACAGGCTCTACAGCTGCAACAACACCGCCATCTGGACCATCCTCCTGCAGAAAAGGCACCTGTTGTCGCAAAGCCAAGTTATGAAGCATACAGCAGGCCACGATGATCTGGCACACCTTCTTTGGTGAGTAGAATAGGGATCCACCTGTCATATGGAGGCACCTGAGCCTGGCCTTCAGGAGGCTGAAGGTCCGCACGATCACCCTCCTAGTTCACCCATGGGCCTCATTGTAGCGTTCCTCTGCCCTTGTCCTGGGATTCCTCACTGGGGTCAGTAGCCATGACAGGCTGGGGTAACCAGAGTCACCTGCAAAAGGTGAGGGACAACTGTTAGACACGCACTAACCTGGAGGGATATCCCCAGACCCAGACAACCATTCCCACTGACTTGCCTCCAGGTGCTCACCTAATAGCCACACACAGGCCCATATTTATACTTTTTGACGCTAAACTGCGCTAACGCAGTTTAGCGTCAAAAAAGTTTTGCGCCGTCTAACGCCATTCTGAAGCGCCATGCGGGCGCCGTATTTATGGAATGGCGTTAGACGGCGCAAGCAGACCGGCGCTGCCTGGTTTGCGTGGGAAAAAACCACGTAGACCAGACAGCGCCGGCGTAGGGGGAAAATGGCGCATGGGCGTCTTAAAATGGGGCAAGTCAGGTTACGTCGAAAAAATCGTCTTAACCCGACTTGCGCCATTTATTTTCGACGCCCATCCCCCATCAACATGACTCCTATCATTGTAAAGATAGGAGTCATGCCCCCTTGCCCAATGGCCATGCCCAGGGGACTTCTGTCCCCTGGGCATGGTCATTGGGCATAGTGGCATGTAGGGGGGCACAAATCAGGCCCCCCTATGCCACAAAAAATTATTAAAATAAAAAAAAAAAATACTTACCTGAACTTACCTGGGGTGGGTCCCTCCAGCCTTGGGTGTCCTCCTGGGGTGGGCAAGGGTGGCAGGGGGGGTCCCTGGGGGCAGGGGAGGGCACTGTGGGCTCATTTTGAGCCCACTTGTCCCTTAACGCCATGCCTGACCCAGGCGTTAAAAAGCGGCGCAAATGCGCCGTTTTTAGCAACGCCCACTCCCGGGCGTCTCTTTTGCCCGGGAGTATAAATACCACGTAAAGGCCTGGGAGTCATTTTTTAGACGGGAACGCCTCCCTTGCATATCATTAACGCAAGGAAGGGGTTCACGCTAAAAAATGACGCACATTCCGGGAACTTTGGCGCTATTCGCCTCTAACGCCATAGTATAAATATGGCGTTAGTTTGCGTTAGTTTTGCGTCGAAATTGCGTCAAAAAAAACGACGCAATTTCGGCGCAAACGGAGTATAAATATGCCCCAAAGTGCCTCTGGAGTTGACCCATCACATAAGGGATGCTGCTATTCCGCAGGATGTAGGCGCCATGCACTGAGCCAGGGAACTTGGCATTCACATGGGAGATGTACTGGTCTGCCAAACATACCATCTGTACATTCATAGAATGATAACTCTTCCGGTTTCTGTACACCTGTTCACTCCTGTGGGGGGGGGGCCAAAGCCACATGTATCCCATCAATGGCACCTATGATGTTGGGGATGTGTCCCAGGGCATAGAAATCCCCTCCTTTCACTGTAGGCAAATCCTCCACCTGAGGGAAACCAATGTAGCTCCTCATGTGTTTCAGAAGGGTAGACAACACTCTGGACAATACATTGGAAAACATAGGCTGGGAGATCCCTGATGCTATGGCCACTGTTGTTTGAAAAGACCCACTTGCAAGGAAATGGAGCACTGACAGCACCTGCACTTGAGGGGGGATTCCTGTGGGATGGCGGATTGCTGACATCAGGTCTGGCTCCAACTGGGTATTGTGGCACGGTCAAGCCTGTATGTGATAATCAAATGTCGCTCCTCCATTGTCGACAGGTTCACCAACGGTCAGTACACTGGAGGATGCCGCCATCTCCTCACATGTCCCAGCGGACAGTGTCTATGAAGGACAACAGCGAGCACAGAGTCAAAAAACTCAGAGGTACGTACCCACAGTTTACCCAGAACACCAATCACACACAAAAGGTGGCCTGTATGTGTGGTGAGTCTAGGCCTAGGTATGTGTGACGCAGTTGGAAATGAAGCCATGTAGGGCCCTGAAATGGCGCCTGCCTGAACTCTAAAGTGGGACAATGGGATGTGTGGTAACTGCACTGGCGTTGTACACCGTCGCGGTAGGCGGTCGAAGACCGCAGCGCAATGCTGCATTGGTTAACATTAGACCCGATGGGTCCCAGGAGCCAATGACGATGTACGCCGGCGGTGATGGTACGCACCGCCGCGGACGTGACCGACATTTTCTATCTGTTCAATCACTCGATACCTGATCTTCGACAGGAGAGGACCTACACTGCAAGTGCTGCTGTGACCTCGGTCTGGAAGAGACAATGGCTCGAGTGCCTGGGGAAAGGGCCCCTGCCTTCACATCTGAGGAGTTGGAGAAGCTCGTGGATGGGGTCCTCCCCCAGTACACGCTACTCTACGGTCCTCCAGACAAACAGGTAAGTACACAGGGAGCATGTTGTATGGGCTATGCCTGTATGGAGAGGGCTAGATGTAAGAAGGAAGGGGGGAGAGTGCTGCGTGCATGAAAGACGGTGAATGCATGTGCCACATGGCAAGGGTATGGATGGGGGCCAATCAGTTTGATGGTGCAGTTGGTAATAACTTCTCATTTCATGTAGGTCAGCGCCCACCAGAAAAAAGATTTTTGGAGTGCCATCGCCAAGGACGCTTGAGGGCATCACAGCAGCCACAAGGGGGTGAGTACACTCTCATTCTGCTGACTTTGCGCGCAGTGGAGGGCTCTGGGTAGGGGAGACCCCTGTGGGTTTGGGTAGGGGAGACCCCTGTGGGTTTCCCTAGGCCAGGGTGAGTTCCGTAGGCAGGGCCCCTCCGTAAGGCAGGCCATGTGGCACCCCAGCCCACCTCTGTAGAGTGCCAAGTACACCTAGGCATGCCCCTGTGTCATCTATGTGTGCAGATGTCGTCCATAGCCTTGTAGGCCATTTCCCAGGAATTGAACAGTGGAGCCCAAAAGCACGGTGTAGTGCAGGGGGCTTCTGTGTCTGTCGTGTCCACCAACGGTAGCGGTAATGCATGCACTGAACATGTCTTTCTTCTGTCTTCCCCCACCTTTCTGTGGTCTCCCTGTTCTTGTGTGCATTAGCATCATCAGGCGGAGGAGCAGTGGCACCAGAGCACGAGGGAGCTGCATCCCACATGGCCCTGGAGGGCGACACTACGGAGTCTGAATTCACCAGTGGGACGGAGGGCGAGGGGAGCTCCACAGCATGGACAGCAGCTGACACCAGCGACACGGACTCGTCCTCTGATGGGAGCTCCCTTGTGGTGGCGGCAACATCTGTGCCCACTGCATCTACAAGTACAGCCGCCATCCCCCCTACCAGCCCCACCCTCCCAGCAGCCCCTCAGCCTTTTCTCCGTGCCCGCTCACCCAGGAGGGTGGGCGTCACCTTTGCCCCAGGCACCTCAGGCCCTGCCCCAGTCACCCCTGCTGCCCTCAGTGAGGAGGCCATTGACCTTCTCAAGTCCCTCACTGTTGGGCAGTCTACCATTTTGAATGCCATCCAGGGTGTAGAGAGGCAGTTGCAACAACCCAATGCATTCCTGGAGGGCATTCATTCTGGTCAAGCGGCCCTTCAGCAAGCTTTTCAGACTCTGGCCTCAGCACTGATGGTAGCCATTGTCCCCGTCTCTAACCTCCCCCATCCAACTTCCTCCACCCCGACCCAATCCCCTGTACCTCAGCCTATCCCAAGCACCCCTACAGACCAACATGCACACACCTCAACACCCAAGGGAAGCTTAGGCAAACATAAGCACCACACATCCCACAGGCACTCACGCAAGAATCAGACACATGCAGACACACCAAAATCCACTGCCTCCACTGTGTCCCCCTCCTCCTTGTCTCCCTCCGCCCTCCCAGTCTTGTCTACACTAACACCTGCATGCACTACCTCTACAGCCACTACGTCCCTCTCCAGCACACCCACCACCACACCCCGCTCACGTGCAGTCACCACCCCCACTACCATTCACACGTCCTCTGCGTCCTCTGTCAGTGTGTCTGTGACACCCCCTCCCAAGATACACAAACGCAGGCACACACCCACCCAACAGTCATCCACCTCACGACAGCCTCCAGCGCATGCACCTTCACCCAAAGTCACCAAACGTACACCTCCTACAACCACCACCTCTTCCTCCACTCCCAAACCCCCTCCAGCTACCCATCCCAGTGTGTCCAAAAAACTTCTCCTGTCCAACCTTGACCTCTTTTCCACACCTCCCCCACCCCGTCCGTCTCATAGGTCTCGAACTAGCACCTCAGCCACAACATAACCGGGACCAGTGGTGCCTGTAGTCACCGGAATCTGGAGTGCACCGGCCACCAGGGCAGCCAGTGTGGCACGGAGCCACAGCACAGACAGTCCCCCACCTGTGAAGTATCAGAAGTTGGACAGTGCCCGGCAGGAGAGGGGGAAGACTCCAGCCACCAAAGCTGCTCCCAGGGGTACAGGTGGGAGTGTGGAGTCAGCTGTGACACCTTCCAAAAAAACCCGGCAAGTCTGGGAAGAGCAGCACGGCGGAGAAGACCGCCATCATCCCCGATGCCCAGGAGGCCACCGCCAGCACCAGCCAAGCTGCCCAGGAGGCCACCGCCAGCACCAGCTAAGTTGCCCAGGAGGCCACCGCCTGCACCAGCCCACCTGGCCAGGAGGCCACCGCCAGCACCAGCCCAGCTTCCCAGGAGGCCACCTTCAGCACCAGCCCAGCTGCCCAGGAGGCCACCGCCAGCACCAGCCCAGCTGCCCAGGAGGGCACCGCCAGCACCAGCCCACCTGGCCAGGAGGCCACCGCCAGCACCAGCCCCGCTGGGCCATGGAGGACCGCCAGCACTAGCCCGCTGGGCCATGAAGGACCGCCAGCAAAAGCCCCGCTGGGCCATGAAGGACCGCCAGCAAAAGCCCCGCTGGGCCATGAAGGACCACCAGCAAAAGCCCGCTGGGCCATGAAGGACCGCCAGCAGCTGAGACCCTGCAATGGAGACTGCCATCTCAAGCACCGCTTATCAGGGCACCGCCGCCTCAAGCACCGCTGAACAGGGCACAGCCATCTCAAGCACCGCTGAACAGGGCACCGCCGCCTCAAGCACCACTGAACAGGGCACCGCCATCCCAAGCACCGCTGAACAGGGCACCGCCGCCTCAAGCACCGCTAGCCCATGAGCGGCAGGGCCACTGGCGCAACTGAATCCGTCACGGGGTGAATGATGCACTCTGGGCACCATGCCCCCTCCAGAACCAGTGGAGACTGTCATCCACTACCTCTGTCCTTAGCAGGATGAAGCACTGTGGGCACCATGCCCCCTCCAGAACCAGTGGAGAGATCCATCCACTATCTCTTTCCTTAGCAGGATGAAGCAGTCTGGGCACCATGCCCCCTCCAGAACCAGTGGAGAGATCCATCCACTACCTCTGTCCTTAGCAGGATGAAGCACTCTGGGCACCATGCCCCCTCCAGAACCAGTGGAGACTGTCATCCACTTGTGAGACCGTGGCTTTGCACTCCCCAGCATTGAACAGTGGGCAACCCACCCACTGTAGAGACTTGTGAGACTGTGGCTTTGCACTCCCCAGGATTGAACAGTGGGCAACCCACCCACTGCAGAGACTTGTGAGACTGTGCACTCCCCAGGATTGAACAGTGGGCAACCCATCCACCGTAGAGACTTGTGAGACTGTGGCTTTGCACTCCCCAGGATTGAACAGTGGGCAACCCACCCACTGTAGAGACTTGAGAGACTGTGGCTTTGCACTCCCCAGGATTGAACAGTGGGCATGTGGCCCCCTCGTGGATTTGGCGTCTTGCACCCAAGCGACTGAGGTGCCCCCCTTTTCCCTCCCCCTAAGGTGCCTGTTTAGTTGCTGTCTGATGCCCCTGCAGTGTTCTCTCCGTAATGGTCGGGGATCTTGTGTGGGCCTCGCCCATACCGTGTGGTCCCAGTGTTCCACTGACTTTCTTAGAACATTACCTGGACTACTATGCTTGGTATATATTTTGTACATGGTGTATATATATATTTCTGCCTACTTGCTTTTAATATATTACAATGGTTACACTCATTTTCTATTGTCTTTGCATTCTTCAGGGGGGGGGTGGGGGGCGTAACTGTGATGTATTGATATGCATTAGTGTGTGTGTTGTAGTGGGTGAGGGTAGGGGTGTTGCATGTGTGTGTCCCTGTTTTTTCCCTCCCCTGTGTCGTAGGTGCAGTACTCACCATGGTCTTCGCCGCCGGCATCCGTGCTCCTGGTAGAGGAGCAGGAAGACTATTTCAGGGAGAATTTGGAGTTCCGGGTCCATGGCGTCCTTGTTCCTCGTGGGGTGTGTAGAGGTGAGCGTTTTTCCTTCGGGATTCCTGTTTCCGCCATGTTTTTATCCGTGGTGAATCCGCCCCGGAAAAGGTGGCGGATTGGCTTGTCATAATAGTGTGGGTGGAACATTGTCCCCTGCCTGTCTGTTGGCGGTGACCGCCAAGCTGTTTGTTTGTACCGCCGTGGCGGTCGGAGTGTTAAAGTGGCCACTTTAACACCGACTGCCAGTGTTGTAATGACCACCTTAGTCTTTGAAGTGGAAGTCAAACATTCTCAGCGGGGCAAAGCAGTAGGCTGTGGCCATAGAGGGCTCCATGTCGATGAATAGCCACTGAGCAAGGTCTTGGTGAAGCCACTGACTTTTGGCAGGAAAACTTAAAGCAGAAGAAATTTGTATTTCATGCCCAAGGGAGATCCCTAACTGGCCAGATACTTTTTGCCATTTTGCCCAGTGAAGATTTTTACCTTCAGACTTAGGGGGTCATTCTGACTTTGACAGGCGGCGGAGGCCGCCCGCCAAAGTCCCGCCGGCAGAATACCGCTGCGCGGTCAAAAGACCGCCGCGGTGATTCTGAGTTTCCCGCTGAGCCAGCGGGAATCCCCCTTCCATGAGGATGCCGGCTCAGTGGAAGGGGTGCGACGGGTGCAGTTGCACCCGTCGCGATTTTCAGTGTCTGCTTGCAGCGCCGCCATGGAGGATTCCCTTGGGCAGCGGGAAACTGGCGGGACACCGCCGGTTTCCCGTTTCTGACCGCGGCTGTACCGCCGCGGTCAGAATGCCCATGGGAGTACCGCCAGCCTGTTGGCGGTGCTCCCGCGGTCGTTGGCCCTGGCGGTCCATGACCGCCAGGGTCAGAATTACCCCCTTAGTCCCATTTCTTGGAGCTCTGATTTTTCCATGGAAGCAAGGCGGCAGGCTTTAACTGAAGACAACAGCACAAGGCAGGATACCTTTCCCATGAGGTCTCACTGAATGGGATGTGCTGCTGTGGAAAAGATCAGAGCAGGAGCAACCTGAATCTTTGGCCCAGCGGCAATGCCCCTTCATCAGATTGGCTTGGCAGGTTGGTCCCAATCAGCCCTTTAGAGGTCTTTGGAGCAAAACAAATTCTGTCACAGATTTCAGGAAAAGTTAGAAGGATTGTATTTTGACAGAAGCCAAGGGCCAAGAATCTTGTGCACAGCACTTTGAGGTCAAGACTCATTCCAGCAGCAGAGGCCAGCAGCGAGCCTAGGGCAGGTTCAGTTGGAACTGGTCAGTGGGGCAATTTTAGAAAAGGCATTTTGTACCTTGCTCTGTCCCTGTGGCTTGACCAGGAGGTCAGCTTTGTGACCCTTGGAGTTCTCTTCTTTGTCCTGGATACATGAAAAAGAAGAGGTCCAGTCTTCTAGGCTTTTCTTGGGCTATAGAGAGCATGTCCACTCCTCTTCTGTTTTTCCCAGGTCCAGAAAGTTATGTTAGGTTATGCAGATTTGTACAGCACACTTTCACTTGTGAGGGTATTCTGGTGCTAAGCAGGCATGAGTCTAGCCATACCTAGGTTCTGGTGGGACTACTTGAAAAGCCAAGTCTTCAGCTTCTTGTGGAATTCAAGAAATGAGGATGAGTAGTTTGTAGCACACGACCAGCATTAGGAGTGATGTAGGAGAAGGCTTGACCGCTGGATCAGGTTTTCCATGTACACAGGATGTGTGCAAGCAAGAGCCAAGTCAAGCAGTGGTGTCTGAAATGTTTGTGAAAGCAGATGTGATTGTTAAGGTTCCCTGCACTAGTATTATGTAATGCCATTTGTGGGTGGGGAGTTTGAATTTTGCTCATTTGTGTATGGGTAGCCAGTGGGCTCCTTTAGTTGTGGTGTGATATGAGTGCAGGGTGGGAGGTTGCCAGAGATTCTAGCTGCTGAGTTCTTTATGGTCTATAATCTTCTGTTGAGTTTTTCATTGATCCCGCCATAGCGAGTTTTCCCATTGTAGGTAGCTGGCCTGGAGTGTGGTGAGCACCTATGGGGTTATCACCTTATACCAGGTCCAAGTATCCCCTATTAGTGAGGTGTAGACAGTGTCTAGGAAGCAAGGGCTCTCTAGAGGTAGCTGTGGATGACCAGCCAAGACTTATCAAGTAGACATGCAAAGCTTATGCAATACCACTGCAGTCACACAGCACTTACACACATTAAGGAGCCACACAATGTTACAAAAATAAATGTACTTTATTATGGTAACACAAATATTAAAATACTATATAGGCAATACTCCCCTAGGAGGTGAGTAAACACACTAATATATACACATTAGAAGTCAGTGATTAGCATAGGAAGCAATAGCAAATAGAAAAACAATGGAAAATAGTGAAGGCCCTAGGGGAAGACCAAACAATATACTAAGTAAGTGGAATGTGAAAAGCAGTCCCTCATCCAAGAACGTTAAATCTGTAGAGGGGCGCTAGGGGAACTATGAACCCCAAAAGGTAAGTACCAGGGCACCCCCCCAGCGACCAGGAGAGAAGAGGTAAGTACCTGGATTTTTCCCAAACCCACAGGTAAACTTTGGAAAAGGACAGTGCAAGACCCAAGAGAGACTGGAAGAAACCAAAGATTGATCCTGACAGAAGAGGACCTGGACCCAAGCCCAGTTCAAGATGGACTGTACGGTTGTGGCAGGAGCCACTACCGACCCTTCTGGAGATGCAGGGCCAGGTGCACGATGGAGATAAGGAGTCAGCTGTGCAGCACTGGAGCAGGAGAAGAGTCCTAGAAGTGATGCCGGCAATGTCCCATGACGGAAGAAGAGTTGCAGTCAGTCAGTGGTGTTGGGAAACCACCAACAAGCCTTGGCAAAGGTAAAAGTCGCAGATAAAGAGTTGCAGAGCTATCGGGGACCAGCAAGGTCCAGGGGGACTCAGCCCATGGAGGGGAGTACCAGGTGATCCCCAGCAGTGAGGAGAGTCAGAAAAGGAGGATGCAGCCCCCTTAGGCAACTCATAGGCAACAGGCACAGGAGTTGCAGTGAGCACGACTCTGCACACCTGGAGAGGAGTCCTACGACTCTGATGCAGCAAGGGGAGACTGTGCTTTGCACAGAAGCATGCTAGAGGCCGGGGATACATGGAGCCTGAAGATCCCTTGGAGGAGGAACAAACAAGCCTTGGTAGCTGCAAGAGTCGCAGCCTTGGTAGCTGCAAGAGTCGCAGTGCACAGGGGTACTATCTTGCAAGGAGAGACAAGGGCTCACTGTCTTCCAAGTTGGACAGCTGGTAAAGAGGACCAAGAGGACCACTCCAGACTACCACTTGTGTTGCAGGATCTACACAGTTATGCAGAATAGAAGATTCACGCATCCAGACGTCTTTGCAGTTGGTGCCTGCAGATGCAGGGGAATGACTCCTTCACTCCAAGGGAGATTCCTTCTTCCTTCTTGTGCAGTCTGAAGGCTTATCACCCTCAGAGGATGCACAGCCAGGGAAATGTTGCAGTTGCTGGAAGAAGCTGGTGAAGGAATATTGCAGAGCAGATTGTCGGTTCCTGGGGGTCCAGTTGCAGTCATGGTGGCCAGAAGATGAAGTAAATGATGCAGAGGAGTCCTGATGGAATCTTGTATGTTGAATCTGAAGTCCCATCCTGGCGGGAGATCCTAAATAGCCCAGCAAGGGGGATTGGTGACCTATCAGGATGGGGCTGTGGCGTCAACCGCCTGACCTGGCCACTCATGTGCTCCCAGGGGCCTCTGCCCACCTTAAATTCACAGAATCAAGTGGCCACCTGGAGGAGCTCTGGGCACCACCCCTCGGGTGGTGATGGGCTGGGGAGTGGTCACTCCCCATTCCAGTGTCCAGTTTCTTGCCTGAGCAGGGAACGGGGGTCCCTGGACTGTGCAAACCGGTTTATGCAAGGAGTGCACTAAATGTTCCCTTCAAAGCATACCAGTGGCTTGTGGAGGCTATCCTTCCCAAGCCATGTAACACCTATTTCCAAAGGGAGAGGGTGTTGCCTCCCTCTCCTAATAGTAATCCTTTGTTCTGCCTTCCTCTGCTTGAGCTGACTAAGCAGCAGGATGGCAGAAACCTGTCTGTGGGATGACAGCAGTGCGGGCTGCCCGGAAAACACTAGAAAACTGGTAGGAGTAATGCTGGTGGTCCTCTAAGGAGCCCCCAGAGTGCATGGAATCATACAACCAACACTGGCAACAGTATTGGGGTATGATTCCGACATGTTTGATACCAAACATGCCCAGGTTTGGAGTTATAATTATGTAACTGGACACCTGTGTCCAGTACACGGTAAAATGGCTTTACTGCCCTTACAAAGTCCAGGAAAATAGGGCTGGAGTTCGTGGGGGCACCTTTGCTCATGCAGGGGTGCCCTCACACACAGGTACTTGCACCCTGCCCTCTGGGCTAGGAAGGCCTGTCATAGGGGTGACTTACAGTGACCTGGTGCAGTGACCTGTGGTGAACGGGTGCATGCACCTTTTCCCGCAGGCTGCATTGGCAGGCCTGCAGACACATTTTGCATGGGCTGCCATGGGTGGCACAATACATGCTGCAGCCCATGGATAAACCCTAGTGCTGCAATGCCCTGGGTACCTGGGTACCATATACTGGAGACTTGCATGGGGGCACCAGTATGCCAATTGTGGTGTGCGGTAAGTCCTAAGCAAATTTATAGGGAGAGAGCACAGTCACTGAGGTCATGGTTAGCAGGATCCCAGTGAACACAGTCAAAAACACACTGACAGCAGGCAAAACGTGGGTGTAACCATGCCAAAAAGAGAGTACTTTCCTACAGCCGTATTCCAGTTTGCTTGTGAAGAGGGTGTGTGTGATGATTTTCCGAGTGCTGATTGGAATCATTTGAAAATCTTCCTCAGCACCTTCAGCGTATGGAAGCATGAAGTGATGACAGTGTTGAATTGGATGTTCATGTTGAGTTTGCTGTCAAGGATGATTTCTAAATTCTTGTTGTGAGTGGTGCGGGTGACTGTTGGTTCTAACTCTCTTGGCCACCATGTGGAATCCCACTTTGAAGTGCTCTTCCTGAAGATCACTAGTTCGGTCTCATTGGTGTTCAGCTTCAGACAGTTGGTCTTCATCCAGTGGGCAATTTCAGTCATGCAGACATTCAATTTTGTTTGGGTACTGAAGGTCTTGCCCGTGAGTTACATGTTGTTGCATGTCATTGGGGTAGAAGATTACATTGATGTTGTGAGAGGAAATGATGCTGGCTATGGGTGGGCGGAAGTCACAGAGTTTCACTCCACGGAATTCCGCAGTGTTAAATGAAAACTCTGCTGGATTCCACAGAGTTCAATAGAATGGGCAGAATCTGCAGCACGTTGTGCTGAAATATAGAAATACAGAGTAGAGCTATAAAAATGCAGTGACAAAACAAGAAGTGATCTTAGCTTAATATCAGCAGTCTGCCAATATGTTTCATGAATCCCTGAGAAAGTGGCACTCTCAGACTGCTGCCTTACCCGATATTATTGGAAGCACTGTCCCTTCCAAAGCAAGCAGTGTTACAGGAAAAATGGGTTATCAGTCAGGGTTATTTATTTATCTCATAGAGCGCTTCAATCATTATCACAAATTAACTGAAAATGTGGCATTTTAAAGACCAGCACATTCCGTACGAAGATTTTTTAGGAGGTACATACCGGCGACCGGTGGATTTGCTAGTAGTACACCCACAGCCATTGACAGTGTAGAGCATATTGCTTCACCTCAGCCAACTCAAGCTGTAAGTAACAGGTGGCCTGACGATCTCCCATTGATCGCAGGACAAATCAACTTGAGCCTGAGGGCTCCTGCGGTTACTAGTTTGTTTAGCTGCAGTTATCATAACGCAAAGCAGCAGGACTAGCTGGCCATCGCTGCCAAAAAACTAAAGCAGTTACACTGCCCTCACTTCCAGGATGCGGCTAGCAGAAGGTACAAGAAAGATGGAGGATGAAAACAAAACAAGTACATGAAGAACATAACATAGGAGACCCTTACACTTATCAGTGCTTAAATAGAGCACTAAGATTTGCAGGAGGACAATAATTTCTGGTCAGGTGCTGTAAATGAGTGAGCTTTCATGTGAACAACCAGAGATGCTCTTCACTGCTCTGATCACATGGCTAACCTATTGAATTTAAGGCCAGTACAGCTATTTAGTTCCAAAGTTCTGTGGAGGCGACAGTCCCAGAACTTGTGCGATCAGCAATTAGTGCAGCTTTACAGTGCCTGTGACCTGACACGCTGATGACGCTTCCTTGCTGACAGGTAGAGAAACACAAACATGGGTAGTTATTAGAGAACTGCACCAGGAGTAGGGGTGGGCACAGGTAAATTCTGCCACATGGCAGTTAGCAAAGTTGTTTCTGAACTTCACGCTGAGTGGGAAAGCTTTGCTAACTCCACCGGCAGAGTGGAGTTTACTGCCCACCCCTAATAATGCATGCTTGAAGAGGGTTGAAGAGGGCTAAGTTCAGGGAGGATCCTTACATATCTCGACCTATGAGGTCGGGCAACTGAAATGTACGGTGAGAAGCTGAGTGACTAGTCCTTCCAGTCAGGAAGAAGCAGATCCACTGGAGTGCATTTCCTTGGATTCTGATGGCATGTACGCATTGGATGAGGATGGGGTGGAAGACTGTGTCAAAAGTTGTGGAGAGGTCCATGAGAATGAGTGTCACCGTGCATCCTGTAACCAGAGTCATGCAAATGTCATCTATGGTAGCAAAGAGGGCAGTTTCCATGCTGTGGCTGGTGACAAGGAGTTGGTGGTCATTGAGGTATTTGGTGAGGCATCTGTTGATGATTTTCTCTAAGACCTTGAATGAAAATGGTATTCAGGAGATCGGTCTGTGGCTGGAGAGCACTGAATAGTCTGTGAAGATATTATTCAGCAATGGGAGGAACGTTGCATGTTTCCATGCTTCTGGGAAGTTCACAGAAGAGGTTGAGGTATTCAGAATGGGTGTGAGTATGATATTGATGGGTCTCTGATCTCTGGTGTAGGCACAGTAGGGGCAGGTGTCCAATGGGGTCCCTGAGTGGATGGATTTATAGAGGCAGCATTTATTTCTGGGTGATGACAGGCCATGTGGTTAGCATTGGTTCTTTGTATTAGATCAGGGAGCGCTTAGTGAGGTCTGTGAGGTCTGGTTGTGGGTTGAAGTCATTATAAATGGCAGTGATTTTGTTGCTAAAGCATTGAGATTGTTGTACAGATCCTGCAACAGGTTGATCGAGTTGGATGTGGCTGCTGGTGAGGTGAAATCCTTCACAATGGCAAACATTTATTTGTTTCTGTTGGTGTTGCATCAATGTGGCCTACCAGAGTGGTGCATTTGGTGATCTGGATCATTTGGTGGTAGCTTTTCAGGGTGTACTTGAGCATGCTCTATCTGCATTGTCCTGGCTCATTCTTCATTTTTGCTTTGGTGACGTTTCATCAGTCAGAGTTTCTCCGCATACCAACTGGCCTGGGGTCTAGATCTTGTTGCATTGATGTGTTTCAGGGAGGCCAGAGAGTTGACACAGGAGGTGATCCAATTGTTGAAATTCTTGATGGCTTTGGGGAGGCTGATGCTCTGTTCAGGTCCGTGGGTGTTGAGAGCAGTGTTCCAGTCTTTGTCAGTGATGCCTTTCCAGGTTAAGCAGGCTGGTCTGGCCATGGTGCATGTTTACTGGGACAGGAATACTGAACAGAAGACTGGTGTTGATTGGTGCAAGCTTGTCGACTTGGATGTTGTAGAAGGTGGTGAAAATAAGGTCCACAAGGTGTCTGGCAGAATGGGTAGGTCCCTTTATTCATTGGGTGAGGACCAGGCTTCCAAGGTCTTTGATGATTGCTTTTGAAATGGGGTTGGCATGGTCTTCCAGGTGAAGGTTAAGGTCTCTGAATAGGATTAAATTGTTCATAAAGTCCAGGGTGGTGTTGGTGAAGTTGACTGTGATGTGGAGTTTGAAATACAGGTGTTTGTTTCATGTTGGAGAATAGCATGTCTGTGGAATTGGTAAAGCTGATGGGCTCCAGTAGCTGGTGGGATGGCTATGCAGGTGCTGATGCGGTGCTCAGCCAAGTTTACATGAGGAAAATGAGTTCCGGGCATTGTAGTATATTACGTCCCAGTACTCTGTTACATATTTGGTGAGTGAGTGAGTGGGGGGTTGAAGAGCATGCATGCTAGTGTGGGCTATTGTGTCGGTGCTTGCAAGACTGTGTGAGTGTGAGAGTGGGGTGTTGGGTGATGTTGGTGGGGTCCTGTGAGTGTTGGGTATGGATATGAAAACTTAAAGAAAGGGCAGGAGAATGCTCCCTCTGTGTTGTGTTGTGCAGTGAAGCAGCAGCATGAAAAGCAATGGCTGGTGGCTGGGGATAAGGGCACAGAGTGTTGCAGGGGGGTAGCAGCAAGAGATGAGAAGCTAAGCCTCTTTGAAGGTCATCCTACCTGAGAACACCTCCTGACACACCTTTGTCTCTGCTCTGAGAGCAAGTTCACACCTCATCGAGGGGGCTATTCAGCTCCAGGGTGACAGCTAGAGCTAATGCGACTGGGCCCCCAGAGATTGTAGGCAGGGAAAAGGTAACTTCCTAAAAGTCCCTTTTCAAAAATAGTTATTACAAATTCAACATCACCAGTGGATTGGGCTTCTAATAAATATTTCAAAAAATCCAATAATTAAATTTGTAAACAGTTCCTAGCAGAGGATAGCATTACTGAATTTATTATTATATCCTGATGCTTTCCAATGTAACAGCCAATCCTGCAATGGCAAACCGAGCTTTTGAAGTCTTTTCACTGTAAGGACATGTTTAACATTAAACTTTTATTGTCCTTCTTTTAAATACTATGCACCCTGTCTTTTGGGCAGGAAGGACTATTTGGGGGAGACATTATTATTTAAAGGAAGGTTTAGGCCTGTCAAAAGAGGTTATTTTGACAGGGTAAATTTCTAGTTTGAAAACTGCACAGCTGGGCTACCGAGGATAGGCCTGCAGGCATGTTTTACTGTCACTGTGGTGGATGGTACAATGGGTGCCTCAACCCACTTGTGACTTTTAACTTATAGGTCCTGGGTACACTTTGTACCATATTCTTGGGACATACATAAAAGTTAAATAAGCCAATTAAAAGTATGCCAGTGTCATTATGTTAAAAGTGGAGCACAAGCGCTGTACTACTTGTAAAAAAGGGTAAACAGTCATTGTTTAATCAATTGACATAATCAATTGTGTGCCATCTGTATAATTCATGAAATTAATTTCTTGAGTTCTGATCAGCTGTGCTGGATGTGGAGACACAAATTAAACACAGTCTGGTTCAGGGAAGATACGTGACAAACACCTTGACCCAAAGCCTTGAATTTTGACTCATAAGGTGGAAGATAGGATCTATTTTCCAAATAGACCTGTTTATGCCAGCCCCTGTCAGCCTTGAGAGCAAGATGGTATAGGAAGCAATGCATAAGACAAATCGAGTGGCACAAGTGCCACAAAATAACCCTTGTCAACTGACATTTTTAGGCCATCCAGGTCAGTGAGCAGTTTCAGTGCCACGGGCAAAGTGAAAACCTGACTGAGCAGTATCTAATAACTGATGAGGTTGAATGAATCCAGAGATCTGTCTGTTAACATTTTTTCCCATGATTTTTACTGAAAATGAAAATAATGAGATTGGACAAATATCGCTGTAAACAAGTGGACCAGTTTTGAACTTTTTTAATAAAAGAATCATGCGTGTCCTTTTACATTCTGGTGATTCCAAAACTTCTATGCAAAATTTCTCACAGATTTCTAGAAGTGGATTGACCAAAGAAGCGGTGAATGCCCTTCAAAACCGGGAGAATGGATCTAATGGCGAGCCTGGTAAGATGGAATTGCCTATTTCTCAAAACAACATATTAAATTCCGACAAGGTCAGAGCATCATTTGAGAATTTCAAGACCTCGCTACCCTTCTTCAGGCTCTGTACTAAGAAGTGAGAATTTCAAGACCTCGCTACCCTTCTTCAGGCTCTATACTAAGAAATGCCAATTATTGCTGGAATCACTACCTATGTCTAAATGCTACACCTCGGTAATGTTTTCCTCAATAAAGTTAGACAACTCATCACATAGATGTTGAGAATCTTTAAATGCCTGTCCCAAACACAGTGGGCTAGCTGAGGATTGGACTATAGTAAAAATATATTTTGCATTATTAGGACCACCTTGAGTTTTCTTGCAAAATATTGTGCTTAGTAAAGATTATTAGAGACTCTAAGTGCTTCTTATATCTTCATTTTTGTATTCTGGTGACTAACAGACCTGCTGGCTTTTCTCTAGTCTCTTGCAACGTTACTTAGGGGCAGATTTATGAGAAGTGGCGCTGCACTACGTGCAGCGCCACTTTTCTTGGCTCCTTAGCGCCCCCTTAACTCCACCATGTGTGCACTGTATTTAATATACAGCGCACCATGGTGGTAGTTAGGGAACTAGCATCAGAATTTTTTATGCTAGTTTGGCGCTTTGCAGGATTAGCGTAAAAAATTCTGACGCTAATCCTGCAAAGCACCCAGATACCCATTTTAAGCAATGGAAGCCTCCTTTTAATGCCTGCTCTGAGCAAACGTTAAAAGTGTAGAAAAAATGACGCAAATAAATCTCCTAGATTTCTTTGCGCCATTTTCCCTCCCTCCCCCCCATGGGGGAATGCTCCCTTTGCATACATTCTGCCTGGTGCAGATATAATGTAGCGCAAAGGGTTACAAAGTGGCACAATGCATGTATTGCGCCACATTGTAAATCTGGCGCAGCGCTTTTTGCCTCATTGGGCCTCATTAGCGTAAAAATAATTACGCTAATGTGGTGCAAGGGGGCGCTAAGGGCTCTTAAATATGCCCATTAATGTCTCATAGTGCATCATTATATCATAAAGCCGGTGGTCGAGAGCGGTAATGCTTTAGTTGCTTTAAAGAAAGGACTTTATCCGGAGCCTTATTTATTCAATTGTGGTAGTTCCGGTATTCATTAGCCACAGAGGCAGCAGCTTTCAAACTTGAAATTTCAGATAGAGAGTCAGCCAGTCTCTTCAGAGGACGGTCGAACAGAAGAGGACTTGTTTTTCATAGATTTCCAGATACCTGCCCTGCAAGGAGCCTTAATCTGAAAATAAATCAGGAAAGGTCAGCCCACACCTGAAGCTCACTTCTAACATTAGATACTAATCAAGGGGAGGCATACATGGTATCTAACATATGGCACTTCCTAAGTGTGGGCCATGTGACCAATTGAGGGCCTACTAGGGCTGTGTGAGAGCCAAAAGATCAATAGCAGGGTGGTAGTAGCCCTGTTAGCCCACACAATAAAATTGCCCTACAGCACAAATGCAGCAAGACATATGATAAGCGCATGATAAAATCCAATAATGAATCAGCAAACCTAGGGGCAGATCCCGGGACGGTAGGAAAAATGCCCCCTATACAATCAGAGGCAGTGATTGCAAGAGAGTAACCTAGGAGTTTGGCCTGAGGGAACGCACTCAGTTTTAGAACTTTTGCCTTCCAGCAGCCCGTAAAAACTACCAGCTAACCCCTATTTATATAGGCAGGGAGATGTATAATTTTATACCCATCCATGCAGTCAGTCACCAGATGTGGTTTTGAGTCATCTGATGTCCAGGAAAGCAGACTGGACAAATGAATTAATGAATGAAAAAGGGAGATTGATGCAGGAAAATAATTTACATTTATATTCTGTAGAGGCTGTCTTCACAAGTTATACTGACTGAAGAATCAGGAAGGGACAGAGAGAGTCAGGAAAATAGATGTTTCTTGAGAGGTGACCTAAACTTTGAATAATGTATCTAAGGTCCCAGCTGTAAGGGTGCAGCATTCCATGGTAGAACATTTCAGTGACACAGCAGCGTTCCATAGAAAAAGATTCCTTGATAGAGCAATCCATGACAGAGTATCACAGAGCAGAGCATTCTACATCAGAGACTTCCTTGGCAGATCATGCCATTCCAGGTAAGGGGTTTGAACTCTGAAGCCTTTGATAGGTCTGTCTACAAATACATTTGGGAGTCTGACAAAGCACATGTAAGCAGCACCAAAAACATACATAAAGAAGTGCTTTGATTCGTTTGAGTTGGCCAGCTTCAAGTATTACCTGTGATAAAATGCCATTCATTTACTGTATCAGGCCAAAGAATTATTTTCAGCAACTGGCTATAGATGAATTAGTTTGCCTATTCAAAGACTGCCTACCTTTGAAGTGAATGGAATGTGAAGAAAAGTGCCCCTGAACTTCACTACAGACAAAGTTATATTCCTAAGTGTTGCCACACTCCTGTTGACGCGCACCAATGTGCTTATGCATCTGAAACTTTTATTCGCTGGAGTATGCCACTCTTCACACAAGGCGAGGGAATAGAAGTGCAGGCTTCCCACGAGAATTTATCATTCTAAGACCTCCAGGGAAATGGGGCCATCATACTGGTGTTGGCTGATCCATATAGGTGACTGATGGTGTTGCACAGGGCAGTCTTACTGAAGTCTTACTTTTAGTATCTTGGAGAACACATCCTGCCCTTTCCTGGACTTTAGTTCCGGAACCTAAGACTAGAGATGGTAGTTGTTGAAGAGACCAAAAGCTTTTGGCATCTCTGGGAAACCTGGCGTCTCACTGGAGCCCAGCACAACTCGGTAACATATAGCAAGAAACCTTATGTATTTTCTAGGGAGGTACCATTCTGTTCCTTTGGGAGAGTGTGAAACACAATATCTAAACTGGACTGGAAGTGAGGTTGGCCTTTTCTTTTGTCTTTCTGTTATTGTGGTGACATTGATTGGTCATCAGTATGTTGTCACTTGATTCCATGTCATAATGATACCAGAACATGATTGGAAGAAGCTGAATACTAAGCGCCTCATTTACAACAAACTGGGGCATCGGCCACAATGCACCAATTTGCTTGTGCCGCCCTGTGCCCCCCCAACAGCACCATGGTAGCACTGTATTTACAATACAGTGCACCATAGCGGTCGTTAGCACAGCTGCGTCAGAATTTCTGGCGCTTTGCTGAACTAGCATCAAACATTTTGACTTTAGTCCAGCAAAGCTCGGGGAGACCAATTGAAAAGTGTATAGCACCAAATGAGACCGTGAAATCTTGTAGATTTCATTGTGTCATTCCAACTAGCCTTTTTGAGGGAGGACACCTCCCTTGCATACATTATACTTGGTGCAGGTATAATGCGGTACAAGGGTTTACAATCTGGCGCAATGGTACCATTGTGACAGTTTGTAAATATGGCACGGTGGGGGACTATTCTGGACCGCCATAGTGTAAAGAAATGACACTCCAACACCGTAAGGGGCTTGTAAATGAGCCTCTAAGTTTTGGTAGTCACCTGTCCTGCAGGTCTTATTGGGATGGTGTTGTAGGTCCCTTGTAGCAGCCTTCCACCCCACTGAACCCAGATTTTCTTTCACTTTAATTCTGCGCTTTTATATGTGTTGGGTACCTTCATGTAAACCTGGCAGGAATTAAATAAAATGTGGGTGTTAATCTAGGCAATTTAGATGTGGATCTTGGATATTGACTAGCCACACTTTGCATGCTAACGTAGAGGGCTTCCACCAGTGGCGGAGGATGCACATTTTAATTACAGCCAAGAAGGCTGATAACCAGCATTGTGAGTGATTCGCAAGGTCTACTATATCAAAGACATCATGCAGGATGGCCAATTGAGGAGAGAGGTATAGCACAAAAAAGTGTACAGGTGTAGGAGTGTTCAGACATCTGACCAATATCCAGTCAGAGCCAGGCAGGATCAGAGATTGTAGTACAGGTCACAATAGGTAGAGGCTGAAGCTTTTCTAGTGAAGATCATGGCGCTGACCTTTGGCCCTCTTAAGATTCCAAGGGGACCAGTACCAATTAATCAGTATTTTGAAATAAAGAAATTCAAGTCTTGATTCTCAAAGAACCAGATCATGGTCCAGGAGTGTTGCCCAGTCCTCTGAGGAATTCTCCATATAGATATGCATCTGCCATCTGAGTCTGGTCGTAGATGGAGGGACTTGAGTGTAGGGTTTTAATAAGCACCCATTATAAGCCAGACAATTGGCCCATGGTCTGGTAGTAGAGAAAAAGGGAAGAAAGACAGTCCTTTAGTGATGCGCTCACATTTGCTTGGAGGCAATGAGCCAGTTGGCATTACCACCAGTAGTTGGCAGTGTGAAGCTCAAACTGGAGTCGTAGGTCTACGAACAATTTAATGGTCCCGCTAGCATATAATTGGTCAATGCTCTGTAGGCCTTTCCCCCACCAAGACACTCAAAAGAGCTGCTTGCTGCCTACGCATAAGGCTGCACCGTGCCAAAGCGAGGCCTTCTGATGTGATAGCAGGGTAATGGCCAACAGCTAAATGGTCTAATTTCAGATCAAAACTGAAGCCCGAAAGACTGGGTTTGCAGAATCGATCCGATGTGGTGAGATACACCTGGAGTAGTAAGTTTGGAATGCCCCGGAGGTGGTACTCAAAAATACTCACCATGGAGCCTCACAGGAGCACACAGATATGAGGCTAATTGCAACAGGTGAGAGGCCAAGCTGTATAGCCACATGTGAGGCAGTCGTAAGTCCCCAGCTGCAGTACCTGCCCAGAGCTAGGATGCCCTCATCCTGGGTTTATGCCAGCTCCAGATGTAAAATTTAGTGTCATCTTTGATAATAGCCAGGATTTGTCGGGAACTTAATTAAACTTCAAACTGTGCCTACACTGTCAGAAGCAGATGTAACTCACACTTTGGCATGCCCTTTCATTGTTCTGATAGCCTTGTGGGCACCCATCCCAGAGGGAGAAGGAATGCCTTGGTTTAGAGTGACCACAAGGGAGGGGTGGTCCATGATACTAGCCATACCTCAGGGTACTCCCAGGAAGATCTGCACAAGAGAATAAAGGTTCTATCCCACTGGTTCTTGGTGGAAAGGGGCACTGAGGGATAGTTTACAGTGAAGCACACAGGAATTGCTGCAATGTGTTTCGTCCCCAAGATGGGACTTCATCAGGGTTTATTAAACTTCAAACAACAACCATGTTTCCTTTTCCTCAGTGGGACCTGTGTGTGTTGCAAAGAGGGACGCAATATCTCTTTATGCGTTGGCTGGGCTGATGCTGAATGATTATCAAAGGAATAAATGACTTTGGATTATAACACAATATCATGACTCCTGCTTCATTCGATTCCTAAGAAGGACGGTATTTTCATATGATAAGAATTTCAAGAAATGTTTCAATATTAATTGATTTTCGAACATTCAAAGACATTTCTTTGGACTTCCTTAGCACTCCTTTTTATGTATGGGTTTAACCAAACTATTGACATTACTTAATTGTACTGTAAAGTACAAAAATACTGACAACCAAAATATGGTGGTCCCAAATATAGACATCATACCAGATAACATCTGTACTTACTAGTAATTAACATTATTTTAATTTAATATAAAAAATACATTAAAAAATAAGAAGACATAACATTTGAGTACTAATTCATAAATTTTACCAAACATCATACAACATTAAAATAAATATAAATGTTAATGTACACATTAATATTGAGCAATACATTACTATGAATTTATTATAAAAACTACAGTTGATTGTAATCAAATAAATAGGATATATTTTTAATAACTGATAAAACACAATATTAACAAGTATAAGTATTGATACATTAAATCTTTATAAACAATTAAAAAACATATGTAAAAAAATTTATTTCCAAAATACTAAAACACAGTAGAAAATAAATTACATAAAACAGTGAAATAAAAAGAAATATAACAAATCAAATAATTCTATTATATAATTTTAAATGTATATCTTTAGAGCATGTTTAAATTATGTAGTTTTAAGTTACATAAACTCTAAATACTTTCAAAAATTGCAGTGACATGTAGCAATCTAACGCATGTTCAAAGCCATTATAAAATTAAGCTGATAAAAACAATGCAAATAAACTATTCTATCTACAATTACACATACTTTAGGGAAAATGCATACATTTTTGAAGGTATGATTGTTTGAGTTGTGGCAGGTTTATTCTTCCAGACAAACACAATGGAGAACGAAGATACTTTGGGGTGGGAGGGTGAGATGTAATATTTTAATTACATCCTAACAAACATGGCTAACAATGGGGTGGGTGGGTGGGGAGAATCACGTTTACTATTCTAACTCCAGTATAATAAGCATTGGGGAACATGCACACATGGGGAGTGGATGGGGAGATCAGATGTAGTCTAACTGCAAACTAAAAAAAATAATAGTCAGGACAGTACAAACATTGGGACAAGGGGAGTCAGACTTACTAGTCCAACTCCAGTCAAACAGACATTGGGGTAAGAAGCATACATATGGGGCATACATATGGGGTGGGAATGCTGCACATTCAATGTTCTAGTTCCAGTCCAAACAAATACTGGGGAAAGTTAATAAATTGGAGTGTAAAAGTAGCAAATTTACTGTTCTAACTCCAGTCTAACCAACATTGTGGTAAGGGCATAAGTAAAGGGGCATGTTTGATATTTTAGCTCAAGCTAACAAACTTCGAGGGAAAGTGAACATTTTGGGTTGAAGGTCAGATTTAGTATTCTATTTCCAATCTCCAATAAAACAAACATTTGCTAAAGCTGATCCATGGGTTAGTGTAGAAAAGGTTATATTTATTATTCTATTTCAAATCTATAAAACACCTTTTTGATCCAAAACAGACCACTATAAACATAACGCTTATCACCAACTGCGATTCTGAATGAGACCACAATTTTCAAATGAACATATTGTCTTAACTATATAGATTGAAATGCAAAATATGTCATACAAGCATTAACTAATTTGCTCACTCTTTGGTGCTGAATACACACTTGTCAGCAGCACTGTTTTACATTTATGAGGCCAGATAGCTCTTCTCTTCTCACAGCATTGGGGCTCCTCAGCAGCACGTGTAGTCTTAATGCTCATCTTTCAATGTGTCAAAACTGACATTTTCACTGGCACTGCTCTACTTTTCATTGGTACATAACTGGCACTTTTAAGAGGCATAATTTTACTTTTAATGTTAAGGAATCAACACTGTAGAGTTTTTAATGGGAAGCTACTGACATTTTTCAGCACCTCTGCTTGTTTTAATTCCTCAGAACTATTTTTCGGGGAACCTATTGTCTTTAATGTGGTGCAACTGGCATTTCTTGACATTACAGTGGGGCGGCACTAGAGCTTCTGAATGGCAAAATTTGTATTTTAGGGGGATAGTCCTGACACATCTCAGGAGCATTGGTCTACTTCTGATGGGACAGTGCTAGCTCTTCTCAGTGGCATTTCTTGTCTTTTGCAGAGACATTACTGACACTCTCCATGGCAGTACCCACACATCTCGGTGACACACCAACACTTCTTATGATGGGGCAGAGGTAGATCTTCTCACCGATTTAGATCATTTTTAAGCCTCAACTACAGACAGCTTAAGCCAATCTTTGGTCAGACCTAGGGCCTGATTATTGGCGGAAGGGATACTCCGTCACAAACGTGATGGATATCCCGTCCGCCGTTTTACAAGTTCTATAGGATATAATGGAACTTGTAATATGGTGGACCGGATATAGCATTCGCCAAGGTTGTAATCAGGCCCCTATTGTTTCCAATTAACATAAAGTGGGCTTTGGGTCAGCCTTGTGCTCATGATTGGATGGCTTTGTTGTCCACCTCACTTCCCTGCTCCTAATTCAATTCAATTCAATGGCTTCCCTCAATATTTTTATGTTTGTCATTCCTAGGAGCATTTTGATCTCACCTTGTTGTCTATAGAATGATTTGTATCCTTCCAGTTCTGAGTTTAGGGGAATCTTTTTTATTTAATTTTTAGGAGCCCATGGCAATGCAATTGTTTTCTTGCTGTGTTCCTGTGTGCTGCTTCTGTCCCTCGTATTCCCCACTCATATGTTTATTCCAGTGCCACCACCCTGTCTCACTTGGGGCCGTATTTATACTCTGGTTGCGCCAAATTTGCGTCGTTTTTTTCGACGCAAATTCGACGCTAAACTAACGCCAACTAACGCCATATTTATACTATGGCGTTAGAGGCGTCTAGCGCCAAAGTTCCCGGAATGTGCGTCATTTTTTAGCGTGAACCCCTTCCTTGCGTTAATGATATGCAAGGGAGGCGTTCCCGTCTTAAAAAATGACTCCCAGGCCTTTACGTGGTATTTATACTCCCGGGCAAAAGAGATGCCCGGGAGTGGGCGTGGCTAAAAACGGCGCATTTGCGCCGCTTTTTAACGCCTGGGTCAGGCATGGCGTTAAGGGACAAGTGGGCTCAAAATGAGCCCAGAGTGCCCTCCCCTGCCCCCAGGGACCCCCCCTGCCACCCTTGCCCACCCCAGGAGGACACCCAAGGCTGGAGGGACCCACCCCAGGGACATTCAGGTAAGTTCAGGTAAGTATTATTTTTATTTTTTTTAAATAATTTTTTTTGGCATAGGGGGGCCTGATTTGTGCCCCCCTACATGCCACTATGCCCAATGACCATGCCCAGGGGACAGAAGTCCCCTGGGCATGGCCATTGGGCAAGGGGGCATGACTCCTATCTTTACAATGATAGGAGTCATGTTGATGGGGGATGGGCGTCGAAAAAAAATGGCGCAAGTCGGGTTAAGACGATTTTTTTGCCTCAACCTGACTTGCCCCATTTTAAGACGCCCTAACGTCATTTTTGCCCAACGCCGGCGCTGCCTGGTCTACGTGGTTTTTTGCCACGCACACCAGGCAGCGCCGGTCTGCTTGCGCCGGCTAACGCCATTCCATAAATACGGCGCCCGCATGGCGCTTCAGAATGGCGTTAGACGGCGCAAAATTTTTTGACGCAAAACTGCGTTAGCGCAGTTTAGCGTCAAAAAGTATAAATATGGGCCTTGAAGTTTTATTTTTTAAGTACCAGTCTCCGACCCAGATTCTCCTTTTGTCCCCCCATTGGTCTCCCGTGTGGCAGCATTTACTTCCACCCCAAAACCCCACGGGTTCTCCTGTCGCCTGTTCACCCTTTCCGGCTGTGTTCTTTTATTTTTTATTTTTTGGCTTTCGCCATATTGAAATGAATGTGTGTCGCAACCCACGTGCATGCCAGTTGTGATACATGCACATCAGCCATATGCAGTGGTCAAAGTGCATTTAAAAAAATAATGTACAGGAACTGTGATGCTGAGTGACTGTGGGGTCAAGGTCTGGCTAATCAAACAAAATATTTTGTATCTTTTTTCAGTCTTTCACCTTCAGGTAACTACATATAAAATAATGCACAGCTTAAACGAAAAATAAATGCAAGTTAAGTTAATCATTGGAAAAAGCACATAATGAAACCTCTATTACTTGATGCACTGCAGAGGTTTGCATGTGTAACCTGAGAGCCACAGAATTGAACTCTCTGATCTCACGCTTGTTGACCAGTAGCCATAAGATGCTTCAAGGCCCTCTTATGTTCCCTAGATTGCTGGACATGATTACGCATGCGTTTTGACGTATGTGTTTGTCTGCCTGGGCTAGGAAGCACTGGAAAAGCCAATAGCAAGGCCATGGAAAGCTGAGACCTACTGGCTTTTTTCCAATGATTGTTTATACAGACAGTACCAACACTTCTGTGTGACACAACCTGTCTTTTAGCTGAACACCAATAACACCATAGCAGGGTGGGTATACTGTCAGACAATAAAAATGAGTACAGGAGTATTTCATTTAAATTACTGTAGACAAGGAGAATGCTATCGGGGAATCCAGGGCACAAGTCGGGGGTACACGCTGGTGGACGGCATCCACCCACTATTTTCACGGGGTGGACGCTGTTTACCCTGGCAAGCAGTTGGGCCCCAGTGAAATATGGTGAATTTGTCCTGTGTAGGGGGACACTTTCAGAAGTGCATGCAGACACTTTTAACAGCGCCTGCACGTCCTATGCTTTTGTTTGTTCTGAGCAGCAACGTGCAGGATAAGAGAGGGCTTTCTTATTTTAAATTCTTGCTGGGCCAGGACAGAGGCCAAAATTAAGGGACCATCAGGCCTCCTTTTGTCTGTTTAGTCTGGTTGGAAGCTTACTGGAGCCTCACACCTAGCCGCAATGGAGGAAACAAAGGCACAGAGATTGTATCACTTCTGAGGCATGGTTTTCATTTTGTTCATTCCCTGTATATAAAAGATATGCATGCACTGTAGGAATGACAGGTGTGTTGGTCTGTCGTATTTACACAAATACCAATTTAAATACCACTATTTTCTGTAATTTCTTTTATAGCTCTACTCATGACAATAAATGATGTGTGTGTAAATCAATGTAAAGGACGTGTTGCATAATACAGTGAGGGTTTCATAGTGTAGGAGTCACATGTCCTTCACAGCCCCCTGTGCTATATTAGAAGGATTACAAGTTGTGAACTTCAAGTTAGAAAAGAATCTTTGTGTTAAAAGTAGTAACCCATCACCTTTCTACATGAAATAAAAGTCCGTTGTCTGCATATTACATAATGTGCTTTGCAGGAGACACATTAACTCTCAAAACTCGGACTAGGCAACGCACAGATCTCTTGAGCAAATGCATTAACCTCCAAAGTTATCTCACCATTATTATTCATCTCGGAGAATTACTGACCACGCAAAGATCTCTGCACCAGGTGCCTTAACCACATATGATACTTTAAAATTCAAACTTTGCAACCAATTAAGCACAGCTGATTTATTGCCACATTTCTCCTTGCTGCCAATTTCTTTGTGGCTGAGTTTTTAAGAAATCAGGCCCATATTTATGGGCTTTTGGTGCACAGCAGCACCACAAGTCACCTTGCTATGCTGCCCTGCATCAAAGGAAAAGGGCAGGAATGTGCCATAACTATGTTTCCAGCCCTTTCCCACTGCGCTAGTGGTGTTTTGCCAGCCTAGGGCCAACACTGGCACCTTTGCCCCATGGTGCAAGGGTTGTCTGTGTTGTAAGCAGGATTGTTTTTGTGTTGGAAGGGCGCACCTTTAGACACAAAAACAACAGTGGGAGGCTTTTTCCTCTTTCTTGTGTGCTGCAGAATGCAGCAATTATAGCAAGAGGAAAAAATGAGGAGAAATAAAGATATTCATCCTTGTTATGTCTCCCCTGGGGAGGCGTAAGGATTTGGCACATCCCCAAGTTTACAAGGTCTTGTAAATCTGGCGATACGTCAAAATCCATGGGTGTTGCATGGGAACACCCATTGCAATGCCCATGGAACGCCTCCCTTGCACAGAGTAAGGCAACGTGGTGATTTGCGATACCTTGCCTTACTCAATATCTATGAGGCCATTCAAGCCTGACTCATAGGTATGATACCAGGGTTTGTGCTGCTGCTGTGTCACAAAAAGTGTCACAACAGCGGCGCAAGGGGCTCGTAAAAAGGCCCCTAAATGTATAAACTGAAGCCCAGATTTTGTGTCGGGGTTGCTTAACTTTTTTAGTTCAACCCCAATGCAAAATCTCACTTGTTAAATCTCGCAATGCACTGTAATCTAGTCGTTTTAGAACTGCTAAATTTATGTCTGAGGTGTTAATATCTGATACCACTTCCTGTGAGGTCATGGGTTATGATGGCAAGTGCGATGTCACGTGTCGTAATGTCATGCGCCATGATGTCACTTGTATACTACCTAACTTGGTTAGTCACCCCACTTCTTTTGTTAGGACTTGTGCCCTGGGGGAATCATAATGAACATGCTGCATGTACCAGGAAAGATGAATGAAGAAAATCTGACCTCTCTTCATGGAGGCTAAAAATAATATACTAATAAGGTTCATTCACAAATGGGCCTGATTTATAGGGCAATTTTCGGCTGTAATCTCTATGACACGACCACCTACTGGCACATCCCACTGCAAACAGACTAGCTGAGTGTCCTTAACACATAATCTAACACATAGGTGGTCATTCTGACCCTGGCGGTCTTTGACCGCCAGGGCGGAGGACCGCGGGAGCACCGCCGACAGGCCGGCGGTGCTCCAATGGGGATTCCGACCGCGGCGGTAAAGCCGCGGTCGGACCTGCACCACTGGCGGGGTCCCGCCAGTGTACCGTGGCCCCATTGAATCCTCCGCGGCGGCGCAGCTTGCTGCACCGCCGCGGGGATTCCGACCCCCCCTACCGCCATCCAGATCCCGGCGGTCGGACCGCCGAGATCCGGATGGCGGTAGGGGGGGTCGCGGGGCCCCTGGGGGCCCCTGCAGTGCCCATGCCACTGGCATGGGCATTGCAGGGGCCCCCGTAAGAGGGCCTCTACATGTATTTCACTGTCTGCTGCGCAGACAGTGAAATACGCGACGGGTGCAACTGCACCCGTCGCACAGCTTCCACTCCGCCGGCTCGATTCCGAGCCGGCTTCATCGTGGAAGCCTCTTTCCCGCTGGGCTGGCTGGCGGTCTGAAGGCGACCGCCCGCCAGCCCAGCGGGAAAGTCAGAATACCGCAGCGGTCTTTCGACCGCGGAACGGTAACCTGACGGCGGGACTTTGGCGGGCGGCCTCCGCCGCCCGCCAAGGTCAGAATGAGGGCCATAATCTTTCAGCAGGGTTCAGGACTCATGCTCTTTGCAGCTCTCTTGATACCTACCCTTTGTCAAGGTCACGGATAGAAGCCCTTAGGAAGCTTCTCCCTGCCTCATTTATACTTGAATGCAAACGCGGCCGGTTTCAGCCAATTGTCCACTCATGCTAAGTTAACGATGCCCAATGAGCAGACAATGGTTCTAAGCTTGATATAAAGAAAACCGTTTTTTTTTTCAAAGATGTGGTTTTCTGGCAGGTTTATGTCCGGCTCGTGGGTGTGCTAGAATGGTGGATATGTTCCGCATGCAAGTGTGCATGCGTGAGTGATGCGTACTCTAGGTATGTTTCAATAAGTATTAGTAGAATTACACTGACATCTAGAATATAAGTTTAGTAATGGAGGGGGCATTCTGCAAAACTATATAGCGATTGAATTTGTTGCACAGAGACTGGTATGTCACTGCAGCACTTTCACTGGTCTGAGGTGAATTTTCAAACAGTTCAGCGGTTTCAATTGCAGGTCGGAGTCTGTTTGGCCTAGTGAAGAGGTACTGTTAGCAGTTTGAATAAGTACTTTTTACCTGTCGGGGGATCGGTCAACTTCAATGAGTTCTGAATAAGTGCTCTTGGTGTTTCATTTGTAAGGCCGAAAAACTGTATCCTATAGTTTATGCCCTCATCTGATCTTCATTTGAGTAGTTAATTACAAACATTGCAAAAGTAAAACAAAGGGTTGTGGTCGACAGATTTGGTGGAAATTCATCCAAATGTGTGTTATAACCATACAACGAAAACACACTCAAATGATTAAAATGCATGTTTTCTGCCGAAAAGTGATACACGACTAAAGGCTAAAATACATTCCATAGCAATTTCTGAAAGCTAAGCCAAACTCCGGTTTGCATTCGTCTGTGTGACCCTCCCTGTTAAAAATAAGCTGAAATAAAACCAATCCAGGCTAGTGTAGGATAAGCGTTTGATTAAAAACTACTCTCCCTTGGTTGGATGATCATCTCTTGTCTGGTGTCTGCCGGTAGTGTCTAGCCAATTTGTGCAACTTTCAGAATGGACTTCAACAAGGCCAGTCCGACCTGAAGCATCAGTGAATCGGTGTACAGTTTGTCAGTCGATCATATTCACTCGATTCATTCCCTGACCACCCGAATGAATAAGAGTACAATGCCGTTATATTAGCTAATTTCAAGAAAGGAGTTTTTCCGATGGTCGTAGCTTCTTTGGAAGGCTTTGAACTTAGGAACCAAACTGTACGTTTCCCTCACAATCCGGGTTGATCTGTTTTAGTAACTGATCCAATGTAAAAAGGAAATTAGCAAAACAGGCTTTAGTTTGTGGTCAAGCCCCTTTCAAGCTGAACAGTGATGTTTGACGGCAGGGCCTAATGCCATTTGAATTGAAAGTATTGCGAAAATACTTTCTGCACCACAGTAGTAAGACTGGGCAGATGCATAATATCTGCACAAAGTCTTCCCGGGTGATGAGTAGCCTGCAGGATTTCTTCTCCTTTGGTGGATGCCATTCTGATAAGTCGCCTATTGAAGGCAGAATTTCTAAATCTGGCTTGAAACACTTTGATATTCAAGCAGTTTCTCAGGATGGTATTTAAGTACGATTTCACAATTGGAACCTTAGTAGTGTTAATTGTCATCCATGCATGTTTGCACAGTCTAAATTCTAATTTACCCACCAGGAGATCCGTTTTAGTTGTTTATTCAGCAAATGCTTACACATCTGGTGCAGGAAATTACAATTCCACAGTTGTTCTTCTTCAGATGTTTTATTGAATCTTTTATGTTTGTTGGCCAGCTATTTGTGTTCTGAGTAGAGCTGAGCACAATTTCTTGCCATATTAACCTTCATAATGTGTTAGCTTTGTCCTGCTTTAGTAGAGAAGCATATTTGAGGAGGGTTCCTGTTCCTGAAGGCCTGACCTGTGCTGGCAAAGTGCTTTCTAGTAGGCTAAAAATAAAAGAGTAGACCTTACTATGGAGTTTATTAAAAAAGCCTGTAAACTTCCCTGGGAATATTTCTAAGCTGTATGTCATAAACAGCAGAAACGTAGCTTTTATTGCTGTAACCAAAGGCTGCCATGAGTGGCTTTGCAATTTTTTTGCCTAGTTTGCCTAGGTCTGGAACGCTGTTATTTGTAATGCCACCGTCACATTCAGTGTGTTGAAGTGCAGGCGGTGGGGCCAGCTTTCTTGCACCCATATGCTAAGATACTTTTATCTCCCTCCTATGGCGACCGGGCTTCCTCCGCAATATGAGGTCTTCTTCTGCATGACCCTCTTGCTGAAGACAATTACCTTCATTTTCTCAAGGTTTATAATTCACTCATTAGATGTGCAATATTGAAAAAATTAATTAATCAGATTTTTAAGGCCAGTGTCTGATAAATTCAATAAAACAATGTCATTGGTGTATAGCAATGCTGTGATAAGTTGCTGACCTAATTTTGGCTGGTGTGAGTAGATGGAATCTAGTTGTTTTCTCAAGTCTGCCAGATATAAATTAAATAAAAAAGAATCCAGGGTACACAATTGTTTATTGCCTCTCTATCTGGATTCTGGATGGTAAACCTCTGTTATTGGAAAAGGTGACCCTGGCTCAATGTTCTGAGTACAAAAGCTGTATGGTTCTGAGCTGGTTTGGTAGGCATTCCAGGCCGTACGTTTTTGCAACAGGTGGTTCCTGTTGACCACATCGCATGATTTAGTCAGATCGACAAAATCATATGTACAACTCCGTTTTTTAACAAATTGAATACATGTTAGAACATTATAAAGTGCACAGCTACTCACAGAGTCTCCCTGCGCTCCAGGTGAGACAGAAGGGAGAAAAGCGCAGCCACACTTAGAGTGCCCAAACCTGTTTACACATGAAGGTCTTCAATTCTTTCCTAAATGTAACCAAAGAGCTGAACCGTCTGAGGTGCATGGGCAGTTGGTTCTAACTCTAGTGGCCAAGACCGAGAAAGAAGAACCTCCATAATGCTGTTTTTTAAAACATGGGACCCGGAGTAGGGCACAGAGACCGAGCTGGGCAATATTCTAACAACCTCTCACTCAAGTACTTAGGCCCCTGCTTGTAATAGCTCTGGTGAGCCAGAGTCAAAGCCTTAAACAAAATGCACTGCCACACAGGAAGCCAGTGCAGGTTTCTTCGCAGCAGAGACACCCTAGTACCCTTGGGAAATTTAAATAGTAGGTGAACTGCTGTATTTTTAATAACCTGTAATCGGTTCATCAAATAGTCAGGCAAACATAAATATAGGGCATTGAAATAGTCTAATGTAGATACAATTAATGCCCCCACATCATCATTGTAGGAAAGTACCATCTTGCCTGGCATGTTACCCCCATATTTCACTGTATATATGTTGTTTTAGTCTATGTGTCACTGGGACCCTGCCAGGCAGGGCTCCAGTGCTCATAAGTATGTGCCCTGTATGTGTTCCCTGTGTGATGCCTAACTGTCTCACTGAGGCTCTGCTAACCAGAACCTCAGCGGTTATGCTCTCCCTGCTTTCCAAATTTGTCACTAACAGGCTAGTGACTAAATTTACCAATTCACATTGGTACACCCATATATTTCCCTAGTATATGGTACTGAGGTACCCAGGGTATTGGGGTTCCAGGAGATCCCTATGGGCTGCAGCATTTCTTTTGCCACCCATAGGGAGCTCTGACGATTCTTACACAGGCCTGCCAGTGCAGCCTGAGTGAAATAACGTCCACGTTATTTCACAGCCATTTACCACTGCACTTAAGTAACTTATAAGTCACCTATATGTCTAACCTTCACCTGGTGAAGGTTGGGTGCAAAGTTACTTAGTGTGTGGGCACCCTTGCACTAGCCCAGGTGCCCCCACAGCGTTCAGGGCAAATTCCCCGGACTTTGTGAGTGCGGGGACACCATTACACGCGTGCACAATACATAGGTCACTACCTATGTACAGCGTCACAATGGTAACTCCGAACATGGCCATGTAACATCTCTAAGATCATGGAATTGTCACCATAATGCCATTCTGGCATTGGGGGGACAATTCCATGATCCCCCAGGTCTCTAGCACAGAACCCGGGTACTGCCAAACTGCCTTTCCGGGGTCTCCACTGCAGCTGCTGCCAACCCCTCAGACAGGTTTCTGCCCTCCTGGGGTCCAGGCAGCCCTGGCCCAGGAAGGCAGAACAAAGGACTTCCTCTGAGAGAGGGTGTAACACCCTCTCCCTTTGGAAATAGGTGTGAGGGCTGGGGAGGACTAGCCTCCCCAAGCCTCTGGAAATGCTTTGATGGGCACAGATGGTGCCCATCTCTGCATAAGCAAGTCTACACTGGTTCAGGGATCCCCCAGCCCTGCTCTGGCACGAAACTGGACAAAGGAAAGGGGGGTGACCACTCCCCTGACCTGCACCTCCTAGGGGAGGTGCCCAGAGCTCCTCCAGTGTGTCCCAGACCTCTGCCATCTTGGAAACAGAGGTGTTTCTGGCACACTGGACTGCTCTGAGTGGCCAATGCCAGCAGGTGATGTCAGAGGCTCCTTCTAATAGGCTCTTACCTCTCTTGGTAGCCAATCCTCCTTCCTTGGTAGCCAAACCTCCTTTTCTGGCTATTTAGGGTCTCTGCTTTGGGGAATTCTTCAGATAACGAATGCAAGAGCTCATCAGAGTTCCTCTTTATCTCCATCTTCACCTTCTGCCAAAGGATCGACCGCTGACTGCTCAGGACGTCTGCAAAACTGCAAAAAAGTAGCAAGACGACTACTAGCAACCTTGTATCGCTTCATCCTGACAGCTTTCTCGACTGTTTCCAGGTGGTGCATGCTCTGGGGGTAGCCTGCCTCCTCTCTGCACCAGGAGCTCTGAAGAAATCTCCCGTGGGTCGACGGAATCTTCCCCCTGCAACCGCAGGCACCAAAAGATTGCATCACTGGTCCTCTGGGTCCCCTCTCAGCACAACGAGCGTGGTCCCTGGAACTCAGCAACTCTGTCCAAGTGACTCACACAGTCCAGTGACTCTTCAGTCCAAGTTTAGTGGAGGTAAGTACTTGCCTCCCCACGCTAGACTGCATTGCTGGGTACCGTGTGATTTGCAGCTGCTCCGGCTCCTGTGCACTCTTCCAGGATTTCCTTCATGCACAGCCAAACCTGGGTCCCTGACATTCTAACCTGCAGTGCACAACCTTCTGAGTTGTCCTCCGGCGTCGTGGGACTCCCTTTTGTGACTTCGGGTGGACTCCGGTTCACTTTTCTTTCAAGTGCCTGTTCAGGTACTTCTGCAGATGCTGCCTGCTTTTGTGAGAGCTCCCTGAGTTGCTGGGCACCCCCTCTGTCTCCTCCTCCAAGTGGCGACATCCTGGTCCCTCCTGGGCCACAGCAGTATCCAAAAACCTCTACTGCAACCCTTGCAGCTAAAAAGGCTTGTTTGCGGTCTTTCTGCGTGGGAACACCTCTGCAAGCTTCATCGCGAAGCAGGACATCCATCCTCCAAAGGAGAAGTTCCTAGTCCTCTTCTTTCTTGCAGAACTCCAATCTTCTTCCAACAGGTGGCAGCTTCCTTGCACCCTCAGCTGGCATTTCCTGGGCTCCTGCCCACTCTCGACACTGTTGCGACTATTGGACTTGGTCCCCTTGTCTTACAGGTACTCAGGTCCGGAAATCCACTGTTGTTGCATTGCTGGTGTTTGTTCTTCCAGCAAAACCCCCCTATCACGACTTCTGTGCTCTCTGGGGGTAGTAGGTGCACTTTACACCTACCTTTCAGGGTCTTCGGGTGGGCTATTTTTCTAACCCTCACTATTTTCTTACAGTCCCAGCGACCCTCTACAAGCTCACATAGGTTTGGGGTCCATTCGTGGTTCGCATTCCACTTTTAGAGTATATGGTTTGTGTTGCCCCTATACCTATGTGCTGCTATTGCAATCTACTGTAATTTTACACTGCTTGCATTACTTTTCTTGCTATTACCTGCATAATTTTGGTTTGTGTACATATATCTTGTGTATATATCTTATCCTCATACTGAGGGTACTCACTGAGATACTTTTGGCATATTGTGATAAAAATAAAGTACCTTTATTTTTAGTACTTCTGTGTATTGTGTTTTCTTATGATATTGTGCATATGACACCAGTGGTATAGTAGGACTTTACATGCCTCCTAGTTCAGCATAAGCTGCTTTGCCATAGCTACCTTCTATCAGCCTAAGCTGCTAGAAACACCTCTTCTACACTAATAAGGGATAACTGGACCTGGCACAAGCTGTAAGTAACTCTGGTACCCACTACAAGCCAGGCCAGCCTCCTACAATCATCATGAGGAAGATAGTGCAGAAATTTCTTCTACATCCACATGAACCAACAGCACATTCTCACTACTGCTTTTAATGGGCCCCAAAAGAAAGCTGGTTGTCTAAAAGGATCCCTACATTTCTGGATGCAGATGTGGGGGGAGAGGGAGGTGATGTCTGCTCTGGCCAAGCTCCCTTCTACCCCAAAGATGGATCTTTGCCAAATAATAACACACCTGTCTTATCAGGATTACGTTGGAGTTAGTTTTCAGCCAGTCCAACACTGCTGTCATACACCCTGAAAAAGCATCTTTCGTCTGTAGGAGACTGACCTGGTGTGTGGTGAGTACTTAACTTACTTATATCTTATACCAGGTCCAGGTATCTCTTATTAGTGTAGTGTAGTCAGTGACTAGAAGGCAGGCTCTCTAGAGGTAGATGTGGATGAGCAGCCAATGCTTCTCTAGGAGACAAGAAGAGCTCATGAAATACCACTGCAGTCACACTTGCTACTTACATACATGAAAGAAAACAGGGTTACAAAAATAAAGGTACTTTCTTTCGGTGACTCAAATACCAAAAATACCATATAGGCTATACTCTCTTAGGAGGTAAGTGATACACAAATTACATACACTAGTATGAGGAAATAGGCATGAAAACAATTAGAAAACAATGCAATTAGTGAAAATCACAATAGAGAGAAATAGCCTTACGGGGAGCACAAACCACAAACTACAAAAAATGGAATAGGAGAGTTGGTCCCCCACCTAGGTAAGTGGAGTATGTAGAGGGGAGCTGGGAGTACTAGGAAAGCCCAAAGGTAAGTACCACAACACCCCACAGCGACCAGGAAAGTAGGAGTAAATCACTGTAAATTCCCCAGAACACCCACTTAGGAAGAAGAAGAAGAATGCAAAGCCCAGAAGAGACTGTAATGACACCAACAGTGTATTCCTGGACAAGAGGACTGTGGAGGAAGGGTACCACGTCCAACAAGCACAGCAGAGTCCAGGAAGGGCAGGAGCCCCTACCCACCAGACTGAAGGTGCAATAAATGAGTCAATGGTGATGAAGGAGAGTCAGCACTGCACCCAAGAAGATGGAGTTGAGTTGCTGGAGGATGCAGGTGATGTCCAATGCTGGAAGGAGGATTGCAGTCAGGTTTTCGTCTTCGGATTCCACCAACAAGCCTTGGCACACGCAAAACTCACGGTTAGAGGAAAGTGGAGCTGTTTGGGACCAGTGAGGACCAGGTGGACTCTACCCAGGAGAGAGAGTCAGAGGGGGCCCTCAGCAACACAGAGAGCCCACAGAAGCACAGGCAGCACCCACAAGAGTCCCACAGGACGGGGACACAAAAGTCAAAGAAAGAGCCCTGCAGCACTATGAAAAGGGATCCCATGCCGCCAGAGAACCACTCAGGGAGCTGTGAATTGCAGGCTGGAGTGCTGGGAGCTGGAGCTTCAAGATGCCTGAAGATCCCTTGGGAAAGATGCCAACAAGCCTTGGCAGCTGCAAGTGACGTGGTGCATGGGGTACTGTCCTGTATGGGCAGGAAAGGGCTTACCTCCACCCAAGTTGGACAGCTGGAAGAGAGGACTGTCGGACCACTTCAGTCTACTACCCGTGATGCAGGATCAATGCAGCTCAGCAGGAGAGGGGATCCACGCAGCTGGTCGTCATTACAGTTGGTGCCTGCAGATGCAGGAGAGTGACTCCTTCACCCCAAGGGGGATTCTTTCTTTTTCTGGTGCTGGCTGAAGACGGGCTGTCCTCAGAGGATGCTCAACCAGGGAAATGTTGCAGTTGTTGGGAGGAGCAATGGATACAATGTTGCAGGAGGCATCTTGCTTCTTTGTTGCAGCTTGTCGGGCCCTAGAGCGCCCAGATGCAGTTTCTTTGGTCAGAAGTCAAAGTGGAGGTTGCACAGGAATCCTGCTGGAGTCTTGCAAACCGAATCTGAGGAACCACCCAAGAGAGAGACCCTATGTAGCCCTGAAAGGGGGATTGGTCACCTAGCTGGGTGACCACCTATCTGGAGGGGGCTCTGATACCCTCTGCTGGCACTGGCCACTCAGATGCTCCCAGAGTTCCCTGCCAACCTTGGATCCAAGATGGAAAAATCCAGGGACCTTCTGGAGGAGCTCTGAGCACCACCCCTGGGGTGTGATGGACAGGGAAGTGGTCACTCCCTTTTCCTTTGTCCAGTTCAAACCAGAGCAGGATCTGGGGGTCCCTGAACCAGTGTAGACTTTGTTTTCGCAAGGAGTCACCAAATGTGCCCTTCAAAGCATTAGCAGTGGCTTGGGGAGGCTATCCCTGCCAAACCTGTAATACCTATTTCCAAAGGGAGAGGGTGTAACACCCCTTTCCCAAAGGAAATCCTTTTTAGTGTCTTCCTGGGCTTGAGCTTCTCAAGCAATAGGAGTGCAGAAACCTGTCTGTGAGGTGGTGGTAACTCGGGCTGCTGGAAAACCTCAGAAGGCTGTAACGACAATCCTGCGGGTCCTCTAAGGAGCATCCAGAGTGCATGGAATCATACAACCAATGCTTGCAAAAGAATGGGGGTATGATTCCAACATGTCTGATACCAAACATGCCTATGTTCAAAGTTACCATTATGTAGCTGGACATAGGTATTGACCTATGTCCAATATAAGCGTAAAATGGCGTCCCAGCACTCACAAAGTCCTGGACAATGGGCCTGGAGTTCATGGGGGCACCTCTGCTAGTGCAGGCGTGCCCTCACACACAAGTACTTTGCACCCTGTCCTCTGGGCAAGAAGGCCTGTCGTAAAGGTGACTTACAAGTGACCTGGTGCAGTGAAAAGTGGCAGTGAAAGGGTACTTGCAATGGCAGTCCTGCAGAACCCCTTGCTTGGGGTCCCTATGGCAAAATATATGCTGCAGCCCATAGGAATCCCCTGAACCCCAATGCCCTGGGTACCTAGGTACCATATGCTAGGGACTTACAGTGGGGCACAAGAGTGACAATTGTGGGATGAAATATAGAGATTTGGGAGAGAGAGCATAATCACTGGGGTCCTGGTTAGCAGGATCCCAGTGAACACAGTCAAACACACTGACATTAGGCAGAAGAAGGGGGTAACCATACCAAGAAAGAGTGTACCTCCCTAGAGCCATATTCCAGTTTGCTTGTAAAGAGGGTGTGTGTGATGATTTTCTGAGTGCTGATTGGAATCATTTGAAAATCTTCCTCAGCACCTTCAGCGTATGGAAGCTTGAAGTGATGACAGTGTTGAATTGGATGTTCTTGTCGAGTTTGCTGTCAGGGATGATCTCTAAATTGTTGGTGTGGGTGGTGGGGGTGAGTGTTGGTTCTAACTCTCTTGGCCACCATGTGGAATCCCACTTTGAAGCGCCTCAACAGAATCCCCATTAAACATGAACAGAAGCTGAGTATCATCTGCGTATGAGATGACTTTGATGTCAAAATATTCTGCAACAGCAGCCGGGGGACCATATAGATATTAAACAGAGTGGGACTGAGAGATGAGTCCTGCAGCATTCCCCATCTCAGGCCCTTAGCCTCAGACACAAAAGGTTTCATCCATACCACCTGATCTCGATCAGTCGGAAAGGACCTTAGCCACTAAGTAGCTGTGCCAATCACCCCTATTTGCTTTAGCTTAAGCAACAAGATGTCATGGTTGAGCATATCAAATGCGGCCGGCAAGTCTAACAGCACCAAGGCAACATTAAGGCCAGAGTATAGATTGAATCTAATGGATTCGGAGACCTCAAGTAAAGCTGTCTTGGTACTGTGATGAGATCTAAACCCAGTTTGAAAGGGGTGAAGTAGATTTTTAACTTCCAGAGAAGTGGTCCACTGTGTATTAATCAATCTTTCCAGGACCTTAGCTGGCGCTGGTAAGAGAGAGACTGGTGTAAAGTTTGACAATGACTTAGGGCCCCGTTGGCCTGTTTTTAGCAAAGGTATGACATTAGCTAGTTTCCATTCCTTCGAGAAGATCCCTTCCTGAAAAGAACCTTCAAATAGCTGGTGGAAGACTGGGCTGATGGTATCTGCAATCGACTTCAGTATATGATGGGGAATCGGGTCTGGGGGAGCACCCAATTTGATTTGGGAGAAAGCAGACACCAGCTCATCCACCAATGGTAACAGAAAAGTGGACAGCTTGGGGTCCCCAGACCTTCCATCTCCCCAGATATCATTCACCACACCAGACAACAGGGAGGAGTCATAGATATTCGCCTGTATGTTGCACACCATAAACCAATGGATGAGCATGTCTTCTCTGGTTTCCTTATCATTCTTCTCTGGGCTATTGAGTCAACTGCTTTCTCCAGCCAGGTCTTAGTAGCCTGCTCCCTCCCCGCCACTGAGCCGTAAAATACTGGTATAGATTTTGTCAGTACCTCATCAAGGGACAACAAAGAGACCTTACCCCTAGCCCTCGCCCCACTACCAACCATCTCAGGACGTGACTCTCTAGGTAAATTGTTTTTCCATGAAAAAGGAAGTAAATAGTGATCTGACCATGGCACTGGGGCCTCTCAATTCCGGGGAATTTTTGAGAGAATCCCATCAAGGGTGTGCCCGGATCTATGTGTAGGTCCCTGGGCAACACAAGTCAGATTCAATGGAGATCACAGATTCCAGGAAACGTTTGACCCATGGATCCTCAGAATTATCTAGATATAAGTTAAAATCACCCAAAAGGGTGAAATTGGAGAGGGAGATACATTTAGGTGTCAGAGCAAGGTCAAGGGAGGGCACAAAAGGACCTAGATTGCCCAGGGGGCGATACACCAATGCCAAAAAGAAGGAATATTGACCATTAATCATGAACTTGAAGCTGAGCACTTCTGCTCCTTGCAACTCCTCTAAGTTAAATTCGTAACCATTCGCCGTCCCTGCAAGCCCATTTGGTCTCCCATATGACCTTCTTTTACACTGCCCTTAGGGCCTCATTTAGACAGAATTGTTGGAGCGCTGGGCTGCTGCAAATGTGGCAGCGCCATGCTCTGACATTTCAAAAACCCAGGGATGCATCGTATTTACAACAATACAGCACACCCGTAAAATTAGCTGCCTAGCGCCAACATAGGAACCTTGCACCATAGTGCAAGGGTTCCTGTGTTGCAGGGAATGATTGTTTATGTGCAGGATGGTGTCCCTTCCTGCACATAAACAATCAATAATGGTGATTTGTCACTTCTATGTGTGCTGCAGAATGCTGCAGTAGCAAATCGTCTTTATTTAATGATTTTTTTATGTGCAGGAAGGGACACTTTGAACTGTTGGAAGGCTTATTTTTCCTTTACTCAAAGTTTTCTGTGGATAAGTTGTTCCATCTTACATATTGCCAGTGACTTCCACGCCAGTCATACCCCAGTTATTGTTCTTTAATTTAAAAATCTGAGGGTGGTGATTGCTTTAATTTCTGATCTCATTATGAAAGGTTTGAGCTTATTGGAATTTAAAGGCTGAAATGAATGTGTAATCCAGGTTTGATTCTGAGTTCTTCGACTTATGTGTTGCCGCCATTGGTGAATCTGATGGGCTTATACCGTTTAGGGCTCTCAGACCCAAAGCTCCAATGACATACAGTAGGATGTGATTGCTTTTATTAATATTCATGGGATACCTGCACTGGGATCCCAAACTTCTTGTCATGGGCCCTTTCTCAGGAGCTTCTATTGTGGTGGTTTGCCAGAGTTAAGTTGAAATTGCCGGTGAGAATTCACAGGATTGCCCCATGAGTGGCCAGTAACTCTAGCAATATGTTTGCTATTTCTTGAAGCTGCGACCCTTAGCTTGTCTCCAGTGACCCTAGCACCACCCTTGCCTCAGAGCTGTAACAGCAGTGTCAGAAACAGAAAACAAGTCATGCAAGGCTCTAATGAGCCTTGTTTACTTTCTGTGCATCTTGGCTACATGAAATGCATGCATAGGTGTAAATGTTCTCAACAGTGGATCTAAACAAAGTACCAAACTTGCAAAACAAGTATTTATTTTTGCAAGTGGAACAGACTCCAGCATGAGAAGAAATAAGAAATACATCAGAGAGAGTGAGAGAGTAGTAAAGGGGAAAAGACTAAGAGGGGACATAAGGTCAAATAATGAAGGAGCATGAAGAGGAAACCTCAAAGAGACAGGTGAGAGATTGAGAAAGAGGCGTGTGTGTGTGAGAGAGAGAGAAACAAAGAGGGATTAAGTAGACAGAAGAGACAGATTTGAAATAAATAGACAGGTAAGAAAGAGAGTGAGACAAGTGACAGCAATGCGTGATAGACCATCAATGGGTGACAAAGAGACAGCTAAGAATTAGAGAATCAGAAAGGACGGGAGATCATTGAGAAAGGTTGACAGCATAAAAGATAGGATACAGATAGAGACAGGTGACAAAGATATGGTAAAGGGGGGTAGATAGAAAAGGAAAGACAAGCGTGAGTGTCACGATAAAGAGACAGAAAGACAACTGAGATGGGGGAGGTGGACAGGTGAGAAAATGACAGCTAAAAGAAGGAAGACGATTGAGAGAATGGTGATAAAGTGACAGAGCTGAATGGGGGACAGACAGCGTATATAGCTTAGAGAAATAAAGACAAAGTGATGATAAGAATACAGCCACAGGTCAGAAAAGCACCTTGGGCAGAGGAGGAAAGGTGAAAGATATGGAGGTGATATTGAGGCAGGCAGGTGCAAAAGAGACAGAAAGCTAATTATAATAGAGGTGGGAGACAGGTCTAAGAGGTAAAAAAAGAGAATGGGGAGGATAAGTCAGGTGAGAGATCAGAAGATAAGAGATAGTATAAGATTAGTGAGAAAGACATTAGGGGTAGTCAAGGAGGCAGGGGGTTGTAAAGAAACAGCAACAGGTGACAGTTGAGGACATGGTGACAGGAGGTTAAAGGCCATAAGATATCACTTTCCCTGATGTTATTGGAGTTAACTGACATGTGATGTCACATTCACTACCCCTGACGTTTTGGTGAATTGACGTTCATGGGCACCCTTCACCATCCATGCCATTTAGTGGCCACACACCCAAACTTTAATTGTTTGGAATGTCACTTGGTCACTTCTATGGAATTCTTAGTCGATAACTAGTAATCATACACCCAAACTGTCTCCCAACTGTTACATTTTCCACACAGTCAATTTGGTTTACACCATTGTCCTTGTAACCTTTGATACTTTCAATTATGGTTTCCAGAAAAGGTAGCGTCCAGGCAATGGTATAAAAGAGTCTTTATTTCTTCCTAACACAATTTGTTTCCAATTTAAAAGTAGGAAAAGTACAACACGGTATCACACCCAATGTTCCACCTGCATCTACATTTTTTCCTAAAACCCTGACACATATGTATGCAAGGGGTGTATGGGGAGGTCTGCTACTCTGGCAGAGCTAATGGAGTTTTTGGAACTCCATGCTCTGCTTGGAGCACGGAATTAGTCCAAAAACTCAGCTAGCCTCACCAGTGGAGCGCAACTCCCCGGGGTGCAATGCAGCACAGTTATGGGCTGCACAGTGCAAGCGCAGACAGTTTGGCCTGCAGTGCGCACCGGAGCAGAGGCCAGAGGAAGCAGGTAAGTCCTCGTCTCTTTTTCGTTGTTTGTGCACACTGGTGCACAAACAAGGACTAAAATATCAGCTTTTGCTGCCTATGGCCCTGGCCTGTATTCAGGCCAGGGCCATAGGCAGTGAAAGGTGCTGTTTCAGGCCTCTTGTGCACCGACCTGTCCCATGTGCACAGCACACAGGGCAGGCTGGTGCACATACACCTGGAAGCTTTCGCTGCCCACGGCCCTGGTCAGGGCCCTAGGCAGCGAAAGAAAGCTGCTGTTTCAGGCCTCTTGTGCACCGGCCATCCCTGTGTGCACTGCACACAGGACAGGCCGGTGCCCAAGAGGCCTGAATCGGCAGCTTTCACTGCCTACGGCCCTCTCCTGAATGCATCCTATCTCGGAATTACTAAGCAGGGATCGGTCTGGCTGACCAGGCCCAACCCTGCTTAGCGCTTCCGAGATCGGGTGCATTCAGGACTCCTGGATCACGGAATTCCACCTCTGTGGAATTCCACCGTTTTTTTCAACTCTGCAGAATTCCATGGAGTCGGAATCAGTGAACTTCACCCAGGCCTAATGTATACCTATCTCCAATTTAAAACAATTTCTTCCATGCACACATTTAGGGGTCATTCCTACCCCGATGGGCGCCGTCCGCCAGGCGGTGACCGCCAAAAAGACCGTACCGCGGTCAAAAGACCGCAGCGGTCATTTTGACTTTCCCGCTGGGCTGGCGGGCGACCGCCAAAAGGCCGCCCGCCCGCCCAGCGGGAAAACCCCAGCAACGATGAAGCCGGCTCCGAATGGAGCCGGCGGAGTTGCTGGTGTGCGGCGGGTGCAGTTGCACCCGTCGCGATTTTCAGTGTCTGCTTTGCAGACACTGAAAATCTCAATGGGGCCCTGTTAGGGGGCCCACGACACACGTTCACACCATCCTGTTTCTGGCGGTGAAAACCGCCAGAAACAGGATGGCGGGAAGGGGGTCGGAATCCCTGGAGGATTTCCTGGGGCAGGGGAAAACCGGCGGGAAACCGCTGGTTTCCCTTTTCTGACCGCGGCTTTACCGCCGCGGTCAGAATGGCCCCTGAAGCACCGTCAGCCTGTTGGCGGTGCTTCCTCCGTCCCCTGCCCTGGCGGTCCATGACCGCCAGGGTAGGAATGACCCCCTTAGTGTTTCTTTGTGAAGTTTCCTAAATCGTATTAGGCTCTGAATGTATTCCTAGGGAAGTACACACATGACCTCAACATATATTTTTGCTGTGTCTTAGCATACTACCAGAGGGCTTGGAAAGGAATGCAAGGGTTGCAACCACATGATCTCGACTTATATTTTTTACTGGATATTAGCATGCTGCCAGGGCATTAGAATTGATTTCAAGGATGTACTCATATGAACTCCTAATATATTTTTACTGAGCATGCTCTCGAAGGGCTTTGAATGGATTCTCAGAGATGTACTCATATGATTGCAACAGTTTCCATTTTGTGTGGGATTGCTCTTAAACAGTTTAGAAGATCAGTGTTAAATTAGCGATGTTGTGGTGGTACTCACTCATTCAGCGTGGCAGAAAGATCTCTCCCTGCAGTATGGCACGTGATGCGAACTGACAAAAAAGCAAAAAAGGATAAAAAAGTTCAAAAGGCACATTTGAGTTTCAGTGACTCACCAACCCATACACGTTTGGTGCTGATAATGTCTTTTTCACAATGCAATGATTTGCACTATTAAAAATTAAACTCTGGCTAACATGACAATTTTTGGCCTTAGACTCCATCTTGTTTGTGATGTTCGCTGTACAGCGTGGATAAACTTATTTGTCCATGTCTCGGTAGAATATTGTTTTAACATACATCATGGGCAAGGACAACGGCCCTTACAAGCTGCTCTGAGTTAAATTGTATTTATCCAAGGTTTCACCTACCTGCAGAATCACAAAGGATGTAACAATACTTGCAGTACAGCCAGCGTTGGTGAGAAGTTCCAAATTGCAGAATTGTGATAGCGTTTCTAAATATATTTGTTTTCAAAACAGTGCTCTTTTACAATGCGATTGGGGGGCCTTTTCAATTGACCTTTGGAGATGAACTCATGCTGGATTTCTCTACTGTTCTATACTTTACAGTTTGCTGACCAGAACTTTACTGAGTTCTTTGATTGATTCCATACCCCAGCTGAGCTTTGTATTCTGATTTATTGGTTTATTGATTTTGTCTATATTAATCGATTCCTGCATGACTGAATCCGAAATTAAATCTTTCATTTTTAAGACTTCTCCGTCTGTCATTATTATATGACCAAATGAGTTCTACAGGCTGAGTTGAAATTGCTGTTTTGAATACTTAACTGAGACAGAAGTGAGGTTAAGAGCACCAAAATCCGTTAATGGACAAACACCGCTCCCAGTCCTTTATGCCGCGCTCATAGAGCAAGCTGCAGCGCAACGACAGTGCCATGAAACTACACAGAACTTCTTGTTTAACCATGGAGTAATAATGCTCTCTTTCTCTCCTATGGCCCTATGTATTGTACGTCTGCTTTATTTCAACCCAACCTCTCAACGAGAGAGTCTTTAGGAAAGACCCATTGTTGACCACTATCATAAGGCAGAGCTTTTTGTGCTCCTCACATGCCTCTTGCACCTATTAGGTGAAAGAGCTGTAGATAGCACTGCAAGGTTTTGCTAAGACTCAATTAGGTGGCAGTGTCTATGGTTTTGGTCACTGCTTCTAGTGGGGGAGAGGGCGGTGCAGGAGGATTTTCAAAGTTTTGCAAGGCAACGTTCAAGCTTCCGCCAACCTATATAAATATAAAATCACCTTATAAATACATATCACCTTATAAATACATTATAGCTGGGTCTAAACTAAGGTGGAATGGTGTGTAAAATAACGATGGACTGCAATGCGACTATGAGTAATTTTCAGGGGTTGCGATTAACTCAAGCACTCTATCCATTGCTTTTTTGTGTACTTTACTGCGTCACCCTAATTGGTACTGATATGCCCAGAAGTAGGGCCTGTGCACACACTGTCACTGGAACCAAACTATTACCTGGCCGATGAACCCTAAAGCAAAACCGGTCCTGGGTTGCTTATTTTCTGGTTCATTGAGGACCTGGCTAGTCAGTTCGGACTGTTCCCGTTGGGCCAGGATCAAGACTGATTTGAATATAGCTGGGTCCAAACTGAGGCAGTATGGTGTGCAAAATAACGATGGACTGAGATGCGGCCAAGAGTAAATACCAGCGGCTGGAATTAATTCAAGCATTCCATCCATCGCTTTTTTGTATAGTTTAGCCATCCAAGAGGAATGGGATGCAGCCTGTGCAAAGACCAGTGGCTGAGATCAATTCAAGATTTCGATCCACCACTTTTTTTGTATACTTTAGTCAACCAAGACCAGCACAGGCACTCTATGCCATGTGTAATCAACTACATACATTTCCAGTGTGAGAGTCAATGTGGAGGAAGAGGTTGGGTTGGGGCGTGGATGAGGGTGTCAGACGAGTGGTCTCTTATCATAATGCAGAACCACATCTGCCCAAAATGGTGATTAATGCAATGGAGAAAATAAATATGGACTACAGACGGAAAAGAGGGATGGTTTAAGGGGCAATGAGAGCATTTGAGTAAGATGGCTGACGCTGTACTCTGTATGACAGGGATAAGAGCTGGCGGCACTTTATCACAATTGCATTATGTGAATTAGCAACCTCATACTAGGGGGGAGAATATAAGACATTTTCGGACCAAAGCTGTAAGCTGAGACAATTTCCGTGTGCACCTGTTGAAAGTTCTAAGGCCCCACATTACTCCTCTTCCTGTTACGTTTGTGTACTCTACGATAGAATCTCTCTCCGACCCTCTAGAGCTCCAACCATAATATGTATAGTAGGACATCATCGGGCTCAAGGTTAATAAAGCGAGACAATGAGACTGGTTAACAAATGGGTAAACAATGCATTTTCGGACCAGGTTCTGCAGACAACATGGTTGTTTGGGGACATATAGGGAAACCAAGCGTTATAGAACCCGCTTCTGCAGATGACATTATAGCTTAGGAACAACTGGACTGGAGAAACTGAGCATTATGGGACCTGCTTCTGTAAAATGTCATAATAGCTTGGGAACAAATGGGCAACTAAGCTTTGTGGCTTCTTCAGGTGACATGGTTGCTTGTGGGCTCTGGCCCCTTAGAGAACTTGAAGAGAGTCAAGAATGGTTCTTACCTGGTTCTGTTTTCATGCAGAGTTGTTGCATGATGGGCACTAGCAGAAAGAAACAGAAGAGTTATTAGCAATCTCGCCAGCACTGGATACCTTGAAAAAAAGAGTATGGACGGGGCAATAGGGGGTATTCTACTATCGACGCACACATGCACAATACTTACAGTCAACTGTTCTAGAACCCAACTATTCAAACTTTCTATTGCAATTTCATTAGTTTGAAAGCATTTAACCCCATGGACTGCAATACAAAGTAGCGTTTGTTCAATTAACACATATTCGTAGAATAGATTCATATTTTCACATTAGTGTGTATGTTTACAACGTATATACTGACCTCCATGTTTAACAGAAATGCCTCACTTTAGACACAATCAACATTTCCTTTCAAAATACAAAATAATATATTCATACTCCTGTATCCATCTCTTTACAGAACGACATCATACTTAAAAGTTCTACCCTCACTACCCAAATTTGTATTTTTTTAATAATGAATAAACGCAACGATTAATTTTAAAACTGTTGTTTTAAAAGGAAAGATAACATTTGTATATATATAAAAGGCCTCTTGCCAGTACAGAAAGCTATGTTACGTTATGTAATATACTTTTATGTCTTGTTATGTAGTGTTTGTATAATACAATGTTTCAGAATTACTTTACTTGTTCAGATCTTAGGTTTTTGTGGGCAAAAACGGTATGTGATTTGTGGGTTTCCCAACAAAGCGTCCGATTGTCAAAGACATTAGGAAAATCATGGGTGCAGATCTCCGCCCTCACATATTTTTCCTACGCTCTGGAGTATGTTCGAGAAACTGCTTCAGGCACAAGTTTCCAGGTGAATTTCTGGGAAGGGTAGGTGACAATCTTAGTCGGACCCTACTCTCGCTATGCAGAGTTCTCCATAGGAGGAATTCCATCCTCTGTGTAAACGTGCATTTATTTTTTATTTTTATTTTTTCCCACGGGGAAAATATTTTTACCGAAATTTGCCCTAATTTTCTTCTTCAACTATACCCCGCCAAATATGAGTGTGATCCAGTCCCCTTTCCACCTTGGGAAAGTATTTAAACCAACCCATGGCTGGATTAAAAATATGACCTTTTCAAGGTCGGAAAGAGGATTGACAGCAGTTTGTACATTCCCACAAACATGCATGTATGTGGGCATGTACAAGTATCCAAGGCTAACTATGGCTCAGAATGCCCACCCCTTGTGAGGGATTTAACAGTGTTAAGAACTCATCACTTGTGGTGGAGACCTCCGTACATAAATGGTCGTATACCTGACAGAAATTTGTTTGGGAATTCCCAGCAGGCGTAAAAAAGGAAAAGTCGGTAGTACCAAATTTCTTTTATGAACAGGGCTGAGGGAGCCTCAACAAATTGGGAGAACCTATCTGCTACTGGGCAGGGAGAACGTAAGCTATGTGGTTTGTAGGCTGATATATTCCCTATAATGGTGGTGATCCGTGAGAGGAGGCCTTTAACCTAATCCATTTGAATGTGTGTGAGTTAGTCATGTGGGGTGCTACAAAGGAGTTGATTTCAAACCCATTACCTAATCAGTATCAGCTAATACAGTGCTGTCTCTTCGTGGGTGGAGTGTGCAAACCTGGTGGGTACTTGTCAGGCTCACTGCAGTGAGATGTTTGAGACTGTTTCTTGCCTCAGTATTTCGTTCTTGCCAGAGATTCTGTCTGAGTCAAGGTCAGTATGAGAACTTGACACTTGTTTCATTGACTTGGGCTCATTTGTTTCTAACATGAAGTGTTTCTTTTGTGCTTTAACCACTTGTTCCATTGTGCATGTTGTTGGCCCACTGTAGTGAATCCTATCTTGTTTTACTGGGAGACAAGAGTAAGCTTACTCTTCTGGCTTGTAGACTTGTGCCCCCGTCACCTAGTGACTTTTACCCCCCTTAGCCAACTCTGTTTTAGCGTAATTATTTAATTATATGTTTCCAAGATGGCTGGATTGTTTCTAGTAAGGCCAATGTTTTAGTTTCATGTTATCAGTGCCACCGCGCTAAGGCGTCAATATGAAGCGACAAAGATAAGCAAACTGTAGGTATTCACATAAGGTACTTTCCGTCTTCACCCATTCGAGGGAATTGTTTATATAAATTGCCATCCCAAGCCTGTCTTGTCATGTCATCTATTGTTTGGGAACAGACCTATGTCAGGGGTCCGAACAGATCTGTAGAAATGCACCTCACTTAGACAGTCAAAGGGATTCCGACCAGATGCCATCGCTGCCATCGATGCTGCATGTCACCTTGACGCTGACCCAGTCTTCGTGTCCCTATGGAGTCTGAGCTAGAGACCTCATTCCAAGGTAACGAGGGTTGGGAGCTCTTCTCATAGACATGGCATTGGCAGATTAGGTTTAACACACTTAGCTCCCTTTTAGGTTAGAGGTTAGGCTCACCTTATTAGGGTTTTAGGACATATTTCACAACTTATATCATTTTATGCTATTGCAAGATGGTGGGGGGTGTTTGTATTAATGACTCTCGTCTTTACAATTCTGTTTCTTGCATTACTCATTATCCTAATCATTGTAGCCCATGCAACATATCGTACATTGCAGTTTTATTAAATAAAACCTACTGAAAACTTTACTGCATCTCCTCCATTGCCTATGTTTTATTGAGACATGTTGTTAATGTGAGAAAGGGGTAATCTCAGTTTAACCACAACTCTCCCTGAGATGTCACACTCTTGAGTCCATGCGAAAAGGCTGCCACAAAACACCTTTTACTGTTTTTTGGTGAGGTGCTGCTTGTGAGCCGGGAGGGTTGGGGCGACAGTTGCGACTTGTTGTAGGACAGGCATAGTCGCCTACAAACATAAGTACTGTCATGCTTAAACCAGCCATCTTACCTAGAGCAAGAGTTAAACTACGACATGGCACCACCAACGATGGTGTTTAGGCACTCATTTACGGATACCCTGACCACAGTCTCATATACAACAGGTACCCTAAGTACCATTATACAGAGACATCCATGGTCTTGGGGAAGATCCTCCTCAGCTGAACAGGGTTTGAGCTTGAATCATTAAAAGGCCTTTTTCTCCCCACTTTGTTTTCCTTCTTTTTACTCACTTCACAATATGGCTAACGCCATAGACATTCCTGAGAATGCTAGACAAGCATTAACATTACAACTAGTAGTGCAAGGCTTAAGAGAGGAGGGTGGGGATGTTACATTTATAGTAGAAGCTAGTGAAACCTACCAAACAGAAACATTTTATTTCTGGGTTCACTTTCCTGAGGAAGACAACACTACATTCACATTCCACACATTTAGAATTGCAAATGTACCTCAACGGTACCAAGCATACCAGTATCATGAAATACTGCTCACCTATCAGGAGCATCACAACTGGTTTAATGGCTCCCTACCCCACATAATACAACCAGTGAGAAGGGTCCTTTAGGTAATGACGGACCAACGTAGCCTATGTAGCCTATGTTTCACATAGCACAGCACTAATTAATAACATAGTGCAGAAAAAATACAAAACAACCTTGGATATTCCCAATGTTTTTTTCTGCCAGAACTTAGCACACAAAAGTCGGGACTTGAGTGCATTCTCATTTGGCTCACAAAAACGCTTCTGCCATTTGCCCCAAGGCTACAGGAACAGCACTGGGCTGTTCTCAGCCCGTGTAACATCAATAATGCATGATATTGATCCCTAGGCGTTGTCTTACGTGGATGACATCTATCTCACAGATGACGACCTCAACATTCATCTTGCCAGGCTCGATTGGATCATTTTAGGATTCGCAGCCCTTGGCTAGAAATGTAATTTTAGGAAAACTAAAATAGTCTTTCTCAGCGCATTGTTCCGGGGATATGTGCTTTCAAACGAGGGCAAGAGCCTGGCCCGCACTTTCTAGAAAAGTGTGCTCAAATCCAACCACCAAATACAATCAAGAAACTCCAGTCTATACTAGGTTTCTTCAATTTTGGCAGCACTTACATTCCTGACTATGCACAACGTATCAAGCCGCTTTATGACTTATTACGCCCTGATTTTTCTAGCAGATACTGAACAGTTGAACACACACGCATCCTTAGGGAATTGCAACAGGACATGCTAGAAGCAAAAGACTTGCACACCCTTGACAACAAAACAAATTGCTGGTGCCATTGGGTTCACTTATGTCACCTTTAATGAAGGCGACATGATGCCCATAGCATATAAATCACATTTATACTCCAATGCAGAACAATGTTTTGCTCCCACAGAAAAAATTCTAACTGCAGTTCAAATGGCTGCATCAAGGAGAGACACATGCCCAGGGGAAACGCATCATTGTCGTTACCCCAGTGCCAGCCTCGGAGGCTGTCACCAAAGCAAGCTTTCCTAACGCTAAATCATTACATCCACGTTGGATTCAGTGGGCTACCTCCCTGACTGCCACCGATGTAGATTACATCTTTGATCAAAAACTTCAGACACAAGAATTTCTCCAATACGAACATGAGTACCCGCTACTCTAGATATCTTGCCACTTGACAGATACCATGCAGTCATTTATACTGATGATTCAGCGCAACCAGCTGTAGGTATCAAACATCAATATTCAGCTGCTTGCGCAGCTGTGAGCGGAGTGATGAAGGATGGTGTATGCCACCCTCATAATACATACATGCAGACCCTAGAGGACTGCACAGCACAGCTAGCTGAACTCAAAGCCCCTATCTTAGCGCTAGAACACACAGAGCCAGGATTACTGACCTAAATTGTCTGTGACTCATACTACTGCGTCCAGTCCTACAATGATTATCTTAATCATTGGTGACTGAATGGGTTCAGAGGTTGCAAAGGGAACACCATAAAACACAGAATTCTGTGGGCGAGGGTGGCTGATCTCAAGGATAACTACCTTGTGCCCATGTAGTATATACATTGGGTCACCAATATGCAGGAGTACATGTTATGGGCAATAATTTGGCTGATGAAGTGACCAAATCTGCAGTAGCTACGGCTTCTGTGGCTTCAGTGACTCGTTCTCAGACGAGATTGGATGATGAAATTCTGACTCCTGTGAAAGCTTCGGCTGAAGGCAAGTCTCTTCCGAAAGCATACCCTACAAAATATACTTACCACATCAGTGCACAGAATGTTGCTTCTGCAACAATTCCTGGGGTTGGAGATCAAGTGATCCCAAATCAAGACTAGAGATCAGATCTAATAAAAGCAGCGCATCAGGGTGTCGCGTCTGGACATGCTGGTATTTTGGCCACAGTAACACTCTTACAGAAACGCTTCTGGTGGCCATGTCTATACAAACAGACAAAACAATCCGTCCTTTGTTGTGACATATGCCAGCAAATTAAGGGCTCCAACATCAAACGCCCCCGCAGACATCCCTCTTAGTGTCCAATAGGCCACTACAATGTGTGTACCTGGACCATTGCGGTCTGCTCCAAGCTGATGGTGCATACAAATATATCTTAGTCTCTGTAGATTCTTGTTCTAGATTCCTGTGGGTATGGCCTCAGCGGTCGGCTGATGCTGGAACTGTTATAAAAGACTTGCTGATCTTTATCGGTACATATGCGGTTTCAGCATTCCATTTGGACCAGGGCCCTGCCTTTGCCTCTAAGACATTCAGGGACACCATGGGGACGATGGGTGTTGAACTCCATTACTCCTCACCATACCATCCCGAGGTAAATTTGGTCGTGGAGAGGAGGAATCACGATCTAAATCAGTCCTTAACAGCTAGAGTATTAGGTTCTGGCTGCTTCATCACCTATATGGGGTCCAGAGAGCACTGAATAATCTGCCAAAATGGTCCTTGGGGGGGCGCACTCCCTACGAGGTTCTCTTTGGGATATCTATGTATGTCCCAGATATTGACGGCCCTAGTTTGGTGGCAGCAGACACACCTTTTGACATAAATGAACGTCTCACTGTTTTACAGGCGCTTCAGCAATTTCGTGATGATAAATCATCCACCAGTGCTGCCATTTTAGGAATAAGGGATTTGCCAACAACATCCACTGGCTGGATTCCTAAAGTTGGGGATGTGGTTCGTGAGAAAATCGCTATGAAGAAGGAATTTGGTTTAACCTATAGAGCGCCGATCCCAGTCCTGGGAATACAAGGTACCAGAACTGTCATTTTACCACCGCTGCCTGGTTCCAAAGCAAACAGATTAATTTCCATTGATGACGTAAACTTCACCATGTGGCCGATCCTGCACAGTAGACCCAGAGGTCCTTTGGGTAGTTACACGTCCCCTCTCACTACCCAAAAGGACTTACCTCTTCAAAGCAGAAATATTAACACTACTTCGGACTACACAACAATGTCCAACGATGCTAAAAAATACCTCCTCGACCATGGGGAGGGCAGAAAATGATCTCTTGCCAATTCCAGTTACCATTTCAACAACAACACCTGTTCAAGATTTGGCTGTTTTCTACACTAACCCAACAAAGACTGACAACACTGTCTAATATGAGCCTCCATGCGAAGGGGATGGATCCCCGATAATGCACCTGCTCCTGCGTTTGCAGAGACTGCTTTTGGTTATTTCATCAACATTGATAACTTTTCTTCAGACTCATCCACTCCTGTAATTGAAAATGTTTCAAAGACACATAAGCTGTATTTATGGCTTAAAAATAACTATCTAATTCACCCAAAGAATGACTTAAGGTTCTTCCTAACATGTTTTCCATTATTTTTATGGATTGGTTTTATGACTGTTTTCTTTTTGCGTATAAATGGTCATTACCTTCCTGAACGCTCCTCTGTTGAGCCTGTGGATGAAGTCTTAACTCCATATCATTCCTCACATAAGGTCCGAAGAGACATGTCCCTTGTGAATATTTCAGCTGTACCTATTCCTTATGGGATTGTGTGGGACAACGTTCCATTTGATATATACGGGCCTACTGAGGTCATTCAAATTCCATATGTCTTCAAAATTTCTCTGACTGATGTAATTACACCTGGTGTTGTATCTGATGATTGGGATGTCCAGACATTTGATTCTATGGTAACTGAAATGATGGACTATTCAGTATTTGAAAGTGATGATGTATACACAAATACAAAGAAGTATGGGGAAATGTTCTGCTATAACAACTGGGGTCATTACTACCTGCACCATGCCACTAGACATACCCCAGTATTTAACTACACACAGTGGGAACATTGTTCAACTCCACCTGTGGGGAGCCCAAAACATTATGCGTATAAATTCATTTATTTTTCAGGGCATGATGCAAAAAATCCAGAATCATATTATTTCAAATGACCTCCTTAAAAAATTAGGAAAGTTTTGCTAACTGATACAAAATTGATTTATTTAGACTTCCTTGTTTCCCGTCTTGCGGTTGAAGGTTACGAATAGTGGAAGAACACTATTGATGTAAAGACTGTATGGGGAACACAAGATTGGTAAATACAGGGTAGGGAAGCTTTATTCAGAGCATGCCTCATTCCTGCGCAAATGATCTTTTTGAATGATACTATTCAACAGACATCCTATCTGGGGTTAGCAAAAATGAAAGAAAGAAATGTGCCCAGTATCCTCACACTGGCAAAGTTTAATAATTGGCAATACATCTTGAATGTCACAGAGGAAGAACTAGATGCAAAGGTTCAGGCTGATACCTATAACTCTTCAGTTTCCATTCCCAGCGGGTAGTTGATTTGGCCCATAGACACAAATGGGTGTCAGGCACGTTTTGTGAATTCCTCAGGTGGTTTAAGGATTAGCCGGCCAGACCCTCGCTTTGTCTCAGGTCAACACACGAGTATAGTTACAACATACAGTGTCAGTAAACTGTGCCAACAATGGTTACAGACTAACACATTAGCCACAGTTAAAGAACATCTGAACACTCTTTCTGAAGATATAGAATTGCACTACTTCTTGTTAGGTCCTAGAAAACCACACACTATTTTTTTTTACCTATGCCATATATAATGAGATCTGGAAGCTTTCCCTGTTAGAAGGTGCTGCACGTTTAAGGTAGTTAGACAAGGAAAATTTAGAAAATGCTTTAGCTGTTGTAAACAACGGCATGAACACTTTATCCAACAGGATTTAATCCCTAACAAACATAGAGGGTTATTACAATTTTGGAGGAGGTGTTAATCCGTCCCAAAAGTGACGGTAAAGTGACGGATATACCACCAGCCGTATTACGAGTCCATTATATCCTATGGAAATCGTAATACGGTTGGTGGTATATCCGTCACTTTACTGTCACTTTTGGGACGGATTAACACCTCCTCCAAAGTTGGAATAACCCCCATAGGGGGTTATTCCAACTTTGGAGGAGGTGTTAATCCGTCCCAAATGTGACGGATTTACCACCAGCCGTATTACGAGTTCCATAGGATATAATGGACTCGTAATACGGCTGGTGGTATATCCGTCACTTTACCGTCACTTTTGGGACGGATTACCACTTCCTCCAAAGTTGGAATAACCCCCATAGTGTTGTCTGTGATTGATATCATTCAGACAGACATGTCCCTTTTATACCATGGGCAAAGTCAGCTGCGATCCATCATACAGTTAGGTTGGACATTACAGACTTTGAAAAATGGCCGAGTTCCATGTAAGTACATTAACGGTAGTGACTTGTTTGCTGCTTTTAATTTATACAAGGAATAACAGACAATGGCTAAATGAGAAGCGAGTTTCACCATGCTTCACATAGAAAGGTTAGAGAAGTTGCCTTTCACAGTTGCATAGAGTCCATCAACAGTATGGCTCATACATGGCATTATTAGTCTGCCCATTTCCACTTTTCATTTTTCGAAATGCCAGAAACATCTTGCTGTGGGCAGGTACGAGTGGTTAGCTGATGGTTATATTAAAGAAGAGTGGGAGCTGCCCTTTCAATACACACGTCTGAACGACGAAACAGAGGTTTTTCTCAGCGGAAGCGAATGTGAGACTACTGTTAGTCATTCAGTGATCTGCAAGCAGGTGCCTCTTCATGGCCTTTGCTTTGGGGGGGTCGCAAACTTGGCCTGTTTTCTGAAGGGTACTCCTGTATCTTTGATTCGACCAGCATTTCATGTACTTTCAAATCGAAGTTATGTGGTGCTGAGAGACCAAAGCTGTTGCGGTATGCGACCAGGAATTGCCTACGCAATTTCAGTCTCTACGGTAATAATGTGTTGTGGACAAGGTTTATTCCCCCCCCCCCACATGAGAGATAAAAGTATCAGAAATGTGGCCTCACATTGATACTGCTAATGTAAATTATGACAAGCTGAGCAGACTAAAGGCGCTACTGTTTCAAAAACAAGTTGTGTTGACATTGGCTAGAGAGATGTATGCTCTCCAGATAGCGAGATCGTCAGCCGAGATAAATTCCTATTAAATACCAACTTCCAAAAACACTTTGAAGAACTGGTATCCAGGATTTTCAACGCTTCGAGCTCTGAGGGGAATGCCCATTTCTTTAAGGCTGTTGGGTCTGGATTTGTGTCCATCTTCCACATTGTCTTCAGAGTAATTCCATCTGCCCTCCATTTACTCTTTTCCAGTGTGTTTGGCAGATTCCCTATAATTTTGGGATTAATAGGTGGAATACTGCTGCTATTTCTTCTGATTCATAGTGGTTGTGTCTTTCCAGCTAAGCTAAGCAATGGAGCCACTGCCACCAGCTCAACTGTGCCGTGAACGCATGGTTCTGTACTTCAATGCTCCGCTGCTGGAAGAATTGGAGCGTGATTGGTCATTGTCATTCCAAGCAGTCCCATGGTGCATGCAACCAGTCTTTCGCTGCGCGTGGAGCCTCTTCGAACACTTGCCTACAGTGTGTCTTACTGTTCTGCCAGTGCCTCCTGTGGACCAAGAACTGCTGATATCCCCGATGAGGGTTCATTCATGGTCATGCCCCTTGAGACTAAGGCTGATTCGCTAGGCCAGTTATGAGCCACCCTTGGTGAACGATCTGGTTCTTTTTGGCGCTGTGGTGAGTGCCACTCCTGCAGGTGGACCTGCAGAAAAGACTGTCACGCACTACTGCTCCATGGATCCGTCTGCCTATCCTGTCATCGATCTAACATCTGACGATGTGGCCTCTTTCCTGAGGTCCTTTCCATTCAATGGATTCGAAGATGTTCTTCAAGATCATGACTACTGTTAAATGGATTTGATGATTGACTTATCTTACCAAATTCAAAACTTGCATTTATTGCCCTTATTTGGCCTGCTGTGCTTGTCATGGCCGACATTATATAACTTTGCATGTTTTTAACATGTTTTTTATGATATGATTTTAGCTAGTTTTATGAATTTAGCTTTTTTAGTCTAGAGCATTTTAGCTTGGAATAATTTGCCTTCAATGACGTTATCCTATGGCGTCATACTTGTTACGGCAATGGGGAGGGTGTAGTGAATCATACCTTGTTTTACTGGGAGACAAGAGTTAGCTTAGCCTTCTGGCTTGTAGACCTGTGACCCGTCACCTACTTAGCTTTCTCTGTTTTAGAGCCAATATTTAATTATATGCTTCCAAGATGGCTCCATTGTTTCTAGTTAGGCCAATGTTTCAGTTTAACGTTATCAGTGCCACCACGCTAAGGCGTTAATATCAAGCGACAAAGATAAACAAACTGTAGGTATTCACATTAGGTACTTTCCCTCTTCACGCCTTTGAGGGTATTGTTTATATAAATTGCCGTCCCAAGCCTGTCTTGTTATCTATTGTTTGGGAACAGACCTACGTCAGGTGTCCGAGCAGATCTGTATAAAAGCACCTCACTTAGACAGATAGTCAGAGGGATTCCGACCTGATGCCATCGCTGCTATCGATACTGCACGTCGCCTTGACACTGACCCATTCTTCGTGTCCCTACGGAGTCTGAGCTAGAGACCTTGTTCCAAGGTAATGAGGGCTGGGTGGCTCTTCTCATGGACATGGCATTGGCTGATTAGGTTTAACACACCTAGCTCTCTTTTAGGTTAGGGGGTAGGTTCCCCCTATGAGGTTATTAGGACATATTTCACATCTTATATCATTTTATGCTATTACAAGATGTCTTTGTATTAATGACTCTCTTTTTTACAATTCTGTTTCTTGCATTATTCATTATCCTAATCATTGCAGCCATTTCAACTTATCGTAGATTGCAGTTTTGTTAAATAAAACCTATTGAAAACTTTACTGCATCTCCTTCATTGCCTGTGTTTGATTGAGACATGTTGCTAATGTGAGAAAGGGGTAATCTCCGTTTAACCACAACACTTCCTGAGATGACGCACTCTTGAGTCCATGTGTAAAGGCTGCCACAAATCACCTTTTACTGTTTGGGTATTTGGTGAGGTGCTGCTTCTGAGCTGGCAGGGTTGTGGTGAGAGTTGCAACGTGTTCTAGGACTGGCATAGTCGCCTACAAACATAAGTACTGTCATCCTTAAACCAGCAGTTCTCCCTAGAGCAAGAGTCAAACTACTACACCACTGACACTCGGACATACTGTGCCTGTCCGTTTGTTCCCCAGTACTTATGTATCCCTTTCCAATGTTTCCTATTCCTCTCAGACATTGCCTCTAAGGTTCAATATCCTAAAGCTACCAGTTTTCCGTTCGCCTGAGATTCCTGGTCCTTTGGTTTCTTGTCCTACCAAAGGTACGGCTATGTCTGAATCTTTTGTGCTCCCAGGTACCTTTGACTAAGTCTCTCCAAGTCCCTAAAATTGTTGTTGGTGTGCATGCCTGTCTGATCAGTGTTTTAGTGAGGGTTGTTTTAGAAAATAGAATGCATATCATAAATCGAAGAGACTATACAATAAATGGTTAAAAGGTGATGTGGTGTTTGATGGTGTGATTTGTTGCACTGAGATGTAATGCTATTCAGCATGATGTATAGAGGTTTTGTACTGAGCGAAGCGGTTGAGGTGTTATAGAGAAGTGCATTGGAAAGAGTTGGCGATTTTGAATATCGAGGCCTGAAACTAGAAGATTCGCACAAATGGCATTCTCATCTTCAGAAAGCAAATTTCCGTTTGAAACAACGGACGAGCGGTATCATAAGATTTGCAGCTAGATCTCCCAGTTTTGCCGTGACACCCGCAATTGAAATTTACAAATTACAAGCAAGGGGGGGGGGGAGCCCTTTATGGAGCCGAGCTGTGGGGCCACTGTAATCTAGATGATTTGACAAAAGTGGAAAACTCTTTTTTAAGGTCCCTGCTAAGAGTTCCTTCTAGTACCCCAATGCTCCCCATTCGAATGGACCTAAACTTGCCTCCCATTTGCCAGATTGCTGCGCTCAGGCCCTTGTTGTATTGGATCCGTCTATGGTCATTAGACTCTCTTATTCCCTATAGATGTGGGCTAGTCAACCTGATGGCCAATAATACTAGTCCAAAAATCAAGTGGTGTGTGTATGTAAAAGGGATTTTCACACTACTTGGCTTGGGGTCTTACTGGAAGGATCCGCTATCCATTCCAAAAAACGCAACACAGACACTGAAGGATGCGTTTTGGCTCCATGTGCATCTTTCACAACTGTCTGCTGTCTCACCATCATCCATGACGGGCAGTTTTTTACAAATAAAATGCCATTATGAATCCGCGCAATATATGGACATAGTTCTCTCTCCACGTGCACGTGCATTGTATATTAGATTTAGGGTAGGTTCTCTCCCTTTGCGCATTTAAACACATAAATGGGCCAATACTAGCTGCACTTCGAAGATGTGCCCAATGGGTTGTGCCAGGGAAGAATCTTTAACCCACATTCTCTTTCAATGTCCTGCATACCAAAACCAGAGAGTTCGTTGGATTATCCCCTTGTGTAGGAAAATGGGTTTTACGAACTGTCCACTTGCCTTGAGAATTTTTAAATCTGATCCATCCGTTCTAGTGGTTTGCTGTCTGGCAAAATACTTAGATTCCATCTGGCACTGTAGATTAAACATGCTTAAAAAAATAGAGGAAAACTCGACCATAGACGTGGGGAGCGGTTGTTGATGAACTCACCTGTGAATTTTAATGCAGGCACCTATTACCTTTTATTGGTTAAAGTATTTTTATGCCTAGACTTTTTTTATATATATATCTTTTAAACAGAAATGTCTTATTATATTTAATATGACCGGCCAAGCCTGTATCTGATTTTCGATATTTATCATGCAAAATTTTTGTATTCTTACATGATCTTTTAATATGGCTTGAAATTTTTAAAGGAATAATTTTTATGGTTAATATATACACTTTTATTCTTTAAATTTTTTTTTAATGTATAGATATTCTTATATTTTTAAATAGAAATGTTTCCTTTTGTGACATGTTTGCTTAGCACCATCATATGATTTTATAATATGGCTCGAACTTCCAGAAGGAAAACTCCCATGTTTAACATCTTCTTATGTAGTCCAACTTCTTATGTTCGAAATTTTCTGTTTATAACCTGCTGCTTTGTAAAACTGTGAATTGTGGTGTGCTTTTATGGTATTTACTTTTACCAAAATAAAGCTAACGAACGAACGAGATACAGTGTGGTATTGTGTGGAGACGTGTTGGATATCTGTTGTGTGAAATGTACTGATGTGATGAGGGAGGTATGGTATGATACGGTGTGGTACGATATGAGTGGTCGAGTAGGGTGTTATAGTATTAGAAGTGTGGTAGACTGTCATGATGTGATGAGAAGGATTATGGATGAGAAGGATTATGGTGTAATGTGGTGTGGTATCTTGTGCATTGGAATCTTGAAGCATGGAGAAAAGGTGCATCGTGGAGTGGTATAGCACACTGAGGTAAGATGTGGCATAGGATGGAATGAAGTGGTTTGGTTGTGTATTGTAGAGAGTTTTAAGTTATGGCTCTAGATAATATTCTTTTGTAGGTGGTGTGGGCTGTGATATTGAGAGGCAGGCTGTGTAAAAAGCAGTGCTGCTGTAAGAGGTGGTTCAGTGTGATGAGGTGATGCAAAATTGGTATGTGACACTTTGTGGTGTTGGGTGGTGAAAAACGTTTGTGTGATGTGTGAATGATTAGGTGTGATGCATGAGTAGGCACTGGAGGGTTTGAGGTGGTATGGTGAATTGTATTTATTGTGTTTTGGAGTGTTTTGCAATATATGGTTAAGTGAAGTATGATGCATGTTGTAGTAATGTGTGATATGGCATGCTGATGCAGTGAGTAGCATGGTGCGATATGCTGTTTTGTGTTTAATGTGCAAAGGCAAGATGTGAAATGTGTCATGTGATAAGGTGAATTACAGTACTTCATATGGTGCATTGTATTGGTCACATTTCATATGACTGAATACATTGTATGATGTTGGACTTATGTTGTATGAAGTGGAACAGTGTAGAAAGTGTAGAAAGTTAGGGTACGGTATGGAAAGATACAGTGCACTTAGAAGATAGGTGGTGTGGGTGTAGATCACTTCAAAACAATGTTATGCAGTCTGCTGTGGTTCTGGGTGATTGAATGTGGTACGTAATGTCTATAATAATGTGGCATTGAGAGGTATGGTTTACTGTGGTGTGGTCTATGTGCATCGCGTGAGGCCGTTTGCATGGCCAAACTGCATTTTTCGCAGTTTGCGCCATGCAAATAGCGTGCTACATCTGGCCCAATGTGGTTTGGGATTGGGTGAAACAGATGTTCATGGTGCAGTATGGAGTGTTGAGAATTGTTGTTGTTCAGTGAATTGTAGTGTTGTTTTACATAGATGTGTGTTGCAGTACACTAGTGTATTATTAAGTGGTGCTACATGATGTGATGCAATGAGACGTTGCAATGAATGGTTTGATTAAGTGTGGTATGGTACATTAAGCTGTGACATTGTCATCTAGGGTGGAGTGTGCAGAATGGTGTTGTGTTGCATGGCCTAGTATCTGTTTGGTGTGATATGCTGTAGCAGGATAAGTAATGTGACTGTGGGTGGAGTGTTATGATACGAAGTACTGTTAAGTGGTAAGCGGTATGGTGTTGGATGTTATGATGTGATATGCACGGTCACACAGCAAGACAAAGGGGGTCATTCTGACTCCCGCCGGCCGCGGTAACCGCAGGGCCGGCGGGAGCCGCCGAATGACCGCACCGCGGTCAAATGACCGCGGCGGCCATTCTGAGTTTCCCGCTGGGCTGGCGGGCGACCGCCAGAAGGCCGCCCGCCAGCCCAGCGGGAAACCCCCTTCCATGAGGATGCCGCCTCCGAATGGAGCCAGCAGAGTGGAAGGGGTGCAACGGGTGCAGTTGCACCCGTCGCGATTTTCAGTGTCTGCTTGGCAGACACTGAAAATCTTGGTGGGGCCCTGTTAGGGGGCCCCTGCAGTGCCCATGCCATTGGCATGGGCACTGCAGGGGCCCCCAGGGGCCCCACGACACCCGTTACCGCCAGCCAGGTTCTGGCGGTCAAAACCGCCAGAACCAGGCTGGCGGTAAGGGGGTCGGAATCCCCATGGCGGCGCTGCCTGCAGCGCCGCCATGGAGGATTCCCCAGGGCAGCGGGAAACCGGCGGGGTACCGCCGGTTTCCCGTTTCTGACCGCGGCTGTACCGCCGCGGTCAGAATGCCCATGGGAGCACCGCCAGCCTGTTGGCGGTGCTCCCGCGGTCGTTGGCCCTGGCGGTACATGACCGCCAGGGTCAGAATGACCCCCAAAGTGTATTGCTCCAGGTTTTGATGATTTATGAAGTGGTGTTGTGTAGAAACATATAGAGTTGCATAGAAGTTAAATGCGGTGTTGTAGTTGTGTCCCCATGAGGCATGGTGCAGTGGGGTGTTGTATGTTGTAGTCTTGTGCCATACGAGGAGGTGTAATGTAGTTTGTTATAGCATGGCATTGAAAGATCTGGGGTTGAGAGGTGCAGTATAGGGAGCTCATTCATGGTCTGGTAAAGTATGCTGTGGGTTAGGTTATAGGGTTATACTATGTCTGAGTTTTATTGTTCTAGCACCATGTTTCTATCATGCCTCTTCACGTCCTGTCTGTATGTGCCAGTGCCTCATGTGCAGTGGCAATAGCCTTCACTGCCCAACTTACCACCGGCTTGTCTGTGGTTCATTTTCTACCTGAACTTGTCTGGGTAGTGTTTGACTCACCAGTTTGGATTCACTAATGGGTATGTCTTGCATAATAGTATACCTACCCTTATGTCAGTTTTTGTACATTTGACGATTCAAAATACCAAGATCAGCCAAAATGAGTCGATCGATAGGTCTGATTCTATGCATTCAGCCATGAGGATGGTCTCACTTATTCACTAAATCTGACACCGAAACATTGATGCTCACCTTTGCATTTTGCTCAACAAACTAAGGATTTCCAATGCTACAACTATCTATTCTATTTGTTAGCACATATGAACACTTTATTCATAAGAGCAAAGTTGTACACTTGTGTACCTATTCATGTTTCAGGACAATATACTTGCCTTTTGATGTACTTTCAGGTGCTGATGCTACTATGTGAACCCCATTATCTGATGTTCAGTTGTCCTCATGACCCACGCTGATGGCTTTACGAAGGTTGTAAAAAAGTCAATGCCCATAATACATCATCTCTGGTTCAAAGAGCCTTCTAGGATTCCGGTGTCAAGGATGTAGCTATCAATTGTGGGAAAGGTTCAGTGACACCAGCACCCAGTGTTGTCAGAGGCTGCCTGCACTCAACTAAAAGGGGGGGGGGGGACACTTTCCTTGATTGCTCTAGGGTTCTTTGAACCCTGGATACCCTGCTGTCATTTTGCATGGGATTGTAGAAGTAGGATGAAGAGAGATAACGCAAGGAGTAGTAGGGGTGAAAATGAGCAGGAATACACTGATGGAATGAGAATGTACATGGTGCAGGGGCACTGGGCGCATTGAGTGCTCAAGGGGCAATCGAGGTAGAGGGCAAAGAGGAAAGTGAAGGAGAGTGGTCAATGTGCAAGAGGAAAGACAAACAGATAAAATGAGGGTATACAGGTGCAGAGGGGTGCAGGTGGACGGGGGTGCAAAGGAAAGCGTGAAGCAGAGGGAACCAGGGTACAAAGGTGCACAGGGTGACTGAGAAAGGGAGAGTGTGAGATTTCAAAGGTTTGAGAGGATAAAGAGGTCACAAGGGCCCAAGAGGAGGGAGAAACACTCCACATTTCAGGGCACATACTCTTGCTGGACCCAAGTAATGCAGGAGGGGAGAGTGGCAGGAACTTTTGTTTGCCCCGGCACACCCAAAAACCTAGAAACGGCTGCTACAGTTTATTGTACCAGGAGGAATAGGTGGCAAACCTCTGTGGCACACCAGCACAACACAGAGCTGCGGACAAAAAATGGAAGGACAATCCTTATATCCTAACACCAGGCATGAAAGCAAATTCATCAAGACATTCTGAGACAATTGATATGTACTTCATAATTGTATGGCACTCTACCATTTTGTTACCTTCCATCTGGGCCTTCTTCAGAGGAAATTCAATGAAAATGCGGAATTCATGACAAAATATTTGGAAGGCTCATAGAGGGAAACCTAATGAGTAAGGTCAAGAGATGATACAACTTTTCCATTCTCTAACATGCCAGGTGGAACCGGTTGTGACCCTGTGTCCTGTTTCAGGCCTATTGAGAAAATTATGAATCTGCCAATGTGGCTTTGTACAGTAGAGTTACTGTGGAACAGGCTCGTGCTCTGCTTTTATCTCAGGAGTTTGGGTCAAATCTCTTCAAAAAGAGATTAAGGGCCAGATGTACGAAGCATTTTTTAAGTCGCAAAGGGGCCGATTCACAGAATCGGCCTGTTTGCAACTTGAAAAATGCTTTTTGGGATGTACAAAGCCCAAACTGTGAATCGGTAACTTGTTACTGAATCGCAGTTTGGGTTTTGCAATTCGGTATTAGGAAGGGGCATGTCAAGGGCGTCCCTTCCTAATACCGAATCCAAATGGTATGTATGATTGTTTTGTGACAGTGAATGCTGTCGCAAAACAATTGCAGTTAGCACCAGTTTCAAACTGGTGATAACCCATTCGCAAACAGGAAGTGATCCCAATGGGACCCCTTCCCTTTTGTGAATGACAGTGAAAATAATTTTTCAGAGCAGGCAGTATTCCCACGGACCACTGCCTGCTCTGAAAAAAATGAAAAGAAAACTTTTCATTTTTGATTTTGAAATGGGCTGCATTTAAAAAAAAAAACTGCTTTATTTTAAACCAGTCAAAGACATGGTGTTCTGCTGTCTCCAGAAGGCAAACCACCCCTCTGAGGGCGGCCATTCTGAATGGGGTCACAAATTGCGACCTACCTCATGGATATTCATGAGGTAGTTCATTTGCGACCACATTGGGAATCGCACAAAGTGTAAAGGACACTGTTGTGCATCCAGTATTGCAAGTCGCAATACCGGATTTTTGTACATGTGGCCCTTAATCTTAGAAAAAAAATGAGAAAGTGTAAGCATTCCCAGTTGGCAATTAAGAACACCCTGGTGAGCTTTGGTGATTTTGATTAAAATCTTTGAATAAAGTAATATTGTAAATGCTGCACAATTTTAAACATGACTGTCAGTCAAAGCCAGGTAAAGGTGCAACCACAGATTCATTTTGAAGGTCCTCAACGGGATTCAGCTTACATGTCGTGAGAGCAATTAAATACTTGGTTGACCCCAATTACATGCTTCTGAACAGACACTCACCTGCACCCCCCAGAGGCAGCGATGTCAGCATCAGAAGCCACAATAGCGCCATCCTGTGGATTAAAGGAAAAGTCACTGTTAGCCAAACTGAAGCTGGTGCAGGTTTATGCAATATTACATCAATATAGGTTAGGGAGCGTGTGTGCGCGTTTTTTGTCTGTGTATATTTAAATTTTCCCTGTGAGATCCAACAGACACTGCACCATCCCAATTGAAAGCACCTGTGCTCAACTATTTATCCCAAAATACTTGAATTCAGGGGTGTAACACCCCCATCACCCTGTGAAGCAATGCCACCGTTTAAGGGGCATATGTAGGAGGCTGGCTCTTTATATATTGTACAACAATGATTTGCACTGTGCAGAGAGTCCGAGCAACCCCACCTTGGTTTACAGAGGTAAAAACCAGACCACTTAATGATCTCATTTTTGTGGTAGCTTGGTGGAGCAGTTAGGCCAATCTTGGAGAAGTGCTAAGCATTTTTTGTACTCACAGTATCAAGAAATGAGGAAACACACTCAAAAGAATAAATTGAGACCAATTTTAAAAAATACTTCAGATTATTATAAAAAATGTAAGTCCAAGATCATCAAAATCGGGTGAGTAAGTTATGATTTTTCCAAGTTTAGCAAAAATAGGCGGTCATTCCTACCTTGGCGGGCACCGCCAGAAGACCGTACCGCGGCAGTCATTCTGACTTTCCCGCTGGGCTGGCGGGCGACCGCCAAAAGGCCGCCCGCCCGCCCAGCGGGAAAGCACCAGCAACGAGGAAGCCGGCTCCGAATGGAGCCGGCGGAGTTGCTGGTGTGCGACGGGTGCAGTTGCACCCGTCGCGATTTTCAGTGTCTGCCAAGCAGACACTGAAAATCAATGTGGGGCCCTGTTAGGGGGCCCCTGCAGTGCCCATGCCGGTGGCATGGGCACTGCAGGGGCCCCCAGGGGCCCCACGACACCCATTCCCGCCAGCCAGGTTCTGGCGGTGAAAACCGCCAGAACCAGGCTGGCGGGAAGGGGGTCGGAATCCCCATGGCGGCACTGCTTGCAGTGCCACCATGGAGGATTCACAGGGGCAGCGGGAAGCCGGCGGGAAACCGCCGGCTTCCCTTTTCTGACCGCGGCTTTACCGCCGCGGTCAGAATAGCCCCAGAAGCACCGCCAGCCTGTTGGCGGTGCTTCCTCCGTCCCCTACCCTGGCGGTCTCGGACCGCCAGGGTAGGAATGACCCCCCATAGTCTTTTGGTGCATAATTACATACTATAAGAATCAATGAGAGAAAACTTTTAAAATGCCTATAAAATTAGGCAATGCATTTACTAACGTCTCCTTCTGTTTTTAGGTCGAGGTCATCAAGGGATCCTGTGGGCCAGCCGAAGAAGTTCGGGACGTTCCTGGTTCAAGTGGGAGCAGCTGCTGAAAGTATTGGAGCTGATGTAGGACAGACGAGAGGGACTACTTGGAACTGCACAGGCGGACTTCAGGGAGAGTCCCTTGGAGTGTAGAGGTCACAAGGGGTGGGCTGGTTCTACAGTGCAGGGGTCAGGTGGGCCGGGTGCAGAGCAGATAGGTCAGCCAAGAGCTATGTGCAAAGGTGCCTTTGGAACCAGGAGTCAGGTCACTTTGAGGGTGGATTGCAGGTTAGCAGGGCCGCTCTGGGTGGTGGTTCTTATGTGTCCTGAAGTCCCTCGACTGGTGCTTACTTCTGATCCTTGGAGAATCCGATGTGGACATGCCTTCTGGGTGTCTGATGTTGGGGGTCAAATACCCCTGACTATTGCATGGTCCTGTCACTGGAGGTTGCAGTGCCACCAGACTTGGCACACTTGCAGGGTTTGTCCTCTGGGTCCATTGGAAGCATTTGGTCTGGCTGCTGTGTCTGGTTCTTTGGTCAGCGGCCAGTCAGTGAACTGGATTTCTCTGGTTTCTGCTTCTTGCTTGCAGTGAGTGATGCCTTCACTCTGGAGGGAGGTTTGTGGCAATTTTCTGAAGGTTGGAGGTCCTCTGGGGTTTTGTAGATTGTGCCCAATGTCCAGTCAACTCCTCAGTGGCAGTTGTCGAGTCCTGGTTGCAGTAGGCAGAGCTTTGCACCTTTTTCTTGGTGCAGCAGGACTTCAGTTCTTAAGCCTGGGGTCTTCTTTGTTGATGGCCTTTTTGTGTCCATCAAATTTGAGCTTCAGGTCTAGGGGTGGCCATTAAATAGTGCATTAAGTGTGCTTTTAGGGGAGTTCCTAGTAGTAACCCATGGGTCATCTACCTTACGGTGGCTACACCCACTATGTGACAAATTCCTGTTGGTAGAGTTAATTTCCCTATCCCTGATTGGCTATTTTCCTACCATGAAAGATGGAAGAAAATGAAATGGAGGGGTCACCTCGCAAGCAACACCCTAGGGGTGGAGCAGGCTGGGGGAGGCCACTCCTCCTATCCTTTGTGAATGTTCCCGCTGTTGCTTCCACCAAAGTACGGGTTTGCAATTGGGGCAGCCATCTGCTGCTAGCAGCAGGGCTGGGGGTCGAGTTTCAAGGACGGCAAGCCCTTTCAAGCTCGCAGGCAGTGCTGTGCATATTCCTGAGGGATGAGTTGTAACACCTCTGCCCAGGAAGGGCTTTGTTTTCGGAACCCAGACAGCAAAGGCTCTCACCCCAGGGACCCAGAAACTTGTCTGGCAGTGGCAGGCTGGTTGTGACTGGCCAGAAACCATGCCACGGTTAGTTAGCTTTTGCAGAGGTCACCTCTAAGGTGGCCCCTGTGTACCTTTTGCAATAGATCCAATACTAGTACTAGTTTAGATTTATTGTTCTGAGTTGTTTGATACCAAACAACCCAGGGTTCAGAGTGGCCATCATGTAGCTGTGAAACTCTTACTGACCAGTGTCCAGCACATGCATTTAAAATGGCTGCTCTGTTCACTTACTATGTCCCAGGTTTGGCAAGGACACAGTAGGGGCATATTGCTCATGCATCTATGCCCACACATGCAGTATTGTACACCCTACCTAAGGCTTGAAAGGCCTGCTAGAGGGGTGACTTACCCATATTGTATGCAAAGTGTAGTGGACAGGTCACACAGTTTGTGTGGCAGGTCCGTTTTGCATTTTAGGATTGCACCAGGACACTCAGCCTGCAATAGCAGTGCTGGGTGCACTTAGATGCATGGTCCATGAAGGTGGCACAATCTGTGCTGATGCACTCAGGAGCTTACCCTTAGTACTCCATGCCCTGGGTTCCTAAGTACCATTTAGTAGGGATTTATGTGGTAGCTAAAGGTGTTGTCAATTGTGCTGATGCATCATACCAGTTTTGGGAAAGAGATCAGGCCCAAGATACCTGGTTAGCAGGGGCCCTGGCCACGAACAACTTTGAAACCATTTCAATTACCAGGCACAAAGTCGGGGGCTAACTATGACAAAAGAGGCACTTTCTCACATCGCCTAATTTAGGCTTCCTTGATAACGATAAAACGGTCTTGGGCATGAGGTCATGATCAGGCAAGGTTGGTGCTACTAGCAGTTTACTGAAGGCGGCTAAGTGGTTTCAAGGCCGAAACATCCTACCTGATTGGGGAGTGGGTGGCAGTCTATGCTTGATGGGGATTCCAGAACAGAATGATGACAGAAAACGGAACCTTTGACTAATAGTAAAGAAAAGGATGATTATACAATGCCTATAAAATACAAGGCATGTGTGCCTAAAATTAATAAAGTACATTATGAATTCCAGAAACCCATAATGCGCTACAAAAGATAAGTATCATGGAGCATTTTCACTTAAATAAGACCTAATTCTTTGTTTCTGCATTTGTAAAAATAGGCTTATCAGTGGACAGTATGGTGCTATTTTTCTTTCAGATTAAGAAATGTGAATATTTCTTATTCTGTGTTAATAAATTATATATTTTGTGAATTTGGTCTCGATTTACGTTGCAGTAGATAAGCTTGGTACCAAACTCCACCGGACATCAGGAAGAGAGAAGAGCCATGCAGAAGAATCCACACGATGGATGCAAACAGAATCCATCCAGCTGCTAAGAAGCAAACATCATGGACAAAAACAGAGAACAAGTGGGAGATGAACGCTATAAAAAACAAGGAATAAATGCATTGCAAATCAACAAGCTTTCATGATGCCCTCCTTTATGTATGAGTCAAACAGGAACTGACTTCACAGGAAAGACACACTCTTCATCTCCTGTTGGGAAACTCCCATCGAGTTCTCTGGAAAATCCAACAGTTTAACAGGGGTAATTCATAGACGGAATGGGTCTACAGGTGCCCTCCCCAAACCCCAGGAACACCCCCACCACAGGGGCACCGGAACTGAAATGCCCCCTTACATGGCACTGGGTACAATGGCCATGCCAGGGGACCATAGTCCCCTCTACTGGCGATTGGGGTGTGGGCATGACTCCTGTCTTTTGTAAGACAGGTGTCATGTGGCATTTTTGTGGCCTCTAACCAGCCTAGCGTCATTTTGTGGTGTAAAACCCCCTTCTCCCATACCGCCACCCACACCTTTGTGCCGACTTGCGAGGTTCCATAAATTTGGCACCCGGCTGGCGCTCTGGAATGACGCAAGCCAGCGCTATACTTTTTGACTCAAGACTGCGTTTGGGCAGTTTTGCATCAAAAAGTATAAATATGGGCCTAAGTTTAACATCATTTGTCCGTTGATAAATTCCGCAGCTCCACTATCACCTGCACCAACTAATGCAGCCAACTGAACATAATCACAAAACCATCAGTAGGCCCTGGCAATTAAATTGTCCTGCTATGGGTTGGGTGTGTTATCTGGCAACGGGCCTTCTGAATGTGCAGTGCACACACACACACACACACACACACACACACTCTTCGTCTGATTACGGACAGCCTCTGGAAAGCCCCAGGTACAAACGTGACAGGGATAAAGATGAAGGGAGAATTTTCTTTTGCAAATGCAAGATCACATAACTTTGAACCAGATTGCCATTATTGTTGGTTTTATTTAAGGATAGTAGTTATGATCTGAAATTATCTATATTGCACGGAGCTTTCGATTTTCATTTGCAACATTGAAGACCCATGAATGTAGCACCATTATTAATATTAAATATAAGAGATTTTTCCATTTCTGAATACATTTGTTGGTAAAGGTGGGCTGTCACAGATTGTGTTTCATTCTCTATGAACAGTTTCCGCAGAACTTAGTAGTAGAATAATGATGCTTAAAGTGTTCACTTTTATTGTGCTCTGGTCACATTTTATTTTATTGCAAATGTAGTAAATTGGAGGCTCTATCTCACCTTAAGCAGTGTGTTATTGTGCGCTTGCTCCAAAAATTATAGCATCCTATTTGATTCAAGTTTTATTTTGATATATAATAATATACCTTAGATAAAACTATTTTGACTGGCTGAACATTATGGTGAATATAAACAAAAAATGTATTTTATCCTCATTTGTTCGCCCGCTTAAAGAAATTAAATTACAGAGAAAACTACCTTAAGACCTTTTAGGATGAATGGGCATGGTACTTCTCCAGTACAATGGGTGTATTTGACACATCAACAATAAAAGTATAAGGGAAAGCAATGAGGCTGCAAAGACTGCATGTTTTGCATCACAGATTCAACCTGTCAAACCTCAACCACCTGTTCTTTTGGGCACAAAATCTCAGGAGTACTAGTTCTCTCTTTCCAAAAAATATCTCCTCCTCATTCAAAATGATGAACGTCTCGCAAATACTTTTTTTATGCACGAGAACTGCCAGTGATATTATTGAATACGGCGGTTTGTAAATCTGGGGCTACACAATTTTTGTCAGCCTTTTCACAAAGCGGTGCAATTTTTTTTCCATCCATGTATCCATTGTGTGAAGGATTGAAAATCTAGTCCTACATCTCTCGGATGGACCATGAGGGTTCACAACCACAAACCAATGGAGCACTAAAGCAAATTCGCATATAACTTTCCTTATGCCTCGCGCTTATAATTAGAACTCACATTTTAATGCTAATTATTATTACCTTTTACATTTTGCATCTCTTATCGGTATTTATCCATATTTATTTTGTGTTCTATGAAAATTGAAGCTTTCTCAAATATATGCCCACATGTAGTTTACCAGTAAATGTACACCGGCACTTGGATGGTTGTCACTTGTCCACAAGATAAGCAGTCATATGTGATACAACAATACTCTTACCTGCAAACACTAGCAGTATAGTATGAATATATATCCACATCTACAGTTATTACATGAAATTACATTTTTTGCAACTCTCTATGCTACCAATGTGCACAGATATTGCACCAGCAACCAAGATGGGTTTTCCTACATTCGGGTAGAGAAAGTCAATATTTAACACCTGTATTTATGTGTAAAAATGAGGAAAGAAAAAAAGAAAGACTTAGTTAGAAACAATCAATGACCTGCCTCTGCTTTATTTTAATACCCCGCGGTGACCCGCCATTACCACCGGCATCCATTGGACAAACGTCTGCAAAATGATGCATTGGTAAGGGCCTCTTGTGAGAGTCAACGTATGGATGTACCCTGTGCCATGTATCAAGGTATATATGTGCTACCGCATGAAAGTTAAATACAGAATTAACTTGTCTGCATATGAAGTGATAGAGGAGAGCTGGTCAGACCGAGGTATAGAGATGAGTAGATGCTCCCTGCTAAAATACCAGGCCGAGCTGGTACTACATATCAGCAACCGGCTGATCTGGGGCCACACACAAAAATATGGAAGTAAGTTGTTGCAACATAGTGTATATTTGTGAACTACTGCTTCATAGTAACAGACATAGTTGAGCTGGTGCTACATATCAGGAGGCAGAGGTAAGCGGCGCTACATAAAGGTGCCCAGAGGTGAACAGGGCTACATATTAATGCATGATGGTGTATAAAGTTGTATGAAGATGACCTTGTGTTACAAAGTAAAATACACAGTTGAGATGGTGCCCCATCTGAAGATGCCTAGTTAAGCTGGTATTGATACAGAAAGTGAGCTGGCGTTACCTATCTGGAATCAGTTGTGAGCTGGTGCTTTGTATTCGGGTGAGCTGTGTTAAATGTTGGGGAGCAGGGGGGAGCTGCTGCAGATCACCGTATAGCAGTGAGCCGTGCTCCACACCAGAAGCAGATTTTAGCCGGGGCTAACATCACTGAGTGGGAGGGCGTGGGCTCTCTTACTTTTCAGGAGATACAGGTGAGCTGTGCTATTCATCAGGAGTAGAGCTGAGCTGTTCTCCGCATCAGTGATTAAAGAAAGTTAACTGCATATCAGGGCAGGCGTGAGCTGATGATGCACCTTAGTGTACGGAGCTGCTGTGTGCTCTAATCTGGAGGGTAGGTGAGCTGTTGTGTGCATTATTGTAGGAAGGTGAGCTGTGATGCACCTCAGGGCAGAAGGGAGCTGATGATACGCCTTATTGTATGGTGAGCTGTAGGGGCAGCAAACCTGAACTTGGGCTATATAACAATCTATGGAGAGGGGCTGGTGCTGCCTGCCAATACACATGTTTAAGCAACTGATACATATTTACACCCAGACGTGAGCAGGTGCTACATAGTAATGTACAGAGATGGGCCCAAGCTACATTAGTACAAAAGGTCAGCTTGTGTGCACAGATCAAGATACTAAGATGCGCTGGTGCTACATACCTGTGAGACAGGACTGGCGCTTTTCCTGCACATCCACCGTTTCACCTGCCTTATATCACTTCGTCTTTCCATAGAAATGCCAAGTCAAGCATTGCCGTCCAATGAGAGCACTGGGCAGGCCCTCGATTCTCTCTCGGGCGGGTGTCTGTGGGAAGAGATGTGGTTTGGTTTGCTCCTGCAGCAGAATCCTCCTATGTTGACATGTCTTTCCCCTCCCGAGGCAGACTTCCAAGGTTCACCGCACTCACTATGAGTTGCAGTACTCGGACTCCGACTTCAACTCTAAAGATTTTAAGTCACAATCTTGAAAAAGGTATACCAGAGATTTTTCCTTTCCTCAAAGTTTAACATGAAGGAGTTTGTATTTCCCATATATCCCAAATTATGACAGAGAGCTCAGTGTAAAATAACATAACTGAGAGCAGATTTCAAGTGCGGTTGCTTTGTTTTAATTTTGCAAATCTCCTGTGTAAAGAGGCGCGACATCAATACGAATTGGGGTTTTTCACACGGAGCGATAACTCTAGTTGAAAAATAAATTGTGACTCCAGGCCCAGAATTTCCAGTACTAACTGCTTGATTTGTAAATAAAAACAAAGCTCTCATTTGAAACGCGGCTGCTGCAATTAAATGTGCGAGCACGGTATCCTAATGCAGCTAAATCCTGAAGCCAGTTTGGGACTCTTTAATCCATTTGCAGCCACTCCCTGTCCATTCAGCTCACTCTTGCAGCTTTCTGCTTTATCCCTTTGTGACGCTTTTTCGTTTTTCTCTTCCTCCGTATTTCCCATATGTCTTTTTCGTGCAGTAAATGCTTGAGGCAGAAAAATAAGTGCCAGCCCTAAAAAATAAGTGCCGGTGCCTCGCACCGGAAACCACCGGCTGAAATTAAACACTATCGGTCCTCAAACTCTAGACTCACAGATTTCAGGCCTGAAAACAGCAAGGCTCTTCAGAAGCATCTGGGGATACAGACACCAGCATTCCCCCACCCTTACCTGCCTTCTGCAGCAACCAGGGGGAGTAGAGAATGCTCTTTCTGGACAAGCCCAAGCCTGCCCTGAATCCCTGCCTCTTATCCCCCACCCACTGTCGGCCCTCCCGCTCATACTTTCTGCCTGCTCAATGCTGGAAACCGGGGGAAACCACATGGAAAAAAGACCCAGTATCTGCGGTCTGTGCGGTTATTCCTCATTCCTGGGAGAAACATTAGAATATCTAGGCTTTGGTACAGGCGTATCTGAGTTTCAGATCTCCCTGCTTTCTGGTTTCCCCTTAGCAAATTCAGGTCAACTTGTTATGAGGGACAATGGGGCTCATTAAGAGTCCTGTGGTGATATCTTTGGGACTTGTTGCATGAGTTATCAGAATTCTGAGTTGTGTGGTATTTATGGTGATCTGGTGTGTAACACTCAAACCTTTTGGCTGCCCAAAAGCCGTATACATATTTGGGTGAAACTCCTGGGAAAAATGTGGAGGTATCCGAGGTATAGGGTGAAGTATTCCACATTCCTGTTAGTGAGAAATTGAGTTTTTGATTGAGTGGTGTGAAAAACCTTCTCAAGTGATGACTACAATTACCTGTGTGTAACCCTCTGTTCGCTTGGCTCAAAAGTAATCGGCCTTAACTAAGACACACTGTCTTAAGTACTTATGGAGCACACAAATAATAAGAATGTGAAAACACAACACAAGAAAATCCCACACAAATTTCAAAAGGTAGAGTAACATCTAATAAATAAAATGATACCAAAATGGCAAAAATCCAAACAGTAGGCCTGGAGATATGCAATGTTAAAGACCTAAGTAAAAATAGCATATAGAAGCGGAAACTTCTAATTGTGGGCACTGCGTCATACTACACCGCACAAATCACAAGTATAAGCCGACCACCATGGAGTGCAGGCTGAATACAGGGACCAAGCTAGTCATGCTGAAAAGGCTACCTTTTCAAATTCCAGCACACAGAGTTTAAAACTTTAGTAATTGACAGAGAAGATAAATTCATGCCAGCGAAGGGTTCAAGACAAAGGAAGTCACCTCTTGAGTATCAGAAACTCACTCCAGCAGAGGCCGACAGGGCTCAAGCAGGTTTAGTTACAGGTCCAGGCATGTCCAGTTGCAGATCCAGGCAGGGCCAGTTGCAGCAGGTTAGGTGGGCAGTTACAGGAAGGCCTTTGGAGTTTGTTGTGTCTCTTTAGCTCAGAATAGGAGGTTAGCCAACTGACTGAGTCCTGCTGGTAGTCCTGAGTTCAAGGAGATTGTCTTCTCTCCTTCAATCAACAAGGCAGGCCTCAAGCAGCAGTGCAGGCCTCTGAGATACAAAGGAGGCCTTGAGCAGTAGGTCAGTCCCTTGAGAAACAAGGGAGCCATTAAACACCAGAGCAGTCCTCTGGGGAACAAGGGAGTCCTTCCATAACCTTCTGCAGGTCCAGGAGTGAATTGAAGAGTGGGTCTGAGGGTCCACTATTTATATCTGGCAGCTTTGACTTGGAAGAAACTTCCAGATGGTCCTGAAATTTCCTTCCTCCTTGCCCAGGTGCCAAGGTATCTGGGGTGACAAAAGCCTGGTGTCACGTTCTTTGTGAGTGTGCTGAGATAGCTCCTATGAAATGTAAGTGGGACAAGGGACAGCTCTGCTGCTCCCACTCTGGCAGGATGGCCACCTCCCAGTCACACCAAGGTCCAATTGTTCAATGTCTGAGCCCAATACGCATTCCATATCGGGGATTAAATAACAGGTCCAGGAAGCTGGGATCTCCAAGAAGGCATTAGAAAGTTTAGGGCAGCAAAATGCCAACTTTCTAAAAGTGTCATTTAAAATGTTTTAATCTAAAATTCAACTGTACAACTGAAGAGTGTTTTAAATTACATTTCATTTGAGTCCAAACAGGCGATTTCTACCTGCTCCTAATCAAAATGTAGCACTTATTAAATCTTACAAGGTAACCCAATGCTATCCTATGGGAGAGGTAGGCCTTACAGTAGTGAAACATGAATTTAGAAGTTTTTACTACCATGATATGTAAAACTTAAAAACACATGCTCTTCTGTTTAAACAGAAAGCACTCTGCCCTAGAAGCCATTCAGGGCCTACTTTAGGAGTTTTTATATGTACTAAAAAGGAAGGTTTAGGTCTAGTAAAAGGTTTATATTTGCCTGGTCAAATTGGCAGTTAAAAGTGCACACAGGCTGCAATGGCATTCATAAGACATGTTTTAAAAAGCTACTTGAGTGGGTGGCACAATAAGTGATGCAGGCCCACTAGTAGCATTTAATGTACACACCCTGGGTACATGTGGTACCACTTTACTAGCAACATATAAGTAAATTAAATGTGTCAATCAGGTGTAGGCCAATTTTACCATGTTTTAAGGAGTGAACTTAAACACTTTAGCACTGGTTAACCTGGTAAAGTGCACAGAGTCCTAAAGGCCAACATAAACGAGTGCAGACAGTAGGAGGGGCGAAGCAAAAAGTTTGGGGGGTGACCATGGAGAAAGAGCCAAGTCAAACAGTTCTGCTATGTTATGCAAATATATGTTATGCTATGTTATGTATGTTTGCATAGTGCACAAATTACCCATAACAGTGTCCTGGCACATGAGCAGGAGCTGTATGGACCGAGCCAGGGCTAGATAGAGTCATGTTCTCAGTCTCTTGTGGGATTCAAGAATTGAGGAGGTGGCTATGATGTTCAGTGGCAGGTCGTTCCAGGCTTTATGAGGGAGGAGGAGAAGGCATGACTGCCAGATCTGGTTCTGCATATGCAGGAGCTGCGTACAAATAGGAATTTGACTGAGCGGAGGTGTCTAGTAGATTTGTGAAAGTTTATGTTCTTGTTGAGGTACGTGGAGCCAATGTAGCGTAAGTTTTTGTATATGTGCCTGGGAACCCGAGCACTCTTCAAACGCCACACAAATGCAGAAAGAAATGCACTTTCATATAGTATCTACACAACAACACATCTAAATGAGTCAAGTAAACATGTACAAAGTGTACAGACCATAAAAGAAGCCATATTCAGTTAACAAAATAAAATATTGCATGCATCTGTAATCCACTAAAATAATATATATATAAACCTATATAACTCATAGCCAAGCACAGTGAGATCACAAATTAAGTCATTTGAGATATCATCACAGATTTTATCAATGATGTCATAGTACATGTAATGAGTGATGTAATATGTGAACTCATAAACAGTGCATGGCACTGGCACAAATTATAGTTACTTCCTTTAACTATAACTGGTGAATGACAGTGTTTTTTTGAGTTTTAAATGTTATGTTTAAAATTACTTTTTTACATGACTATAATGTCACTTTAACCTTTGTTTTTTCAATGAATATCAAAGGTTTACTTTTAAGGTAAAGTAAGATATTATTACTATATATGTATTTTAAAGTTTTTTTAATGAAAAGTAATATTTGATTACCATGAGTAACCATGCCAACCCTACACCATGCAAGGTGCCTTCGGCACTGCTCCCAACACCTTGCCAAAGCTAATCCCACCCTTGTGCAAGGCCTCTGGCTGTGCACAGCATTGGTTGGCCATAGAGCCTGGCCTGTGGCCTCCTCGGCCCTGCACCCAAACCCCAGAGGCTGTCACCCCCTGCCACACACAGCCTTTAGCCATTTGCAGCTTGGGTGGACTGCAGGGCCTGGCTTGCGACCTGGCTCTATGCACAACCACCCATAGGCTGCTTGTTTTTTATTTAGATTTTTTTTTTTTGAGATCCTCTCCCACCCTCAAGACAACTTCACCAACGCCATGACATACATCGCCGAATGGATGAGATCCAACTGCTGAAAATGAACACTGACAAAATGGAGGTGATAATCTTTGGAGGCAACCCCTGCCCCTGGGACGACTCCAGGTGGCCAGCCACACTTGGACAACCTCCGACCCCTATGAACCACGCATGCAACCTTGGCTTCATCATTGACAGCAAACTTACCTTCAAACAGCAGATAAACACAGTGGCCTCCACCAGCTTCTATAACCTCTGCACTCTATAGGCGATTTTTAAGTGGATCCTAATTGAAACCAGAAAGACGGTCATCCAAGCCATCATCACCAGCAGACTAGACTATGGAAACACCCTCTACGTCAGACTCCCCACCTCCAGACCATTCAGAACGCAGCTGTGAGACTCATCCTAGAACTCCCCAGAAGGGCCCACATCACCCCCACCTTAGAGAGCTACACTGGCTGCTGGTGCTTAATAGGTGCAAATTCATGGTTCTCAACATAGCATACAAAGCCCTCCACAACATCTGACTTAAGGTTATCAACTGCAGACTCTCCTTCCACCAGCCAACCAGGGTGCAACCCTTACCCTTCTGCAGGTCCCGAGAATCTAACACAGCCGCAGTGGAGGTTGTGCCTTCTCCTATTTCGTGGAAAACTCCTGGAATGACCTCCCACCTACCTGCGCACATCGCACACCCTACTCAACTTCATGGAAAAGCTCAAGATATGGCTATTTGAGGAGTAGCCACTGGCACAAAACAACTTCCTAGAGTGCCTGGATACCACCTGTGGTGATAAGTTGTGCTTTTTTAAACCATTGATTGATTGATTGACTGATTCATCCTCCAAAACTATCATGGGAGCCAGTGAAGCCCCTCTGCTCCTACAGGACACCGACAGGAGTAAGTGGGTAACGTTGGCTCCCACATGAGTCGAGCTGGATTATGGCAACTCAATGGAATTTGGAACCATTGGGGTCCCTCTGGGATGCCACCACAAAGCCCAATGGGTCAAGGCGCCCCTACACGTTCCACTTATACCCTTATATTTTTCATTTTCAAGGCATGAGGGCTGAGTCTTCCTGTCCTGTAATGCCAGCTGCAACATTTATCTTCATGTTGCGACCAGACAAGACTTACAGGAACTTCTCACTTCCATGTGATCGCGGTGGCCGATGGGGAAAAAAAATACCCCTGCCAATCGGATTACCCTATTATTTGAAGTTGCGTCACGTGGGGCTCCTACGAGAGTCCTTTGAACACAGCTGTCCAGCTATTTATAAATGTTGAACCTTAAGTTCTTAAAATTTACTAAATTTGATTTATACCAAATCACAAAAACCTACTAACTAACTAATTTTGCCAAATTTCGTGTAATCCATTCTGCCATTTTGTGGTATTGTTCAAATATCCCTATGGAAATTGCATAGGAAAATTTTGTTTTGAGGACCCATTTTTTGTCAGCCACCACTTGATGGATCACCTCAAGACTTTCCAGGAAGGAGCTCATTATATGAACTGATTTTTCAACAGTTTTGTGAAGATTAATCAAACGGCACCAAAGTTATTAGCAAACCAAAAGCTCCATTTGCTATAGTAATAACATCTCCTAACTAAAGCTACAATGTGGTGTCCTTATGAATATGTCAGACTGGACAGCTCCAAATTATAGACCACTCCCAGCTCTGATAACATCCATTAAAAGCCTGCTTCAGTGTTACTTGTCTGAGCTGAAGGCACCTAATGTGAAAAACCAGGAGATTCAAAACACCGTGGCTCTTGAAAGCTTTCGTATCCCTTCTTTCTTAGCTCTTGTTGTTCATTGTTAAGTTATAACAAGGCATGTGCCCTAACTGATGTGAATGAGAAGGAGAAGTATTAAAAAAAAATCTTGACTATGCTTAATCTCTTTTGGTAAGGCAGAGGTAGAGCCAGGGTTCTGGCAATTTTCTACCTCCCTTCTTCCACAACTCACAAAAAGAGAGAGGCAGAGCATATGGAGAAGGGTAAAGACATGTTAATTGCAGTGGGCGTGGTCCCATGTTCATACTGCTACTCCATTGTCTTCAATGGGGTGCACAACATTCCAGTGTTCTACTCAGTCACTCACTGACCTTCGCTCATTAACAAAGATCCTTATCTGCAGTGGGGTGGGCTGCACTCTGTTTTATTCGGGTCAGAAGAGGAACATACCTCACTGCCATGGTGGAGTACAGACCATCATATTTAGAGGTACCTGCCAGGCATGCAGATAACTCGGTGCCTTCCACTAAAGGAGCTGAAACAAGCCCCCATGTTTAATGCAGACGCTCAGAAAAGTATTTGTTCCCAAAGCAGAAGCTGGTGCTTGAAAAGTGAACAATAAATACATGGGATGCTGGGGGGTTTCACCCAGTGTGTAGAGAGTCATTTATTTTCTTTCCTTTTGGGAATGCTTAGTTTTACCAGGCGGTCCCAAACAGGACAAAAACATTATTCGAATACCTGCCCTAAATAGGGCAAGTGGTCTGAGGTACCTTGACTGACATAGGCTCTACCTTCGGAAACATGTTCGTTCCCTCATGACGTTGGCAGACAGTGTCCTATCCCACATTTGTGCCTGAGTAGACTGTCCGCCAAACTCTTAATAGCAGCCACATTTTCAATGCAAGCTAAGAGTACAATCAGTGTAAATCATGGCTCTTAAAACGACCATTAAAATGTACTTACATTTCTCACTTAGGATGCTTTTAAAGAAACATATGATAAGGCCATAGAAACCCGTAACTAAATCTGAATACTCAACAATATTCAATAGCACACATGGCAGAATGCAGTTTTCAAGAAAATTTAATTGAATAATGCTATGCTGTGTTTTAATTTATGTGCCTTAGTGCTTTTGAGACCTTTCATGTTTTTAACTGGTGTAGTTTGTACCCGGTATATTCTTAACTTCCATTACAAAGTTTGATCTTTTGATTTAACATATATATAACGTCTTTATGTTTACTTCTTATATTGTTATAAATAGCAAATGCTTGCGTTTGTCACCCATCGGAAGCTCATTCACTAACCTAAAAGGAGTGAAATGCTGAGATTTCCCTTCTGAGATTCAAATCTGTCCCTTTCAAGTTACACTTAAATCCCTGGAGAAGGCACAATAGTGACACAGATACCCACCTATACACACATTCATGTCTGCTGCCTGGAGTGGGTGCCGAAGGATTCTCAAAGCAGTAAGCAGTGTGGTTAGAATGGAGCGGTGTGCTATGGAGCATTCACATCCAAGGGTAAGAGCTGTGCAGGTGGACAGTGTAGGAGGCTGGCCTGGCTTATAGTGGGTACCAGATGGTACTTACACCTTGTGCCAGGTCCAGTTATCCCTTATTAGTAGATTAGTAGTGTTCTAGCAGCTTAGGCTGATAGGGGTAGCTATAGCAGAGCAGCTTAGGCTAAACTAGGAGACATGCAAAGCTCCTACTATACCACTTATATCAAATAGGACTATATCATAAGAAACACAATACTCAGAGTTACTTAAAATAAAGGTACTTTATTTTAGTGACAATATGCCAAAAGTATCTCAGAGGATATACTTCCTTAGGAGGTAAGTAAAATACCCACAATATACACACAAACCAAAATCAGGTAAGTAAACAGTTAGAAAAGTAGTGCAAACACTGTAGAACACAATAGAATGCAATAGGACACAGTAGGCCTAGGTGCAACACAAACCATATACTCCAAAAGTGGAATGCAAACCACAAATGGACCCCAGGCCTAGTGTAGTGTGTAGAGGGTCACTGGGAGTGTAAGAAAACACTAAGGGTGTCCAAGATACCTCACCCCAAGACCCTGAAAAGTAGGAGTAAAGTTACCCTACTACCACAGAAAGACAGTAAAGTCGAGATAGGGGATTCTGCAAAGGCAACAACTGACTGCAAAGCACTGAAGATGGATTCCTGGACCTGAGGACCTGCAAAGGAAGGGGACCAAGTGCAAGAGTCAAGCAAGTGTCCAGGGGGGCAGGAGCCCACTAAACCCCGGATGAAGGTGCAAAAGGGCTGCCTCCTGGTAGAAGAAGCCAAAGATTCTGCAATGACGGAAGGTGCCAGGAACCTCTCCTTTGGTCAGAAGATGTCCCATGGTGTGCTGGAGGATGCAGAGTTGTTTCCATGCAGAAAGACTGCAAACAAGCCTTGCTATCTGCAAGAGTCACGTTGAAGATAATTGGAGCTGCCCGGGCCCAGGAGGACCAGAAAGTCGCCCCTTGAAGGAGGAGACAGAGGGGGCAATCAGCAAAAGAGAGAGCCCATGCAGAAGCAGGCAGCACCCGCAGAAGCACTTGAACAGGTGTTCAAGAAATCTGAGCGCAGTGGTCGTGTCAACACAACAAAAGAGGGTCCCACGAAGCCGGTGGTTAACTCAGCGAGTTGAGCAATGCAGGACGGAGTGCTGGGGACCTGGTCTTTGCTGTGCACAAAGGAATCCTTGTAAAAGTGCACAGAAACCCTGGCAGCTGCAGATCACGCAGTACACAGGATTACTGTCTGGAGTGGGGAGGCAAGGACCTACCTCAACCAAATTTGGATAGAAGGACCACTGGACTTTCAGGGTCACTTGGATCCAGCTCCTGTGTTCCTGGGACCACGCTCGCCAAGATGAGAGGGGACCCAGAGGACTGGTGATGCAGACGTTTGGTGCCTGCGTTAGCAGGGGGAAGATTCCGTCGACCCACAGGAGATTTCTTCTTGGCTTCCAGTGCAGGGTGAAGGCAGACAGCCCTCAGAGCATGCACCACTAGGAAATAGTCAAGAAAGCCGGCAGGATTAGGCGCTACAATGTGGCTGGCAGTTGTCTTGCTAATTTGTTGCGGTTTTGCAGGCGTCCTGGAGCAGTCAGCGGTAAATCCTTGGCAGAAGTTGAAGAGGGAGATGCAGAGGAACTCTGGTGAGCTCTTGCATTCATTATCTGAAAAGAAACCCACAGGAGAGACCCTAAATAGCCCTCAGAGGAGGATTGGCTACCTAACCAGGTAAGAGCCTATCAGGAGGGGTCTTTGACGTCACCTGCTGGCAATGGCCACTCAGAGGTCTCCATTGTGCCCTCACACCTCTGCATTCAAGATGGCAGAGGTCTGGGACACACTGGAGGAGCTCTGGGCACCACCACTGGGGTGGTGATGGACAGGGGAGTGGTCACTCCTCTTTCCTTTGTCCAATTTCGTGCCAGAGAATGGGCTGGGGGATCCCTGAACCGGTGTATACTGGCTTATGCAAGGAGAGCACCATCTGTGCCCTTCAAAGCATTTCCAGAGGCTGGGGGAGGCTACTCCTCCCCAGCCCTTAACACCTATTTCCAAAGGGAGAGGGTGTAACACCCTTTCTCAGAGTAAATCTTTTGTTCTGTCTTCCTAGGACTGGGCTGCCCAGACCCCATGAGGGCAGAAACCTGTCTGAGGGTCGACAGCAGTGGTAGCTGCAGAGAAAAACCCCAGAGAGCTAGTTTGGCAGTACCCGGGGTCCATGCTGGATCCCCGGGGATGCATGGGATTGGCACCCCAATACCAGATTTGGCTTGGGCGACAATTCCATGATCTTAGACATGTTACATGGCCTTGTTCAGAGTTACCATTGTGAAGCTACATATAGGTATTGACCTATATGTAGTTCACACGTGTAATGGTGTCCCCGCACTCACAAAGTCCGGGGAAATTGCCCTGAACAATGTGGGGGCACCTTGGCTAGTGCCAGGGTGCCCTCACACTTAGTAACTTTGCACCTAACCTTCACTAAGTGAGGGTTAGACATATAGGTGACTTATAAGCTACTTAAGTGCAGTGTAAAATGGCTGTGGAATAACGTGGACGTTATTTCACTCAGGCTGCACTGGCAGTCCTGTGTAAGAATTGTCTGAGCTCCCTATGGGTGGCAAAAGAAATGCTGCAGCCCATAGGGATCTCCTGGAACCCCAATACCCTGGGTACCTAGGTACCATATACTAGGGAATTATAAGGGTGTTCCAGTGTGCCAAATAGAATTGGTGAAAATGGTCACTAGTCTGCAGTGACAATTTTAAAAGCAGAGAGAGCATAAATACTGAGATTCTGGTTAGCAGAGCCTCAGTGATACAGTTAGGCACCACACAGGGAACACATATAGGCCACAAACTATGAGCACTGGGGTCCTGGCTAGCAGGATCTCAGTGACACAGGCAAAAACAAACTGACACACAAGTAAAAATGGGGGTAACATGCCAGGCAAGATGGCACTTTCCTACAGACAGGGTGCCACATTGTTTTCCAAGCATCAGAGAGTGGGACAAATTACATGTGCTGTGCTTAAGTCCTTTCCTTTGAGATCTACCCTCAATAAGAAGAGTCTTAGAGGACCATAGGGAGTGTGGTAGATGCCAATGAACTGGCTAAAGTTGTTTTATAGCACTATGGAGAATATGCTGGAACTGATGGGGTGTGCTAAATGAGCTGTAACTCTAATAGACAGAGAGGCTGGATGAGAGGGGTTACGGAGAATAAAAATAGCTCATAAAATAAACAAAACGGTGTTCCCTCAAAATTATATTAATGGAGAATTTTTGTACATGTGTACTCTAAAAGGTGTTCATTGCACATTAATAGCAAACTTTGTTGTTTATGTTCTGAGGAACTTTACATGTACAAGTGATGAAGTCTAAAAGCTAGGAGTAGCAGTGCCAAACTAGAGTTAGTCAGAAACAACATTTTGGGAATATGTAATAATAAAGGGGTAACAATATTAATATAGCTATTTACAATAACTGGCCCACGCCTAGAGAACTTCATGGTAGAAAGCAGAGAATGCACTCATCTGGGAATGTAACTCTTCCTAAGAAAATGACTGAAAACTGAACTTTTCCACTTGCATCTAAGATAACGTATTTAGTTTCTGATGAACTGGTATCCCCATATCATGCAGTGACTGTGAGATTAAGCGTACTTAAATGTAGTCAGCTAATTACTGTTTCTTCAATTACTTAATTCACTGTTTGGTAAATGAATTAAAGAGAATAGCATTTCTTGTACATGACATTTCAGCTCTTGCATGGATGTTTGAAAGACCTGCTTCAGGATGAGGGCTGAGATACAGATGGCATGCTGTAAAATAATTACAGAAATTTTTTGATTGTGATAAGATCTACAAATTGGTATGTCATCTTTACAATGCATTATTTACCATGCAGCACCTTTATGATGCAGTCTTTACCATGCAGGTAAGTACCACGAAGGCCATTTTTAATTACATTATAATACAAGACTTTATCACACAGGGGAGCAGGGAAGTTATTATTATTTAAAAATATATATTGTGTGTGTGTTTGTGTTTATACACACACACACACATATATATATATATATATACATATGTATAATATGTGTATATTTTTACATAAATACAAAAATAAGGGATTTTAGGCTCTAGGAGTAGGTAGGAGTTACGATGAGTAATGTGTTTTAACAATGGTAGTATATGATTTTTAGGTTTCAGGAATAGGTATGGGTAAGGGGTAATAAGGGGTCTTTAGAGTTCAAGGATTGGTAGGGCTAAGGGGTAGTAAGATATTTTACATTTCAGTGATGACTAGGGGTAAAGGGTAATAAGGTTTTTTTTTAGAGTTCAGGGATGGCTAGGTCTAAAGGTTAGTAAGGGGTTTTAAGAGTTCAGTCATGAAGCTGATGCCGGATGGAAAGTCTTTGGCTGCGGCCTGGTCCAATGGCCAAGGTTTTCACTGTCTTAGTGTGCCGGAGATACGGGTGACCCTTTCTAGTGGCCACGTTACTGCTAACACTGCCAAGACTAGGTAACACCTTGGTAGAAGCTGCCTCTCGGAAAATGTCCTGAATGGAAGAAAAAACCTGAAAGCATAAACCTCCAAGAGGACACTGAAGACTTGGGGCCTGATTTAGATCTTGGTGGATCTGGTCCCACTTTTCCATTGGTTTAATTCGTGTGCCTGTTGGGCAGTCCGCCCACTCAATTTTGATGCTGGTGGGTCTACGGACAAAAGTCTGTCTGAGTCCCGGCATCTCCGCCAGAAGTTTTCTCCCAGGTCAATGGCATCATAGGGAAAAGCGGCTGCTGGAGGGAGTTCAGCCAATATTTCCACCAGGTCCAATCAGTATGTGCCTTTCTGTCAATGTAACTTTGGCGGATAAACTTACACACCTGAGTTGGCAGTTTTAAAGGAATATAAGGTAGAAAATCACCTATTTTCTTTTTTTGTCTTCCATTTCCATCATTAACCCAATCGTTCAAGTCCTTCTTTTGCTGCTGCTACTTGACCACGAAACAAGTCAACCACATCGTCACCAGAATCAAAGGTAAGCTTTTTTTCTCTTGTTTCATCTGAATTATCTAATTACATTTGCTTTGGATTCATGCATTTTCAAAAATCTCTTACAAGTACATGTTTTCAAATGTGTAATGCATAGGTGTTTAATGCTGTCATTTAACAAATTAATAGAAACACACCTGTATTGACATTTTTCAATTTATTTCAAATTTGGTGCAAACTTCCGTTATGATAATGGATTCTTACCGAAAATGTGACATATAATTTGTTTATATTGATTTGTTCCATTATTTATTATAAACTCACATATTATTAACAATTATGAACATATGCATTATACATTTTTCGAATTATTTACATTTATTATAATTCAGTAATAGCACTAGACAAGGTAATTAATTTTACCAAAATAAATGGTAAATCAATGTTAGTTCATGAATAATAATGGTAGGACATAATTTGTAAAATTAAACTTTCTTATTCATAAATGAGATATTTCTTCATGCTGTTTTTTTTTTAAATAAAAAAAATAATTTCACCAAAAAAGGTTGCCACACACAATAGCTTGTGGCTTTGTTGCCCATACCTTTCCTCCTAAACATAGCCTAAGGATAACCTCCTCAGGAAGGGGTATCTACTAGGCACAGAGCAAGCTCCTCAAGGCTTTTTCTTGAGAGAGGTGGGTTTAGGTTATGGTAGGGGTCAAGGCAAGGTAAAAGAAGAATTTGTAAGTAAGGGTGTGAGGAGTGTTAAAGGGTGGACTTGTGGAGGTAGGGAGGGCTGAAGAGGATGATATGCTTGTGTCTGTCTGTTGGCAGGTGCATATGGGTCTGGTGTTTGTCCTGTATGTTTGGATGTGTGTTTTTTGGCTGATATGTGATATTCTGGTGAGTGTGTGCATTTGCTTTTGGTTGTCATTGTTTTGTATGTGGGTGTGTTTTTATGTGACTGTGTTGGTTTCAATGAGTGTGTTGTTGTGGTGGTTGGCGTGGTTGTGGTGCTTGTGGGTGTGGTGGTGGTAGTGGTGCTTGTGGGTGTGGTGGTGGTTGTGGTGCTCATGGGTATGATGGTAGTTGTGGTGCTTGTAGGCGTGGTGGTGTGAGAAAGGAGCCTATTTCTAGCCTTGTTACCCCCACTTTTGGCCTGTTTGTGAGTATATGTCAGGGTGTTTTCACTGTCTCACTGGGATCCTGCTAGCCAGGGCCCGGTGCTCATATTGAAAACCCTATGTTGTCAGTATGTTTGTTATGTGTCACTGGGGCCCTTCTAGCCAGGACCCCAGTGCTCATAAGTTTGTGGCATATATGCATGTGTTCCCTGTGTGATGCCTAACTGTCTCACTGAGGCTCTGCTAATCAGAACCTCAGTGGTTATGCTCTCTCTGTTTTCCAAATTTGTCACTAATAGGCTAGTGACTAAATTTACCAATTCACATTGGCATACTGGTACACCCATATAATTCCCTAGTATATGGTACTGAGGTACCCAGGCTATTGGGGTTCCAGGAGATCCCTATGGGCTGCAGCATTTCTTTTGCCACCCATAGGGAGCTCTGACTATTCTTACACAGGCCTGCCAGTGCAGCCTGAGTGAAATAATGTCCATGTTATTTCACAGCCATTTACCACTGCACTTAAGTAACTTATAAGTCACCTATATGTTTAACCTTCACCTAGTGAAGGTTGGGTGCAAAGTTACTTAGTGTGTGGGCACCCTGGCACTAGCCATGGTGCCCCCACATCGTTCAGGGCAAATTCCCCGGACTTTGTGAGTGCGGGGACACCATTACACGCGTGCACTGTACATAGGTCACTACCTATGTACAGCGCCACAATGGTAACTCCGAACATGGCCATGTAACATGTCTAAGATCATGGAATTGTCACCCAATGCCATTCTGGCATTGGGGGGACAATTCCATGATCCCCCGGGTCTCTAGCACAGAACCCGGGTACTGCCAAACTGCCTTTTCAGGGTTTGCACTGCAGCTGCTGCTGCTGCCAACCCCTCAGACAGGATTCTGCCCCACTGGGGTCCAGGCAGCCCTGGCCCAGGAAGGCAGAACAAAGGATTTCCTCTGAGAGAGGGTGTTACACCCTCTCCCTTTGGAAATAGGTGTGATGGGCTGGGGAGGAGTAGCCTCCCCCAGCCTCTGGAAATGCTTTGATGGGCACAGATGGTGCCCATCTCTGCATAAGCCAGTCTACACCGGTTCAGGGATCCCCCAGCCCTGCTCTGGCGTGAAACTGGTCAAAGGAAAGGGGAGTGACCACTCCCCTGACCTGCACCTCCCAGGGGAGGTGCCCAGAGCTCCTCCAGTGTGTCCCAGACCTCTGCCATCTTGGAAACAGAGGTGTCTGTGGCACACTGGACTGCTCTGAGTGGCCAGTGCCAGCAGGTGACATCAGAGGCTCCTTCTGATAGGCTCTTACCTCTCTTGGTAGCCAATCCTCCTTCCTAGGTAGCCAAACCTCCTTTTCTGGCTATTTAGGGTCTCTGCTTTGGGGAATTCTTCAGATAACGAATGCAAGAGCTCATCAGAGTTCCTCTGCATCTCCCTCTTCACCTTCTGCCAAAGGATCGACCGCTGACTGCTCAGGAAACCTACAAAACCGCAACAAAGTAGCAAGACGACTACTAGCAACCTTGTATCGCTTCATCCTGACAGCTTTCTCGACTGTTTCTAGGTGGTGCATGCTCTGGGGGTAGCCTGCCTCCTCTCTGCACCAGGAGCTCTGAAGAAATCTCCTGTGGGTCGACGGAATCGTCCCCCTGCAACCGCAGGCACCAAAGACTGCATCACTGGTCCTCTGGGTCCCCTCTCAGCATGACGAGCGCGGTCCCTGGAACTCAGCAACTCTGTCCAAGGGACTCCCACAGTCCAGCGACTCTTCAGTCCAAGTTTGGTGGAGGTAAGTCCTTGCCTCCCCACACTAGACTGCATTGCTGGGTACCGCGTGATTTGCAGCTGCTCCGGCTCCTGTGCACTCTTCCAGGATTTCCTTTGTGCACAGCCAAGCCTGAGTCCCCGACACTCTAACCTGCAGTGCACAACCTTCTGAGTTGTCCTCCGGCGTCGTGGCACTCCCTTTTGTGACTTCGCATGGACTCCGGTTCACTCTTCTTCCAAGTGCCTGTTCAGGTACTTCTGCAGGTGCTGCCTGCTTCTGTGAAGGCTCCCTGAGTTGCTGGGCACCCCCTCTGCCTCCTCCTCCAAGTGGCGACATCCTGGTCCCTCCTGGGCCACAACAGCACCCAAAAACCTCTACCGCGACCCTTGCAGCTAGCAAGGCTTGTTTGCAGTCTTTCTGCGTGGGAACACCTCTGCAAGATTCATTGCGACGTGGGACATCCATCCTCCAAAGGAGAGGTTCCTAGCTCTTGCAGAACTCCAAGCTTCTTCCCACAGGTGGCAGCTTCCTTGCACCCTCAGCTGGCATTTCCTGGGCTCCTGCCCACTCTTGACACTGTTGCGACTATTGGACTTGGTCCCCTTGTCTTACAGGTACTCAGGTCTGGAAATCCACTGTTGTTGCATTGCTGGTGTTTGTTCTTCCTGCAGAATCCCCCTATCACGACTTCTGGGGGTAGTAGGTGCACTTTACACCTACCTTTCAAGGTCTTGGGGTGGGCTATTTTTCTAACCCTCACTGTTTTCTTACAATCCCAGCTACCCTATACAAGCTCACATAGGTTTGGGGTCCATTCGTGGTTCGCATTCCACTTTTGGAGTATATGGTTTGTGTTGCCCCTATACCTATGTGCTCCTATTGCAATCTACTGTAACTTTACATTGCTTGCATTACCTTTCTTGCTATTACCTGCATAATTTTGGTTTGTGTACATATATCTTGTGTATATAACTTATCCTCATATTGAGGGTACTCACTGAGATACTTTTGGCATATTGTCATAGAAATAAAGTACCTTTTAGATTTAGTAATTCTGTGTATTGTGTTTTTTTATGATATTGTGCATATGACACCAGTGGTATAGTAGGAGCTTGTGAGTGTGGTGGTTGTGTTGCTTATGGTTGTAGTGGTGGTTGTGGTGCTTGTGGGTGTTGTTGTGGTACTTGTGGGTGTGGTTTCAATAGTGTTTGAATGTTGTTTATGTTTTTGTTTGTGTTTCTTTGTGTGTTTGTCTTTATGTGTGTGATTGTGCTGCTTGTGTCTGTTGGAGTGGATACCTACAAAGAAGTGAGTGTATTTGGGATTGAGGTGGGAGTTGGGATTTGGGTTGAGGAAGGAACCTGAGTTGGAGCAGAAGGTTAGGCTGGTTGGTAGGCTGGGGAGAGTGAGGAAGCTGCTATTTTGGCAAGTGATCTCAGCAGGCAAGACTTTGAATTGTGAATAACATCCAGAAATACAACCAGTGGTTGCAATTGGCAGCTTAGCCCCTGGATGTAATTCACTGTTGCAGTATGGCCTACAGAGATGCTGCATAAGAGTTCAATAGCCTCCTCACTCATTGCAGCAGAGGTGGCAGGGGTAGGGGGTGAGGTACCTGTGGCAAAGGAGACCCCATTCCTTTTAGGGGGTGGGTTTGGGCAACGGGGGTGAGCAAGAAGGTGGGTGAAGATGTGTCTTTGGGTGGTGGACACAGAAGAGGTTTTAATAATTCTAGGAGGGTCCACCACCACTAGTGACTGGTCAGTTTTGGAGGCCTCCGATAAAGATGACTATGTGGTGGCCTCTTTTCTCGTCCCCTCACTCTCCATGCCACTGTGACCATTGATGTCAGATGTTTCCCCACCCAAAACACAGTGGCAAGCTGCTTGCCCTCCTTCTTGGCCAATGTCTCCTTCACCTACTCTTAAAAATGCTGTAAAGACATATTCAATAGCTTTATTGTACCTGTGCAAATATAACTAATTATGACTTTTTTCTCAAAACATTTTACATTTGTTTTAATTTTACCTGCTTCAAGGCTTTTAAATTTAGGTTTGTGTACATCTTTATCTCCTACAGGTAGGGAACATTTTCAGAAACCATTTGATCACAGCTTTAGAAACTTCTATTATTGCTCCTAATTCAATTGTTGTACCTATTTTCAATTATCTCCAGTGCTGGACCTGGCTCTTTTTGCAGGGTTATCCCCAAACTCTTTACCCTCTTCCTCTCATTTTGTCTGACTTTTTTTGGTTGGCTGTAGCACTTTGGGCACTTTATCACTGCTAACCAGTGCTAAAGTACATATGTTCTCTGTACAGAATGTGTTGGTGATTGGTTTATCCATGATTGCCATCTTTAATTTACTAATCTCTACTATAGTGCACCCAGTTTGCCCAGGGTCTGTAAATCAAGTGCTACTAGTGGACCTGCAGCACGATTGTGACACCCACATGAGTAGCCCTGCACGTCTCAGGCCTGCCATTGGAGTGCCTGTATGTGCAGTTTTACACTGCCATGTCAACCTGGCAAGTACCCCAACTTGCCAAGCCCAAACCTTACCTTTTACTACGTGTAAGCCACCCATAAAGTGGGCCCAAGGTTGTTCCATGGGCAGGGTGCAGTGTATTTAAAAGGTAGTACATGCACTGGTATGTTTTACATGTCCTGATAGTCAAATATACAGTTGAATTTGTTTTTCACTATTGCAAGGCCTATCTCTTCAATAGGGTAACATGAGGATTGCCTTGAAATATCCATTAAGTGTAATTTCCCATTGGGAGCAGATAGAGATAAGGTGTTTGTAGTCTCTGAACACACAACTTAAAAAATACTTGTTTTGGTAAAGTTGATTTTGAATTGTAAGTTTGAAAATGCCATTTTTATAAGGTGGCCATTTTCTTGCTTAACCGTTCGTTCCTCTGTCTGCCTGCTGAATACACATCTGGGTCAGGATGACAGCTGGTCTGTTTGTGTAGTCACTCTAGATAGTCACACAAAAGGAGCTGAGTTGTGTCCTGCATATCATGATGGCCCATCACCAGGCTGATGGGTCTTCCTGAACTAGAGTGGTGGGAGGAGCTGACACTTGCACCTAATTAGGGCTCTGTCTATCTTCACACAGAGCAGTCTCCAAACCCCTGGAGTGTCTGGGGCCAGAGCAGGGAAGGGCAGGGTCTTGTGCACTACAAACAGTTCTCTTTGAAGTTTTCATACTTCAGAGACAGAAATGGGTTTAAGTACTGGACCTCTGACACCATATAATTAGAATCTTTCTGGACTGAGGACATTCTGCCAGGAAGAAGAGCTGGATACTGTAGGAGGGACTGCCATTCTGCTATTGCTTTGATGTGCTGGTCTGCTCCTTGCTGCTTCTGTCTTGGGAGTGAAAGGCCTGAACTTTGCTTTCTAAATCCTGCTTCCAAAGGTTCTCCAAGGGCTTGGACTGAGCTTGCCTCCTGTTAAGAAGTCTTGGGGACATCAAAGACTTCCCCTACCAGCACCTGGGCTCTTTTGCTGGGAGTCCAGAATTGCCAAGTGGTATCAAATCCTGTTCCTGGGCCCTTGGGACTGAGTTCAGGTGTACCGAGGAAGAAACAAGCACATCAACTACAGAGCGACTTCGGAACCGGTGCCGCTGTCTGACTTTGCACTGCTGCCTGCACTGGAGCTGTGGTCCCTGCTGAGTGCAACGGCTGTGACTGACGGACACGCAAGTCCAGAGGGCCATGTCACCGATGTCCGCGGTAGTCAACTCTGACTCCGCTGCAATACCCGTGACCCCCTGCTGTGAATGCGACACCGTGAAACTGGCACCTTGTGTCTTGTCCTGTTGGATTAATCAACCCCACCTTGTGGTAAGGAACTGATGCCTCACAACAGACACCGCATCACCTCCCCTGCACCTATAATGAACCAATGCCTCACCTTCCCGGTAGCAGTAAGGAACTGATGCCGCACTGTTTCCAGCAACGCTTCACATCCCCAACTCCGTGCAACGTCTTTCTTTCCTCATTGTGTTCCAAGGTGCTGTACCTAGGTTCTTTGCGACTCCGTGACCAGCTACAGCCCCTCACGAGTGGGGCCGGACTATTGGAGACTACTCCGTCAAGACGTCGTGATAACCCCAGTTGGAACTCTTTTGTTTCTAAGCGCTATGTTAAGATTTAATCTTTGAAAATTTGTATCTTTGCTTGTGTATGTTGGATGTTTGTCATTTTGGTCTTGTTTTACTCAGATAAATATTGGTTATTTTTCTACACTGGTGTTTAGTACATTTGTGGTGTTTTCACTGTGTTACTGTGTGTGTGCAAATACTTTACACATTGCCTATGAGACAAGCCTGATTGTTTAAGCCAAGCTAACAAGGGGTTGAGCAGGGGTTATCTTAGCTGTGTGGCTCCCTTACCCTGACTAGAGTGAGGGTCCCTACTTGGACAGAGTGCACACCACTGCCAACTATAGAACCCTTTTCTAACATCCAGGAACTGTTTTACACTTCTGAATGCTTCATATTTGTTGTTTTGAATAGTGAACTTATGTTACCAAAATTTTATTTCAAACAAAAATCACTTTGTATATTGTGTGCACTAGGCAAACAAAGCTGACTAGACATTTTATTTTCAAAAATAAAAATATGAATCAATATACATTAATATTTACTGTAATTTTGTGCCAATATTTGTATAAGCTGGATAGCTGTGTTTTTTGGCCATTTCAGGATGGTACAATGTACTTTACTTAACAAGTATTTTTTCAAAAACTAAAAAATTAAAATACATATTTCGATGACGTACTTAGGTTGCTTATTAATGTATCACGCCCTATGTATTTACTTATGCTGTTGAAGAAATCCAAAAATAGTTTTTGTTCAAGTGTAAATGTCTTCTACAGCATAAGTAATCCGTAGGGCATGATACATTTTAATCCACTTTAGTACAGATAGAAACATTTCTAAAAAATATCTTAATTTAATGATAGTTCGTTTTACCATTGTGAAAATAACTTTAAAAATGGCTTTCAGATTAGTCAAATATTGGTACAACATCACAGTAAATTATTAAACATGTTGACACGTTAAATTAAGAAAATCAAAATCAAAATACAATTTACAATTTTCAAATTTGTAACTTTGATGCATTTCAAATATTTCAAAATGATTCATTTTTTGTGCCTAATTTTGAGTTTTGAAGATGAGATACTCCTATTTATAAATCTCCTCCATCAAATTCCAAGTGCACTATAAAATATTGCCCTTGGAATAGGTGGGACAAAATATCTGTTTTGTTTGTGAGAGAACATCTGCAAAAGTCCCTGTAAGGAACCTAGGGCCTGATTACAACTTTGGAGGAGGTGTTAATCCGTCCCAAATGTGACGGATATACCACCAGCCGTATTACGAGTTCCATAGGATATAATGGACTGGCAATACGGCTGGTGGTATATCTGTCACTTTACCTACACTTTTGGGTCGGATTAACACCTCCTCCAAAGTTGTAATCAGGCCCCTATTTTATTTCATCATTGATTTTTCATCTGGACATAAAGGACATGAAATGAATGTATTTTTGCAATGTGTTACACTGTCACTAATGTGTTCAGGTTCCTGTAGGCATTTTACAAAAATGTATGCCTACAGAAGTATTTTTCCTGAAAACAGACTGACTTACATGCCCATTTGTAAATGAGTAAGACATCATTCAAAAGCGTAATTATTAACATAAATTGAAATTGCTTTTTATTAAAAACACATTGTTAATATGTCATTAATTAAACATTTATCAATTTACTCTTATGTTTTTTGCCATGTTGGCTCACATGTTGAACAACGATTGTTCATAATACTAAAAGCCTTATTTAGGTATTGGCGAAGGAAATACTCTGTCAAAAACTTGACAGATATCCCATCCGCCATATTATGATCCCCATATGACATAATGGGATTGTAATACTACTGATGGGATAACCGTAACATTTTTGACAGAGTATTTGCTAAATCAGGCCCTAACTCACAAATGTGAAGTTTGGAATATCCACTGCTATAAATGCATTTTATGCTATGTCACTTGTAATGGGGAATGTAACAACCATCACAACTGACGTAGTATCACAACTGAAAACATTTTCCCTGTTTGGTGCAACTTCCCCTTTTAAGCAAGCATGTGTCTGCTCCAAACAGTCCTCTGACCATGATCAAAAATATAATGGTATCCCGTATAACAAATCCTTAAAAAAACAAATCATGATACACCTTGTGCAAAACTTACACCTTAAAGAAGTCTTCTTGTACGGTGGCTATGTGTCACCCTTTATGTTGAAGCCCAAATTTGTTGCTGTAACAGGAATTAGTTATTTAAAATGAATAACACAAAAAAGTACCCCCTTCACGCTGCTGTCTGTCTTTCAACTGTCTATGAAGCTGTGGATAGGCCACTGCAAGTATCCGGGCCATTATGGGGGTTAAGGTACGGCACACACGCTTGGAATGTTGGGAAGACTGGCCAAACTGGACTATTGCTGTCTTCTCTGTACCACATCGTAGGTCTTCCCATCTCTTTCTGGATGTTGTACCACTAGTAGATCCCCTGGGTCCGTACCTTCTTGGTGATGGCCTTCCATATCTCCTTCTTCTGATAGGAGTTGACCTGTATGGATCCAAAATTTGTGTGACTGTTATTTTTTTTGTTTTGTTGTAACTCAAATTTGAGAAATCAGACATAAACATTCTTAAACATTCAAACAGCACAGCTGTTCGTCTTTTTTCAATTTTTTTCCCAAAACACAGATTTGTAGTAATTTCTTGAGTAACCTTATCCTTTGTTATGTCCTTATTTTACTAATCCAGGCTAGTGACATCACCTAGACTGAGTTATTTGTCAGAATTTCTGCGTTTCAAATACCTCGTTCGTGTTTTGGTATGTAATATATATATGTAAATATATATATATATATATATATATATATATGTATATATATATATATATATATATATATGTATCTGCATATATATATTTACACATACAAACACGCTTTTGCGTTCCCCGATAACTTCCACCCATGGGCCGGTGCTGGGCAATCGGGTGCAGGACCTTGTTGGTCGATATGCATGAGGGTGAACAAATCTTCCTAAGCAGCATCTCAGAGTGCGGTCGATTTCTAAAGTTATACACAAAGGATTTGTCTGCTGATTTATAGCAGGTTCTGTGTCCACTTGCCCGGCACCGGCCCATGGGTGGATGTTATCGGGGAACGCAGGAGCATGTTTGTATTGGTTTTCTTCCTGATTCTTACTGCCATGTTTTGGTTCATACTGGTTCGTACAGATTTCTCAGGTAATCAGATGGTTGAGTGTTGATCCCCACATCGTGGAGGATACGCAGGGTTTAACATTCTCCCTCCTGTTGTCACCTGGGTTTTTTCTGTATCTGCAAGACTTTGAAATTTATGGCAGGGAATGGGTTTCTGATGAATGACGGCAGGAGATGCGCTTTTATAGTTAATAGTTCAAAAAGGATAACCGAAAACTACAATTCTCTTTAAAAAATAACATGAGTGAGGCAATACAGAAAAGCTTGGAGGTAGCACGAAATTTATTTGATGAAAACAGTGGGGCACATAGTGTGGATGAGGAGCTATTACTAGTATTGGCTCAGATGGGGTTAGAACATTAAAACAGGACTTGCTCCGTAGAAGAGACTCTGCAAAAAAGAGATAAAGCACTGCTGGAAGGTGATTTCTCTTAATAACTATATCAAAGTGGGCAGGGTCCCGCGGGGCCTTAGAATGTTAATCACATCCACATATCAAAGTTCTCATTCAGAACTGCTTGAAGAATGGTCTAGTCTTATGGCAGCTACTTCTAAAAACATGTTGGGACGTCTATCCAGAAATGCAGCCATTTATCTTGAGGAGGTCACATATGAAATACGCAAACTCAAGGACCTGTTTAATAAGCATAGTTCCAAAGAGGAAATTAAGCAGTTTATGGCTGAAATGGAGAAAAGACCCTCAAAGTATGAAGAGGAGATTGAAGCAAAAAAGAAAAGAAAGTTTTTGCGCGACAAAATCAACTACACAACAGGCAGAATCTTAACCTTTAGGTATACGCAAGCTCAAGGACCTGTTTAATAAGCATAGTTCCAAAGAGGAAATTAAGCAGTTTATGGCTGAAATGGAGAAAAGACCCTCAAAGTATGAAGAGGAGATTGAAGCAAAAAAGAAAAGAAAGTTTTTGCGCGACAAAATCAACTACACAACAGGCAGAATCTTAACCTTTAGGAAGAAATATGACGCGGCACGTCAAGAAGTCAGGCAGATAGATTATTTGAGGAAACAAGAATTGGTGACTAGCCATTCTGGCTCTGACAACTTTTCGGAAGCAGATGACACAGGAAATACCAGTCTACCGCCCTTCAACACAGCTGAGGAATGTCGTTTTTTACTAGCAAACCAAGTTCCCTGCAGCAAGCCTCCAAAAGGAAAAGGAAGAGGCAGCAAAGGAGATAGAGAACTAGGAGGGGCGGGAACATCTAAACAGGGAAATATGCTGCATTGGAAGAACACTCGGCAAACCAAGAGAAACAAATGATGGGTGAGGATACGTTAACTGTTTTGAATCTTTCAGATCATGAACTAAGTGAGGATGAACATTCTTTGTTACAACTTAGTTTATATTTTTGTCCCACTGCTAATTTTAGTTATCCTAGAACTCGTATTTACTTGTTTCATTTTATCAGAGAGCCTAAATTATTGAAGGTATTTGTCCTACAGAAAGAGAAACAGAGAAAAGTTTGTTTTCAACTCATGTGATTGAATATGACCATGCGTTTGACAATTTATGTGTGGGGATATTGAAGGTTTGCCCTCTCTGAGAGAAATGGAAGTTGGAGACAAGGAGTGGATATCAGAAAGAGAGTTGCTTTCTAATCTAGGGATGGAAATTGATCGACCTAGTGTTAATCAATTTAGAGCAAAGTCAAAATGTAATCCTATAACCCCACATGAGTCTATTGACTGTTTTCAGGAGGTTGTCATTTTGGAGCTTGAGAAACTTTGGAAAAATAGTACGAACAAGCATTCTTGTAACTTAAGTTTAAGACAGAGGAAAGCACTTGATTTCCTTGCTAGCAACACATCGTTTGTGATGAGGGAGGCAATGAGGTATTGTGGGATTTGACAAAATATCAGTAAGAAGCAAAAAGACAGCTGGATCCGTCTGGATATTATGAGAACTCATCAAGGGAGGCCTACAGAGACATTGTGACTCAGTTTCATACTGTTTTATCTGATTGGCATGATAAGGGTATTGTGGGGACTGGGGAATATCAGTTCCTAAGAGTAGATAAGCCTGCTGCCTCTACCTTTTACATGTTGTCTAAAATTCATAAGGATAGTAAGACCCCTCCTGGCAGGCCTATAACAGCAGCAAAGCATAGTCTTTTGGAAAATGCTTCGATCTAGCTGGATTTCCTTTTGAGTCCTTATGTACTGAATCTGCCATCGCATATAGGGACAGTTCTGACTTTATCACTAACATACAACATGTCTCATGGAAACCTGAGTGTATCTTGGTCACTATAGATGTGGTATCCCTTTACACATGTATGGATCATGACTAAGGGGTACAGGCATGTAGACATTTTTTGTAGACAGACCTTTGTACTTTTATGATCATTCCATGATGTTATTGGACATGCTAAGGTTCTGTCTTGAGAATAATGTGTTTGTGTTTGGTGAGCAGTGGTACAGGCAACTTATCGGGACTACAATGAGAAGTTGCTTCATGCCAAGCTATGCCTGCATCTTTCTGGGATAGTGGGAATCACAGGTTATATGAACAGAAGAAAATGACGATTGGACCAAACATTTGGTGTTATGGGCACGCTACATAGATGATATATTTGCCATTTGGGAGGGTCCAAAGGTGATAAATTGAATGCCTTTCTGGCCTTCATTGCTAACAGTAGTTTAAATCTGAAATTCACCAGCAGAACACATGAATCAGAAATTTATTTTTTGGATGTTTTGATTAAAGTAGAGAATGTGCTGGTACAGACCAGACTTTTTCGAAAGAAAACTGCAGGCAATAGCATTCTACATTCTCAGAGCCATCACTCGGCTAGACTTAAGAGGAGTATCCCCTACGGGGAACTGCTCCGCGCTAAAAGTAATTGTAGTACTGTGGTAGCTTATGAATTGGAACAAGCTGCGAGGACTAAAAGATTCAGAGTTAGCGGGTATCCTAGGAATGTTATCAAGGGGGCAATTAATAAAGTAAATGTTATCCCCAGAAAGAGCCTCTTGATGGCTGAAGACAAAAAGATCAAGAAGGATGAAACCACTAATGTGATTCAGCTGATCACCACTTTTGACAGTGAATATGAACATGTCAGACATATTTTAAATAGACACTGGCATTTGGTGAGATCAGCCCAGGTGATTGGGAGTTTGATGACACCATGCCCCATAGTCACATATAGGAAGAGTAGTTCTTTAAAGGTTATTCTGGTCCATAGCCCTTTCAATAAAAGGAGAAATAGCAACTGGTTACTGGAACAAAAGGGCCTCTTCAAGTGTGGGAAATGCAAGCATGTAGGTACAGCAGTAATAGAAAAACATTTGTTTTACCCACCGGTAGAAGTGCAAAGATTAACAAGTTTATTCACTGTAACAGCGATTATGTGGTCTATGTTTTGGTCTGCCCTTATGGTTTGAACTATGTAGGAAGTACAATCTTCCCTGTTCAGAAAATAATTTTGGAGCACTACCAAGCCATTGCGCACAATGACCCCTCTTACCTGGAGGCAAGGCACTGGCACACATGAACCAAGTACTGAAAAGATTTATTTTCTTTGTATTGACAGTGTGCCTTGAAATGTCAGAGGAGGAGACAGGGAGAAGACCCTGAGGAGACTGGAATCAGAATATATAATTAAGATTGGGAGCAAGTACCCCGAGGACTCAATTTGGACGAGGAGCTTAATGTACATTTAGGGTGAAGCTGTTTTAGTCTCCAGGATATGTTTTCTACTAATGTGAATTTATTGGACTTCCTTCTCCCTACATGATGATGATGGTTCCGATATGCCTCAATTCTGTGATAAATTCTTTTTTTTTCATGTTTTTCCTTTTTTGAAACGTCTGTGGGTTAATGCATTTTAATGACAGTCATTTTTTTTTGTTTGTTGCCCCTTGGTTATGATGATCTCAGTGAAACTAGGAACATTCTTCTTTTATATGGGCCACTGCTCTTGGTTATTTCTGGCTGCCAGCTATTTGAATATATTTTGTTTTAAAAATGATACCTTTTGAGGAAAAGCCACTAGGCTTGGTGTTTTTATATATATATATATATATATATATATATATATATATATATATATCTTAACATGCAGATTTATTGAATATATTATTAATTAAATTTTGTAGTATGACATAATTTAACTATCATTATGTTTTTATGAAGAGGCTACTTGGTTTTCTATCGCTGTTTGGCTGACCGCATTACGAGAATATCTTCAGTAAGCTTTTGTGAACAGATATTTTATTGTAACTTATTTTTTCTGGAAATGGTCTTGCTGTGATACTTTGTTGCAAGTAACTGTCAGTACTGAGGTATAATGATAGGAGATTCAAGAGCAACACACTGATAACCTTTGAAGTATTTTCTTTATGCTTATTTTGTGAAAGATGTCTGTGTGTCTTTGAAAATGATGGCGCTTTGTTCTACTTTTTGTGCTCTGACGAGAACCTGGTAGTCGATACCCATGAGCGTGCATAAATCTTTCTAAGTAGTATCTTACAGTATGGGCGATTTCTGAAGGTATACACAAAGGATTTATCTGCTTTTATATATCTATATCTATATATATATATAGTAAAAATCCAAAGGTGACAGAGACGTAATAGTTCAGATTTTACACACACAAAACCACAGAAATTCAGCTGTTATAGTTAGAGTTATTTCAAGTAACTATAACTCGTGGCCCTAAGGTAAGTGTAACTTGTGCCCTCACCATGCACTGCTAATTATTTCAGATACAACTTCACTCATGACATCTTGTAGCTCAAGTATTGCTTTTTCAAAAATGTACTTATATAAACATACACTTATATAGGTGTACACTGACTTTGTACATAAAATTATTTCACTGTGTATATATAATCCTTATTTAAAAGTCTTCTGGATCCGCATAGGGACCACACCTTTTTTGAATGAAACCCCACCCAAAACATGCCATTTAATTGTTGGACACTGACAGAGCAGCAACATTCATTTTTGATATCTATTGCCAAACCATGCAATGCATACTCCAGTTTGTATAAAAATATATATTCACATCGAAAGCTTTTTCCAAATAGAATTGTGACTACAAAGTCACAGTCTACTCTTTTTTATTCCATTCCCCCCATGCTCCTGTAGCTGTGGTACCATGGTAACGTAGTATGAAACATTCTCTTGCAGCAGTAAGACACAAGTTCATAATAGTTTCTGAGACCACCATGCTTACTACTAGAGCAAACATCGAAAGCGTTGTAGAATATTTGATTATAAACATATCCCAAACACCAATACTTTTTCTAATTTGTCAAAACCCAATCCAACATCTACTTACGTTTCTCACAAAATCACTACCTAACTTCATACACCAACATATTTACAACAACCAATCAAACTGTAAGTAGTAGCCTCCATTTCAACTGCATTTCATTTGCAAACTGCCCCATTCAACTTGTCCTGTGTTGTACTCTGGCTTCCATCCAGAATGCTCAGAGTATGCATTGTGGGTCATAGCTTTGCATTTTGGGGCTGAGAGAGTGCTAGAAAAAGTGTAATTGACTGGGACCTAGGTTTATCTAATATGTATATTACTTGAATTGGCCAGAGAGGGTTAAAGTGGCATCAACTATTCCGTTTGGTTGAAGGCATTAAGGATTGCCAACATCCAGACCTCATGATTATGCACTGTGGTGGCAATGACCTGGGCAAATTTATTGGAAATCCTAGTGAAGGATTCCTCTGGAAAATTAATGCCACCTTTGCCATACACTTTCTAACATGTGCCAAAGGCAGAAGTGGAAGTGGTCAAGTGAATTCTGTCCACAAACAGACAAATCCAGGAAACATGTCAATAAAACTGTTTCTGCATTCCTCAGAGACCATAACATGGGCTCTGTATACAGCAATAATTTGTGGTTTGATATGGATGGTACATATAGAAATGATGGAGTTCACCTGACAGAGAAAGGCAACAGAGTGTTCCTGCAGAGCTTGAAAGACTGCATCCTGTTTCATATGTAATTATAAACTACACACCATAAGCACAAGGGCTCTTTTCAGATTTTTGTATTACTGTTTCTTTTAAAGATCATTTGGATCGGCCCATCGCAGACCTAAAAAATGTCAAATAAAACAAATTACTTAGTATGCCACATTTATTTCATGGCCCTGAAGGCCGCCAGTAGGTTATAGATATGTATGTGTGTATATATCTATATATTACTATATATATATATATATATATATATATATATATATATATATATATATATATATATATATATATATATATCAAACCACAAATATATATATATATAGAGAGAGAGAGAGAGAGGGAGAGATATATATTAATTTATATTATTAATATATGTTCATTATTTAATTGACATTTTTATTTTTTTTAAATTTCAAATTGAATTTTAATATACATATATCGAAATACACACCTGAAAGAAGGCCCTCAAACACACAACACATACTAGTTTTTTGGTGTGGTATATTTAAAATGTGTTTAAAAATACACACATGAATAAAAATATGCAGAAACTTCAGTTACATCACTACACTTCACTCAGGAACTAAATGGGACATTCTGGCCTGTGTTAAAAAAAAGCTACTCATAATTAAATTGTCATTTAAAGCAAGTACCTTTTCCTCTGGTAAGCCATACAGCTAGTTATACAGGAACCTCATGTGCCAGCATCTCCAGCTCATCTGGCGAAAAGTTTGGGCCCCTGTCTCCTGATTTTCCAGGCAGTGTAACTCCCAGAGGTAGAGTCAGGAAACAGCAGCAAAAGTTGAGGATATGTTGTTGTTGGCACCACATACATATACACAATCTGTGAGACTGTTCATGGAAATGGACACATCCATTGGCTTTCGTACGTTACTTTCACTGTTGGTTGTTAAAAGCTAGAAGTTGGTTGTGACATTCCACCAGATATTGCAACAGTGTACTGGAATGATCCTGTGGCCACAAAATGTAGTAGTGCCATTATTTACAATATTGCTTTTATTGATGTGGGATTCCTATTGTGAGGCAGAAGATCTGGCTCCAGCTGATGACATAAATCAATACTAGTTTGCCTATTTAATATGATTTGTTAGGTTATATCCCCTTCTTCCATAGTGGCAAGGTATGAAACTGTATATGAAAATATAGGCAGAAGTTTTGGGATTATGCATGGGTTCTAATATATTTGAAAAATATGAGAAACAAATCATTATTTCAATTTAATAAAATGATACATTTTTATTTGATCTTTTTGTAATTTTTTTATTTAAAAAAAAATAGAAAAGCATTACCTATATGTAATGTATTTATGTATAAACAGGTTTTTAATTGTAGCGTTTTACGATGTATGATGAAACATGAAAATGAAACTAATTGAGAGAAGAAATACAACACCAGTCTCTGAATTTGTAAGGTTTTGATTTTATTCAACAAAACAAAATAAAATAAAGATTAAACAATCCAAAAATACTTAAAAAAACAATCATGGTAAATGAAACTATTATTGAAGAGTCAAAATATTTGAAGTCCAATGTACAAAATACAACTGGCATAAAAATGATAAATGTGTATGGAAAATACACATGCTAGCCATAACCTGGAAGAAATTAGGTTTTGCGTCTCTTGCTGGTGGCAGTATCGGCATCCTCTCCTGCTAGTCCGAATGAACGTCCCCTCCTTTGGGGGACTGGTGGATCCACAGTTGCAATGACTGAGGTGGATGCAGGTGGTTTCTCTTGTAGCAGGGCCTCCCTGGCTGTGGCAGATGTAGATGGCCCAGATGTTGATGGATCACAGTCTGGGGAAGATTTTGCTAGAACACCCTCTCACATATGAGTCAAACAATCCTGCAGCACCTCAGTCAGGTAGTCATTTTCCATCTGAAAAGTATGCTCCCTCAGCAACTGCTTCATCACCCGGAGCTCTGTAAGGACCTGGCACTTCATGTCTTGGGACTGCTTGAGAGATCCCAAGACTTGGTCAATGACGGCCTGCGTGGCAATGAACCCAGTGGCCTCACTTTGGTAGCCCACGGGTTCCCTCCCATGAACCCTACCCCATTAACCTGTGACCTTGTCCCAGTGTGCTCCATCCCACTGGGTCCTGGCTAAACTGGAGGTTGTGGTTTTGGATCAACAGTAGCTAGCACTGGGGAGCACAGGATTGGGGTGATGTGTGAAATGGAGGTATCCTGAGACTGAGGGGTAGTAACAGGTGGGGTGGGAGGTGTAGGTGTAGGCAAGGTGAAACTCAATGGAGCTGTCTGCCCAGACAAACCAGATGGACCAGCATGTTCCTCATCATCTGGATTTGCAGGAGTGGATTCCTCACTGAAGGCTCATACCTGGTCTGTAATGGGGGTATCCTCAGTAGCAGTGGCACATGGTTGTCCTTGTACTCTGGGAGTTGGACCTATGAGTAATTACAACAAAAACATATTTTAAAAGTGTGTATTATACATCACATGAGCTTGACTGAAAAAATGAAGCAACTTGAAAGGTAAAAGACAATTCATATCATTATTATACCTTTCAGTTGTATGTTCTTAGAGGGATAAATGGCATTAGTCAGCATAAAAGCTTTGCAAAGTACATTTATTATAAAAACAACTTATTATCAGCATTCAAAATAACATACATTAACATTTCTAAATTAATAAACTTTGATTTGTGAGACAAATAACATCATATCAATGAAATAAAAATGATAACATAAACAGCATAACGTTTCAAAACATAGCAGAAAATAGAGATAGATAAATATATAACACTCTAATATATGTGAAAATACATAATATAAGAGAAAATGACCAAAATAACATTGCAATATTAATGGGACAAAACAAAAATAAGGCATCCTTCTAGTTGTAGTAATCTCAACTAAACATTAACAACTCTTGCAAAATTGTAAAGTTAAACATACCTAGTAAAAATATGCAGTACAAATGAACATTTACAACATAGGACACATATAAAAAATGTATTATTAAGTGAAGGAACACTTGCAAACACCATAACATCATGTCAAATTTGATGGAGATTGAAACCTGTAATCTTAAATTCAACAAAATACATTCATACAAACAATCGATCAAGGGAAAATGAAATATAAAACATTGGAGAAAAAAACACATTTTAGCTATTAGTTAAACTCGAGAAACAACAATAATGCTACAAATTTCCTAAATAAGGTACAAAAGAATTATAGATAGGGTTATATATATGAAAACAGTGCAAAACACATTAGCAACAGCTAAATTAAAAGCAAAAACTACATTTAGGTTTACTGACACATTCAAAAGTATAATTTACCAGTTTACGCTCCACCAGGGATTCCTGTCAAGCCTTCAGGATGTAGAATCTGCAAGACCTTCTCCTCCCAGGGATATAGTTGTAAGGTGGGGCTGAGAGAATCATCACCAATCCTCCAGGTGATGCTTGGAGGCCAGGGAACACACTCTCCCCCTCAGGTCATTCCACCTCTTCTGAATTTCCTCCTGTGTGCACAGGTTGCTTGCTGCAACATTCACTCTGTGAACTATTCTGCCCACATTTGCCTTTTTCTGAGATATAGTTGTATTGTTTACTTGGGCTCCAAAGAATTGTGGCTCAACTCTAATAATTTCATCCACCATGACTGACAATTCTCCCTCAGTAAAACAGGGATTTTTCCTCCCTGGCATTATCATATGATTAACTTAAATACATTTGTTCACTCACAGGAAAAAAGAATACGAAAAACAAATGAATAAGAAACAGAGAAAGCAAAAAAAGTCTGGCTTCACTGAAAAGACATCTCCTGGACAAAGTTGTGCTGCAGTGGACTGGCAGAGGATCATGGTCTGAATTGGAGTGTGTTCTATAGTGTGGTATACAGGTGAAAACAATTAACCAAAACAGATCAGGTGTGTGATGCTAGAATCCACCCAAAAGCCACAAGAATAGTACAATGTTGAACACATCCTGCGACAAAATATAACTGTCATGAATCTGCCGCTAGGACAATGGTAGCACAACTGAGAAATCTAAATATGCTTGGCACAATCCTGCCACCCTGATCAAGGCGGAGTAATGTTAGCTAGCACAGGAGTCTCCTGGGCGCCGGAGGTTAGCTGCTTACCCGACAGAAAACACTATGTCAACGCGGATAAAGGATCAGTCAGCCCACATTTAAATAGGGTGGTTGGAAATATGTCAGCTTGACAGAGTACTTGTAAAAGCTGCCACAGAGGGATGGCGAGAGTCCCGCCAAAATCTGAATCAGGCCCTTGGATTGGAATGCTGACCAAGACTTAAGGTTGGAGACACCACTGCAGAATAAGATATCCCTCCTGAAGAATTCCAAGAAGGTGCCAGGAGATTACTGGAGGAGCAGGATAACCTAGAAGGAAGAAGGATAGGTTGAAAAGTAGCAAAACCTTGGGAGAGAAACGGCATTCAATCAGAATCACTGGATCAAGACAAATGCCCTCATTATGATGACGCCAGGATACCCCGCCGTCAACCGTGCTGAAGGTCAAAGGAAGACCGCCAGCACGGAGAAGCCCCAATGGCCCTATAATGATTTCCCGCAGGGCCGGTGGGAGGAAACAGTGTTTCCTCCCACCGGCCCAGAGGAAAACAGGGCCTTTACATTGACGCTGGATCCAAATGGAGCCAGCGGCAATGTGGCAGTGCAGCGGGTGCAGCAGCACCCGACGCGCTTTTCATAACCCGTAATTTGGGCAGTGAAATGCACAATGGGGCAGTGCGTGGGTGCCCCTGCACTGCCCATGACAAGTGCACGGGCAGTGCAGGGGCCCCAGAGGGGCTGAGTCTCCCATCCCGCCAGCCTTTCCCTGGCGGTTTAAACCGCCAGGGAAAGGCTGGCGGAATGGGATTCACAATCCGCAGGCAGTGCTGCCATGTCGGATAGGCACGCCGCCACTGCCAGGCTGCCTGGTGGCGGGAGCCTGGCGGTGGTGGTGTTTCCACTGTGGCGTTTTCACCACGGTCAAATTAGGGCGTACTACCGTGGCGGTCTGCCCGCCACTGTGAGTCTGGCTGTCCATGGACTGCCAGATTCATAATGAGGGCCAAAGACTGCCCAAAGTCTTGTAACTCAAGGAATAATGCAAGTCCCCTCCTTTTACAGGCCAAAGGAACAAGAAATACCTAAGAGCTCATATTGGATTGCGAAAAAGTCAATACTGTGACTACTATATTGAATTGGGTAAAATATTATTTCTCAGAAATCCTCACAAGGGTTTTGGGAGAGAAAAAGGGTTTGAAATATGGAGACACCCATTACATCTCCTAATAGAAGCCCTTGAGGGAGAGGAAATGCAGCATAGGGAAAAACATTGGTGGGCCGGCTGCCTGAAGGTACGTTTTTGGACTAACCACAATTTCACTGACATCCTAGACATGCAGAAAACATGTGTCCAGCCAGCCTGAGATAACCTCGGGAATCGACATTGGCAACACTGGCAACATTGCATCAATCTGCACTTTTTTTTAAAACTCTGGGTTTGTCTGGGAATTGCCTGAAAAAACATTTAACCAGACCTGGGGTGTGAGCAGAAGAAGCATCTTCCCAAGACCTTTCATTAGGGTGATATCCCTTCCAGTGAATTAAGAATTGTAATTTTTTTCCAAAGAAATGTGAATCGCAAATCTTTTCAATTTTAAATTCTGGTTCACTCTTCACTAAAATAGGGGGAGGCATGGAAAAAAGGCATTGTTGGGGGATGGGTGAAAATAAGGCTTTGGAAGCTTAAAGTTTCATTTTTGAACGGTGATTGTTTTTCCTTTCAGATAAACACAAGAAAATAACAGTGTCTCTTGTTACTCTACTGAGTTCTCTTCACTTCCTGGACCATGATACGTTTTAACCGATTTGTTCCTCCCTCTATTCTTCCACCAACAACATCCCTTAGGGAAAACAAAGGAAAATAATGCCCAGGTAAATTTGTTTTGTGGTTGACATCTTCTTTTCTCTATATTTACCTGTCTTGCATTTCCTAATATTTTCTCTGCTTTTCCCCTTTCCTTTCATGTCCTTATGTGTTACCCTGATCATTGTTCTCAATGATTTCTCTTGTGCTCTATCTTTAAAGGGGAAGGAAACCAGGTAGGTAGAAAAGGTGAAACAATTGAGTGGGTAACCCAAAAGACCCACTAGATGTAGAGAAGAGAAAAGAAACAGTTATGCTCAGTTTTTTACACTCAAGAAAATGTTCACAAAACTGACTCTGTATAATTCCTTTATACAGTTTAAATTCTTGTGGCCCAATCACCATCAAGGAAGAGGAGAGTCGTGCAGACCCATCACCCATTTAATTTCTCAACATCATGAAGGAAACGGAGAAAAGAAAGAAGGAAGAAAATAAATCAACGTGTGCCCAAACATCCACTATGCTAAAGAGTTCAGTACACAATTACTCACCTAGATGCTGCAGTCCTTCTGGACTGTGGCTAGATATAAGGCGTCAGTTGGTGGTGTCCACCACTCCTCTGACCAGTGTCTCCCTCTTTGCCACCCCGATCCTAAGTGTCCTTCTCTTCAGGTCTCTTGTCATCTTTTGGTTCCTCTGCATAGCATCCCTTGGACACTTTCTCTGTATTCTCACTCTCTCCTTCCTTCAAATCTGGCTCACCTCCTTCTTGCTCCTCCCTCCCTCTCATTGCTTCTTTTGCTTCTTCTATCTTTATGGAACACTGGTACATTGCATCAATCTGCACCTTTTAAAATAATTCTGGGTTTGTCTGGGAATTGCCTGAAAAAACATTTAACCAGAACTGGGGTGTGAGCAGAAGAAGCATCTTCCCATCCATTGGACACTTTCTCTGTATCCTCCCTCTCCCCTTCCTTCAAATCTGGCTCACCTCCTTCTTGCTCCTCCCTCCCTCTCAGCACTTCTTTTGCTTGTTCTATCTTTATGGAACACTGGCAACATTGTCCTATCTGTATGCCTCTTCCTTTTCCCTGCCAAAGAAAGTCTGTCTTGAATTTTTAATTTCCTTCATGTTTACGTTTTCACCCTTGGCCCTTTCAGTTGTCCTTCTTTCCTTCCCAGCTCACTACATGGCGAGATGGTCAGTGTTGAGGGATTGCAGGTCTGTCCTCTGAGTAAGTGTTTTTTCTTTCACTTCCTACACATCTCCACTCATTTACTTTCTTGGTTCTTGGAAAAAATATATCTCTGTGGATACCTGGATGTAGCCGGGCGATCCCGGCTACAAGCACGGCGAATGACGTATCGGCCGAGGCCGATACGTCATTTCCGCGTCTTCCCGTTGCCGGGGAGACGCGGCCCGAGAGCGGCAGGCAGGACGGCGTTGCCCGGGAAACGACATCGGTTTCCCGGGCTGGGGACACAGAAAAAGGAGACGCGCTGGAACGGGGGAGGAAGGAGGAAAACACGGAGAGCGCGGAGAAGGAGGAGAACACGGAGAGAGCGGAGAGGGAGGAGAACACGGAGAGAGCAGAAAGAGAGGAGAACACGGAAAGAGCGAGGAGAGAGAAGAATACGCAGAGAGCAAGGCAAGAGAAGAGCGAGGAGAAACAGAGGACCAGGAAAGAAGCAGACTAGGAACTGGAGGAGGGAGAGAGAGAAGAAGAGCTCCAGGACCTGGAACCAGGAGACCAGCAGGAGGAACACTACCAAGCCAGCCACGACCCTGGAGCGTCGTGGCTAAACAAGGTACGGTCCTTTTGGACAAGAAGAAGGGAAATTGGGGAGAAGGGACTGGGGAGGGGTCATAGAGGAGGGTTGGAAGGGGAGGTAGAGGGAAGGGCACTATAATTAACTCACCAGTGTCACGTATTCCTATACTAAGAATAGATGTGTTCACACTATTCCCTAAACCACTCCTCACTGGCACCAACACCCCTCCTTTTGTGTGTACCGCCTCCCAGTCCAGAGTTAAGAGAAAGGAAAGAACCCCAATTAAAAATCCATACTTACCTTGGCGTTTTCCCTTCTATTTACGGTACCACCCTGGACACCGACGAGCGAGCAAGGCAGCTGGGTCCCCTGTAAAATAAGAAGCAAGAACATACAATCACGAACCTGGGGAAAAGATACGAAAGAAGAACAAAGCGCCTAAGAGAGACGAAAGCACTTGTGATTTTTGTAAACCTACCCTTTTTTCCGTATAAATTAACAAAAATAAACCACTTACCACTAACTAAACAAACGCCTCAGTGGTCTTCATACTGTTCGACCTGCGACACTGGACAAATCAGTTTGTCTGTTCCTCGTCAATGACAAGTGATGAACTGAGTACTGGACGTTAATCCCTTTATTTTGTGGCAACCATTTCATTGTGGCATGATAAGTATATAACTTAACCCTTCCTTCAAGATAGCTCCATAAGTGTTTGATTGCCTACTTGATGGTGAGGCACTCCCATTCCATTATGGAATAATACTCTTCATGAGGGAACAGTTTTTGGTTAATATACAATAGGGGTCTTTCAGGCACTGTTTGATCTTCTTGTGATAATACTCCCCAGAGGCAAACTCTTGAGAAGTCAGTTTGTAATACAAAAGGATTTTCTAAGCCAGGGAATTGTAAAACTGATTCAGATGAGATAATTTCTTTCAATTTATTAATGGCTGTGATCTTTTAATGTCTTCTTCATTTTCTGGGTTTTCTTAAGTAAGTCAGTTAGGGGAGTGGCCCAATGTGAAACTGTGGGATAAATTTGTCTGTAATAAACTACCAATCCCAGAAATGCTCATAGATCCTTTCTATTATTCAGAAGAGGGACTTGCGTCATAGCAGCCACTTTTTCTTCTTGAAGTGTTATGACTAATGTGTATCTTAGATATTTTTAACCTATCCACATGCTAATTGACTTTTCCTTGAGCCAACTTTTACAACTGCCTCTTCTAAGATGAGAAGCACTTTTCTTAAATATTGCAATGTTCTTACAATGTATTGCTGTGGATGATAATATAATCAATTTAGGCACCAACATTTTCAATGAGGTCGTAATAAATTATTCATCATTCATTGAAAGGTTCCAGGAGCCCCACAAACCCCAAAAAGTAACACAGTGAATTGTTATAGACCTCCTGGGGTGGTGATAGCTGTTTTTAATTTATCTGTTAAACTAAGGGGTACTAATACATCAGCCTTCACCTAACCTTTTTATCATCTCATCAACTCTGGGTATTGGAAAGATATTGAATTTGGATATTTTATTCACGTTACAGGAGTTGATGCAGAATCTAATGGTTCCTTCTGGTTTCAGGACTGGAACCACAGGGGAGTTCCATTTGCTAGAGGGAAATTCAATTACTCCCAAATTCAGTATAATATTTTCTTAATCCTCAGTGGCTTGTCTTTGGGCCACCAGGATTCTATAGGGTTTAAATCTTATTACTCTTCCATGTTCAGCATTTATATGATATTTCATGACATTGGTATGCCTGATATACAGGAAAACACTTCAAAGAGGGAATGTAAAGCTTTCCCTTTTTATGGAGTCTAGAGTTTAATTAATACAAACGAGGAGGGGTATGTTTTCCTCTTTGCAGGTAACCACTAATACGGGTACAGGACCTTCCATTTCTAAGGTGCTTTACATGCTAGACCTGCTTCTCTCTCCGCACCTTAATGACATTGACTTTATAATTTAGAGGGGTGACTTTCTCTACTATTTTGTAAAGGCCCTGCCATTTACTTAGCGCTTTATTTTCAGATGTTGGTAGTAAAATTGACACATAGGTGGTCATTGCGAGTCTTGCGGTCCCTTGACCGCCAGACTTACAGTGGCGGTCGGACTGCCGATCATGTGGCATTCCGAGCGCCACATTATGACCACAGTGGTTGTACCGCTGTTGGACCGCCAGCACAGCCATGATCAGAGATCCCGGCTGTCTGGTGGTTGTGGCGGTCCTTATCTACCAGGCAGTGCTGCAAGCAGCGATGCCCTCGGGATTACGACCTTGTTCTCTACCAGCAATTTAATGGCCGTAACCACACCATGAAAAGGCTGGCATGGGCAGTGCACGGGTCCCCCTGCCCAGCACCTTTGCAGCCAGTGAACATTGCGAGGGCTCTGGTGCATCCTGCATCCTACAGCATTGCCAGTGGATCGATTAAGGAGCCAGAGACAATGCTGTAAGGTGTTTCCTGCTAGGCCAGTGGACGGAAACACAGGTTTCTGCCGGTCAACCTAGCGGGAACCTCTTTATGGGTCCGGCGAGGAGGTAGTCACTATGGTGGCAACCTCCCTATTGTTGCTTTATAATTTGCTGTATTTCTCTAAAACAAGTTTTCAACTTTCCTTCATACTCGAAAACTGGCTCAGCTTCATCCAGTTCCGTTCCCTAGACTTCCTTAGTAATGCTGAAGAGAGTCCTAGGTTTCTCCCAAATAATAGTTCAATTGGTGAGTAACCTACACTCCTCTGTTCTTTACACCTAATGGCAAACAGTGCCAGGGGAGGCATTTGGTCCCACTGTTTGGCTTCTAATCCTAACAATTATTTAAGTCAACTCCAAAGGGGAATTTCTCAATGAGTCCTTCCATTTGTGGGTGGTATGCAGTGGTTCAAATATGCTTAATTCTCATTTGGGTGCAGATTTGTGCCATTAGTTTAGATGTAAAGGGGCTTCCTTCAACAGTCAGTAATTCTTTTCGGATTCCTACCCTTGCGAATATGTCGATCATTGCATTAGCTATCTAGAAATTATTTGGCTGCTACAAAGGAACCACCTCATGGTTTTGAGTGGCATACTCTACCATTACCAATACAAATCTATATCCCTGTTTAGATGGTAAAAGGGGTCCTATTATGTCCATTCCTAGTTGTGAAAAAATATTGTCAATGATAGGTAGAGGTTGTAAGGGGCCCTTGGGGGGGCGAAATCCACTAGTTCTTTGACAGACTTTATATTCTGTATAATATTTTTATGTGTGAGGATATCCAAGTCCAAAAAATATCTAAAGTTGCCTTTTTCTGCTTTCTCTTTTCCAAAACACCTTGCTAAAAATGACTATAGGCTCAGACTCTTCCAAGAAGCCATTGTGTCAGCCCAATTACATTTTGTGGAGAAAGGTTATTTTGACTCAAAGCTGAAGAAGATGTGGGAGGTCTATGTGAGAGGGCATCAGCCATAATATTCTTAGAAAAAGGAATATGAGTAATAAAAAAATATTACTGATTGAAAAAATAGGCCGAGCGAGCTTGGCAACTGTCTATGCACTGAATATTCTTAAGGCACTGTGGGTTGTGATGAAGAAAGATGAATTCCTTTTGGAATTGTACATAATATGAGAGAGGTTAAAAATTAGGTGTTCCAGCCCTTGATTTTATTGAAGCTGTAAGAGTACAACATCAATGGCCCGATCAGAGTCATCAGTCTCTACAATAAATTTCTTGGATTTGGATGACGTAGGATTGGGATTTGAATAAAGGATTGTTTCAGTTCTCAGAAAGCTTTCTCTGCTATGGGATCCCACTGGAAACTGTGGCTAAGCATATCCTTCTGAAGAAAGCAGTGATATTACTAGTCAGTTGACGAAAGTTACCTAAAAACTGCTGATAGAAATTGCAAAACTCTGTCCTTCCTTAATATTAGAATGGGCTTTTGAATCCAGAATGTCAGTGCTGTTTGAGCGGAAATCTAGATATTTAAATTGGTCTAACTCACATAGGTTTGAAAACGAGTTGATTCTGACTTATTCTGATCAACATTTGATGAACATGGTGGTGGTGTAACAAGGGATTACTGGAACAGACCAAAACATAATCAAGATATATTTCTAGAATGTATTAAACATGTCAGCAAAACTGTGATCCATGGAACGCTGAAAAATTGCTGGAGCATTATTTAAACTAAAGGTATAACTCAATATTTAGAATAACCTAGTGGTGTCCTACAGGCCAACTTCCATTCGTCCGCTTCCTTTATTGAGCAAAGCTAATTTGCTTCATGAACATCTAATTTAGTAAACACCTTAGAGCCTCTAACAAACTGTAAAATATCTTTAATCAATTGAAGAAACTGTATTTTACTGCAACCATGTTTAGTCCTCTATCATCTACACATGGTCTCAACTCATTAGATTTCTTTGATGGAAAGAACATGGGAGCACCAGCTGGAGAGGCAGATAGAGCTATTTGACCATTCTGTAAATCATCTGGCAAATATTGTTTTAAGATTTATTTTTTAGACTCTAAAAGGGACTATACTCTTCTCATTCCGATTAAATTCAGAATGTTGCTTCAGCTTCACAGCCAACACCTAGAGTGGGTACTGGGGCAGCTGGCATTTTTTTCTTAAGTGGGTGACCTAGGGCCAGATATAGGAAATCTATAGGATGCAGGATAGTGTCCCTGACACCATCTGCGAGTCGCAAGGGGGTCGTAAAGGCCCACCTCATTAATATTAATGAGGTGGGTCGCAATTTGCGACCCCCTTGCAAGTCGCAGCACTCACAGGGATGGTGGCCTGCTAGAGATAGCAGACAACCATGTCTGTGACTGCTTTTAAATAAAGCAGTTTTTTTTTTGTAATGCAGCCCGTTTTCCTTAAAGGAAAACAAGATGCATTACAACCGAAAAAATTAAATGTGTCAGTTTCATTTTTTCAGAGCATAGGACCACTGCCTGCTCTGAAAAAATGTATTCTGATGGATACAACTACCTGTGGATTCCTCACCTAATGAATACTCCCATGGCGCCAGCATTCGACGGAAATCTTCTTCCTAGCTTCTGCACGTCGACGAGGACGTCACATTTGCCCACGCGACGCCGCCTGACGTCATATAGGCAATAAGAAGTCCTCGCCGATGTGCCGACGTCAGTTCCCTTTTTTCCGTGCCATTCGAAACGGTTATCTTCGAGGGAGCTACTGTTGCCTTTCGGTTACAGTGTGTTTTTTCTGCTGCGTGTCTTTTTCTCTGAGGTTACCATGTCTCAGAGGAAGTCTGGTTTCAAGCCCTGTCGGGAGTGTGGGGGCAAGATGTCAGTTACTGACCCACATTCGGACTGCTTGTGGTGCTTAAGTTCAGACCACGACGTGGCCACGTGTGATTCATGTCAACACATGAATCCGAAAGCCCTGAACGAGAGAGAAGCCAAACTCTTTATGGCGAAGTCGAAAAGAAAGGAGAAGAAACATCATAAGAAATCCTCCTCGCCGAAGTCGCATCGACATCATCGAGACTCCCGGCGCTGTCGGGACTCACGGCGCCATTCGAGCAAGGAGAGGTCTCGATCGAGGTCGCCATCGGCTCGGCGTCGGAACACTTGAGAGGTCAGTCCCACAGTCACTCCTCATCCATCGACGCCGCTCCCCTCTCCGGCTTCGCCGACTTCGCCTGGGCAGACGTCATCAGTGATTGAGATGCCACAGCCTCAGGAGGCCGGCGTCGGGGTCGCCTTCGATCCAGGCACCCCAGTATCCGGCTTTCCCGGCTCCTGGAGCCGATAATACCGCATTTTTAAATGCAATGTTTACCATATTCCAGCAGATGTCTCCAGGCAGTGCTCCGACTGGTCCTTCGGGCCTGTTGGCTTTCAGCTTGGGTGCTCCGGCGCCGATACGGCCAGCACCCTTCATGCCCTTTCTCCCCTTGGGGAATGTGGGCTCGGCGCCGGTGGCGGCTCCGGTGTCGGCTCCGGTGGCTCCAGAGGTTTCGGCCCCGGAGGTTTCGGCTCCATCTGCTTCGGGGTTTCGGCCAGTGACCCCGGCAGGACCATCTGAGACTCCGAGATGCACCTCTCTTCGTCCGGCACCTGGCTCGGCGTCGAAGCTTCCCGTGGCGCCTGACATGGCGTCGGACGGATCCGGTGATCTGCGTCGTTCCTCGACTTCTACAGACGCCATGTCGACGCCACGTATTGAGGAGAGGTTACATTCGAGGAGACGTGCTCTCCGCCTCTTGGAGGAACAGGAATATCAACGAGTCCTGGAGGAAGGGGAAATTGAAGATTCTAGCGAGGGTCTTCATGGACTGGATACAGCTAGTGGCCTTGATACTTCCCCTGAGTGGGACTTGTCATCTCCAGGGGAGTATACTGAGGAGGCAGCCACTTTTCATGCTGTAATAAGGAAGGCGGCTAATTTCCTCGAACTGCCTTTGCCGGTGGCTGAGGCGAAACAGAATTTACTAACTGAGGTCTTACATCCGGCCTCTACATCGGCAGAGCCTCTTTTGCCATTTAACGAGGCTCTGCTTGAACCGGTATTGGAGGTCTGGAAGAAGCCGGTATCTTCCTCGGCTGTTAATAGGTCTGTGGCCAGGAGGTATCGGGCTGCACCATCTGACCCTGGCTTTCTTTCCAGACACCCTACGCCGGAGAGCTTAGTGGTCCAGGCTTCCTGTTCTGCTAGATCTGCGCCTGGATCTTTTCCAACAGTGCCGGGGGACAGAGACTCCAAAAAGTTGGACTCACAGTCGAAGAAAGTGTTTTCGTCCTGTAGCATGGCGTTAAAGTCTACCAACGCTACGTGTATCTTGGGGCGGTACATCTATGCTCTTATGGATGAGATAACATCATTGCATACAGAGCTTCCTCAAGGACTCTTGAATCTCGTGTCTGATGCTCAGGCTGCTGCAACCCAGGTTATCCAATCTGGGTTGGATACAACTGACTCGGTGGCTAGAGCGATGGGCACGGCGGTGGTTGCGAGGAGACAGGCTTGCCTTCGCAACTCAGGGTTCTCTTCGGATGTGCAGTCGACCCTGTTGGACCTCCCGTTTGATGGGGACAAACTTTTTGGTGCCAAAGCAGATTCGGCCTTGGAGAGGTTTAAAGAGAGTAAGGCCACGGCCAAGTCGTTAGGACTGCAAGCCGCTTCTTCTGCCTCCTCCAGGTTTTTTAGGAGGTTTCGAGGATTTGGTCGTGGCTCATCCTCCTCTTCCTTTCGGGGGAGATTCCAACAACCTACCTCCTCTCTCACCTTTAGATCATTTAGAGGGAGGGGTAGGGTCCGTACCAGAGGAGCCTCTCAGCAGCACTCTGCCTCTTCCTCGTCCTCTGGAGGGGTGCAGCAGGGGAAGCAGCCTTAGGCTTCCACCAATTCCCACTCACTCCTCTCCTGTAGGGGGACGGTTACTGCATTTTCTTCACAAGTGGGGGGTCATCACATCAGACACCTGGGTTACCAGCATTGTGGGAAAAGGCTACACCCTTCCCTTTCGGGAGTTTCCTCCCCCCATCCCGCCCCGCCCATCTTATTGTTCAGAAGAACACCTCCTGTTGTTAGAACAGGAGGTTCAAGTCCTCCTTTCAAAGGGCGCGGTGGAGTTGGTTCCAGAGCAGGAGAAGGGTCAAGGTTGTTATTACAGGTACTTCCTGATTCCCAAAAAGGATGGTCGGTTGAGACCAATCCTGGACCTGAGGATTTTGAATTGGTTCCTCAAACAAGAAAAGTTCAAGATGCTGACCCTAGCTCAGGTGCTTTTGGCGTTGAACAAGGGAGACTGGATGGTGTCGGTCGACTTGCAGGATGCTTATTTTCATATCCCGATTCTCAAGTCGCACAGGAAGTATCTCCGGTTTGTGGTGGGGTCGCAGCACTATCAGTTTGCGGTCCTCCCGTTTGGTCTTACTTCAGCACCTCGAGTCTTCACGAAGGTGATGTCGGTGGTTGCGGCAGAGCTCAGAAGAAAGGGGATAGCAGTATTCCCTTACTTGGACGACTGGTTGATAAAAGCCAACACTCCGGAGCTTGCGCTGCATCATCTGCAGTCGACGACTCAGTTGTTGTTCGACCTGGGCTTTTCGGTGAACGTGCCCAAATCTCACCTAGAGCCCTCTCAACGCCTCCTGTTCATAGGGGCAGTACTGGATACAACATTGGATCGAGCCTTTCCTCCGCCACAGCGGATTCAAGATATTCAGGAGTTGGTTCCAATGTTTCGAAGTGGAGCGGTCATTCCAGTCCTCAAGGTCCTTCGTCTGCTCGGTCTGTTTGCCTCCTGCATACTGTTGGTCACGCATGCTCGCTGGCACATGAGGGCTCTTCAGTGGTGCCTCCGAAGGCCTTCCTCCCATCCCTTCGCGGTCAGTCGGTTCAGGTCCTGACGGACAATACTACCGCGATGTGGTATATAAACAAACAAGGAGGAGTGGGGTTGTACCTTCTCTGCAGAGAAGCTCTTCGACTATGGTCCTGGGCAATGGACCATCAGATTTGCTTGGTAGCAAATCATCTGTCCGGAGTCTTGAATGTACGTGCGGACAGTCTTAGTCGCCATTTCTCGGCCGACCACGAGTGGCGTCTCCATCCAGATCAAGTCCGTCTAATCTTCCAGTTGTGGGGATTTCCTCAGATAGATCTGTTTGCCACCCGGGAGAACTCGCACTGTCTGTTATTCTGCAGCCTCCAGTATCCGGTGCAGGGAGCTTTGGGGGACGCGTTTCAGAGAACCTGGTGCGACCAGTTGCTTTACGCGTTTCCCCCCATACCCTTGATTCCTCGAGTGTTGAGGAAAATTCGCCAAGACCGGGCCCAAGTAATCTTAATAGCTCCGGATTGGCCAAGGAGGGTGTGGTACTCCGACCTTCTCCAACTCTCACTGTGCCCTCCACTCCGTCTCCCTCTCAGGGCAGACCTCCTCTCGCAGTCGCAGGGGCAGGTTTTACACCCCAACCTCCAGAGTCTGCACCTACATGCCTGGAGATTGAGCGGGGCAACCTGAGTTCCTTCTCTCTCCCGCCTGATGTAGTGGATGTTATCTTAGCAGCCAGGCGACACTCCACTGAATCTATCTACGCTAATAGATGGTCTAAATTTGTGGTATGGTGTGGAGAGAGACAGATTGATCCCTTACGTGCTCATTTGTCAGATGTTTTATCATTTCCTTTGTCTTTAGCACAGAGGGGTTGTGCAGTGGCTACTATTAAAGGTTACTTGTCTGCCTTGTCAGCCTTCATTTGTCTTCCAGACCAACCTTCGTTATTTAAATCTCCTATAGTACTTAGATTCTTAAAGGGCCTTATGAATAAATATCCTCCAAATCCTTTCGTTATGCCTCAATGGGATTTGTCCTTGGTCTTAACTTTCCTTATGGGGTCTCCTTTTGAACCTATGCATTCTTGCCCCTTAAGATTGTTAGTTCTTAAGACAGTCTTCCTGGTTGCTATAACATCTGCAAGGAGAGTGAGTGAGTTGCAGGCTTTGTCAGTGAAACCCCCTTATACAACTTTTTACGGGGATAAGGTGGTGTTGAGGACCAAGGCTGCTTTCCTTTCGAAGGTTGTTTCACCCTTTCATTTGGCCCAGGCAATTACTCTGTCCACGTTCTATCCTCCGCCTCATCCTTCAAAGGAAGAAGGACTACATCGCTTGGACCCAAAGAGGGCGTTAAGCTTTTACATAGACAGAACGAAGGATTTCAGGCTGGAGGATCAGCTTTTCATCGGATACGTGGGCAAGAGGAGAGGAAAGGCAGTCCACAAGAGAACACTCTCCAGGTGGGTTGTTCTTTGCATTAAAATGTGTTACTCTTTAGCAAAGAAGGATCCTCCTGATGGTATTAGAGCTCATTCCACCAGGGCTAAGTCGGCCACTTCGGCCTTGGCTAGAGGTGTTCCTGTGGTTGACAAGGCCGCAACTTGGTCGTCCCTTCACACTTTTGCAAGGCATTACTGCTTGGACTCAGAGGTCAGAAGGGACGGTCATTTTGCACGGTCAGTGCTGCAGGATTTCTTGGTTTGACCATATAGGCACCCACCACCGAGAGCGGTACTGCTTTGGGACTCTATTCATTAGGTGAGGAATCCACAGGTAGTTGTATCCATCAGAAGAACGAGTTACTTACCTTAGGTAACGACTTTTCTGGTGGATACATTAGCTACCTGTGGATTCCTCGAAGGTAAGTAACTCGTTCTTCAGGGCCATTCACAAAGGGAAGGGGTCCCATGGTGATCCCATCCCTCTTGCGAATGGGTTACCACCAGTGTGACACTGGTGGTAACTGTGAATTGCTTGGCGACCGCATTCGCGGTCACAAAGCAATTCTGCATCGCGATGCGATTCGCAAATAGGAAGGGGAACACCCCTTCCTATTTGCGATTCGCATTCCCATTTTGCGAGTTGGTAACCAGGTTACCGACTCGCAAAATGGGAATGGGAATGGGCATCGCGGTGTGGCTTTTGCGCCTCGCAAACAGCGATTTTCGCTGTTTACGAGGCTCAAAAGCCTTGCTACATCTGGCCTTTGGTGCCTACCTGGGGTACCCACAGCTCAATGATTTTGGGGGGGACGCGGTTTCTTAAATTATTGTGGCATGTCAACTGGATCATTCAGGTGAATTCCCAGAGGCCCTTTGTCACAAAAGACTCATTAAAAGCACGGCTAAAAACTGTTTCATAAAAACTCATTGATTTTCCACATGTAAGTGTACATTAAGCAATCCATATATATTCAATCATTCATTATTAGGAAAGCATGTGTACTCAATAACATTACCCCAATCTGTTATTAACTGCCATTGCATATGAATGTACACTCAATCCTCTGTCCATATTCAATCCTTTAGGGATCTTAGAGCCAGATTTGGATATTAACGGATGAGTTACTCTGTCACAACGGTGATGGATATCCAGTCTACCGAAATCTAAATCCTGTAGGATATAAAGGAATTTAGATTTCATTGGACAGGATATCCATCACAGTTGTGACAGAGAAACAGGTGTGAATATCTAAATCAGGCACTTAGGTGCTCATTCCGAGTTTGGCGGTCATTACCGAAGACAGCCGTGCAAACGGCAGCCGATACACCGCCAGCGACGGCGGAGGGAAATCCGTCGCATTACGAGTGACCCACACAACAGTGCCAAAAATAGATCGAAAAAACAACACTGTCGGCCCAAACGACTGTATGAAGGAGGCGGCTGCACCACCACCACGCTGAGAAAATTCCACTCACCAAATTCGGAGTCACAAATTAGCATCGTGGAAACCAACACAGAGGTAATCCATTGGCGGTCCAAACAGCCGCAGGAAAAAAACAGCCACCACCACAGCAACATTGTACCAGATGGGATAACACCAATAGCAATACCTGAAACACATAGACACAACTGTCCAAAGCACTACAAAACACACACCCCCACATACCCAGAACCCTTTGCAACTAGAAACCCTGACAGAGTGAGAGAAGAGCACACTGAAAGGAGGCACTGCACCTAGATACCACAGACACCATCATACTAAGCACGCATCACATACGCACATACCATTACACATATTCACAACTAGAAACGGCATACCCAGAATCTCTGCACACCATACACCCCAACCTACAACACAACCACCATGGCACCACAAAAAGAAACAGGTTCACAGAAGAGGAGCTCAGAGTAATGGTTGAAGAAATAGTCAAAGCGGAGCCACAACTGTTTGGAGCACTGGCCCAGCAGACATCCATAGCCCGGAAGAGTGACTTATGGCAGAGGATAGTCAACATGGTGAATGCAGTGGGGAACCATCCACGCACAAGGGAGGACATTAGGAAGAGGTGGAATGACCTTAGGGGGAAGGTACGGGCCATGGCTTCCAGGCACCAAGTGGCCACCATGAGGATTGGTGGAGGACCCCCACCACCTGCCCCAGAAATGGCACAGTGGGAGGAGATGTTCCTGGCCATACTAAATCCGGAAGGTCTGATGGGAATTGCTACTGAACTGGACACTGGTAAGTCCACTGTACTCAATGGCCACCATGTCCCTGTGCACAGCATGTACCCCCACCACCTTCTCACCCCCTCAAACCACCTGAACATGCACAAACCCACTATTGGCCCTACACCCACCATTGCATGCCACAGCTCCCCACTGACGCCATTCCCACACAGCACCACCTAGTACATGTATGCCTCACACAGCATATCACATCTCTGCAATTTCACGTTAAACCATGTCACTCCCCATCACCAATATGTGTTAGGAATGCACATCAGTACATGGCAATGACAGTAGCAAGACAAATGTAAACTGTACTCCAAATTAGGGCCATTGAAACCTTCCACTGGAAACTGTGAATGCCATTACTGCCCTGCAAATACGGTGAATGAGAGAATACAACCATTTGTGTCACCGCTACAATACCATCATCTGACACAGTACCTCTCATCCCACAGGTCTCCCAAGTACTGACACACAGCAGAGGAGCCCAGTGACAGGAAGCCCAGGCCTGGATGCTGCGCCAATAGGGGAGGATTCACTTGCAAGTCTGGATTCGTAAAACAAACCTGGCCCATCAGGCATGAGTGGTCAGTCCACCACCACCAGCCTCACCCTGCCCACTACTCAAACCAACTCCCCTGTGGCAGCCAGTGCACAGCAGAGCCAACCTTCCCATACCTGTCCCAAAGTCACATCAATCATCAGTGTGCTCCACAGGGCAGGGGCAGGAGACAACAGTGCAAACCCAAGACAATGACGGTTCTGGTGTCAGTCGGAGGAGGCACACTGCACCAAGGGTGCAGGCACAGGGGGAAAGGGCCAGTGGGAGGCCAATCGTGGGACAAGGGACGAGGCAGGTACAGGACACGACTGGCCAGGAGGCCATCTCCAGGGTCCTGGGAGCCTACCAGCAAACCCAGAACCAGTTGGACCAGATACTCACCACCTTGCAGGACACGCAAACGCTGCAGGAGAAATACCACCAGGAGGCCAGGCAGCATTGGCAGGCACACAATGCCACCATGGCCTCCATATTAAGGGAGTTCAAGCAACTTAACTGCATCCTGCGGATATTCTCCATCCAACAGCAGCCCCATCCAGTAAGGAATGTAATCCGCAGCAATAGCAGTTGAACACAAACACAGGATGAGTGTCCCAGCAGCTATGTAAGGGTCTGCATTGGCATTCACATGTGTGGGACAGGAAAGATTAAACATAGGTAACATCCTCCATTGCACAACTCCCTGAGTAGTGAGAAACAGGTACTTGGCACACAGCAGATGACAATGCATGACATGCCTACGCAGCAGGACAAGACTGATAAGTCCCCTAACATATCCCCAAACAGGCAGCCTGAGCACCCTAAACCTTTAGTACAGCTAGAAGGCTGTATGGCAATGTCACCAGCCTTCCACAAATGAACTTAGCAGCTGTGCATTTCCACTACCTCTCATGGTGATGCACCTACCCTTCAAGGTCTTTAACCAATATGTAAGGTTCTAGTCCCCACACATACCTTGATGTATGCAAATACTGGCTAAAGGTTGGCTTCAGCAATACATCTCCCATGCGCAGATGATATGTAATGCAGACATACCTGTACATCAAGGAAAGTAGTGACAAATTATGTCAGTCCTGTTGTCATGTGCCTCATCCTCGTAAGCCTCCTCCTCAGCATCAGAGTCACCAGCCACAAACACTGCTCCAACATTAATGCCCCCTCCTCCAAAAGTGGGATGTGCCTTCTGAGGGCCAGATTATGGAGCATGCAGCGCAACAATGAACTTGCAGACTTTCCCTGGATTGTACTGTAGGCCACCACCAGACACATGAAGACAACTAAATCTGGCTCTCAAGAGACTGAAAGTCCATTCAATCACACGCCTCGTCCGGCCATGTGCCGCATTGTACCTATTCTCCCCTAATGTAGTTGGATGTCTCACAGGTGTCAGGAGCCAAGGCAGGCTTGGGTATCCGGAGTCACCTGTGTGGAAAAGGAAACATGGCCATAGGTAACATTGCTAGGCGGAGTGCGGACTGTGCCATGAGGGGTATAAACGTCTGACATGGAGAGCAGTACACATACCTATGAGCCAGGCCCTTTATCCCTGTAGTTGTGACATTATTGCAGGGACACTGCTGTTCCTCAGGATGTAGGAATCATGTACTGTTCCAGGGAATTTAGCGGTCACATGTGTAATGTATTTGTCTGCAAGACACACCACTTTTACATTGAGTGAATATGTACTTTTCCTGTTTCTGTAGACCTGTTCATTGATCCTTGGAGGTACCAGGGCAATGTGAGTCCCATCAATGGCCCCAATTACATGTGGGACATTTGAGATGTTGTAGAAGGCTGCTTTTACAGTGGGAAAATCTGGAGATAGTGGGAACCTAATGCACCTGTGCACATGCTTGAGTAGGGCATCCAGTACATCCTGCAACACCTTACAAAACCTGGGCTGCAAAAACCCTGCAGCCAGTCCCACTGTGACCTGAAAAGAGCCACTCGCCAGGAAATGCAGGACTGACAACACCTCAACTGTTGGAGGGATGGCATGGGGATTCCTCAAACCCAGCAGGAGGTCTGGCTTCAACTGGACGACCAGTTTCTTGATGCACAAATGGTTTATTCGATAGGACATGATGTGGCACTCGTCCATGGATCAAGATCTACGAGTGACCGGTAAATTGGTGCATTCCTCATCACTCCATTGTGGCCAAATCTGTGCAGGGACACAAACAACAATTTGGGAATCGCTTACAATGTAGGCTATTCAGTATGACACACAACAGTCATCAGGTAATAGTCATGCAAGTTGCCTGTCATGTTGTGGGAATACACATTGCTCCACCGTCCGTACCTAACCAGACAATGGCACATAATTCCTGTGGGAATGGACGTGTACACCTACACCTACATCTTCCCTGTGTTCCACTATACTGATCAAATATGCTGACAATTGTTGTGACAAGTGTGGAAATGCCACTAAACACGCACTACATGTGCCTATATTCACCATGTCAGACCTGAAGAATGTATTTGTGAGGACATGCAGGTAGTTACACTGTGTAAACTCAGGACAGTAATGTCACAGACTAAAATGGCATCTGCGTGTCCGGCATGCATTGGACTACTGGAAGTGACCTTGTTCCGCTGGCGGGAATCATCATGGCGGAGTGTGGTCATAACCGCCGTACAACTCCTTATTGGTTAACATGGATGTCAATGGGAGACTGGGACCAATGACGATCATCACCAGCAGTGATGCTCATGACTGCTGCCGTCGTAAGCGCCATTTTGTGTGAGACAGCTCACTTGACTCCTGGCATTCGGGATAGACAGCCCTCCATGTGCTGCTGTGTCCTGTCTCTTGGAGCAATGATGGCATGCACTGCAGGGGAAAGGGCCCAAGCCTTCTCAACAGAGGAACTGGAAAAACTTGTGGAAGGGGTCCTACCCCTGTGTGGGCGGTTGTACGGAGCTCCAGGACAACAGGTCAGTACAACCTCCTTTGACTCACATGTTGGGTGGTGTTTGATGATGTATGTGTGTGCACATTGACATGCGATGACTGATCAGGTATGTAGCATGCACATGATATGTGTGGGATGTTGCCAGTGTGCATGAGCAGTGTTTGTTGTGTGTCGCCAAAGCTTGCTGCTGGATTGGTATCATTTACATCATGTCCCCTCTTTTCTCACAGTTTCCAAATCAGGTCAGTGCCCACCAGAAGAAAGGGTTGTGGCGAGCCTTCGCCAAGGAAGTGCGGATCCTGGGGGTCCATTGCTAGCAGAGCACCCACTCAAGGAAGCAGTGGGAGGACCTGCGATGCTGGGCCCGGAAGACCTCCGAGGCCCAGCTGGGGAAGGTCTTCCAATGTGGGAGGGGTGCACGTCAGACCCTGAGCCCCCCCATCGGCCTGAATACTGGCAGTGCTGTACCCTGAGTTTGAGGGGCACTTGAAGGCAGCATAGCAGCCACAAAGGGATAAGTGTTGACTGTCAGGTCACTTTTGCATGGTTGTGCTCTGTCACCCTCCTTGGACTTGGAATTAACGTAGTCAGATGTGATTTAGGAAATTTACATTCCTGGTTGGCACACCCATCAAGTAGGAGTGTGTGACGGTCGCTGTATTGAGCCCTGTAGGATAAGAAGTGGTGGTACTGTGACACATGTTCAGCTGTAGGTATGGGTCTCTCAAGTCTGCTATCATGTCAATGGCTGCATCCTCCATCTCTGTGAGTACTGTAGTAGTACAAAGTGGTCATGATGGCACTGTATATAGGTAATGACAAGCATGTTTCATGAAGGTTGCAGTTGCATCACTTCCTACATCAATGGATCCTCTGTACCACATGTACTCCTCACATTCCTGGCTGTTAGTGTCCTGAGCCCCTCTCTGCTTAGATTAGTATCATCCTGTAATGGATGACATGTGGTTGGGTATAGTCCTGGGCTTGATTCTAGAAGTAGTCATTTTGGCATTAATGGGCATGTAGTTGTCTTCATGCAGGAGTTTGGTCTGCAGGGTTGAGATGGGTTTGGACATATCTTGCATGACTCTATTTGGGAATAATTGCTAATTGGTCTATTGTTTCACATGCAGGGACTGTTATCTGCATTGTTTGTAAGTGAAGTGGATGTGTAGGTTCTAATTTGTTCCTCCCTTTCTGTTTCTGCCACCATCCTTTTCTCTCACCTCCTCTGTCTATGTGTGCATTAGCATCATCTGGTGAGGGAGAAAGGGCACCAGTGAGTGGGGATGCAGAACTCCACAGGATGCAGGAGGCTGCCAGCAGTGAAGCCGATGGGACCAGTGGGATGGAGGGCAAGGGGAGCACTAAGGGAGTGACAGGAGCTACCACAACATCTGATTCAGATACCTTCTCCGATGGAGGCTCCCTGGCAGTGGCAGACCTTTCTGGTACCACACCAACACCATTGTTGTCCACCACCCCCCTTACCAGCACCGCCCTCCCTGTTGGACCCCACCCAGCTGCCCGTGCCCACTCACCCAGGAGGGGGAGCATCTCCTTCGCCGCAGACACCTCTGCCCCTGCCCCAGTCAGCCCTGCTTCCCTCAATGAGGAGACTATTGACCTCCTGAGGTCCATCTCTGTGGGGCAGACAATGATCATGAATGCCATTTAGGGACTGGCATCCCAGATGCAGCAGACAAATGCGTTCCTGGAAGGCATTCACGGCCAACTCGTAATAGGCGTGGTGGTGTTGTGATGATGTGGCGGTGCAAGCGTAGCAGCCGCTACTGCACCACCGACCACCAGTATGGCTGCTGTGGGCTCTCCACCCAAATTCTGGCAGAGAGCCGCCAGCAGTCATAATATGGCGATCGGACGACCGTCATTCCTGGCGGTCTAGTGGCTGGCGGGACTTCGGCGGTCTAGGTATTAGACAGCCAAAGTCCTAATGAGGGCCTAAATCATTCATGTGTAAATTAGTCTATAGGAAATATTACATAAAACATAGGATTACAAGATGCAGGAATCAAGTCATCCATATTAGTAGGCAATATATTTTAAAAGTATTTGGTATAGAAAAAAAAGCACCAGCTCAGGATTTAAAATGTACCACAGCCACTGGGGTTGTTTTTGCTGATTAGAATATATCTCTACCCATACAAACCCTTTCTATCAGCATTTGGATAATGAAGTTCTGTGGACAAAACAACCTTTCAGTTTGCACCCAGCTCTTTGATGACAGCTTATATGTCACTGAGCTATACTGGGATAGTAATTTTCGAAATGCAAGTAACTAGAGGGTATCTGTGACAAAAGCATTAACCCAATGATCAATTGACCTAAATTACAGGTCTATGTTTAACAGGGCACGCAAACTTTGCAGCACACATATTATCCTTGTAAGCTGGAGGCAGGCCCTTCATGCGGGCAGTGGAGCGTTGCCCCCTTGCCAGCAGCGGCAGCTGCAAAACATTTCCCCAAAAACTATAATAAACTATGTTTACTATAGATGTTTGGTGAAAAGGGGCAGGGTCACGGGGGTGATGAGCAATGAGGGGGAGTGCTCAGCACTCCCCCTCACAGTGCATGTATGTTTGGCTGGCCGTCTGGGTCGGCCAAACACACATGCGCAGAAGGGTCTCTCCAGCCAAGCAACACAGTTGCTGGGCTGTGGAGAGCCTACACAGGCTCCCAGTCTGCCTGGGAGCGCCCTTGCTGGGTGCTCCCAGTCAATCCTGACGCTGCTCGGAGCGGCAGGGCAGGCTAGGAGCTTGTGAAGGACCGAGACAAAAGATGAGAGGAACAGTGCAGCGCGTCGCAGGAGCTGAGGTAAGTTTTTAAAAATATTTGTTTTTATGTTGTGTCGCCCCACCCTATCTGAGACCCACGAGCTGCAACTGCTTATAAGTCAAAACTGCCAATAGTAAAAAATGCAATTTCTCTCCAGGAGGAACATTTGTCACCATACACATCTTGAAATGTAATGTTGTCTGGAAACTTCTGGACACACAAGGAACTCTGTAGCAGGTACTTTTAAAGCCATAAATTATTTCTAAACACAGGCCCCTCTGAGCTCATCGCTTGGTGCGATGCCACCGGCCCTGGTAAAAACCAACTCAAATTAAAATAGAAAATGAATGTTACTGATGGGTTATTTTATTTATATTATTGTGTTAGTGCTAGGAGGCAACCCTTAACATGAGGCACTATAATAAAACAAATTAAGGTTAAAATGAAAAATATTGCAGTGAGTTATGTAAACCTTGGCCAGTCATGCATTATTCCGATTGCTACCTCACTAGTTTCTCCTGTTGTTTCAGGTTTGCCAGGGGAAAGGGTGTCAGCTTTGAAATAGAGGACATTTTGGTGAGATACCTAACAAGATTTATGCTTTATGGAGAAAACCAAGAGACAGCAGAGTCTCCCTCTTGGTAAACACACTGCATATTTTCTAAAGCTCCAAGTCTCTGGACCAGCATGTTTCCAGTACTTTTGTAATCTGATACTTTATCCCAATTATTTGGATAGAAATAAACCAAGAAAGTATCCCTGGTTGTTGGATGGTATTTTACCAATCTAAACCTGTAATTCTGTGCCTGGAGTGGTGAAAGGCGTTTATCATTTAAAGCTCAGCAAAAATGGCACAGTGCCAATATCATGCTTAAGAAAAGCACACATTTGAGTTGAGTAAATCTGGAGTGTCACTGGTGTTACATAGTGGTGGTAGTCAGCAATCGGAATACTCAAGAACAAGCTGAACAAATTGATGAAAATTATAGTGAGCATCCACTACACTCCAGAGGCATGACAACTGATGCTTTTGAACTCTATCAGGTGAGGAAAGGTGGAGGAGAGGCTATTACTGTCTGGGAAAAAACACACTAGAAGCAAAATGTTATCCACATTTATTTCCCACTGGAAAAGGTGGATGATATGTTGACTGTAGCCACTCTGTAGTTATGGTTAGGATTCAGAGAAATAAGAATTACTATTGTTTCTGATTGGTAATAACGTTCTCACCAGTTGATGAACCTCCACATAAGTTTGCAGACCTATTCCTTTTTATATATTGTCTGATGATGCGAAGTTTTGTGATGACGTGACAAGCGAGATGACATCACTGTGCACTCAGGTGTGCTAATTATAGTAAGTTTTGCGTGGGGCACAAATTATAACTTTAAGTAATAACTATAACTGTGATATCTCTAAGGTTTGCATAGTTAAAATTGGTTTTGTATGCAAATAATTAATTACGTTTTCCTAACTATAACCTATCCTCAACATGTGTGTGTGTCCATTGAGAGTGATGTTATAGTTGGGTGACCCTGCTTACGACCACAGCTTTTAAGTCAACGCCTTCACATCCATATATTTGCCAATGAAAAAGCCATGCACAACCAGGCCCTATGGACAACCCTCTGTAGTTTGTAAAAGTACCCTACAGATATTTCTGGCAGGAGCAAAAAAGCATTCACCATTCTAACAATGGTTGCAATCATCTTGAAACATCTTTAAGTGAGTTGCTTATACGTCATACATTCTACAACAATGTATAGCATCTCAGGATTTTCACTGAACCTAAGGAATTACATATCTGCACTTTAGAAATCTCCAGTTTTAAGGAAAATTGTTGCTAGCACTGATGAATAATGTATAGTAAAAATAAGTTTTAGTTTTTTTGCACACATTTTGAAAACAGGCCTTTGATTTAAGCCATGATCTATATGAACCTTATGTCTGCAAATCACACTAATTGCCATCAGGCTCTATCTTGTGTAAATTTAGTACTGCTTGCCCCTAAAACTTCGCTGGTAGCTAAAGTGTGCACCATATATCTTTTACCACACTGAAGCAGACTAGTCTCCAGTACTACACTGTTTATATTTCCTATATATACACATGCATATAGTCAATCTATGCTTAGTATTTTTGTGGACCCTTTCCTACCTTGCATTTTTTTTTAAAGATCCACCAGTTTATAGAGTAATTTGAGGTCTAATTGATTGGATGATGTTATCAATAATGTCATTTGAGATGCCATCAGTGATGCTCTCAATGATGTCATTTGACATGTCATGAGTGATGTAATATGTGTGGTGATACGCAATGCATGGTGGGGGCCCAAGATATAGTTAATTTTGTAAACTTTAACTACTGAATTTCAGTGTGTTTTTGTTTTTCTTAATTTTAGTTTTAATGCAATATCAACACCTAACTATAACACCACATTAACGTTTGTTTTTCTTGTGAATTTCTAGATTTATTCTAAACGTTAGCTAAGATTTTACTACCATACCTAATTGTAATGTAATTTCTGTTTTTCTATTATATTCTGCCAAATTACCCACTGACCCCAGTTCTAGTGACACAATGGGGGTCATTACGACCCTGGCGGTATAAGGCGCTTACCGCCGTGCAGAAGACCGCCAATACACCGCCACAGCTATTATGACACACATCACGGAATCCGCCGAAATTCAGACACCCACACAATACCGCCACACCAAAGGTCAGCGATAAACATGCGGAAACAAATCCTCCACCTCCACGCCAACAGAAACACGCCCATGCTATTACGACCCACGAATCCACGCGGCGGTCTTTCAACCGCGGTATTCCATTGGCGGTACACACCGCTGCGCTCAAAATTCACACACATCTCCAAAACACCGCCACATTGGACATTTCGAAATACACACACCTGAGACACATACACACACCACACCCACACATCCAATACAATATAAAACACACACCCACATCACCCACAAACCCCTACAACCAGAAATTCTGAGAGAAGGCCAGAGAGAGATCACAGAATAGACAACCCCATCACACAGAGGCACACAACACCATCACCCACACAACATCCAAGCACAAAATACCACATACCACTAAACTCACCACACTCATCACCACATACACCACCCCACACATCACACACATCACCCCATGTCACGCCAAAGACACCCCCGCTTCTCCGAGGAGGAGCTCAGGGTCATGGTGGAGGAAATCGTACGGGTAGAGCCACAGCTATTTGGCTCACAGGTACAGCACACATCAATTGCAAGGAAGATGGAGCTATGGCAAAGAATAGTGGACAGGGTCAACGCAATGGGACAGCACCCAAGAAATAGGGAGGCCATCAGGAAGAGGTGGAACGACCTACGGGGGAAGGTGCGTTCAACGGTATCCAGGCACCACATCGTGGTACAGCGGACTGGCGGCGGACCCCCACCTCCTCCCCCTCAACTAACAACATGGGAGGAGCGAGTCTTGACCATCTTGCATCCTGAGGGCCTCAGGGTAGTCGTTGGAGGAACGGACACTGGTAAGTCAAATCTTAACTATCACATCCCCCACCCTACCTGCATGTTATCACACACCCCCACCCTCACACCCTCCCCTATCACCCAAACTCCTCACTAATGTACTAATAACACCAACTACACATCCCAACCCCAAGACCTGCATGACACAACTAACCATGGACACCCATCACTAAAGCATGCCCACTGCACATACCCAGAACACCCCCAACCATCAGCACACAACCCCACACACAGGAATGCCTGCACTGGGGTTCACGCACACCCAACCATTGCACACCATTACACACACACATGCAATAATCATGTACTTATACCCCCGCAGGAACCCGAAGGAACATCACCACACCAGAGGGTCCAGACAACACCACTCCACCCCCAGAAGAGGCCCACGGTGACGACAGCAGCTCTGCCCTACTGGATCTTGATGACCAGCCCGGACCATCATGGGCCTCAGGACAGTCGGTTCCCCTTGCCCAGCCACAGCCCAACACCAAACTTCCACCCTCTGCTACACCAGCACAGCACCCACCCAGTGGGCCCAAACCTCCCTACCCAGGACAGGTCAATCAGCGGTGTGTCCACCACTACAAGGCACCCAGGCTAACCCACCACCCCAACAACAACAGGGACCTGGGGGCAGTGGTAGTGGGTACACGGTCCAGGGGACAGAGGCACAGGAACACAGGGGAACTGGGAGGGCTGCTGTGCGACAGAGGGAGGACAGGCCAAGGGAACCAACTCTCCACGAGGCCCTCTCCTCCATCATGGGAGCATACCACCACTCCCAGGAGACGATGGCCACGGTCCTGGACAAGTTGCAGGAGACCCTGCGTCTGCAGGAGGAGCAGTATTTGGGGTTCAGGGAGGAGCTCAGGACCATCGGCTCCGCCCTGGGCACCATCGTAGGGGTGCTGACGGACATTCAAAAGACCTTGAGGGACACCGTGGCACTCCAAGGGGCCCCTGACACTAGCCACGACGATGAACTGCCTACCACATCCGCCGGCGCTAGTGGACAGGACGCCCCGCCACAGGACCACCACACCAGCACCCCATCCCCTGCAGACGGACAACCACCACGCAAGCGGGCCCTGAGATCCAGGAACAGGACAGAGCAAGATGGCAAGACCCCCGCCAGGAAATGAGACCACCCTGATTGTCACCCCACTGTCCCACTTTGTTACCCTGTCCAAATTGGAACTGCCCCAGCTCCACTTCCAATGGGCAGATGTGCAATGTACCTGTGAGACTAATAGACTGGACTCTGCCATGGACATTCCTCCACGATCACCCATCACCATTTTACAACCCCCCTTCATTTTTAGCACTTAAATAAACACCCTTGAAACACAAAAAAAACTGGAGTCAGTCTATGATTTGTAATTTTGTATTATCAGTGACAGTGTCATAATGGGTTACCCATTGGAAGGCTAACCTACCAATGTCACACATCACAAGCCCTTCAAGGATGCAAGCAGTTGACACGTAGGTAACCACATTTGTGAAACTGAAATGGAAGGGGACAACTCAGTTAACAACTAGTCAGTGAAATTTCGGTACAGGATAGAGGTAGACGTGTGAAAGTTAATGTAATGTTAAACCTGAAAATGTACTCACCTGAGTTTCACTGGAAATATTGCTGTATGACTGACTCCCTGTTGTCGTTTTCTTCTTCCTCAGCTTCATCCTCATCACTGTCCACAGGCTCCACAGACTCCACAGCTGCTACAACACCGTCATCTGGACCATCCTCCTGCAGAAAAGGCACCTGGCGTCTCAATGCTAAATTATGGAGCATGGAGCAGGCGATGATGATGTCGCACACCTTCTTCGGTGAGTAGAATAGGGACCCACCTGTCATATGGAGGCACCTGAACCTGGCCTTAAGAAGGCCGAAGGTGCGTTCGATCACCCTCCTAGTCCGCCCATGGGCATCATTGTACCGTTCCTCTGCCCTGGTCCTGGGATTCCTCACTGGGGTCAATAGCCAGGAAAGGTTGGGGTAACCAGAGTCCCCCAATAGCCATACACGGTGCCTCTGGAGTTGACCCATCATATCAGGGATGCTGCTATTGCGCAGGATGTAGGCGTCCTGCACAGAGCCAGGGAACATAGCATTTACCTGCGAGATGCACTGGTCTACCAAACAGACCATCTGGACATTCATCGAATGATAACTCTTCCTGTTCCTGTACACCTGTTCACTCCTGCGGGGGGGACCAGAGCTACATGGGTCCCATCAATGGCACCTATGACGTTGGGGATATGTCCAAGGGCATAGAAGTCACCTTTCAATGTAGGCAAATCCTCCACCTCATGGAAAATGATGTATCTCATTACGTGTTTCAGCAGGGCAGCCAACACTCTGGACAACACGTTGGAAAACATAGGCTGGGACATCCCTGATGCCATGGCCACAGTTGTCTGAAACGACCCACTTGCAAGGAAATGGAGCACTGACAGCACCTGCACTTGAGGGGGGATTCCAGTCGGATGGCGGATTGGTGACATCAGGTCTGGCTCCAACTGGCTACATAGTTCCTGGATTTTGGCACGGTCAAACCTGTAGGTGACGATTAAATGTCTCTCTTCCATTGTCAACAGGTCCACCAGCAGTCGGTACACTGGAGGATTCCGCCATCTTCTCATATGTCCCAGCTGACGGTGCCTAAGAAGGACAACAGCGAAGAAACAGTCACTATTCCTCCAGGTATGTACCCACAGTCACACACAAGACTACACCAGACAATGAACCCTTCCTGTATGTGTGTTGAGTGTAGGCCTCGGTATGTGTGACGCAGTTGAAAAAGAATCCATGTGGGCCCCTGAAATGCTGCTGTGACCTCGGTCTGGAAGCGACGATGGCTGCTGCGTCTGGGGAAAGGGCCCCTGCCTTCACTGCACAGGAGTTGGAGAAACTTGTGGATGGGGTCCTCCCCCAGTACATGCTACTCTACGGTCCTCCAGACCAACAGGTTAGTACACAGGGAGCACGTTGTATGGGCTAGGCCAGAGTGGACAGGGCTGGGTGGAAGAGGGAAGGGGGCAGAGTTCATACTACAGTAAAGCATGGGAATAAATGGGCCACATGGTCAGAGTAGGGAGGGGGCCCCTCACATTGATGATGCAGTTGGTAATGACTGTTCCTCTTCCCTTGTGCATGTCATGTAGGTCAGCGCCCACCAGAAGAGGGACATTTGGCGTGCCATCGCCAAGGAGGTCCGGATCCTGGGGGTCCACCAGAGACGGGGCACCCACTGCCGGAAGAGATGGGAGGACATTCACCGCTGCAGCAAGAAGACGGCGGAGACTCAGCTGGGGATGGCCTCCCAACGTGGGAGGGGTGCCCGTCGCACCATGACCCCACCTGATGTTCCGGATTCTGGCGGTGGCCTACCCGGAGTTGGATGGGTGCTTGAGGACATCACAGCAGACACAAGGTGGTGAGTACAACCTCATTCTGCGGACTTTGCATGCAGTGGAGGGGTCTGGGTGGGGGAAGTGGGCTGTTGGTGTCCCTAGGCCAGGGCGAGTTAGGTAGGCAAGGCCCCTCCGTAATGTAGGCCATGGTGCACTCTACCCCACCTCAGAAGAGTGCCAAGTTGAGGTATAGTTGCCCCTGTGGCATCCATGTGCGCAGATGTCCACCATTGCCATGTAGGCCATTTCCCAGAAATTGCATGTGCAGAGGCCAGAAGCACGGCGTAATGCATGGGGCTGCTGCGTCTGTCTTGTCCGCCAACGGTAGCGGTATGCCATGCACTAAAACTCTCTTACTTCTGTCTCCCCCACATTTTCTGCTCTCCCTGTCCTTTTGTACATCAGCATCATCAGGCGGAGGTACAGTGGCACCGGAGCACGAGGGAGCTGCATCCCACATGGCCATGGAGGGCCACACCACAGACTCTGAATGTACCAGTGGGACGGAGGGCAAGGGGAGCTTCACATCGGCCACCGGATCAGCAACCAGCAACACAGACTTGTCCTCCGATGGGAGCTCCCTTGTGGTGGCGGCACCATCTGTGCCCCCCACTTCTACAGGTACAGCCGCCACCTCCCCTACCAGCACCGCCCTCCCAGCAGCCCCTCAGCGTTCGCCCCGTGCCCGCTCACCCAGGAGGGTGGGCATCACCTTCGCCCCAGGCACCTCAGGCCCTGCCCCAGTCACCCCTGCTGCCCTCAGTGAGGAGGCCATTGACCTCCTGAGGTCACTCACTGTGTTGGGCAGTCTACCATTGTGAATGCCATCCAGGGTGTAGAACGTCAGGCTGCCCTTCAGCGAACCCTGCAATCTCTGGCCTCAGCACTGATGGCAGCCATTGTCCCTGTGTCTAGCCTCCCCCCTCCAACTTCCTCCACCCAGACCCAATCCCCTGTACCCCAGCCCATCCCAAGCACACCTACAGACCAGCATGCACACAAGTCAACACACCCAAGTAGCTCAAGCAAACATAGGCACCACACACACCACAGGCACTCACACAAGCATCACACACATACAGATACAGCAACATCCACTGTCTCCACTGTGTCCCCCTCCTCCTCTTCTCCCTCCTCCCTCCCAGTCTCGTCTACACACACACCTGCATGCACCACATCTACAGGCACTAGGACCCGCACCAGGACACCCAGCACCACAAGCCGCTCACCTGCACTCACCACCTCCACTGCCATTTACACGTCCCCTGTGTCCTCTCCCAGTGTGTCTGTGACGCCCCCCTCCCAAAGTACCCAAACGCCGGCAGTCACTCACCCAACATCCATCCACCTCACGACAGCCTCCAGTACCTGCACCTGCACCCAAAACACCTAAAGTGACACCTCCAACAACCACCTCCTCTTCCTCCACTCCCAGACCCCCTCCAGCTACCCATCCCAGTGTCCGACAGAAACTGCCCCTATGTCAAATTGACCTTTTTGCCCCCACCCGCCCCCCTCCAATTCATCAGTCCCGTCGTAGCGCCTCAGCCAAAAAGCCTCCAGTACCAGTGGTGCGTGTTCCAGGTTTTTGGAGTGCACCGTCCACCAGGGCAGGCAGTAGGACCCGGAGCCAAGGCACTGGCAGCCCACCCCCTGTAAAGGCTCTGAAATTGGAGAGTGGACGACGGGACCGTGTCAAGACTGCTGGTGGGACAACAAGTGAAATGGGATCGAAGGCGATTGGTGAGTCAGCTGTAACTCCAAAAAAGGTGGGGAAGGTCCAGAGGAAGTCTGCCCAGCCTTTTGTGAGTGTCACAGCGGAGAAGTGCGCCATCTTTTCCGGCGGTCCAGACACAACCGCCAGCACCGTCGTCACTGGTCCAGAGACCACCGCCAGAGTCACAACCCGGGAGGGCCCAAGTATTGTCCCCGGTCCAGAGACCACCGCCAGAGTCACAGCCCAGGAGGGCCCAAGTATCGTCACTGGTCAGGAGACCACTGCCGGATTCACAGCCCAGGAGGGCCCAAGTATCGTCACTGGTCCAGAGACCACCGCCGGAGTCACAGCCCAGGAGGGCCCAAGTATTGTCACTGGTCAGGGGACCACCGCTGGAGTCACAGCCCAGGAGGGCCCAAGTATCGTCACTGGTCAGGAGACCACCGCCGGAGTCACAGCCCAGGAGGGCCCAAATATTGTCACTGGTCCAGAGACCACCGCCAGAGTCACAGCCCAGGAGGGCCCAAGTATCGTCACTGGTAAGGAGCCCACCGCCGGAGTCACAGCCCAGGAGGGCCCAAGTATCGTCACTGGTCCAGAGACCACCGTCAGAGTCACAGCCCAGGAGGGCCCAAGTATCGTCACTGGTCAGGAGACCACCGCCGGAGTCACAGCCCAGGAGGGCCCAAGTATCGTCACTGGTCCAGAGACCACCGCCAGAGTCACAGCCCAGGAGGGCCCAAGTATCGTCACTGGTCAGGAGACCACCACCAGAGTCACAGCCCAGGAGGGCCCAAGTATCGTCACTGGTCAGTAGACCACCGCCGGAGTCACAGCCCAGGAGGGCCCAAGTATCGTCACTGGTCCAGAGACCACCGCCAGAGTCACAGCCCAGGAGGGCCCAAGTATCGTCACTGGTCAGGAGACCACCGCCGGAGTCACAGCCCAGGAGGGCCCAAGTATCGTCACTGGTCCAGAGACCACCGCCGGAGTCACAGCCCAGGAGGGCCCAAGTATCGTCACTGGTCCAAAGACCAACGCCGGAGTCACAGCCCAGGAGGGCCCAAATATCATCACTGGTCCAGAGACCACCGCCGGAGTCACAGCCCAGGAGGGCCCAAGTATCATCACTGGTCCTGAGACCACCGCCGGAGTCACAGCCCAGGAGGGCCCAAGTATCGTCACTGGTCCAGAGACCACTGCCAGAGTCACAGCCCAGGAGGGGACAGGATGCCACAGCCCCGCTAGCCAATGATGGAACGTCATGCCACACACCAATGCCCAGTATAGAGATCATCATGCCACACACCAATGCCCAGTGTAGAGATCGTCATGCCACACACCAATGTCAGTATCAGGACCGCCATGGCAAAGCACCGCTGAACAGTCCTGAACCTCAATGGCAAAGCACCGCTGAACAGGGCAAAGACTGCCATGGCAAAGCACCGCTGAACAGGGCAAAGACCGCCATGGCAAAGCACTGCTGAACAGGGCAAATACTGCCATGGCAAAGCACCGCTGAACAGTCCTGAACCTCAATGCCAAAGCTCCGCTGAACAGGGCAAAGACCGTCATGGCAAAGCACCGCTGAACAGGGCAAAGACCGCCATGGCAAAGCACCGCTGAACAGGGCAAAGACCGCCATGGCAAAGCACAGCTGAACAGGGCAAAGACCGCCATGGCAAAGCACCGCTGAACAGTCCTGAACCTCAATGGCAAAGCACCGCTGAACAGGGCAAAGACCGCCATGGCAAAGCACTGCTGAACAGGGCAAAGACCGCCATGGCAAAGCACCGCTGAACAGTCCTGAACCCCAATGGCAAAGCACCGCTGAACAGGGCAAAGACCGTGTAGGAATGAATGGACCGCCACATCAGGCATCCTTATCCCATGTGCAGCTGGGACAGTGACAGGACCGGAACTTTCACGGGGAGACGCATCCAGTCTGGGCACCAGTCCCCCTCCAGAACAAGTGGAGACCTGCATCTACTTGAGAGACTGTGGCTTTGCACTCCCCAGGATGGCACAGTGGGCAAACCACCCACTGTAGAGACTTGAGAGACTGTGGCTTTGCACTCCCCAGGATGGCACAGTGGGCAACCCACCCACTGTAGAGACTTGATAGACTGTGGCTTTGCACTCCGCAGGATGGTACAGTGGGCAAACCACCCACTGTATAGACTTGAGAGACTGTGGCTTTGCACTCCCCAGGATGGCACAGTGGGCAACCCACCCACTGTAGAGACTTGATAGACTGTGGCTTTGCACTCCCCAGGATGGCACAGTGGGCAAACCACCCACTGTAGAGACTTGAGAAACTGTGGCTTTGCACTCCCCAGGATACATCAATGGGCATGGAGCCCCGTCGTGGATCTGGCTTCTCATTCATCTGTCTGAGGTGCCCCCCCTTCCCTTCCCCCTGAGGGGCCTGTTTTATTTCTATCTGATGCCCCGGCAGTGTTCTCTCCGATTTTGGTTAGGTATCGTTTGTGGGCCTCGCCCATGCATTTTTGGACTGTTGGTGCACGGACATTGTTGTGTACATATCTGCACTACTTCTTGTATTGTATATATAATTATGAGTGATTTAGACATATATATCTGTATAGTTTTGTATGACATGTATATTGGCACATTACAATGTTTGATCGAAATTTGCTTTGTGTTTTCATTCTTCCGGGGGGATTGTGGGTTGTTAATGTGATATTTTTGACTGCATTGGTGTGTATGTTGTACTATGCGAGGGTGGGGGTGTTTGGTGGGTGTCCCCCTAACTTTTGCCTCCCCCTCCCCCGTGTCGTAGATGCAGTACTCACCGGTATCTTCTGCGCCTACTTCGCTGTTGGTCGTAAAGGAGCAGAAAGACAAGGGCAGGTAGTATTTGGAGTTCGGGGTCCATGGAGTCGTCGTTCCTCGTGGGATATGTTTAGGTGAGCGTTTTCCCATAGCAAAAGCTGTTTCCGCCGTGTTTTTATCCACGGTGAATCCGCCCCGGCAAGGTGGCGGATTGGCAGGTTGTAATAGTGTGGGCGGTACATTGTCTCCCGCCTGTCTGTTGGCGGTGACCGCCGCGCTGCTTGTGCCTGCGTGGCGGGCGGTGTGTTAAAGTGGCTGTCTTTGTTGGCGGTTTCCGCCAGGGTCATAATTCCCTTTTTTTGTCCGTCGGCCTGTTTGCGGTATTACTGCACCTTTTACACCGTCCGCCAGGGTCGTAATGACCCCCAATGTCTTTTAAAAATGTTGAGCCATTGCTTGGAGTCCTCATGATCCTCCCTCACCTGTGACAGTTGCTTAGGGAGTCCTACACTGCTTTCTTATTTATAGTGTTTTACTTCAGGACATTGCGACTGAGTCCCTGAACCCTTTAATGGCAGCCACAATATGTTTCTCTCAGTTGCAGCTAGGCAATCAGATCTCTCAGTACCACTGTTGTGGTACTGGTTCCACAAGGTTGCGCAGGCAAACAGGTGAAAAGACTCCCTCAGCCAATCAGAGGGCCCTATTTTTATATTTTCGGTACTATGGGACTCCCACTGGACTCTTGAGGGACAAAACCTCCACATACACCTAACATTTAAATCCCTTCATGACCACGTTGAGCACTTCTTCAAACAGAAATTTGACAAAAATGGCTGATTGCATTAAAAATAAATCACTAAAAGCATGATTTCTTAGTAAAGTTATAACTTTCTGCCAATTTTTTGTAATTCTGTTCAGCTGTTTTTCGGTATCACTTACCAAAATTTCAGATGGAAATTAACAAGGGAAATCAATGTTTTGTCCCCCTCCCCCCTGCCGTTTCTAGGCCCCCTCTTGATGGATCAGCACAAAACTTAGTGGGAAGGAGCTGAGGTTGGGCAATTTTTTGAAAGTTTTGCCAAAGATATGTATATTTGGTAGGTGTGTGATGGTAGCTTTGTGGTCATATGGTTGTGCCTGTTTGTGTTTGGAAGGTCTGTGAGTGTGTGATGGTGTTTGCATGAGTATGTTTTGGTAGATGAATGGGAGTAAGCTGTTGGTGTGTTCTCATAACATGGAAGTTGTGTGGCCACATGATGTTGGATGCAAGGGTACATAAGATTTGTGTATGACCGTATGATAGTAGCTGTGATGAACTATGAAGCAAGTGTCAGACTTTCGCTTTTGGTGGTTGTACAATATTGGGTGTGTAGCCATATTTTGGACAGGTGGCTGTGTGATGCTCAAGTCTATTTTATTAATTATGTGGAGGCATATCATTGAGGTGTGCAATTGTGGCTTTGTTGTTGCATGATGGTGGGTGTGTGGCCTCATTATGGTGGCTGTGTGGTAATATGATGGCGGCTGTATGATGGTGAATGTGTTTGCAGATGATGTTGACTGGATGTATGATGGTGGGTGTGTTGGTGTATGATTGTGGTTGTTTTTGGTGGCAATCTTTATGTATGATTGTGTGCATGTAGTAATGAGATGGCAGGTGCATAGGTATATGAGTTGGGTTTATGGTTGTATGGTGAATGTGTGTATATCCAAAGTACTCATAGGACAGTTTTTTAATTGTAAACAAGGTAAGAAAAACTGATTTCTTGATGAAAACACATCAGTGATGTCAATGGCAATGTATGGAATGTCATCAGTGATTATGATAGATGACATAAATTTGTCTTTGATTATGCATAGTTTTATTACAAAAAAAAATGGATAAGGTGAAAAACGTAGGGTTGTGAGATAGGTTTTTCTCATCAGCTAACACTACTCAGAGGGAGGTGGTCCTTTTTTATTATTAGAAGATCTGCAGGCAAAATATTAACCTGCAATTGAGGATCAGGAGGAGGGGTAAAGGGGCATTTTTCTGGTGAAATTAGGATCGCAGAGAATTAATTTGGTATCGTATTATGACCAAATGAGTGATGACTGAAGCTATCTTCAAGAAGTTGAGTGGGACTTCTGCACCTAGCTGTGGGAGGTTATTTTGGGAGGGGACTATAACTGTTTATCGGGCCTGTTCTGGATTCTTCCAATCCACTCTGAACCCAATATAAAATACACACGGACCAAAAATGTAAAGTCACTTGTACCTGCTTGGGACAATACAATATTTGGAGATGGAGGAATGCAGCAGCTAGATATAGGCCCTCATTACAAGATTGGCGGTAAATCCCGCTTACCGCAGTGCAGTAGACCGCCAACACACCGCCGCGGAATTCCGCCACAGCTATTACAACCCACAGCTCAGAATCTGCCAAAATCTAGACACCCACACAAGTCCGCGACACCAATGGTCAGTGATAAACTGGCGATAACAAAACCTCCAACGTCACCCAAACAGGAATATGCCCACACTATCACGACCCACGCATCCACGTGGCGGTCTTTCAACCGCGGTATTCCATGGGAGGTACATACCGCTGCGCTCAAAATACACACACATTTACAAAACACTACCACATTGGACAATTCGAAATACACACACCTGATACACATACACACACCACTCCCACACACCCAATACAATATAAAACACCCACCCACATTACCCACAAACCCTTACAACAAACAATTTGGAAGAAGCAGAGAGACAGCAAAGCAAAGACCATACCAGCATACAGAGGCATACAGCACCATCACTCATACACATCCACGCACAAAACACCTCACACCCCTAAACATCACCCCACACATCACAACACACACCACCTCACACATCACCCACACCACCCCCTGGCACCGCAAAGACACCCCAGGTTTTCTGAGGAGGAGCTCAGGGTCATGGTGGAGGAAATCATCCGGGTAGAGCCACAGCTATTTGGATCACAGGTGCAGCACACCTCCATAGCTAGGAAGATGGAGCTATGAGGCAGAATCGTGGACAGTGTCAACGCAGTGGGACAGCACCCAAGAACACGAGATGACATCAGGAAGAGGTGGAACGACCTATGGGGGAAGGTGCGTTTCGTGGCCTCAAGACACCACATTGCGGTTCAGAGGACTGGCGGCGGACCCCCACCTCCTCCCCCACAACTAACAACATGGGAGGAGCAGGTCTTGGCTATACTGCATCCTGAGGGCCTCGCAGGTGTAGCTGGAGGAATGGACTCTGGTAAGTCAAATCTTTAACTACTTCATCCCCCACCCTACCTGCATGCTATCACATACCTTCGCCCTCACCCCCATCACTCCAACTCCTCACATATGTCCCAATATCACAAACCACACATCCCAACACCAAGCCCTGCATACAATAACAAAGCATGGACACCCATCACCAATGCATGTCCACTACACATACCCACACAGACCCCTAAACAATTATCACACAAGGTCCTACACAAGAATGTAAGCACTGGGGTACAGGGTCACCCACTCATTGCACACCATGGCACACACAGATGCAATAATGATGCCTTTACACCCCTGCAGGACCCCTACCCAACGTCACCGGACAGGAGGTTCCAGACATGTCCACTCCCCCCACAGAAGAGGCCCACAGTGATGACAGCAGCTCTGTCCAACTGGATCTAGATGACCAACCCGGCCCATCTGGGACCTCGGGAGAGTCGGTTCCCCTCACACAGTCACAGGCCACCACAGAGCCTCCCCCCACACCAGCACAGCACCCACCCAGTGGGCCCATACCTCTGTCCCCAGGACATGTCAAGCAGCAGTGTGTCCACCACTACAGGGAACACAGGCTAACCCACCACCCCAAGAACAGCAGGGACCTGGGGGCAGTGACAGTGGGCACACGGTACAGGGGACAGAGGCTCAGGAAAACCGGGAAACTGGGATGTCTGCTGTGTGACAGGGGGAGGACAGGCCCAGGGAACCCACTCTCCACGGGGCCCTCTCCAACATCATGGGAGCGTACCATAATTCCCAGGAGACAATGGCAACGGTACTGGCCAAGTTTCAGGAGACCCAGCGGCTGCAGGAGGAACAGTATTTGGGGTTCAGGGAGGAACTCAAGTCCATCAACACCACCCTGGGCACCATTGTAGGGGTGCTGAAGGACCTCGTGAACACCAGGAGGGACACTGTGGCACAACAAGGGGCCCCTGACACTAGCCTGGATGATGAACTGCCCGCCACCTCCACCGGCGCTAGTGGACAGGAAGCACCGCCACAGGACCACGACACCAGCACCCCCCCCCCCCTGCAGATGGAGAACCACCCCGCAAGTGGTCCCTGAGATCCAGGACTAAGACAGAGAACAATGCCAAGACCCCAGCCAAGAAATGAGACCACCCTGAATGTTATCCTTCTGTCCCACTTTGTCACCCTGTCCATCCTTAAACTGCCATAGCTCCACTTCCTATGCCCCTTTGGACAATGGACCTGTGAGACAAATAGACTGGACTCTGCCATGGACATTCCTCCACCATCACCCCTGCCCATTTTACAACCCCCTCCACTATTTAGCACTTAAATAAACACCCTTGAATCACAAAACAATCTGGAGTCAGTCTGTGCTTTCAAAAATGTGTATTTGAAATAACTGAGGGAAATAGCAATGTCCATTGTATTGTCAACATGCCTATGTCACACAGCTCTAGTCCATGAGGTAACATAGCAGAGGTCACACAGTGGGACCCACATCTGTGAAATCGAAAAGGAAAGTGACAAATTAGGGTCCATACACTGGGTAAATGTGACAGACATATGATAGGTCAAACAATTTTATCAGATGTAGGAGGCAGTGATGTCTTCTTACCTGTGTCTCACTGGAAGTATTGCTGGATCACAGTGTTTCTGTTGTCTTTGTCCTCTTCTTCTGCCTCCTCTTCTTCACTGTCCACAGGCTCCACAGCTGCCACAAGACCTCCTTCTGGACCATCCTCCTGCAGAAAAGGCACCTGTCGTCGCAAAGCCAAGTTGTGCAGCATACAGCAGGCCACGATTATCTGGCACACCTTCTTTGGTGAGTAGTATAGGGAACCACCTGTCATATGGAGGCACCGGAACCTGGCCTTCAGGAGGCTGAAGGTCCTCTCTATAACCCTCCTAGTTCGCCCATGTGCCTCATTGTAGCGTTCCTCTGCCCTTGTCCTGGGATTCCTCACTGGGGTCAGTAGCCATGACAGGTTGGGGTAGCCAGAGTCACCTGCAAATGTTGAGGGACAACTGTTAGACACACAGTAACCCTTAGGTACAACCCCAGGCCCAGACAACTATTCACACTGTATAGGGTCCTTGTCCTCACCTAATAGCCACACACGGTGCCTCTGGAGTTGCCCCATCACATAAGAGATGATGCTATTCTTCAGAATGTAAGTGTCATGCACTGAGCCATGAAACTTGGCATTCACATGGGAGATGTACTGGTCTGCCAAACACACCATCTGCACATTCATAGAATGGTAGCTCTTCCAGTTTCTGTACACCTGTTCACTCCTGCGGGGGGTACCAAGGCCACATGTGTACCATCAATGGCACCTATGATGTTAGGGATATGTCCCAGGGCATAGAAGTCACCTTTCACTGTAGGCAAATCCTCCACCTGAGGAAAAACGATGTAGCTGCGCATGTGTTTCAGCAGGGCAGCCAACACTCTGGACAAAACGTTAGAGAACATAGGCTGGGACATCTGTAGTTTGAAAAGACCCACTTGCCAGACAATGGAGTACTGACAGGACCTGCACGAGAGGGGGGATTCCTGTGGGATGGCGGATAGCTGACATCAGGTCTGGCTCCAACTGGGCACACAGTCCCTGGATTGTGGCACGATCAAGTCTGTAGGTGACAATTACATGTCGCTCTTCCATTGTCGACAGGTCCACCAGCGGTCTGTACATCGGAGGATGCTGCCATCTCATCACCTGCCCCAGCAGACGTGCTCTATGGATGAGAACAGCGATCAGAGGGTCAGCCAACACTGAGGTACTAAAACAACAACTTTATTGCACACATTTGTCAATCCGCTATGTGCCTGTCTTAGTGTGTATGCAAGGCCTAGATATGTGTGACGCATTTAAAATTAATGCCATGTGGTCCCCTGAAATGGTGGCTGCCTAACCTGTAATGTGGGACAAGGGGATATGAGGTAACTGCGCTGGTGTTGTACACCGTCGTGGTAGGCGGTCAAAGACCGCGGCGCAATCCTGCATTGGTTAACATTGGACCCTATGGATCGCAGGAGCCAATGACGATGTACGCCGGCGGTGACGGTACTCACCGCCCCGGACGTGACTGTCATTTTCTCTCTGTTCACTCACTTGATACCTGATCTTCAACAGGAGAGGACCTACACTGCAAGTGCTGCTGTGACCTCAGTCTGGAAGCGACGATGGCTCATGTGTGTGGGGAAAGGGCCCCTGCCTTCACATTGGAGGAGTTGGATAAACTAGTGGATGGGGTCCTCCCCCAGTACACTACTCTACGGTACTCCAGATAAACAGGTGAGTACACTATGACCATGCTGTATGGGCAATGCCTGTTTGGAGTGGTGTGGATGGGAGATGGGTGTGGATGAGGCGTGCATGATCCGACGGTGAGTGTATGTGCGTCAGGGCAAGGGTGGGAACGTGGGCCAATGACTGTGACGGTCCGACGGTTAATGTTGTACCTTTTCCCCTGTACTATTCCTGTAGGTCAGCGCCAACCAGAAGAAGGATATTTGGCGTGCTATCGCCAAGGACGTCTGGGCCCTGGGGGTCCACCACAGACAGAGCACCCACTGCCATAAAAGATGGGAGGACATTCGCCGTTGGAGCAAGAAGGCGGCGGAGGCCCAGCTGGGGATGGCCTCCCAACAATGGAGGGGTGCTTGTCGCACCATGACCCCCCTGATGTTCCGGATCCTGGTGGTGGCGTATCTGGAGTTGGATGGACGCTTGAGGGCATCACAGCAGCCACAAGGGGGTGAATACAGTCACATCCTGATTTCGGTCTCGAGCTCGCTCCCCCACGTCCGCAGCACCACCTTGCTCTGCCCGTGTCCCTGACCCCTGCCCACGCTGCTGCTCGTGTTTTCGAGGCCCGTCTAGTGGGCTCTGGTAAGCTTCGCTGATCCCGTCGCATTGTGCCGCTTTCACTGTAGTTGTGACTGTATTTTGTGCCTTGTTTTTCTCTGCCTTTTGCCCCATTTTGCGCCGCTAGACTCGTGTGCATTGTGCCGTTTCACTGTGACTGTGACTTTGTGACTATATTCTGTGCCTTGCTTTTTGTGCCTTTTGCTCCATTCTGCTCCCATTTGTGCCATTTAGACTGTTTTCGCCCCTTGGGCGCTCCCCCTTGCCGCTTTCCCCTGCCGCTGCCTCCCTGCGGCCCCGCCCCCCTCACGCCCCCTTTCGCCACGCCCTCCCGCCTCGCAGCTGCTCCTCCCTCCCCCTCCCTTCTTAATGGCTGGCGCTGCGCGTCGAGGGTGAGCGACCTCTGACCTGATTTCGGTCTCCAGCTCGCTCCCCCACGTCCGCAGCACCACCTTGCTGTGCCCGTGTCCCTGACCCCCACCCACTCTGCTGCTAGCGTGTTCGAGGCACGTCTAGTGGGCTCTGGTAAGCTTCGCTGATCCCGTGCACATTGTGCCGCTTTTACTGTAGTTGTGACTGTATTTTGTGCCTTGTTTTTCTCTGCCTTTTGCCCCATTTTGCGCCGCTAGACTCGTGTGCATTGTACCGTTTCACTGTGACTGTGACTTTGTGACTATATTCTGTGCCTTGCTTTTTGTGCCTTTTGCTCCATTCTGCTTCCATTTGTGCCATTTAGACTGTTTTCGCCCCTTGGGCGCTCCCCCTTGCCGCTTTCCCCTGCCGCTGCCTCCCTGCGGCCCCTCCCCCCTCGCGCCCCATTCGCCTCACCCTCCCGCCTCCCAGCTGCTCCTCCCTCCCCCTCCCTTCTTAATGGCTGGCGCTGCGCGTCGAGGGTGAGCGACCTCTGACCTGATTTCGGTCTCAAGCTTGCTCCCCCACGTCCGCAGCACCACCTTGCTGTGCCCGTGTCCCTGACCCCCGCCTACGCTGCTGCTAGCGTGTTCGAGGCCCGTCTAGTGGGCTCTGGTAAGCTTCGCTGATCCCGTGCGCATTGTGCCGCTTTCACTGTAGTTGTGACTGTATTTTGTGCCTTGTTTTTCTCTGCCTTTTGCCCCATTTTGCGCCGCTAGACTCGTGTGCATTGTACCGTTTCACTGTGACTGTGACTTTGTGACTATATTCTGTGCCTTGCTTTTTGTGCCTTTTGCTCCATTCAGCTTCCATTTGTGCCATTTAGACTGTTTTCGCCCCTTGGGCGCTCCCCCTTGCCGCTTTCCCCTGCCGCTGCCTCCCTGCGGCCCCTCCCCCCTCGCGCCCAATTCGCCTCACCCTCCCGCCTCCCAGCTGCTCCTCCCTCCCCCCTCCCTTCTTAATGGCTGGCGCTGCGCGTCGAGGGTGAGCGACCTCTGACCTGATTTCGGTCTCAAGCTTGCTCCCCCACGTCCGCAGCACCACCTTGCTGTGCCCGTGTCCCTGACCCCCGCCTACGCTGCTGCTAGCGTGTTCGAGGCCCGTCTAGTGGGCTCTGGTAAGCTTCGCTGATCCCGTGCACATTGTGCCGCTTTTACTGTAGTTGTGACTGTATTTTGTGCCTTGTTTTTCTCTGCCTTTTGCCCCATTTTGCGCCGCTAGACTCGTGTGCATTGTACCGTTTCACTGTGACTGTGACTTTGTGACTATATTCTGTGCCTTGCTTTTTGTGCCTTTTGCTCCATTCTGCTTCCATTTGTGCCATTTAGACTGTTTTCGCCCCTTGGGCGCTCCCCCTTGCCGCTTTCCCCTGCCGCTGCCTCCCTGCGGCCCCGCCCCCCTCACGCCCCCTTTCGCCGCGCCCTCCCGCCTCGCAGCTGCTCCTCCCTCCCCCCTCCCTTCTTAATGGCTGGCGCTGCGCGTCGAGGGTGAGCGACCTCTGACCTGATTTCGGTCTCCAGCTCGCTCCCCCACGTCCGCAGCACCACCTTGCTGTGCCCGTGTCCCTGACCCCCACCCACTCTGCTGCTAGCGTGTTCGAGGCACGTCTAGTGGGCTCTGGTAAGCTTCGCTGATCCCGTGCACATTGTGCCGCTTTTACTGTAGTTGTGACTGTATTTTGTGCCTTGTTTTTCTCTGCCTTTTGCCCCATTTTGCGCCGCTAGACTCGTGTGCATTGTACCGTTTCACTGTGACTGTGACTTTGTGACTATATTCTGTGCCTTGCTTTTTGTGCCTTTTGCTCCATTCTGCTTCCATTTGTGCCATTTAGACTGTTTTCGCCCCTTGGGCGCTCCCCCTTGCCGCTTTCCCCTGCCGCTGCCTCCCTGCGGCCCCTCCCCCCTCGCGCCCCATTCGCCTCACCCTCCCGCCTCCCAGCTGCTCCTCCCTCCCCCTCCCTTCTTAATGGCTGGCGCTGCGCGTCGAGGGTGAGCGACCTCTGACCTGATTTCGGTCTCAAGCTTGCTCCCCCACGTCCGCAGCACCACCTTGCTGTGCCCGTGTCCCTGACCCCCGCCTACGCTGCTGCTAGCGTGTTCGAGGCCCGTCTAGTGGGCTCTGGTAAGCTTCGCTGATCCCGTGCGCATTGTGCCGCTTTCACTGTAGTTGTGACTGTATTTTGTGCCTTGTTTTTCTCTGCCTTTTGCCCCATTTTGCGCCGCTAGACTCATGTGCATTGTACCGTTTCACTGTGACTGTGACTTTGTGACTATATTCTGTGCCTTGCTTTTTGTGCCTTTTTCTCCATTCTGCTTCCATTTGTGCCATTTAGACTGTTTTCGCCCCTTGGGCGCTCCCCCTTGCCGCTTTCCCCTGCCGCTGCCTCCCTGCGGCCCCTCCCCCCTCGCGCCCAATTCGCCTCACCCTCCCGCCTCCCAGCTGCTCCTCCCTCCCCCCTCCCTTCTTAATGGCTGGCGCTGCGCGTCGAGGGTGAGCGACCTCTGACCTGATTTCGGTCTCAAGCTTGCTCCCCCACGTCCGCAGCACCACCTTGCTGTGCCCGTGTCCCTGACCCCCGCCTACGCTGCTGCTAGCGTGTTCGAGGCCCGTCTAGTGGGCTCTGGTAAGCTTCGCTGATCCCGTGCACATTGTGCCGCTTTTACTGTAGTTGTGACTGTATTTTGTGCCTTGTTTTTCTCTGCCTTTTGCCCCATTTTGCGCCGCTAGACTCGTGTGCATTGTACCGTTTCACTGTGACTGTGACTTTGTGACTATATTCTGTGCCTTGCTTTTTGTGCCTTTTGCTCCATTCTGCTTCCATTTGTGCCATTTAGACTGTTTTCGCCCCTTGGGTGCTCCCCCTTGCCGCTTTCCCCTGCCGCTGCCTCCCTGCGGCCCCTCCCCCCTCGCGCCCCATTCGCCTCACCCTCCCGCCTCCCAGCTGCTCCTCCCTCCCCCCTCCCTTCTTAATGGCTGGCGCTGCGCGTCGAGGGTGAGCGACCTCTGACCTGATTTCGGTCTCAAGCTTGCTCCCCCACGTCCGCAGCACCACCTTGCTGTGCCCGTGTCCCTGACCCCCGCCTACGCTGCTGCTAGCGTGTTCGAGGCCCGTCTAGTGGGCTCTGGTAAGCTTCGCTGATCCTGTGCGCATTGTGCCGCTTTCACTGTAGTTGTGACTGTATTTTGTGCCTTGTTTTTCTCTGCCTTTTGCCCCATTTTGCGCCGCTAGACTCGTGTGCATTGTACCGTTTCACTGTGACTGTGACTTTGTGACTATATTCTGTGCCTTGCTTTTTGTGCCTTTTGCTCCATTCTGCTTCCATTTGTGCCATTTAGACTGTTTTCGCCCCTTGGGCGCTCCCCCTTGCCGCTTTCCCCTGCCGCTGCCTCCCTGCGGCCCCTCCCCCCTCGCGCCCCATTCGCCTCACCCTCCCGCCTCCCAGCTGCTCCTCCCTCCCCCCTCCCTTCTTAATGGCTGGCGCTGCGCGTCGAGGGTGAGCGACCTCTGACCTGATTTCGGTCTCAAGCTTGCTCCCCCACGTCCGCAGCACCACCTTGCTGTGCCCGTGTCCCTGACCCCCGCCTACGCTGCTGCTAGCGTGTTCGAGGCCCGTCTAGTGGGCTCTGGTAAGCTTCGCTGATCCCGTGCGCATTGTGCCGCTTTCACTGTAGTTGTGACTGTATTTTGTGCCTTGTTTTTCTCTGCCTTTTGCCCCATTTTGCGCCGCTAGACTCGTGTGCATTGTGCCGTTTCACTGTGACTGTGACTTTGTGACTATATTCTGTGCCTTGCTTTTTGTGCCTTTTGCTCCATTCTGCTTCCATTTGTGCCATTTAGACTGTTTTCGCCCCTTGGGCGCTCCCCCTTGCCGCTTTCCCCTGCTGCTGCCTCCCTGCGGCCCGCCCCCCTCGCGCCCCCATTTGCCGCGCCCTCCCGCCTCCCAGCTGCTCCCTCCTCCCTTCTTAATGGCTGGCGCTGTGTGTCCGCGCCGCTGGTGCGCCGGAGGTGTGCCAGCGGCAAGCCCGTCTGCGCCCGTCCGCGCCTGGACCGCGCCCAGCGCCACCCCCCCTGGTACGCACGACCCATGCATCACCAGACGCTACTCGGCCATCCAGCTCATCACCCTCAACCCCGGCCGCTCCACAACATGCTTCCAGTCATCTCCAAAGAACACCAAGGAACCATTCTCCTGCCACGCCTGCAACTTCACCTGCGACAGAACAAGGAGACCCGCAACAACCGCAACAAACCACCTCCACTGCATATTCCTCAACACACGCTCCGCACGCAAGCACGCCATCGAGCTCTGGGACATGCTCGACACCACCGCCCCTGACGTAGCCTTCCTGACCGAAACTTGGTGGAACGACTCCTCAGCACCTGACGTCGCCATAGCCATCCCGGACGGCTACAAGATCACCAGGAGGGATCGCCCCAATGGAATCGGAGGAGGAATAGCCATCGCCCACAAATCCACCCTCAAAATCCACACCCACACGGACAACACCCTCAAGACCGCCGAACACCTTCATTTCCGGATCCACTCTGACCCCAACACCACTCTCAGGGGAACACTCATCTACCGACCCCCTGGACCACGAGCACCCTTCAGCGACTCCATCGCCGACCTCACGAGCACCCACGCGCTCACCTCTACGGACTACATCCTCCTTGGAAACCTCAATTTCCATCTGGAGAACAACAACGAGGCCAACACCACATCTCTGATCAACAACCTCTCCAACCTCGGCCTCAGACAACTGGTCAACACCCCCACCTACATCGCCGGCCACACGCTTGATCCGATCTTCTTCGCAAGCAACCACGTCACCTTTAACCAAACCACCGAACTCCACTGGACCGACCACCACTGCATCCACTTCACATTCAAGAAGCACATCGAACACCACCGCACCCAACCACCACCACACCGCCGCTGGAGCAAAGTCACCGAAGACCAGCTGACCAGCACCCTCGCCCAGAACCCACCCACCGACTCCACCAACCCAGACACCGCCGCCGTCAACCTACATCAGTGGATCAACGACTGCGCCAACACCCTTGCACCACTCAAGAGATCCACCGACAACCAAGAAAGAAAAAAAGCTGCCTGGTTCACTGACGAACTCCTCACCTCCAAACGCACCTGCCAGAAACTAAAGAAGAAATGGCTCCTCGAACACACACCGACAGCCTTGCAGCCCACAAGGAGGCCACCCGAAAGCACCACCAGCTAATCAGACTCGCCAAATGTTCCCACTTCACAGAACGCCTGAACTACAACGCACACGACAGCAAAGAACTCTTCTGCATCGTGAAAGAGCTCTCCAACCCCAGCGCCAACGTCAACGACATCCCACCATCCCAAGAACTCTGCGACACCCTGTCCACCTTCTTCCATCAAAAGATCGCCGACATCCACGGCAGCCTCAACACCACGCCTCCGCCAGACACCACCCCGACAGCTCCACCTGCACCAACCGCCTGACCGCCTGGACCCACATAGACGACTCTGAAACTGGCAAGATCATGAACTCCATCCACTCAGGATCCCCTTCTGACCCATGCCCCCACCACATTTACAACAAAGCCGACTCTACCATCGCCCCCCAACTTCGAAAGGTAATCAACTTATCCTTCGAAACCGCAACTTTCCCGGAAAGCTGGAAACACGCCGAAATTCACGCCCTCCTCAAGAAACCCAAGGCAGACCCCAACGACCTAAAAACTTCCATCCAATCTCCCTCCTCCCCTTCCCAGCGAAGGTCACCGAGAAGATCGTCAACGCTCAGCTCACCCACCACCTCGAGGACAACTCCATCCTGGACCCCTCCCAGTCCGGTTTCAGACGCAACCTCAGCACCAACACTGCTCTCCTCGCCGCCACAGATGACATCAGACAGCAAATGGACAACGGCGAAACATCAGCCCTCAACCTCCTGGACCTATCCGCAGCCTTCGACACAGTCTGTCACCGCACCCTATTAACACGCCTCCACAAAGCCGGAGTACAAGAAAAAGCCCTCAACTAGATCTCCTCATTCCTCTCCGGCAGAACCCAGAGAGTCCGACTCCCACCCTTCCGCTCCGAAGCCACCAACATCATCTGCGTCGTACCCCAAGGCTCCTCACTAAGCCTGACGCTGTTCAACATCTACATGGCCCCCCTCTCACAACTGGCCCGTCAGCACAACCTCAACATTCTCTCCTACGCCGACGACACACAGCTCATCCTCTCCCTCACCAAAGACCCACACACCGCCAAAGCCAACCTCCACGAGGGAATCAAGTCCATCGCCGAGTGGATGAGAAAGAGCCGTCTGAAGTTGAACTCCGATAAGACGGAGGTCCTCATCCTCGTACGCACCCCCTCAGCCTGGGACAACTCCTGGTGGCCCACCACGCTGGGACCCCCGCCAACGCCAGCCAACCATGCACGCAACCTGGATTTCGTCCTCGACTCCGCCCTCACCATGTCCAAGCAGGTCAACGCAGTTTCCTCCTCCTGCTACAACACCCTCCGCATGCTCTGTAGAATCTACAAATGGATCCCGACGGAAACCAGAAAAACTGTGACCCAGGCCCTCGTCAGCAGTAGACTAGACTATGGCAACGCATTCTACACAGGCATCCCAACAAAAGACATCCAACGCCTCCAACGCATCCAAAACGCATCCGCCCGACTGATCCTCGATGTACCCCGCCACTGCCACATCTCCCACCACCTGAAAGACCTCCACTGGCTCCCCGTAGACAAGAGGATCGCCTTCAAGCTCCTCACCCACGCTCACAAGGCACTCCACAACACTGGACCTGCCTGCCTGAACAACAGACTCAACTTCCACGCCCCCTCCCGCCAACTCCGCTCTGCCAACCTCGCCCTCGCCATCGTTCCCCGCATCCAGCGCAAGACCTCTGGGGGCAGATCCTTCTCCTACCTTGCCGCCAAGACCTGGAACACCCTCCCGACCTCCCTGCGTCAGACCCAGGACCTGCTCGCCTTCAGGAGACTTCTTAAGACCTGGCTCTTCGACCAATAGCAGCACCCCCCCCCCTCCCTTCAGCGCCTTGAAACCCTAACGGGTACGTAGTGCTCTTTACAAATATTGTGATTGATTGATTGATTGATTGATCCATCTGACTCTGCACGCATTGGAGGTGTCTGGGTGGGGGAGGTAGGCTGTGGGTTCCCCTAGGCTAGGGCGAGCCTTGTAGGCAAGGACCCTTTGTGAGGCAGGCTAAGTGGCACCCCAACACCACCAGTAGTAAGAGCCATCTACACCTAGTCAGGCTCCTGTGACTTCCATGTGTGCAGCAAATCGGCATAGGCCATGTACCCCATGTCCCTGTAAGGAATTAGGGAACTCTACGTGCATGGCGTCGTGCAGAGGGCTGCTGTGTCTGTAGTGTCCGGCAACGGTAGCGGTATTGCATGTACTGAACATGTCTTCTACTTTCTTTCCCCCCCTTTTTGTGATCTCCCTGTTCTTGTGTGCATTAGCATCATCAGGCGGAGGAGCTGTGCCACCGGAGCAGGAGGGAGCTGCATCCCACATGGCCCTGGAGGGCGAGACTACGGAGTCACAATTCACCAGAGGGATGGAGGGCGAGGAGAGCTCCACGGCAGGGACTGGAGCAGAGACCAGCGACTCCTCCTCTGATGGGAGCTCCCTTGCGGTGGCGGGCCCCTCTGTGCCCCCCGCATCTACAGGTACAGCCATCACCCCCCCTACCAGCACCGCCCTCCTAGCAGCCCCTCAGCGTGTGCCCCGTGGCCGCCCACACAGGAGGGTGGGCATCTCTTCGCCCCAGGCACCTCAGGCCCTGCCCCAGTCAGCCCTGCTGCCCTCAGTGAAGAGGCCATTGACCTCCTGAGATCCCTCACTGTTGGGCAGTCTACCATTCTGAATGCCATCCAGGGTGTAGAGAGGCAGTTGCAACAGACAAATGCATACCCGGAGGGCATTCATTCTGGCCAGGCAGCCCAACAGCGAGCATTTCAGACTCTGGCCTCAGCACTGATGGCAGCCATTGTCCCTGTGTCCAACCTCCCCCCTCCAACTTCCTCCCCCCAGACCCAATCCCCAGTACCTCAGCCTATCCCGAGCACACCATCAGACCAGCATGCACACACCTCAACACACAAGGGTAGCTCTGGCAAACATAAGCACCATACATCCCACAGGCACTCACACAAGCATCATACCCATGCACACATACCAACATCCACTGCCTCCACTGTGTCCCCCTCATCCACGTCTCCCTCCTCCCTCCCTGTCACGTCTCCACTCACACCTGCATGCACTACATCCTCAGCCACTACCTCCATCACCAGCACACCCATCACCACAAACCGTTCACGTGCAATCACCACCCCCACTACCATTCACACATCCCCTGTGTCCTCTACCAGTGTGTCTGTGAGCCCTCCTCCCAAAGTACACAAATGCAGTCACACACCCACCCAACAGCCATCCACCTCACGACAGCCTCCAGCCCATGCACCTTCACCCAAAGTCAGCAAACGAACACCTCCTACAACCACTACCTCTTCCTCCAATCCCAAACCCCCTCCATCTACCTGTCCCAGTGTGTCTAAAAAACTTTTCCTGTCAAACCTTGACCTCTTCCCTTCACCTCCCCCACCCCTTCCGTCCCATAGGGCCCGCCTTTCCAGGTCCCAACCCAGCACCTCATCCACCACATCACCGGGCACAGTGGTGCCAGCAGTAACCGGATTCTAGAGTGCGGCAAGCAGCCCGGGCTGCCAGTGTCTCAAGGAGCGAGGCCAAGGACATTCCCCCACCTCCAAAACAGAAGAAGTTGCCCACATCCCGGAGGGAGAAGGCCAAAACACCTGCCACAAGGGCTCAGCCAAGACAACAGTTGGGAGTGGCAAGACAGCTGCAACACCATCCAAGGTGGGGAAGGGCCTCAAAAAGAAAGGCAAGTCAACGTCGCCGCCAACCTGCATAGCGGACAAGACCGCCACCGGCACCGCCACATGCACCGCCACCACGGGCACCGCCGCCAGCACCCAAGATACTGAGCCCTTCACCAGCACCGCAGACACTGTGCCCTTCAGCAGCACCGCGGTCAGTGAGCCCGCCACCAGCACCACCGCCCATGACACTGCCGCCAGGACCGAGGTCAGTGAGCCCCCCACCAGCACCGCCGCTCATGACACCGCCCCCAGCACCGAGGTCAGTGAGCCCCCCACCAGCACCGCTGCCCAATGACCTCTGCAAGCACCGCTGCTACTGAGCCCGCCGCCAGCACCGCCAGCGGCCACGCCACATCCTGAGGCAGTGGCATCACGGCAGTCATGGCTGACATCCCCAGTGGTCATTCGTACGAGGCTGGTGGTCAGTTCCAGGTGCCTGGGCAGCTTCCATGTTGCCCCACCGTCAGTGGAGTATCACATTCACTACCTCAGTCCTTGGCAGGATGAAGCACTCTGGCCACCAAGCCCCCTCCAGAACCAGTGGAGAAAGGCATCCACTACCTCAGTCCTTGGCAGGATGAAGCACTCTGGGCACAAAGCCCCCTCCAGAACCAGTGGAGTATTACATCCACTACCTCAGTCCTTGGCAGGATGAAGCACTTTGGGCACCAAGCCCCCACCAGAACCAATGGAGAAAGGCATCCACTACCTCAGTCCTTGGCAGGATGAAGCACTCTGGGCACAAAGCCCCCTCCAGAACCAGTGGAGTATCACATCCACTACCTCAGTCCTTGGCAGGATGAAGCACTCTGGGCACCAAGCCCCCTCCAGAACCAGTGGAGAAAGGCATCCACTAACTCAGTCATTGGCAGGATGAAGCACTCTGGACACCATGCCCTCTCCAGAACCAGTGGAGTATCACATCCACTACCTCAGTTGGCAGGATGAAGGACTCTGGGCACCAAGCCCCCACCAGAACCAGTGGAGAAAGGCATCCACTTGAGAGACTGTGCCTTTGCACTCCCCAGGATAAAGCAGTAGGCAAACCACCCACTTGAGAGACTTGAGAGACTGTGGCTTTGCACTCCCCAGGATGCAGCAGTGGGCAAACCACCCACTTGAGAGACTTGAGAGACTGTGGCTTTGCACTCCCCAGGAGCAAGCAGTGGGCAAACCACCCACTGGAGAGACTTGTGAGTCTGTGGCTTTGCACTCCCCAGGATAAAGCAGTGGGCAAACCACCCACTGGAGAGACTTGAGAGACTGTGGCTTCCCCAGGATACATCAATGGGCATGGAGACCCCTCGTGGAGCAGGCGTCGTGCACTCATCCGGCTGAGGTGCCCCCCTTCCATTCCCCCTGAGGTGCCTATTTGTTTTCGATCTGATGCCCCTGCATCAGATCGGGTATCTTGTGTGGGCCTCACCCATGCATTTTGGGCCCAGTGGTCCACGGACTATATTGGTGCAGTACCTGGACTTGAATTCTTGGTGCACATATTTGTTTTAGTGTATGTAAAATTTTGAATAATAGATTTTACATGACTACAATCGTTCAACTCATTTCCTTTTGTCATTGCGTTCTTCCAGGGGTTTTTGGGGTGTGTAAATGTAATGTTTCAGCACATATTGGTGTGTGTGCTGTAGTGGGTGGGGGTGGGGGTTTTGCATGTTGCGTGTGTGTGTCACTCTCTTTTCCCTCTCCCCCCCCTGTGTTGTAGGTGCAGTACTCACCGTGGTCGTCGCCACCGTCGGTCGTGCTCCTGTAGAGGAGCAGGAAGACAATCACAGGGAGTATTTGGAGTTCAGGCTCCATGGCGTCCTGGTTCCTCGTGGGTTGTGTAGAGGTGAGTGTTTCCCCTTCCAAGTCCTGTTTCTGCCATGTTTTTGTTCGCATTGAATCCGCCCCGGAAAAGGTGGCGGATTGGCCTGTCATAATAGTGTGGGTGGTACATTGTGTTCCGCCTGACTGTTGGCAGTGACCGCCATGCTGTTTGTCTGTACCGCCGTGGGGGTCAGAGTGTTAAAGTGGCTGTCTATGTTGGCGGTTTCCGCCGTGGTCGTAATCCCATTTTTTTAACACCGACCGCCAGGGTTGTAATGAGGGCCATTATATCTTTTTGCAAACTATTTCATTGGGAAGCAATATCATGTTAGGGCCTCCTTCTCTTTCTATTAAAGTTCTCCCACCATACAAGTGTGTTTTTCAGACCACTGTAATTCTCAGTTTCTCTTTTTCCCTACTGGTGAAAAATTATAGGTGGACCACGAATAAAACCATTTTATTAGAAGATAATTTTACAAATGTAATTAAAGCAGAAATGATTAATTATTTTAGAAAAAATAAATAACAGCTGAAGCATCCACCATGTGGGAGGTTTTTAAATGCACTTTTACATGAGTTTTTATTTCATTCAGATGTTTAAGTTAGAGAGGGGGAAGAGATTCGATCAATATGGAATTCAATTTTTATGCCAAAATGACTGTATTTTATCCTTCTTCCAGTTAAAATGTGCTTCATTTGAATGCAGCTTAATGAAAAAATTAAAATGTTTTTTCTAAATCTGACCACATCCTTTTCCAAATGTTGGCACTTATGCATATGCCACACTGAGACTGCTTCTTAGTGCTGCAAGGAAACAGGTGAGGGAGGGAGCATAAGAGGCGTAGGGGAGCAGTAAAAGCTCTTTCTAGTTAGGTTCTTGAACATGCTTATGTCGCCCTAAGGGAGATTCTAAGTGCTACGTGGGAAATAGAATAGAGTTATGAGATAAAGGAAACATAGGCCCATATTTGCGCCATTTTTTTATTCAAAAGCGGCGCAAACTTACAAAATACTGAGGCAAATTTATACTCTGTTGGCAAACCGTGCACCATATTTAAACTTTGACACCCGAGCCAGCGAACGCCAAAATTCCGCCGTGTGCGTCATTTTCTGGATGCGGGAAACCGCCTTGCGTTAATGACATGAAAGGTAGGTGTTCCCGTCCAAAAAATTACTTAAACTCCTGTACGCCTTATGCTAACGCGCAAAAATGGCGCACCGCCGGGAGGCGGAGGCGGAAAATGACGCACAGCACGACTTGCATAAAAAAATAATGCCTGGGTCAGGGCAGGCGTTAAAATGGGGCAAACACACCTATACTTAATAAAAACACACAGAAGAAACAGCATAACTCCAAAAGGAAGACATGGAGGTGCTTTTCATCCAGCATGCATGCAGACGCAGAGCACAGGACCAACAACATTAGCTTCCACAACACCAGCAGGGACCCCAATGGCAACGCAGAAGGCAGGAGAGGATATTCCGCACCAGGACAACCCTTCCGGGACTCTGCCAACAAGACATCATTCAGAGGTACAGGCTCAACTGGCAAACCATTCTGCAGCTGCTGCGCAACATTGAGCCACAGTTGGCCCCCAGCTTGCAGACACCACGCACCATTCCACCAGAAACCAAGCTGCTAGCTATACTCCACATGTTGGCAAGTGGCTCCTTTCAAACCACTGGTGCCCTGGTTGCTGGGATCTCACAGCCATCATTCTCCGCCTTCCTACCCAAGGTACTGGATGCTATCATCTCCCTTACACCCCGCCACATCAGCTTCCCCAACACACAGCAGAAGCAGCAGGAGACAAAACAGGGGTTTTACCAAATTAATGGCTTCCCACATGTACTGGGAAACACAACTAAGACACCATCAGTCAATAAGGGAAAAAAATGCCTCATACATGAGGCAATGGATGTGCTATTGCATTGGTGTCAAGAAGGTATGACCAGACCCTTGATAGCAGTAAGTCTGACATCACCTATCTTTGCAAGGACTATGGTGGTCATTCTGACCTCGGCGGTAAAAGGCGCCTACCGCCGGTCAGAAATCCTCCATAATCCCGCCGCGGTCGCGGAAACCCGCCACGGTCATTCTGACCCGCAGAAGGCAAACCTCCGAAAATCCGACCGCCACAACAGACCGCCAGACCAGCGGTCGGCGGAAAGGTGGAGGTGACAAAACCTCCACCGTCACGCCAACAGAAATACGCCCATGCCATTACGACCCACGAATCCACGCGGCGGTCATTCAAACGCGGTATTCCATTGGCGGGACACACCGCCACGGTCAGAATACACCCAAACGAACAAAACTCAGCCACATTGGACGATTTGAATCCCACACACCTGATACACATACACACACCACTCCCACACACACAATACGATATAAAACACCCACCCACATCACCCACAAACCCCTACGCTAAAAAATTCGTAAAGAAGGCAAGAGCGAGACACCAGCATCCAAAAAATAACAGCCACAGCCACTCAACACCATCACCCACACACTATCCACACACAAAACAACACACACCACCACACTCAACTCACTTAAATACACATACTCCACCCCACACATCATACACACCACCCCATGGCACCCCAAAGACAACCCCGCTTCACAGACGAAGAACTCAGGGTCATGGTGGAGGAAATCGTTCGGGTAGAGCCCCAGCTGTTCGGCACACAGATACAATACACCAGCATTGCCCGGAGGACGGAGCTATGGCAGAGGATTGTCGACAGGGTGAACGCAGTGGGACAGCACCCCAGAAATCGGGAAGACATCAGGAAGCGATGGAACGACCTACGGGGGAAGGTGCGTTCCATGGTATCCAGGCACAACATCGCCGTGCAGAAGACTGGCGGAGGACCCCCACCTCAACCCCCACAATTCACATCATGGGAGGAGGAAGTCTTGAACATCCTGCATCCTGACGGCCTCGCAGGAGTCGGCGGAGGAATGGATACTGGTAAGTTGAAGCTTCAATACTGCTTCCCCCCCACCTGCATGCCAAATCAGACCCCAACCCTCACCCCCATCCTCAAACCCCACCCTCACCCCCACCCCCATCCTCACCCCCACCCTCACCCCCACCACCATCCTCACCCCCACCACCATCCTCACCCCCACCCCCAGCACACCTATTCCCCGCCAATGTCTCACCATCACAACCCACACATCCCAAAACCTAGGCCTGCATGCGTCCACTAAGCATGGACACCCATCACCAAAGCATGCCCAATGCATATACACATCCCCCCCACAAGCCACCCTCACCAAAGCCCCCACACACGAATGCCAGCACTTGGGGACACGAGAACCCACAGATACACCCATATGCCACACATTGAAACTATAACCATACCTCTATACCCCTGCAGGACCCGACCGTCAACACACCGCGGCGGAGGGGCCAGAATTCTCCACACCCCCCACCCAAGAGGCCGTCAGCGATGACAGCAGCTCTGTCGACCTGGACACCGATGACCAGCCCGGACCATCGGGGACCTCTGGACAGTCGGTTCCCCTCACACAGGCCCAGGCCACTACAGACCCAAACCCCTCTGGGAACACCAGCACAGCTCCCACCCAGCGGGCCCATGCCTCTGTCTCCAGGGCGCGTCAATCTGCGGTGTGTCTACCACTACAGGGCACCCAGGATAACCCACCACCCCAACAACAACAGGGACCTGGGGGCAGTGGTAGTGGGCACACCGGCCAGGGGGCAGAGGCCCAGGGAAACAGGGGAACTCGGAGGGCAGCTGTGCGACAGGGGGGGGAGGAGAGGCCCAGGGAACCCACTCTCCACGAGGTCCTCACCACCATCATGGGAGCATACAACCGCTCCCAGGAGACGATGGCGACTGTACTGGCCCGGTTCCAGGAGATCCAGGCGCTGCAGGAGGAACACTATCGGGGGTACAGGGAGGACATCAGAGCCATCAACACCACCCTGGTTACCATGGTAGGGCTGCTGCAGGACCTCGTCAACAACAGGGCGGACACTGAACAACACCCAAGGGCCCCTGCCACTAGCCTGGACCAAGAACAGCCAACCACCTCCGCCGGCGCTAGTGGACAGGAGGCCCCCGCACAGCAGCAGCCCACCAGACCCCCACCTCCTGCAGGAGAAGAACCACCCCGCAAGAGGGCCCTGAGATCTCGCAAGAAGACAGAGTAGGATGTCAAGACCCCCGCCAGCAATGGATACCACCTGATGTCATCCCACTGTCCCACATTGTCACCCTGTCCATCCTGGAACTGCCCATGCTCCATCTCTCCACAGGCCTCTGGACAATGCACCTGTGTGACTGTTACTCTGGACTCTGCCATGGACATTCCTTCACCATAGCCCCCACCCACTTGAAACCACCCATCCCATTTTGAGCACTTAAATAAACACCTATTTTGCACCAAAATATCAGGAGTCTGGCTGTGATTTCAATAGATTGTAATTGACATGACAGTGCAAATATGTCCTTGTACATGGTGAAGTCAACAAACAGCTGCCACAAAGCTGTAGTCCATGGGGAAACGAAGCACAGGACTCGTAGTGGGGACCCCAGATCTGAAATAGGGAGGGAAAAGCCAAAACTCAGTCATCATACACTGGGGCAAATAGACAGGCAGCAGAGATGCTGGAGAGTAGTTAACATTTACTAAATTATCTTTGAAATGTTACCTGTGTCCTATTGGAAGTACTGTTCAATGATTCTGTCCCTGTTGTCTGTTTCAGCCCCGTCGTCTTCCTCCTCGTCACTCTCCTCAGGTTCCACCGCTGCCACAACACCACCGTCTCGACCATCCTCCTGCAGGAAAGGCACCTGGCGGCGCAAAGCCAGGTTGTGAAGCATGCAGCAGGCCACGATGATGTGACACACCTTCTTAGGTGAGTACATTAGGGATCCACCTGTCATATGCAGGCACCTAAACCTGGCCTTTAGGAGGCCAAAGGTGCGTTCGATCACCCTCCTAGTACGCCCATGGGCCTCATTGTACCGTTCCTCTGCCCTGGTCCGGGGATTCCTTACTGGGGTCAGTAGCCACGACAGGTTGGGGTACCCAGAGTCCCCCACTAGCCATACACGGTGTCTCTGTAGCTGTTCCATCACGTAAGGGATGCTGCTATTCCTGAGGATGTAGGCGTCATGCACTGACCCTGGGAATTTGGCATTTACATGCGAGATGTACTGGTCAGCCAAACACACCACCTGGATGTTCATTGAATGGTAATTTTTTCTGTTCCTGTACACCTGCTCCCTGTCTCTTGGGGGAACCAAAGCCACATGGGTCCCATCAATGGCACCAATTACGTTGGGAATATGTCCAAGGGCGTAGAAATCACCCTTCACTGTAGCCAATTCGCCCACCTCAGGGAAAATGATGTAGTTCCTCACGGATTTCATCAGGGCAGACAACACTCTGGATAACACCTTCGAAAACATGGGCTGAGACATCCCAGAAGCAATTCCCACGGTTGTCTGAAATGACCCACTTGCCAAGAAATGGAGTACTGACATGACCTGCACCAGAGGGGGAATCCCTGTGGGTTGGCGGATGGGGGACATCAGGTCGGGCTCCAGCTGGGCACACAGTTCATGGATAGTGGCACGGTTAAGACGGTAGGTCAGGATAATGTGGCGTTCTTCCATTGTCGACAGGTCCACCAGCGGTCGGTACACGGGAGGATTCATCCGTCTCCTCGCCCAACCCAGCGGACGGTGCCTAGGAAGGACAACATGGAGCACACAGTCAAGCAACCCACAGGTACGTACTCACAGCTAGCACAGTATACGATTCTCTATGCAGTGAATGGCGTGTCTGAGTGGCTATGCAAGGCCTAGGCCTGTGTGACGCAGTTGAAATTGAGCCATGTGGGCCCTGGAAATGGCGGCTGCCTGACCTGTGAAGTGTGACAATGGGATGTGAGGTCAATGCGCTGGCGTGGCACACCGCGGCGGGCGGCGGGCGAAGACCGCGGCGCGAAGCCGCATTGGTTAACATTGAAGCCTATGGGTTTCAGGAGCCAATGGCGAAGGGCGCCTGCGGTGGCGGGACGCACCGCCGCGGTACGCACCGCCGCGGACGTGACCGCCATTTTCTATCTACTTATCCACTTGCGACTTGAACTTTCACAGGAGAGGACCTATACTGCAAGTGTTGCTGTGACCTCGGTCTGGAAGGGACAATGGCTGCTGCGCCTGGGGAAAGGGCCCCTGCCTTCACTGGAGAGGAGTTGGAGAAACTTGTGGATGGGGTCCTCCCCCAGTATGCGCTACTCTACGGTCCTCCAGACCAACAAGTGAGTTTAATTCAATATGGATTTGGGGCCACTGGCTGGCTTGGGGGCCTGGCGGGGGGCCTGGCGGGGATGGGGGGCATGTTGGGCCTGGCGGGGGGCATGGCGGGGGGCCTGGCGGGGATGGGGGGCATGTTGGGCATGGCGGGGGGCCTGGCGGGGATGGGGGGCATGTTGGGCATGGCGGGGGGCCTGGCGGGGATGGGGGGCATGTTGGGCCTGGCGGGGGGCATGGCGGGGGGCCTGGCGGGGATGGGGGGCATGTTGGGCATGGCGGGGGGCCTGGCGGGGATGGGGGGCATGTTGGGCCTGGCGGGGGGCCTGGCGGGGATGGGGGGCATGTTGGGCCTGGCGGGGGGCATGGCGGGGGGCCTGGCGGGGATGGGGGGCATGTTGGGCCTGGCGGGGGGCATGGCGGGGGGCCTGGCGGGGATGGGGGGCATGTTGGGCCTGGCGGGGGGCCTGGCGGGGATGGGGGGCATGTTGGGCCTGGCGGGGGGCATGGCGGGGGGCCTGGCGGGGATGGGGGGCATGTTGGGCCTGGCGGGGGCATGGCGGGGGGCCTGGCGGGGATGGGGGGCGTTGGGCCACTGGAAAGGAAAATGCTGAGAAACTTGAACGTGGTATTTCTCCCTCCCTGTACGTGTCACATAGGTCCACGCCCATGAGAAGATCAGGATTTGGCGTGCCATCGCCAAGGAAGTCCGGGCCCTGGGGGTCCACCATCGACGGGGCACCCACTGCCGCAAGAGGTGGGAGGACATCCGCCGCGGGACCAAGAAGACCGCCGAGTCTCTGCTGGGGATGGCCTCCCAACGTAGGCGGGGTGCCTGCCGTCAACTGAGCCCCCTGATGTTCCGGATCCTGGCGGTGGCCTACCCTGAATTGGATGGGCGCGTGAGGGCAGCACAGCAGACACAAGGGGGTGAGTACAAGCATTATCTACTCTGTTGTCGCGCAGTGGAGGTGTCTGGGTGGGGGAGGAGGGCTGGGGGTCCCCCTAGGCCAGGGCGATATCTGTAGGCTGGGCACCCCCGTAAGCCCCTGTGTCCCCAGCCACCACCCTCAGTAGTTTGTCAGTACAGCCATCCCTGGGCCGTGTCATCCATGGGTGCAGTTGTCAACTCTAGGCGTGTAGGGCATGTTCCACGGAATGCGTAGCGGACCCCAAGTGCGCAACTTAGTGCAGGGGGCATCTGTGTCTGTCATGTCCGCTAACTGTACCGGAGATCCATGTACTCAATATCCCTTTATTTCTCTCTCCCCCCCCCTTTTTGTTTGTCTTTCTGTGCTTGTGTGCATCAGCATCATCAGGCGGAGGAGAAGTGGCATCGGGGCAGGAGGGAGCTGCATCTCACATGGCCCAGGAGGGCCATGCCACAGAGTCAGACTGGACCAGTGAGACGGAGGGCGAGGGGAGCTCCACGACGGGGACGACTGGACCCTGCAGCGACACGGACACGTCCTCAGAAGGGGGCTCCCTTGCGGGGGTGGCACCATCCGTGCCCCCTGCCATTACAGGTACAGCCGCCACCCAGCGCACCATCTCCGCCCTCCCAGCAGCCCCTCAGCGTTCGCCCCGTGCCCGCTCTGCCAGGAAGCCGGGCATCTCCTTCGCCCCAGGCACCTCAGGCCCTGCCCCTGTTACCCCCGCTGCCCTCAGTGAGGAGGTCATTGACCTCCTCCGAACGCTCATTGTTGGGCAGACTACCCTTTTGAATGCCATCCAGGGGGTGGAGAGGGAGGTTCATCGCAGCAATGCGTACCTGGAGGGCATTCATTCGGGTCAGGCTGCCCATCAGCGATCGTTCCAGGCTCTGGCCTCAGCACTGACGGCAGCCATTGTCCCTGTCTCCTGCCTGCCTCTACTAACTCCCTCCTCCCAGTCTCCTGTTCCTCTGCCTGTCCCACCCACACCATCAGACCAGCCTGCACACACCTCAACACCCAAGAGAAGCTCATCCAAACATAAGCACCACAGATCACGCAGACATTCACACACGCAACATTCCGATGCAGACATGCCAACAGTCACTACCACCTCTGTGACCCCCACCTCCTCGTCTCCCTCCTCCCTCCCTGTGACGTCTACACTCACACCTCCATTCACCTCACCATCAGCCAGTGTTTCCATCACCAGCACACCCTCCACTCCAGTCCGCACACGTGCAGTCACCACCCCCACTGCCATTTACACGTCCCCTGTGTCCTCTCCCACTGTGTCTGTCACCCCCTCTTCCACACCACACAAACGCAGCCACCCACCCACCCAACAGCCATCCACCTCACGACAGCCTATCCCTCCTGCACCTGCACCCAAAGACAGCAAACGTGACTCACCTACAACCACATCCTCTCCCTCCACTCCCATTCCCACTGTACCTACCACTCTCCATTGTCCCAAGAAGCTCTTCCTCGCCACTACTAACTTCTTTCCTGACCCTGAGCCCCCCCCTCCTTCTCGTCGGGGTAAGAAGAGCACCTCAGCCACCACCAGCCCTGCAGCCCCCTTGACAAGGGTGCAGGGGTATTGGAGCCCGCCAGCCCGCATGTCTGGATCTTCGCCCAGCAGCAAGGGGACAGCCAGCCCACCCCCTGGGAAGAGGAGCAGAAGGCGGAAGGGGCGCCGCAGGAGCCCGCCTTCTACATCCCCCCCGGACACCACCCAGAGACAGTCACCAGCCACAGCTCCAAAGGGAGGAAAGGGCCACAGGCCCACGACTAAGGAGGGCAAGGGCAGCAAGTCAGAGAGGTCAGGCAGCAGGCCTGCTGCCCAGGAGGAGCCCACAACCCCCATAGCCGCTGCCCCGGGAGGAACCGGCACAGCTGCCCCGGGAGAGCCCACCACCCCCATAGCCGCTGCCCAGGGAGGACCCAGCCCAGCTGGCCAGGAGGGCCCCACCACCCACAGCCCAGGTGGGCAGTGAAGGAGCACCATCCCCGCTGCCCAGGAGGGCACCACCAGGCAATTAGCAGTTGGCCATAGACCGTCCGCCGTCTCAAGAACCGCTGAACTGGGCCCTTCAGGGCAAGAACCGCTGAACTGGGCCCCGCCGTCTCAAGAACCGCTGAACTGGGCCCCGCCGTCTCACGCACCGCTCCGCTGGGCCCCGCCGTCTCAAGAACCGCTGAACTGGGCCCTTCAAGGCAAGGAGCGCTGAACTGGGCCCCGCCGTCTCAAGAACCGCTGAACTGGGCCCTTCAGGGCAAGAACCGCTGAACTGGGCCCTACAAGGCAAGGAGCGCTGAACTGGGCCCTTCAAGGCAAGGAGCGCTGAACTGGGCCCCGCCGTCTCAAGAACCGCTGAACTGGGCCCTTCAGGGCAAGAACCGCTGGCCCTTTGGCAGACGTGGCAGGGCAGGATCTATCTCGGGCAGGGCTGCAGGATGTCCTCTGGCCAACTTGCCTCCTCCAGTGGCAGTGGGGTCTGTTATGGACTGTATGGACTGTGGCTTTGCTCTCCCCAGGATGGCCCAGTGGGCAGGCCACCCACTGTATGGACTGTATGGACTGTGGCTTTGCTCTCCCCAGGATGGCCCAGTGGGCAGGCCACCCACTGTATGGACTGTATGGACTGTGGCTTTGCTCTCCCCAGGATGGCCCAGTGGGCAGGCCACCCACTGTATGGACTGTTTGGACTGTGGCTTTGCTCTCCCCAGGATGGCCCAGTGGGCAGGCCACCCACTGTATGGACTGTATGGACTGTGGCTTTGCTCTCCCCAGGATGGCCCAGTGGGCAGGCCACCCACTGTATGGACTGTATGGACTGTGGCTTTGCTCTCCCCAGGATGGCCCAGTGGGCAGGCCACCCACTGTATGGACTGTATGGACTGTGGCTTTGCTCTCCCCAGGATGGCCCAGTGGGCAGGCCACCCACTGTATGGACTGTTTGGACTGTGGCTTTGCTCTCCCCAGGATGGCCCAGTGGGCAGGCCACCCACTGTATGGACTGTATGGACTGTGGCTTTGCTCTCCCCAGGATGGCCCAGTGGGCAGGCCACCCACTGTATGGACTGTATGGACTGTGGCTTTGCTCTCCCCAGGATGGCCCAGTGGGCAGGCCACCCACTGTATGGACTGTATGGACTGTGGCTTTGCTCTCCCCAGGATGGCCCAGTGGGCAGGCCACCCACTGTATGGACTGTATGGACTGTGGCTTTGCTCTCCCCAGGATGGCCCAGTGGGCAGGCCACCCACTGTATGGACTGTATGGACTGTGGCTTTGCTCTCCCCAGGATGGCCCAGTGGGCAGGCCACCCACTGTATGGACTGTTTGGACTGTGGCTTTGCTCTCCCCAGGATGGCCCAGTGGGCAGGCCACCCACTGTATGGACTGTATGGACTGTGGCTTTGCTCTCCCCAGGATGGCCCAGTGGGCAGGCCACCCACTGTATGGACTGTTTGGACTGTGGCTTTGCTCTCCCCAGGATGGGCCAGTGGTCATGGAGTCCCCTCGTGGATCTGGCGTCGTGTACTCAAGTGGCTGAGGTGCCCCCCCTTCCCTTCCCCCTGAGGTGCCTGTCCTATTTTCTTTCTGATGCCCCTGCAGTGTTCTCTCCGTGGAGTTCTTGTCGTGGGACTGGGCCTTGCCCCTTTGCACAGGACCCCTGTGATCCACGGACAGTGGTTGGACTACATTTAGTAGCTGTATATATTTTGTACATAGTTTATTTATTTATTGGGATTACTGGTGTCCATATTTCAATATATCTGCCCGTTTATGATCTCTTCTTTTGGTCTTTGCATTATTTCGGAGGGGGGTGGTTTGTGGGTTGTGACAGTGATCTGTGGGAATGCATTGATGTGTGTGTTGTAGTGGGTGTGGGTGGGTGGGTGTGTGCCGGTAATCTTTTCCCTCCCCTGTGTCGTAGGTGCAGTACTCACCGATGTCTTCCGCGCCGCCGGGCGTGCTCCTGGTATATGAGCAGGAATAGGAGTGCGGGGATGACCTGCAACTCTGGCTCCATACTGCCGGAATCTCGCGTGGAGTGCGTAGAGGTGAGCGTTTTCCCGTTCGTAGTCTGTTTCCGCCGTGTTCTTATCGGCGGTGCTCCCGCCCCGGAAAAGGTGGCAGATTGGTGGGTCGTAATAGGGTGGGCGGTACATTGTCTGCCGCCGGGCTGTTGGCGGGAACCGCCGCGCTGTTTGTTTGTACCGCTGTGGCGGTCGGAGTGTTAAGTTGGCGGGCTGTGTTGGCGGTTCCCACCAGGGTCAGAATTGCATATTTTAGACCGCCGGCCTGTTGGCGGCTTGGCCGCCGCTTTATCACCGACCGCCAGGGTCAGAATGAGGGCCTATGTGTGACAAGATTTCTAGATAAGCAGCAAATTGATAGCACAAGTGCTCCAGGTATGACTAGCATTGCTCACATAACATCCCCTGTACATGGCAGCCCAAGTCCTAAGTCCAGCCACACCCTTCTTCAGAGGTCCCTTGAATGGGAATATGTGTACCCAGATAATCCCTCCTCTACACACCCCAGACTCACAATGTGAATCCAGTGTGCTTCCCTCTTTAGTATGGTATGCCATAGTCATTGTACTTCTCTCTGCATGGACGTCTGGTTAAATAATGCACTGCCTTTTAGTCTGTATGACCTGTAATCACCTGCACATTGCTTCCCATGTGAAAGGTACTGTTGGCCCTTTGAACTTGAATCTCACCTACAGGACTTGTGAGCGACTGAAGCTGCACACACCTGTGAGCACCTCCATGGAGACCAGCCATTTGAACATGCACTGCCCTTGCAGCTGCCTGGAACAGCATAGAAGCTGCCATTTTACCTATAATCTGTTATGCATTGCCGTAAAAATCAGCTGTGTAACACAGCCTTGGGTTAATGTGTTACGTTACAACACAGAGGAGAAACACAGTTTTCAGTTTCCACAGTGTTTTTCCACCTTTGACCAGTCTCAGTCTGCCCACTGTGTATTTGCCTTGTTAAATTTTTGGATCTTGATTGACCCTGCATCCTGTTAGCCTGACTGGTTCCTGTCTTTGCGTTACCCTAAAGGTTCCTTGTGGCTACATTTGTATCATAGTTGCCCTCACTTTCCTCCTGGGGAATTGTGTCAGGTGGGTCTACAATGCATACTCAAATACATTGTATAGCATAATCAGTTTATTTATCGTACCATGGGGGGGAACTTGTCTCCAAATATCCGAATCATGGCCTATCCCTTATATGGGTTTCATGTATGCATGAATGACAATTAGTGACAGTGTACCATGGCTGTATGCATGGATTGGGTATGGTGCCTCCAGCACAATAAACAACGTCAGATAATGTGCATGAAATGTCTACACATGTTAGGACCCTGACAGTCCACACGCTGATTCACATTGCCCCCAACATATTGATGGGGCTTGCGTGGTGAATAGCTGTGAGATTAATCAGATGTTCCCAGATGCAGTGGGAATTTTAGAGGCCGACCTGTGTACAAATGTTGTAAGGACACCTGCCGGTATAAGAATCCTGAGACATTAACTTTGTCAGCACACCCAGGTTGACCTGTTGTCAGTCTCATAACACGTCTGCAGTGACAGAGCAGGACTATCCCCATATGTGTTCTCAATTCCTCATTGGCTTTCCTTCAATGCATCGGCGATGGATACTTTGCAGATGCAGGAAATGGCTCCACAGACTCGTGACTAGACCTGCACATAACTGTGACAACATAGACCCCAATAATGATACAGGCTAAACATTGGCCCACACACATGAACCAGACACCTCTGTGCATTTTACCACTGGAAATATGTGAACACGTGCTGCTTGGTCTGCTGGTCCTCCATTCCACAGGAGAGACATGGCTCATTTATATGACTCCAACTGTGGCGTAACATTACATTTATGTATTATATTTGGGACTCAGTGTCACAAACACGGTACCCACATAGCATTATCCCATGCCTGACTCATGGTGGGTAAACAAACAAGTGCCTAGGAAGTAGTATCCAACATTCCAGGACATGTGATGGCTAAGTTTTGGAACATTGTCATGAACAACCGTCTGCCATCTATCCTGTGCATGCTTTGTCATTGGTGGTGCTTATGTTCCAAAAAACCTTGGAAGTGCACACAGCAGTTGTTGCTACGTGTATGACTGACACATGGCCTCTCTCATTTCCACACTGAATAGCATCTGAGGTTTGGACACATTGGGCCTGATTACAACTTTGGAGGACGGTGTTAAACCGTCCCAAAAGTGGTGGATATACCACCTACCGTATTACGACTCCATTATATCCTATGGAACTCGTAATACGGTAGGTGTTATATCCGTCACTTTTGGGACGGTTTAACACCGTCCTCCAAAGTTGTAATCAGGCCCATTGACTCTACATGCATACATGCAGATTTGCTAAAATGCATCTTGTGATGGCCACACAGTGGGACAACAACAATAGTAGTAGCCAAATCACACACATTGACCCATAGGCATTAAGTTACTGTATTGAGTTGCGTCGCCTTGCTATCCTCTCTTGACGCAAAACATGCCCAAACTGGGTAATACCTAAAGGTATCCTACACTTTTGGCTATCTATTGCGTCAGTGAAGAGTGCAAATCCTGTACAACAAGTTGAGGATCATGGTCCACAGTAGTATGATCTGTCACATGTGCCCACACACCGTAATGCCCAATGTGGGTGCAATCAGCCTACCTCTGTATTGTCACAACTGTCATGTACTATTACAAATGAGAAATTACCCAAACCCAGTTAAAAACAGAAATTTTGAAGCATACTCGTCAAAAAAGACGCACATGCGTAAAAAAATTACGCATATGCGTCGAAATATGACTCACATTGCCATGAAACATCCATTGGCCCTGAGCGGCAGTTCCCACAATGTACCCCCTGGAATTGGTTAAATATGAAACACATTTACAAGTATGGATGCAGGGTTATTTCTAAGCATGTGCGTAAAAAAAAAAAATGACACACAGACTGTGAGCATCATAATATTTTGATCCATAACAATAAAAACACACCGCATTTGAGGCAGGAAGTGATGTAATAGGATATCCTGTTTACAGAATTGGTACAGTGGGTGTACTTTCACTTTCACTTTGCAGTCTGTGATATTTCCTGACTGTGTGGCTGTGTTCTGACTTGTCTCTTTGTGCATTTTGTGAATTTGTCTCCAGTGTGGTCTTTAAATTGTCTTTTTGAGTTTCATAACTGTCTGTGGTATCCGATGTTAGTGTTTTTTGGTCATTTGTGGTGTCAACATTTGTCTCTGTTGTGTTGGTAGTCTGTTGTGGGTAGTGTTAGTTTGGGTATAGATGGACTGTTTTCTTAGTTATTTTGCATTTCCTTGTCCTACTTTCCCTCTCTTCTCCTCTGTACCCCTTTATTCCCTTTTTTTGGTGCAAGCATGTTGGGTAGGCCTCGTCTTGGCAGGATGGGAGAGGAGGAGCTGGGTGGCTTTATTTGGCTGGTGTGCCACTTCCTACAGTTAATGATAGAGGTAGGTGGTCGTGTGATACAGGGCTATCATACAGAGGCAAGGAGGCTCCGGTGGGCAAAGGTGTTGTACCATCTCAAGACAATCTACAACACACTGCGCAATGACCACCAGTTGAAGCATCGCTGGGCTGACCTTGTTGCCAGAGAGCAAGACCTGCTGGACCACCTGGGGATTGAGATTGGTGGCCCTGATGGTGAGTACAAATCTGAGTAATGTGCACATTTAAATGCTCTGTAGTGACAGTAGCTGATTTGTTCATATGCTGCAGGCAATGTTTTTGAACATGTGGAATGCTAGTTAAACATACAGGGCCATATTTCTACTTTATTAGCACTGCATTTGCAATTACAATTGTATTTTGTAAGTTTGTGTCACTTTTGTTTAAAAAAGCAGCACAAATGCGGTGCAAAAAATGTATAAATATGGGCCATAGTTATCTGTGAGATATACAATATTTCTTACACATTACCGTCATTTGTTGACGCAACAGCTAGACTAAATTTGCAAACACAACAGGAGCCTGTAAATTAGTGCTGGCTTCACGTCAATTGATGATGCCAATGTGACTCTAACATATGTTTTATGCATGGTCTGTGAGTGTATCAGGGAACACATGTTTTAAATCCAGATTTTTACAGGTAATTGAGTGTTCCTAAATGTTTTGTGATGCATGCCTGAACTGGATTTTGACACATACCTAACAAGTTATAGCTGACCTCAGGTAACATCTTAGACTGATACTTGGAGTTTGTAGTGCCACATTTAAATTAGGGATGGATGACAAAAGGTATGCACACAGGTTCATATCTCTATGGTTAGTGTAATTTACCATAGCTGTGGCACATAAAATGAAGGAAATGATACAAATTGAGGGCTAACAACTGTCCCTGGCCCTCTGTACATTGTACCTGTGTGTCTTAAATTGGTCTTAGTCACAATGTCTGGGGGACTGGTATTGCAGTCCTCCCGGAAAGTGGCTTGGCATGTCTCTCATGGATACACATGATGAGAGGAATACACTCTATGAACTAGTCTGCTAATTAATGAAGGAGCATGTTTGCCACCACGTGATAGTTAGGGCCACTGCATGTGTGCAGATATGTGTGTCTCACTCACTGGAGTCCCCGGGTCTGTATATGTTTGCAGTGGTATGTAGGATGCAGTATCATCATGTCTGAGAGGCTTGACTTTATGAGTTAATATTACACATAGGGGGTCATTCTGACTCTCGCCGGGCGCGGTCACCGCGCGCCCGGCGGGAGCCGCCAAAATACCGTACCGCGGTCGGAAGACCGCAGCGGGTATTTTGAGTTTTCCCCTGGGCTGGCGGGCGGCCTTCAAAAGGCCGCCCGCCAGCCCAGGGGAAAACGACCTTCCCACCATGAAGCCGGCTCGTAATCGAGCCGGCGGAGTGGGAAGGTGCGACGGGTGCCACTGCACCCGTCGCGTATTTCACTGTCTGCTATGCAGACAGTGAAATACAAGCGTGGCCCTCTTACGGGGCCCCTGCAGTGCCCATGCCATTGGCATGGGCACTGCAGGGGCCCCCAGGGACCCCGCGACACCCCCTACCGCCATCCTGTTCCTGGCGGGCGAACCGCCAGGAACAGGATGGTGGTAGGGGGTGTCAGAATCCCCAAGGCGGCGCAGCATGCTGCGCCGCCTTGGAGGATTCTGACGGGCAGCGGAAAACCGGCGGGAGACCGCCGGTTTTCCTGCACTGACCGCGGCCAAAGCACCGCGGTCAGAATGCCCTAAGGGGCACCGCCAGGTTGTTGGCGGTGCTCCCGTGGTCGGTGGCCCTGGCGGCCACCGGCCGCCAGGGTCAGAATGACCCCCATAGTGTTTGTATTTGAAAGTGTTGTACAGTGCACAGACATTGAGCACATTTCTCCCTTCCATGCCTTACAGGTGGACCTGCACCCTACACTATCGGAGGGGTGGCTCGATTTGGGGACCCAGACATCTCCAGTAAGTGTTGATATTTCTGTTCTGTGTTGTGTTTGCTGATGATGTGCGATTGACTCCTGTGTGTTGGACACATAGCAAGGTGTGATGCGCTGGTCAATGATTGGTTTTGTTCCTTGAGTGGAGTATCATTTTTTCCCCATCTTAGAGTAGGCCAATCATTAGCGTATTGTCATAATTTGGGATTGTAGGTCAGTCCTGTAGGCACGGCAATGTGAATAGGGATGAGTCATGTGGATAAAACTTAAAATCAGAAAATGTAGCAGTGGACCATATTAGTGATTTAGTCAGCAAGTCAGACCCTGATTTTCCCAGAATAGGGATGACAAAGTCTTACCCACAGACCTCAGCTTCCCTATTCACTAATTAACATGTTTGACTGTATGTTTAACTTCCTAGCAGCATGTAGCTCCACATGTTGTGCTGCGAGTATGAGGCACTTGAGTACAATGGCCTAGGTGTTCATGCAGCTCATGACCAGAGGTGTTCTTTCATCTATCTGCTTGTTGTAAGTCATGGGTTACTGGTAGGAAATGATGTTGACAATGGTCTGCATTTCCAAAGATAAGTGTTGATGGGATTATCCAAGGTTTGGGTGTATCCTAGTTGGACTTCCTCCTTACCTGTGGTGTGCTGGCCAAACCCATGTACAGCTGTCCAAAGCTTCCTGGGTGTCCTTGTTCTTTGGAATTATTTGTTGCTAGTCCGCCCCCCACCCCCCACACCCCCAGACATTAGATGTATTGTCTGATTTACTTCTGGAGCCATTTCACACAATGAAGTACCTAATGTTTGGTTTTCTATTTGTCTTAACAGCTGCCAATATGACTCCCATCCAGATTCAAGAGTTTCAGGGCAGGGCGATGTGTTACCGCCACATTCTGGATGTGGAGTCTGGGTTCCGCAACATGGCAAGGTGTTATCGCCATGAAAGAGCCTCTGGAGTGTGGAGGGCATTTGCCCAAGGGGGCCCTTCCGTGTTCACCACAGCCACCACCACCAGCAGCACCACCACCACCCAGGTAGCACCAACCTTTGCTGGACCGTCAACATCCACAGCTCCAGGACCTGTCACAGCATCACCTGCACCTTCTCCTACAGACATGGCACCGACAAGGGCCCATACTTCCTCCACTGGCACCCAGACCACTGCTGCTGCAGTCATAGACCCTGCAGCTTTTCACCAGTTGCAACAGAACTTGGACCATGTGTTGCGGAAAATGACCAGGCTGCAGCAGGAGGTGGCACAAGTGAATCGGAGGGTGCGTGCCATCAAAAAGACCCTGCAGAGGGCCAACTTGTAGAGCTTATACTCAGCCATGATTCCCTCCCCTCCCTCCTCTTTCCTGGTTATTTAAAGTAGTGGGTTTAGGGGGCTTAGTGTTAGGATAGTATAGGCTGTTAGTTTATTTAGTAGTAGTGGGTGAGGGAGTGGGGGTATCATACTTTTTAAAACTGTATTTTATCATGTGTGAGGGTGGGTGGGTTTTGGATGATGTTGGGGTTTTGCAGTTTAAAAAAAAAATAATAATAATATAAAAACAAAATCCCCAAAAATATATATTTGTTTAGTATAAGATAGTATGTGTTTAGGTTAGTATATGTTGTCCTCCAAGTGTCCCGTCTTATAAGGTGGGTGGGGGGTTGATGTTTAGATCGTTTCGTTAAATGTGATAAGTAAGTTGAGCTTAGGTTAGGTATGGACAGTTGTGGATAATGTGTAGTTAGAGTAGTTTAGGTTAGGTCTGGTGTTTCCCCTGGTTTTAGCTTCTGTTTTTACTGTTTAATAAATATCTAGGTAATCCTTTACAGTATGTGCCAAATGCTTGTAGATCAGGGCCTTGGCATGAGTGAACAGTGTCTCTTTTGTATTAGCTTTTGTGTCCCATGCTGCAACGAAATCCCAAATGAGATGTTACATTGGCAGCTACACCAAAGCTACTTAGCTAAGATTCGGCCTTTCATTGCACCCACCACTCATGGTTACTATGGTTCCCAAAGTGTGGTTAATTTGTGCTGTATGTTTTCAATGTCACATACTTTGCTACCAGATTTGGTTTTGAGGACACTCTGTTAAGTCTGCCTGCAGCCTGATGTCCAAGCGAATCCTTATAAGGTGAGTGGTAGTATGCTCTCATGTAGTATGGTATACATAACTCACACCTGTCATTTGTTACAATGTTCAGCCCGGTGACTTATTTGTATGGAAACTCATACACATCTATTCATGCTGTATGGTGTGTGTTAGGTAAAAATTGGGGCAAATGTCACATACGTAAGTTTTGGCTTGCAGAAAAAATTGAAGGCACTATTTTCTGGCTTAGACATCCCTTGAGGAAGCATTGTTCTGTCCAACACAGCATTATGGTGTATAGTTTCTATTTTCCGCTGAAATAACCCTCAGGAAGGGCAGATGATGGTACAATCCAGACCACTGTGCATAGTTATCAGCCAACATTCGTTCAGGTCAGGTGTATTGACAATCAATAATCATTGACCTGAGGTAAACATCACTGATGGCCATCACGGTTGATGTGTCACATTACACAGAGACAAAGTTGTTGTGTAAGTGCTATTTATTTTAAAGTGCTGTAGTGCTATATGTACATTGTCCATGATTGTGAGTCCATTAGTGTGACATCTTCCATTGTGATCTTACACAAGTGCAAAAGGACATGTCATTGGACATGCTGGGGCCAAGTGTCAGACAGTGCAGAGGAACAGGATTTGCCAATGAGGTAGTGAGAGACAATCACAGGGCAGGGTGACAAGATTAACTGTGGGCTGAAGAACAGTGCTTGAGTGCAGTTGTTGCAAGACTGACATGTTACAAAGCACAGGACCTTGGAAATAGGTGGCCATGTGGCAGGGACTAGTGCTACCGGGTATTCTTAAGTGAAGGTGATGTGTTCCACGTCTTCATCTTCTGATGTGTGTGTTGTCTCCTCTGCCCTTGGTGGTGGTGGTTGTGAAGGGGCAACACATACCTCAGTGTTTGAAGACGTAGAGTCAGACATTCCGGTAGCTGCCAACTGTGGGGCTCTTAAGGGCAGTACTGCAGCAAGGAGGAATTGCTGGTTCTCAAGAATAGCATCCACATCACGGTGGTAGGCAGTTAGGTCGGCCCTGAGGGGTTCAATATTGCATTTGTGCACGCGTTAACAGGATTTTTGTTCTAGGTGTTGGGTCAACTCTATTACAGCTGTGCTGATTTCCTTCAACCTTTTTTCAAGTTCCTTCAAGATTGTTGTTCGCCTTGCATAGCTGCTGCCTGTTGTTCAGTTGACATCATGCACGAACGCACCCCCACGAGGCTGGCTGCCATAGTTTGCATCCCCACCCGCGCCTCCTTGGCCAGCTCCCACTGTACTCCAACTACACTTCTCCCAAAGCTGGTGCCAGGGTCGTCAGAGTCCTCAACTGTGTTGGAGCTGGCAGGTCGTACAATTGGGGTGGTGGGTGGGTCCTCTGTGATGGCTGCTAGTTCTGTGCTCCTCCTTGTGACTGAAGGTGGGGTCTGGAGGGTTCCAAGGACATCTTGGAGGGTCTGCTGGCTGATGTTTGTCAGTCCGTCATCCATGTCATCAGGATAGTCCTGGACATGCATATCCGCAGGAGAGTCATCGTCTTCTGCAATGAGATATGGTACAATTAGTGTGTCTGTGTTGTGGCATTTGTAATGTGACATGCCTGCCTTCCGATTATTTTTTCTTTGTGATCTTGGTTCCTGTTCATTGTTCCTGTCTTTAATATTAGCATTCTCCCAGGTCTATGCCCCACCTGCATGTCACATGTATTGTGGTCAGTTTGTGGACTTGTCATTATCACATTCTCTAGGTGTTGGTTCTGGCAAAATTGTGAATTGCCACCTTCTTGTCCTACTCAACCCTCCTTCCATTCTCATGGTGAGGCATTTCACTGGCTGTGGCTGTTCTGATGGCACTAGCACCACACAACAATCTGGAACTGCCCCAGTCTCTGATCTTTCACATCCACCCATATGTTGTTGAGATCTAGCATATACTATGTATAGCATTGGTATGGCACGATATGGAAGTCAGCATTGGTAATGTGTACTTCTGATGTTATGGAATGTGTGGTACATTGGATTGAACTGATTGCCCTAGCAGTGTTCCATTTCCTCCTCTGACTGTGTGGGTGTATTTCTGTAACCAGTTACATGGGTCTTCCCCCTCAATGCTGTTGTCTGAGCAGTATGACATTTGGGATGTTGCATAGTGTCATTGGAGCTATTGTGACCCAGGCACACGGTGGACCCTGACATATGCAGCATGGGTGTGACATTAGTGTTGTGTACCTCCTAATGTTTATGACAGTGGCTGATGTTTGTAGCAACTATGGACAATCACATTTGACAGGATTGGAACATTTGTATTGATTTCAGGGGATTGATAACGTTGTCATCCTGAACCCTCTATTTTGGGTGTGTTTGATTCATGGGGACGTTACTGCCATTGGCTACTTGACCTGCACACACAGCAGAGGTGGTAGTGGCAACTGTTGTCTATGTTACATTCCACTTGCAGATATGGCCAGAGGTTGTTAATTGGGCCCTAGTTAATGTGGGGAGAATACCAGCTGACATTGTACCCTACCCTCCTGGCCTGGCTTTACCTTTCCAACATCCTTGGCAGGGCAGCATACCCCCATGCAAAGGTTCTTGGTGTAGTGTAGTATTGTGCCCCAGGTTTCCTCTGTACAGCCCATGCCCTCGTGCCGTGCCCCTTTACCCATGCCACTCCCTGAATATCATGGCTTACATGCATTGTGTAGTAGGTATGTCCACCCCATCTTACTGTTAACGTTGTGCATTTTTAATTCCCCTTGCGACTTACCCTGCATGTGTGTTGTCTCCTGGTAGTCTGCGCTGTCCTGTCCTTGAATCCCTGTGACGATCTCCTCAGGGATGACGGCTGCGACCATCTCCTCCATGTGCGCCAGGGCCTCCTGCGGTGCTGGACTCCCACCTCCAGTCTGCAGTGCTGCCTTCCTGTTCCTGGCCATCTTTTCCTTGCATCAAGAAACAAAAGACGGGGGACCGGGAGGTTAATGGTCCAATGTACAGTCTCCCTAATGAAGTGGATAGAAATTAAAGGTACACTGTTCCAATAATTAGGGCTATGAAGGGCCTAATATTGACAGGAGCAAGAACCCTCAAGCATCACATTGGATGGCTGGCTTCATCATCGGGACAGCTCCTCGTTAGGCCGGTGCTGCAATGCCTAACGGGCTCCCCGAAGAGGGGGCTCTTAACCGTATTTGTTCAAAGCGGTGAAGTTTCAAACAATGAAGGAGAGTATAGAAATATTAAAATTGGTTATCCATCAAAAGATATAAATTATAAATTTTAATACAATTGATAAGATGGAGACCAAGATTAAAAACCGAAGGAGGGAGTCTAGAAATGAGTTGTAATGCTCACATACTCCCAACAATAACACAAGAGGATAGAGCCTTTTATGGTGCCTCTGGTCAGGTCTACATGTTTCGCGTCTGGTGGTCCAGCCGGATCCAATGACGCTTCATCAGGACCAACAAGAATTATAACTTCTCCAAAAATGATTTTAACTATGAGCCCAACTAGGGGAATAAAAGCAAAAACAGTCACTTACTTAGTATGTTTATGCTATGTCAAAAAAGGTCGCCCATCCCCGGTAGTCGGAAAGGCTCCTTAGAATCACCTGTCAGGAACTGGAACTGACAATTCGTGTGTTGCCGTTCGTAGGTTGTTTAACCTGCCCGCCTGACAGCGTCCTTTTAGACATAGGCGACCTTTTTTGACATAGCATAAACATACTAAGTAAGTGACTGTTTTTGCTTTTATTCCCCTAGTTGGGCTCATAGTTAAAATCATTTTTGGAGAAGTTATAATTCTTGTTGGTCCTGATGAAGCGTCATTGGATCCGGCTGGACCACCAGACGCGAAACATGTAGACCTGACCAGAGGCACCATAAAAGGCTCTATCCTCTTGTGTTATTGTTGGGAGTATGTGAGCATTACAACTCATTTCTAGACTCCCTCCTTCGGTTTTTAATCTTGGTCTCCATCTTATCAATTGTATTAAAATTTATAATTTATATCTTTTGATGGATAACCAATTTTAATATTTCTATACTCTCCTTCATTGTTTGAAACTTCACCGCTTTGAACAAATACGGTTAAGAGCCCCCTCTTCGGGGAGCCCGTTAGGCATTGCAGCACCGGCCTAACGAGGAGCTGTCCCGATGATGAAGCCAGCCATCCAATGTGATGCTTGAGGGTTCTTGCTCCTGTCAATATTAGGCCCTTCATAGCCCTAATTATTGGAACAGTGTACCTTTAATTTCTATCCATCTTTTCCTTGCCCCTGCGCTTGCAGTCATGCCATCGTTTCTTGCACTCAATGACTGTTCTCCGTACTTCTGCCACACTGTTGATCTTGTCAACAATTTGTTGCCATATTGCCTCTCTCCTATTAATTGGCAACTTTGAGGTGACAAACAGTTGGTGCTGGTGTTCCGTCACCTCTTTCACCAGAATTTCCTGCTCCTCTGCACTGAAGCGACACTTTCTTTTCTTCTTTTCCCTCTCCTGGGTCTTCTGTGGGTCCTCCTGGCTGGTTCCTGGTCTATTGTCATCTTCCTGGGGTCTGTGCAAGCATCTGGGATCCATTTTGGCTCTCCTTAGCACATATTACTGTGTTTGCGCCGCTTTTTGATGCAATTGCAACATTGTAAACCGGCTCACAGTCATTTTCGCCGCGTTAACGTCGTTTTCCTTTACGACGTGACGCATTGGTTTGAGTAAAAAAAAAATGACTCACACCTGTGGTTTGCGCCACCGTGCGTCAAAATATAAATTTGACGCCTGCATGGTGCACAGAAATGGCGTTAGCCGCAGTAAAGTTTTTGACGCAAAACTGCATTGGCGCAGTTTTGCATCAAAAATTATAATTATGGGCCACAGTTGTATTTTGTAAGTTTGTGCCACTTTTGCGTCAAAAAGCAGCACGAATACGGCGCTAAAAAAGTATAAATATGGGCCATAGTCTCAATGTGCTTATGGCTGAAGTCGTACTGATTTACTTGAATGCCATTGGTATTAAAAGATGCAGAATATGGGGCATATGTTCCATGGTATTAGGTGGTCATAAAGCCTGCGACTTGCAATATCATAGTGTTTACAACCCTAAAATATCTTTTCACTATTTCCAGAAGCCCTTTTATGTGTCAGAAAAGTCCTTTGCGACCCTGTCCGAATTGCAAATAGAGGGGGCATTTAAGGGTCGTTCATCTCCTATCTGCAATGCAGCTGCGAGCTATTGATCAGATAGAATTACCTCAAATGGGGTAGTATCTAATTCTCAGAGGCTGAAGCTGTCTCCGTGGGACATCTTTCGCTATAGAAAACATGACGGTGTCTTTGTGGGGAGCAGGCAGTGCACTGCGAGCTCCCTTCAATCCATCCACAATTGTTTTTAAAGCAGCACTAGTGCCTTTAATTCATATGGACTGGTTCAAAAAAAAATTCCTCTTTGGAAATGGAAATGCAGGGATGGATGTCTACTGCCCCTTTCCAGCCTCCGTCAGCCTGCGACACTACATTTACAGCCAATCACAGGGAGTTTTAATTGCTACTTACCTAATATTCATCGGGCAGATCATTTTACACCCCCTTCCGAATGTACAATTTACGATGTGATCCATTAGTTCATAGGTCTCAGTGCTAATTGTGATCCCATTCCCAAATCAGTCATTATGCAACTTGCACATCCCAGGTTTGCCTTTGGGAACAACACATCAGGCCCATGGTGTTCCTACGTAGGAGACAGCCGAAAATAGCAATACTCCAGGAAACGCACCACATCCATTGGGGAGGCTTATATTGGTAATCTTCTTTTAACTCCTCAGCTTAAGTAGTATTATTGTGGGTAAACCAAAAAATCCTGCCATGTGAGTCAGATATCATTAATAAAGCAAATGGAAGGCATGTGGGAGTCATAGGTAGACTACACAGCAAACTAGTCCTTCTTAAAACCTATGCACCTAACATTGATTGACTGTTTGAATGAGAAATTTGCAAATTGCACTGTACCTGGGAACAGTGTGTCCTGATGCTGAATAGAAAGAAAATTCTAGTTTACTTGGAAGAAAACTGAGGGCATGGCTTCTGCGCCATTCAAGTTGGTGGCATCCCCATGAGCCTTCAGCGCATTACAGGGCTACTTTATCTTTAAAAGCCACTCTGTAGAGGCGCGCTGCCATCCCTGAAATGTCTCTGGACTCTGTTTTCACTCGGATGTCTGGAAGCCCATGACTCTCTCCCTTCAGAGTGTTCTGGCAATCCTGGTGCTGCGGCAGTGATGTTTCTGGTAAAGAGCGGGTGGCAGACATTTTGTATGCATGCCGTCCAGTTTAGGAATGTATTATATGCCTCTTGACTTACTTCTTCCATAAAACTGGCCACATGTTGACTCTTTTAAGACCAGTCCTTTAGGCCCTTTTCCTATTGCCTACTATTACCCAGTGCTGAGGCAGTGAATAACTGGAAAAACCATGGGTGGCCGCCATTTTGTATGAGTGTTGCCGCCTGTTGAAATATATCTTGTGCCTCTTGCCCTGTTTTTGACTGGCCATATATCATCTCTCTTAGGGGCTGCTCTCCAGCCCTACTAGTACTGCATGGTATGACCTGGTGTTGAGATGGTTCCCTCTTGAAATGGCAAGGGCAGTCGCTATTTTGTAAGCGCGTCACCCGCTTTTGAACTATATTATGTGCTTCTCACATTGCTACTTCTTTAGACTGACCACATGTTAATTCTCTTCAGGGCAACCCTCCAGGCCCTGTTTCTCACTTATCAACTTTAGGGTTGCCCTATAAGCCCTGCCTTAAGTTCCTCCTATGATCCGGAGCAGAGGCGGTGACTTCTGGAAATACTGTGACTTGACCAAATAACATTCATACCTGGTACTGACATGTGAACTATTCTTTTAATGTCACTATAAGGTCATCTATTACCTAACAATAAGGTGCCTGGCACTCATTTTCCATCAACGTACAGCACTCCAGTCATTATTTTGTTATTGTGCAGTACAAAAGTCACTTATTCATCATTGTAAGGCACGCTGCACAAAGATGCCCAGTGACCTTCTTACCTCTGCTAAAGCCTCCTCATCTAGGACTAAGCCCAAACGGGTGAAAAATGACCCTACATTGCCTATTATGTCATCTCATAGTCCAGTTTTGGACACTATTCTTGACTAAGTGAGAGGCTTAAAACCTTCTTATGTGTGCCATCAATGAAAAACTTCAAGAAATTCAGGACCTCTGGATTGTTTTGGAGGATAAAATGGTTGAAATGGCGAACTGGTTCAGTTCTCTGCAAGATGTGGCTACTAAAATTCCTTTCCTTGAACAGGAAATCCTAAAACTCAAACTACATACAGAAGACCTTGAAAACAGATATCAATGCCATAACTTTCACTTATATATGGTCTTCTGAATGATCTCAAGGGCCCTGACCTACTTGCATTCCTGAAGAGATTTCTCCCCAATCTTCTTGGACTCCCTACTTCCTCTCAACATCCAGGGAGGACATTGTCTAGGCCGGACTCATCCTCTTTCTTTTAAACCTAGATGAATATTTATGCTATTTCTTGGCTATACAGACCTTTTACATGCCCTGAAAGCTGCCAAGAAAAAATGGTGTCTTGTCTGGCCATAATATATTTATCTCTCATGACATTTCTAATGCAACAAATGCCATACGAAAAGAGTTCCTTGTTTTAAGACCTCAAGTGAGACAGATGAATGTACCGTACTGCATCCTCTATCCCTGCATATGCAAAATTACCTATGAAGGCACCACAAGATCTCTTGATGATCCTGTTAAGGTGTTTCTTCAAAGTATTACATTTCATGCTATGGACACTAAAGTTTGGAACTCTAAAGAATTTTTGGCTTGCGCTTGTGCTGTTTCTCTTATCTACTGTCTTGAATACATGGTTTCTGGTTTTATAATTATATTCATTTTCTCTATGCTGTTGTCCTTGATATGGTGTCAACAGGTTCATGTTCTTCCTCAAAATGTCTCTTTTCAAATCTGGATTCTTATCTTTGGTCTGTACCACCTTCTACTTTTCTTTATCTTCTTTCTCCCTTACGTCCTGTTTCTCTTTGTCCTTTTACTATATGAGTGTTTCTAAGTCATCTGCTATGATTATGTCACTTCAGTCATGCTTCATGTTGTTTTCCATATATGGTATCATTTTGTTTCCCTTTCTGTTTTTGCAGCTTGTCACCCAGGTTCCTGTACTCTTATCCTTGTGTATCCAATATGTTTAACATTGTTTTGTGGAACGTCCATGGACTTGGGCATCCGGTAAAAGAAAAACAGTACTTTCTCATTTATCTAAGCTTAACTGCCAAATTGCCTTTTTACAGGAAATGCACTGTATTGATGTAGAATCAGTTAAACTAAAACACCAATGGGCTGGTCAGGTGTTGTTTTCCCCAGCTATTAATCACAAGGGTGGTGCTGCAATTCTCTGTTATAAAGCATTGAAAGACCAAGGCCCATATTTATACTTTTTTAGCACCGCATTTGTGCCACTTTTTGATGCAAAAGCGGCGCACACTTACAAAATACAATAGTAATTTGTAAGTGTGCACCGCTTTTGCGTCAAAAAATGACACAAATGTGGCATTAAAAAGGTAGAAATATGGGCCCAAGTTTTATCCACTGAATGTGAAAATAAAAGTCGATGGGTGTTGGTTGATGCCATCATTCATAATAAACAAGTCTCCTTGTTTAACATTTATTGCCCAGTTAAACCTAAACCAGATTTTTGGTGTACTCTTAAAGGAAAACTTGCTAATATTGAAACTCCTAATATTGCTGTGCCAGGAGACTTTAACCAATGGTTGGATCCCATTTGAAATAGATAGTCTAAATGTAAATTTAACCCAGACAAATCTCATAAGGATTCTACTCGGTCATTTCTTCATGACCATTGTTTGATGTTTGGAAAACATTTAGGGCCTGATTACAACTTTGGAGGAGGGTGTTAATCTGTCCCAAATGTGACAGATATGCTGCCCACCGTATTACCAGTTCAATAGAATATAATGGACTCGTAATACGGCGAGTGGTATATCCGTCACATTTGGGACGGATTAACACCCTCCTCCAAAGTTGTAATCAGGCCCTTAATCCTGATAAGTTTGAAATTGCATTTTTCTCTAATGTACATCAGACAATGTCCAGAATTTATAATATTTTGGTAATTAAACCTTACTCCCCTCTATACAGTCATCTGAAATAGGTTCCATTTTTATCTCAGGCCATGTACCAGTAATGAAATCCTTAAATTTGACTAATACTGATTGGCAGATGTAAATGTAGCTGTTCCCTATTATCTGATACACATTTTATATGAGGCTACCACTTTCATTCAATATTTTTTTCAATTCAGCCATTTGGAATGATTCCAAAGTCTCATTTAGAGTGCTCACTATAGCTATTCTGCTCCCCAAAAAGTTGCATCCTCAAGGAGCAGGTCCTTGTGCCAGGTCCCCCTTTGCATCATCTCTGGCATAGCTGCCAGTGCATTGCCTACCGCTGACCCATGTCTCTTCCCAATGCACCTCTCCTGCTCTGTGTGCTCTTCCATTCTGTACTGTTAGTGCTTGTTTTTCTCTTTGTCATTTACTATTGTAATTTACTGTTGTAACTGTTAGGCCCTTGAAAGTGCTTTGCTTCTCCATTCCTCTGTCACTTACGTGTATAGTCATCACTGTAACTGTTAACCCCTTGTGGATACTTTGTTTCTCCTATCCTTACATGTATAGTCTCCATTGTATTCAACATTGTATTGTATTTTCATTGTTAGCCTTTGGCAGTTCTTTGTTGTTTTTGCTGCAGCTCCATTTTCCTGCCACTCCCTTCCTGCCCACTTCTCGACACCCCCAACCTGCTCACTGCCATCCTCGCCCCTTCCTCCCCCAGGACCAACTTAATGGAGGCTGCAGCGTGGCTGCTCAGTGGGCACGTGCAGCGGGCATGCTGCCAGTGTGCCAGAGGCAAACCAAAGACCAGCTTGTCAGCACCCATCAATGCCTGGACTGAGCCCAGCGCCCAGAACCCTGGCCCTCCTTCCACCCACGGTACTCCTCTACTGAGCTCCAAGCCCTGGACCCCAGTTGTGACAACCCCTGCAACTTCTCCACGGTACAACCAAACGACCTTTGGCCTGCTGACATTGCCACTTCTCCTGCAACGCAGACCATCCGCCCACGCAGGAACCACTGCCACATACCCCTAAAAGAGCTTGAGCGATCCAGACCCTCTTCAGTGCACTCAGCTCAATGCCAAATCCCTCTGTAAATATGCCACAGATATCTGAGACACCATCACTACCCTTGCCCCGACATACTCTTCATAATGAGACGTGGCTCAGCCCCCCTCAAGTCCAGACATGGGCCCGCTACATCGAACCGCTACAAGATGATACACCAAGACTGCATAAACAAACAAGGGGGTGGCATTGCCATCATCCACAAGGAAACCATCTGATATCACCACCGAGGATGACCCCTCACCTATCGTGAACACCTCAGCTTCCAACTTTTAACCAATGCTGAGATGACCATCAGATGCACTCTCGCCTTCTGACCCCTGGCACTGACCACATTCAGCAACACCAATGCCAACTTCATTGCTCGCCTAAGCCATCGACTCCAAACACTACATCCTACTCACTGACCTCAACTTCCACCTCAACAACACCAACAAAACCAACACCACCAGCCTCTTAGAGAGCATAAACTAAACAACATTGGCCTCACTCAGCTGTTCACTAACCCCACTCACAAAGCAGGACACAGACTGTTCCTGATCTTTGCATCCAGTGTCAGAGTCAAATATAGCCACACCACAGAACTCACCTGGTCCGAACACTCCATTGTTTAGTTTGCCATCGCAGGCACCCAGGTCAGCACCACCAACCCCCCAAGCACATCCCACCAAAGCTGCAGCAAAATGATGGAGACCCAGTAGATGCAGGCCCTCAGCACCATTCAGCCAGAAGCCATACCAGACCTAGAGCAGGCCGTCCTAAACTTTGCCACCTGGATCACCAAATGTGCTGACAGAGCCGCTCTAATGAAGCCAGCCAAAACAAACAAAGCCTCAAAACAAGCCAGCTGGTATACCCCAGAACTCAGACCCATAAAGTACAACTGAAAATGACTAGAGAAACAATAGTGCACCACCAAAAATACCTCTGACTGATCTGCCTACAAATCAGCCCTCAAAAACTACTACCAATGCCACAAGGAGTCTAAGAGAAAAGCCCTCATGAATTGCATCGAAACCAGCATCAACCGCACAATGGAACTCTTCAACATAGTCAACTAATTCTTCAGCCCTTCAGCCACAGAGAACACTATGAACTTATCTAAATTGAAATTTAATGATGGTAAGGTATGATTGTAGGTAATGGCCCTCCTGCTCTTCCTTTATCTTCCTATTCAGAGGCTTTTAGTAGCCTCCCTCCTCCTAAGACTCATATCAAGAGCATTGGTTTTTGGCTTGAGCCTCGTCTTACTATGGAAATTAAGTCTAAAAAGATCTCGTCTATGTGCTTTGGCCTTTTGAGATCTCTTAGGAAGATTTTGAATCTTCTTCCACCCAGGGCAAAAAGAATCCTCGTCCAGGCACTGATTCTTTCCCGCCTCGACTATGGCAATTCTTTGTTCCTTGGTTCTCCAGACTACGTGATACGGAAACTTCAAGTTGTGCAGAATGCTGATGCTAGACTGCTTACTAATCTATCTAGGCATCTGTTTGCCAAACCAGCACTGGCAACACTTCATTGGTTGCCTATAAAACAACGTATTCAATTTAAATCCTTATGCCTGGTCCATAAAGCCCTACATGACTGGGGTCCTTTTTTTCTCAGACATTCTCTTTCCATCTATGCTCCTGCCAGACTCCTGCGTTCATCTATCTCCCGACAAGTCTATATTGCACGATTTAAGAGATCTTAGGGAGGTAACTCTTTCACTGTGAAAGCTGCTCGCCAATGGAACTCCCTTCCTCTAGAGCTTCGACACGAGTCTTCGGAGCGCTTATTTAGGAAGAAGTTAAAAACAATAATTTTTGCTGTCAACTGTCTCACATAATTCTCCGTTTCTTGCCTGTCCTTCTTGGGAGCCTTCACTTATCTCAATGCTGGGACGCCCTAGGGTAGCTACGTGCTTTACAAATTCATAGACTCAAACTCAAACTCAAAACTATCTGCCCTTCCTAGGAACTCTGTGACACCCTATATGACTGTTTCCACAAGTAGATAGCCACTATGTACAACATCCTTGACCCCAACCCACTGAGGTCAACCTCAACAACCTTGACCGACCTGCACACACCAACCAAGCAATCACAACTTGGACCCCGCTCACCACTTAGACCATCGCAACCATCATGACCTCCATCCACTCTGGGTAACCACCGACCCTAAACGTATAACAGTTTTTCAGTGGGCTTCCTAAACATCCAACGCTTTCACATTTATTTGAGCACTTAGAGGCTGACATTACGCCCCAAGAGATTTTAGACTTAATCAAATCCATGAGAAGAGCTAAGGCACCTTGTCCGGATGGATTCTCTATTTAACTCATTTCCATCCTTTCTGCATTTTTTGCCCTTAAATTATTAGAACTCCAAAGCAACTGACTCTTTGTTAGAAGTCTTGATTGTTCTTATCCCCAAACCTGATAAGGACCCCACCCTTTGAAAAAATGATCAACACATTTCATTGATCAACCACGATTGCAACATTTATGCCAAAATTCTAGCATCCTGTCTTAAAACTGTTGTACCACTTATCAGTCTAGCTTTATTAAGGGCAGACTTGCCACAGACAATGTCAGGATGTCACTAACATTCTTTCACAGACTGGAAAGAGCAATGTCACGTTATACTTTAATATTTCTGGATAGACACATTGGCCCTCATTATGTCCTTGGCGGGCGGCTGAAGCCACCTGCCAAGATCGGACCGCAGGGCGGGCGCCAATGCGGCCGCACCCCCGCCGCGGCCATTTGGAGATCCCTGCTGGGCCGGCGGGCAGAAACCTAGTTTCCGCCCGCCGGCCCAGCGGGGATCTCGGCTGCAACACAGGAGCCGGCTCCAAATGGAGCCGGCGGTGTTGCGGCCGTGCGACGGGTACAGTTGCATCCGTCGCGCTTTTCACTGTCTGCATAGCAGACAGTGAAAAGCCACACGGGCCCTGTCAGGGGGCCCTGCACTGCCCATGCCAGTTGCATGGGCAGTGCAGGGGCCCCCAGGGGCCCCGCGACTCCCCATACAGCCAGCCTTTTCCTGGTGGTTCCATCCGCCAGGAAATGGCTGGCGGTAGGGGGACTCGTAATCCCTAGCAGCGCTGCCCTGGCAGATTACTACCGCCGGGGCCATTGTGGCGGGAATCCGCCGGCCCCGGCAGTGCGACCACGGCGCTTCCGCCGCGGTCGTAATGACCTGCGAAGCACCGCCATCCTGTTGGCGCTGCTTCCGTCATAACAGCCCAGCAGTCTTGTACCGCCAGGGTAGTAATGAGGGCCTTAATGTTTCTAAAATGAAAATTTACCATTGAACTCCTTTTGCTATCAATATATGTTCGCTATTACTAATTTTATGTGGTGTCCCTCCAGAATTAAATATTTTAGTGTTTGGTTTTCCTATAACATATCTAACACACTTAAACACAATTTTGCAACATTAAAATCTAATGTACAAACCTTACTTTCCAAACATTCTCCTTTACGTTTGGAATGGTGGGGCAGATTTGATATCATTAAAATGATGATTGTACCTTATGCTCCTTATAAAATGTCTATGCTACCCTTTAAGATCCATAATTATTATTTTGTACAAATTGATTCCATCTGTACAAAATTCTAATGGAACAATAAGCATCCTCTTATTGCTCTATTTAAACGTAAGCACCGAAAACTAAAGTTGGCATGCGCTTTCCAGATTTTAAACTTTACCACTCCACCTTTTTAATTCAGATTTTTTTGCCCTGTTTAATGATTTTCAAGACTCGCCCACACCTTGATGGATTACATTCAAACAATCCTCACTGAATAGTTTCTCATTCAGAGATATCATCCATATGTCTAATTGCACTTTTATCTCTAAAAATCCCATTTTAAAATATTGACAGCATTTATTACACACATTATTTTCTTGATTTTTACCAATGATTTCTATCCTCGTCACTTTGATACAATAAATTTAATAAATTTTGTGATGTCTTTTTACTACAAACTACAAACACTGGAAGGCAAAGGGTATCATGTTTGTTCACCAGCCTGTTATAAACACTTCTATCATACCATTTTTCTAAATTACAAAAACAGGGTCAATTACCTAACTCCTTTCTAAAAGAATATGAATTAATTTCCTCTCCTCCCCATTTCTTCTTTCTCATTCACCAATTTCCTCCTTCCAATGTCACACTCATGCCTCCAACACCTTTGGATATGATTCTTCAGGACTCTAGTTCCAAACCTGGTTATATATGTAGGACATTGCTGTCACCTACTTGTGTTAGAACTAAGGGCCTCATTTACGAGGCCTGTAGAGCAGGGTGGAGCAGCAAGTGCCTTGCTGCGCCACCCTGCGCCACTGGGAAAGGGTAGAAATGCACTGTTTCTATAACATTCAGTGCAATTCTGTCCTCTCCCCCTGCGCTGGCGCACAAATTGCTGCATAGTACCAATGCATGCACCCTTGCACCATGGTGCAAGGGTGACTACGTTGTGAGGATGATTGCTTTTATGCAGGAAGCGACACCTTCATGCACAAAAACAATCACAAGAGGTGTTTTCCTCTTTCTATGTGTACTGCATAAAGCAGCACACATAGAAAGAGGAAATAACTGGGAGAGATAAAGATATTTCTCCCCATTGCATCACTCTTATGCCACTCCTGAAGTGGCGTAGGAATCTGACGCATTCCCAGACTTGTAAATCTGGCAATGCGTCAGACTCCTCCAGGTTCCATGGGTGTTGCATGGGAACACTCCAAGCAACACCCATGGAACGCCCCTTTCACACAGTGTTATGTGTGAAAGGGGTCAATTTTACAGGGCCATGAAAAGCCATGCAAGGTGGCTTTGCGTAGTCTTGCAAATATGGGCTGGCACACTGTGTCACTAAAGCCTAAAAAAAATGATGCTCCGGTGGAGCAGTGTGCTGCTAGGACCTCGTAAATGAGGCTTTAAAAGTTCTCTTGTATTACTATGGGAAGCAGATCTATCAGTATCACTTCGTGTATAATTGTGGGACAGAATTTGGCTTAAAATATTCAATACATCTAAAGCTGCTTGTATAACTCAATCCCTATTTTTTGTTTACAAAAGTAATTTTACTACCCCAGAATGTATTTCTAAATCAAACCCATCTGCTTCCTCATTTTGTTGGTCATGCTCTACATGTAATGGTTCTCTAACACATATATTATATTATTGCTCTTATGTACGTAACATTTGGTAATCTATTTGGCCTAAATGTTTAATGGTTGTGATATACCACTTACTTTTCACAATGTTTTCCTATGTTTCTTAGCTCATAGTTTTGAACAAATAGCTCCTAAACTTCTGTTATTTGTGCTTTTAATTGCACTTGCTTTTAAAGTTATACTTTCTTGCTGGAAAGATGTTTCAAAACTTTCTATGGTAACATGGTGGAATTTTATATGTGATGAACATAACATTCATATGGTTTCTTCATTCATGTTACTGTCAGGGATTTTCAGAGAGTCTTGTCATTTGCCTCTACACTGAATGTTGAGTGGTCTTTGCCTTCAGTATACATTTCTACTGGCATCTCCTCGGGCGCACCGCACATGCACATTGGGGGATTGAGGTAGCATCCTATGCCCAGCAGTGTTTTAGAGGGTCTTATGCATCTCATAGGGATGTGTATGAGGGTCTAGGTATGACGCACACATCTTATTGGTAAATGTCAGTATCTAGGTATAGCACTGGATGGGCTGTTATGGCCTTTTATGCCTGAACATGTGCGATGGCTTGCTTTTACTTAACTCCTGCCACTACAGACTATTCTTCAAGCCCTGGGAGGGAGTGTCACTGATGACGAGACTCTACTTACGCTCTGTTGTGGCCGGCCGGATTCCTGCAGCCCCTTGAAGACTCAGCGGCTATCTCTGTTCACTCAGGGCAATAAATAACCCAGTTCATGAAGCTTTGATGCTTTGCATCATGGAAACCAGACTAGATGCATCGCATCCTGCCTGCACCTGATCGTGTTTCCATCGACTTCCCTTTCGATAAGTACCTTTTGTTTTGCTTGCTTGAGCCATTTGATTCTTTTGACTTATTTCCACTGCACATCTTGGTGGGATATTTTTACATCATTACTGGGTTGGCGGACTGCCAACTGTCTGCCTAAACAAACGTTGTAATGGTCTAAAAGAAACATTGTACACTGAAACATCAACACCCAAAGGGGTCAGTATTTCAGATGCTATAACCTGGCCCTATTTTGTGAACAGTTGCCAAGTGCCCCAATAAAGTTATGACTCTTTCCCAGCAGCTACATGCCCTTCAAAAGCCCTGGGGGGCTCCTGGTGGTGGTCTTCATGGTCCTGTGCACAGCCAGGCCCCAAAGCAAGTCTGGCCCCTGTGTCTCAGCTGGCGATCGGTCAGTTGGCTACTCCTCTAGCTGCCCTAGAATGCTATATTGATTTTTGGAAATTAAACGTCTTTTTTACATAATGCAGTCAACATTTCTTGAGTCACCCAGCAGCTTCCTCCGCTGCTGAGTCTAGGGTAGATTTTGTGTTATCTTATTTGTCAGGAGATGCTACCTCCTGGACAGCCCTATCCTTCATAGTTAAGACAACTTTGAGCAAGAGCTTTGGCACATTTTTTAACAAAGCACTACCACTCAGACTGTGGGGAGTGAGCTCCTGGTATTGCACCAGGACAACCAGGACTTTTTTAGTTATCCGGCTCACTTCAATCGGTTGGTGGTGGAGGCGAACTAGCCGAGAGGAAGAGGGCCTCATTGTTTTACTGGCAATTAAGGGATGAGCTTGAGGACATGTTAGCTCAGATAGTAGACAGACCCACAAACTGCGATGACCTTATTAATCTTGTGTTACAGTTGTATCATCGCCTCACAGAACATAGGAGTGAGAGAAAAAGAACTGAGACATAGCCCTTGGCCAGATTGAACTGCTTAAGACCTTCTGACTCCCCAGCCAAGCCTATGCAGATAGGTTCTGTGTGGGACCCTTAAACAAAGGAAGAAAAGAAGCAGCGGCAACAATGTAATCTATGTTTGTATTGTGGCACGGAAGGACATTTTGTGCAAGACTGTAATAATAAGCCCAAGAAAGCCTTGAAACATCCCCTGACAATGTGGAGAAGACTGCTCAAGCCACCACTACGCATCATGTCACTATGGATGTATCCTCGGTTTTTCCTGAGGTATCCTGTTTGACCATGTCTTTTGTGATTGACTCCGGGCTACGAGAATACGTCTGTAATTGGCAATTTGTGTGTATGCATAAAATCCCAATACAGTGCAAATTGAAACCCAAACAGGTACGGGCAGTAGATGGTTCCCTGTGTCCTCTATCCCCATCACACAACAGGCACTCAAAAGCAGAATGTGTTGCAAGGAGGGTCATGTAGAGGAACTGAACTTCGATGTTATTGATGCTCCACAGTATGGCATCATTTTAGGGCTCCTTTGGATGTGATTACACAATCCCTTAATAGACTGGGTACAGGGATCCCTTCACTTTATGTCAGACCATTGCAGGAAGAAATGCCTTTTCACCACCAGGGCTGCTTGTACCATACATATCGATGGGGTTATCCAATATATATGCTGAATATGGGGATGTCTTTAGTGAGCAAATGGACACAACCATTCTTAAACATTGTGATTTAGATTGTGAGCTAGATCTCAAGCCAGGGGGACAGCTACCATGTAGCCGTATTTACACTCTTAATGAGCCAGATACTCAACACCTGTGCCAATGCCTAGACAAACACCCGCTATTACTCCTGCTGCAGCACATACTCCAGGGGGGTATTCACTTTGATCAACTAGAGTCTACCATTCTATCCTACTGACTCCTTCATAGTACACAAGGCAGGATTTTGTGATCACGGAGACTTTAGCAGGTCTTCCCTCCTTTTAGCCAATATCTACGCTCTAAACACATACTCGCCTGATTGTTTCCAGGCACTACAGGCACGGATTGACCATATGGACCTTGAACACATAGGCCCTCATTATGACCCTGGTGGTCAGTGATAAAGTGGCGGTAATACTGCCAACAGGCCGGCGGTAACTACTGCCAAATTATGACCATGGTGGAAAGATCTCCGAAAGACAGCCAATGTACCACACCGACCGCCAGGGTGGAAACAACCATGGCGGTAGCCGCCTACAGCCAGGCGTAAGTCAAAGTTCCACCCACCATGTTATGACTACACAATCCGCCACCTTTTCCGGGGCAGTACCAACGCCATCAAAAGCCTGGCGGAAACACTGCACCGAAGTGAAAGGACTTACCATTTGAGACACAGGGAAGAACCACGCCACTATGAGACCCGAACTGCAAGTCTTTCCGATGATATTCTACAGTCTGCTCCACCACGAACACCAACGCCGATGAAGACGATGACGGTGAGTACAGCCACCTAGCACACAAGGGAGGGGGGGAAATGACAGTGACACACACACACCATCACACCCCAGACACACATGCTTTACACACAACCAGCTGCCCAAGAAAACAAGTTAATCCCTTTAAATCGGCTGAATAATGCAAGGACAACAGGAATTTACTAAAGTGATTGTAAGAAGATCAACACAGTATAAATAATAATTTTGTCAGTCCTACAGATATGTACAAATGTACAAAAAAGGGACACAAATCAGTTCTCAGATCGCGTGGGCCACATAGCCACAGGACAAAGTCCAAGGCCCCACTTGTCACACGCATCAATACGGAGAGAACACTGCAGGGGCATCAGTTGGCAAGTAGGCAGGCACCTCAGCTGGAAGAGGGGGGGCACCTCAGCCAGAAGCGAAAACAAGACCACTGGTTCTGGAGGGGGCAACATGCCCTGTGCTTGGTCCTGGGGAGTGATAGGCCACAGTGTCTCAAGTGGGTGTCTTCCCCACTGGTTCCGGAGTGAACAGGCCACACAGCAGCTCATGGAGGCAGGATCACATTGCGTACGCTGGCGGTGACGGCTGCACTGTGGTGGGGCTGGTTGTGGGAGGCTCCTGCACAGACCCTGCACCCTCCGATGGCTGCACTGTGGTGGTGCTGGTGGTGGGAGGCTCCTGCACAGCCCTACGCCCTCCGATGGCTGCACTGTGGTGGTGGTGGTGGGAGGCTCCTGCACAGCCCCTGCACCCTGCGATGTCTGCACAAGTACGGGTGGTGGTGGGGGCTCTGTGACAGCTTCTGGTGCAGTCTCCATCCCCTTCTTGCCTTCTGGTGCAGGCTCCTTCCCCTTCTTGCCTGCTGGTGCAGGCTCCTTCCCCTTTCAGATGGCAGATGCAGGCTCCGTCCCCTTATTGCCTGCTAGTGCATGCTCCTTCCCCTTTCGGCTGGCTGATGCAGGCTCCTTCCCCTTCAGTATATGTGGCCTGGAATCCTATCCGCCACGAGTAGGTGCGGATGTACTGGGCCCGTGGCCTGTGTGTCTGAGATACTTGGCTGGGTTCTTGATACCCTGGCCATAAGTGCAGGATGGGGGAGGGGTAGGGAAGAGGTCAGTGGTAGAAAGGAAAAAGGTTTTTACGGACATTAGGGAGGGAAGAGTGAGAAGTAATGGCAGTGGAGGATGAGGGAGTGGTTGTTGGAGGTGTCTGTCTGCTGGATTTGGGTGCAGGTGCATGGGCTGTATGGTGTTGTGAGGTGGATGGCTGTTGGGTGTCTGAGTGCTTGCGTTTGTGTACTTTAGGAGGGGGGACAGACACAGTGGGAGAGGACACAGGGGACATGTGCATGGATGTTGTGGAGGTGTCTGCCAGTGAGGTGTGTGTTCTGCTTGGTGTGGTGAAAATGCAGGTAGTGGATGATGATGTAGTGCATGCAGGTGTGAGTGTGGACGTAACGACGTGGGAGGTGGAGGAGGAGGAAGAGGGGGAGACAGTGGAAATAGTGAATGTCGTTGTGTCTGCAACTGGATGGTGTTTGTGTGAGTGCCTGTAGGATGAAGTGTGGTGCTTGTGTTTGCCTGTGACACTCTTGGGTGTTGTCCTGTATGCATGCTCGTCTGGCAGTGTGCCACCCCACCAGCTGTAAGTTGTAATGATAGCCACTATACTCACTCCCTTGTGGCTGCTGTGATCCCCTCAAGCGCCCATCCAGCACTGGAAAAGCCACCACCGGTATGCGGGCCAACAGGGGGGTCAGGGTTCGAGGGGCTCCCCTTCCTCGTTGGGAGGCCATCCCCAGCTGGGCCTCCGCCGTCTTCCATGCCCAGCGTCTCAGGTCCTCCCACTGTTTGCAACTGTGGGTGCTCCGCCTGCCATAGAACCCCAGGGTCCGCACGTCCTTGTCGATTGCATGCCATATACCCTTGTTTTGCTAGGCGTTGACCTGCAGAGACAAAACACCCAGGAAAACATCATTAGACAAACAGTCCAGCCAGTTACACATACGGCCCACCATACCTGTTTATAGCACTATTGGAACACACATAGCCCAGCACTCAATGTGTACCCAGCCAGGAGGACATCCGCCCTCTTACACAGAGCCGTCACATACACCTTCATGCATGCATGCCACATGCATCGTGCCCACAGTGTACTCACCTGTTGGTTTGGAGGCCCATACAGTAGTCCGTACAGGGGTAGGACCCCATCCACCAGTCTCTCCAACTCCTCCAAAGTGAAGGCAGAGGCCCATTCCCCAGTCACACAGGCCATGGCAGGTTCCATACACAGGTCACAGCAGCACACGCAGTGTAGGTCCTCTCCTATGGAAGGTCAGGTAGCAAGTGAGGAATATGATAGAAAATGGCAGCCACGTCCGCGGCGGTGCATACCGTCACCGCCTGCGTAGATCACCATTGGCCACTGTACCCCATAGGGCACAATTTTAACCAATGAGGAATTGCATGATATCTGCTCTCCCTCAGCCCACTGGGATCCCCCCTCTTGTGCAAGTGCTATCTGTACTCTATTTCCTGGCAAGTGGTTCTTTCCAAGTGACAGTGGGATTGGCAACAGGAATGTCACAGCCAATGTTCTCAATAGTGCTGACAACAGTTTTGTATGCCCTGATAAAACACATGTGCAGCTACATTGCTTTCCCCCAGATTGAGGGTTTGGCCACAGGGAAGGCCGAGTTTTATGCAACAGGGCATATCCATAACACAATTGGGGCGATTGATGGTACACATATTGCATTTGTCCCCTCCTGCCAGAATGAACAGGTGTTCAGGAATCATAAGAGTTTCCACTCAATGAATGTTCAGATGGTGTGCTTGGTGGACCAGTACATCTCCCACATCAAAGCATCCTGGGTCGGTGCATGATGCCTTTGTCCTAAGGAATAGCAGCATCCCAAATGTGATGGGCCAACAACAGAGGCACAGGGTGTGGCTAATAGATGAGCCCTGGTTCCCACCCAGTAGATGTTGGTGTATGCCTATGTGTTGGCCATATAGGATAGTGTGTGGTTAAATGTTGCCCTTCAATATTTTCAGGTGACTGTGGTTACCCAAACCTATCATGGCTGCTGACCCCTGTGAGGAATGCCAGGACAAGGGCAGAAGAACATTATAATGAGGCAAATGGGCGAACCAGAAGGATAATTGAGAGAACCTTTGGCCTCCTGAAATCCAGTTTCTGGTGCCTCCATCTAACAGGCACCAGAACCTCGCTACTCACCCAAGAAGGTCTGCCAGATAGTAGTGGCATGCTGCATGTTGCACAACCTGGCCCTCAGACGGCATGTCACTTTTCTGCAGGAGGAGGAGACTGGGGATGCCCCTGTGCCAGCAGTAGACCCTGAGGCCAGTGAGGATGAGGAGGGAGAGGATGAGGATGAGGACAACAGAACATCTGTGATCTGTCAATACTTCCAATGACACAGAGGAAAGACAGTGTAACTTTACATTTCAATGACTTTGATTGTAATCTGTGTGGCAATGGCATGATGATATGTCCCACTTTTATGTCCACTTACTGTTCCCTCTGGCAATTCTTTTTGCAGATGTTGGTGATTTGACGAATACTCCTGATGTAATCACTACAGCCAGCTTCAGGTCATTAATCTATGGTCATTCTATGTGCAGTTCGTTTGCAATGTTTCTTCCTGTTTCGAAAAATACCTTTTTGATATACATGACATACTCCAAATAGATTGTTTTCAAAGGGTGTTTATTGAAGTGCTAACATATAGGGGGAAAGTACAATGGGATGGGGTGATGATGGAGGAAAGTCCAGGGTATTGTTCCAGTCTGTTTGTAGCACAGGTGCATTGTCCAAGGGGACATAGGAAGGGGGGCAATGGCAGTTCAAGGTGGACAGGGTGACTGAGAGGGACACAAGATGGACAATCAGGAGAGTATAATTTCCTGGTGGGGGTCTTGGCTTGTGTCTCTGGCTTCTGTCTGGTTCACAGAGAACGTTTGCAGGGTAGTTCACTTTCTGCAGGGGGAGGGGTGCTGGTGGCCTGTGAGTCCTGTGGCGGGGCCTCCTGGCCACTAGCGGCAGTGGAAGTGGAAGGCTGTTCAGATGTCTGGCTAGTGGCAGGGGCCCGCTGGTGTAAGACTGCCTCCCTCATAATGTTGGCTATGTCTGCCAGCACCCCTGCTATGGAGATCAGGGTATTGTTGATGGTCTGCAAGTCCTCCCTGATCCCCTGCTACTGTCCCTCCTGCAGCCAGCTGTTCTGCACGTTGTCCAGGATCTGGCCCATCGTGTTCTGGGAATGTTGATAGGCTCCCAGGATCTTAGAGAGTGCATCCTGGAGAGTCGGTTCCCTGGGCCTGTCCTCCCCCTGGCGCACAGCACTCCTCCCAGTTTCTCTGTTGGCCTGTGCCTCTGTCCCCTGAACCGTGTGCCCACTGCCACTGACCCCATGTCTCTGATTGTCTTGTGTGCGAGGTGTAGCCTGGGGTCCCTGTAGAGGTGGACACACTTCTGATTTATGTGTCCTGGGGACAGAGGTGTGGGTATGCTGGGTGGGTGCTGTGGTGTTGTTTCCTGATGGGGGAGGCTCCGTGGTGGTCTGTAACTAGGCTTGGGTAACTGGCTATCCAGTGATCCCTGATGGGCCAGGTAGATCGTCCAGATCCTGAAGACCAGAGTTACTGTCATCACTGTGGGCCTCTTCTGTTGGGGGACTAGGTAGTGCTGGCATCTCCTCTCGGGTGACATTGGCTGGGTTACCTGTGGGGATGTAAATGATGTGTTATAGTTGATGTGTATGACATATTGTACATCTCTGGCTTCCCCTCTATGGTTGTTTTTGCCCTGCCAGCTTTCACTTTTGTATGCTAGTGTATGGTGGGATTGTTAGTTCTCTTTGCTGTGCATGCTTTATTTATGGGTGTCCATGCAGGGCTGTGATGGGTGTCCATGCATTGGTACAGCATGCAGGGCTTGGCATTGGGATAAGTTAGATGTGATGTGGGATGTCGTGGAGTGATGGGAGTGAGGGTGAGGGTATGTGATGGCATGCAGGGACGGGGGTGATAATAGTAGAGAGATGACTTACCAGAGTCCAGTCCTCCTCCAACTCCAGCCTGGCCCTCAGGATAGGATATTGCCAAGACTTGATCCTCCCTTGCTGTGACTTGCGGGGGAGGCGGTGGGGGTCCAGTGCCAGTCCTCTGGATAGCGAGCTGGTGTCTTACTGCTATAGAACGTACGTTCCCCCGTAGGTCGTTCCACCTCTTCCTGATATCATCCCTTGTTCTGGGGTGATGTCCCACGGCATTGACCCTGTCCACGATTCTCCGCCATAGCGTCATCTTCTTTGAAATGGATATTTGCTGCACCTGTGCTCCAAATAGCTGTGGCTGTACCCTGAAAATTTCCTCCACCATGACCCTTAGCTCCTCCTCTGTGAAACAGGGGTGTCTTTGTGGTGCCATGGGTGTTATGTGAGGTGTGTTGGTGAGGCTGTGTTGGGTAATGTGTTGGGATGTGTGATGTGGAGTGTGTGAGTGGTGTATGGGTGTGAGTAGTGTGTGGCTCTAGTTGTCTCAGTGGTCTTGGTGTCTCTCTGGTTGCAATCATTTGTATTCGTAAAGGGTTGTGGGTAATGTGTGTGTGTGTCTTATAATGGTGTGGGTGTGTGGTGTGTGTATGGGTGTCAGGTGTGTATTGTTTGAATTGGCCAATGTGGAGTTGTTCTGTTTGTGGTTGTCCATTGTGAGCGCAGCGGTATGTACCGCCAATGGTTTACCGCCATTGAATGTCCGCCGTGGTGATTTGGGTGTCATAATGTGGTGGGCGTTGTTTTGTTGACGTAACGGTGTGGGTTTTGATACTGCCAGTTTATCACTGACCTTTGGACTGGCGGATTTGTGTCTGTGGATGAACTCTGTCAGATTGGTGTGTGTGTGTCATAATATGATGAACAGATATCCGCCGCAGCCACGGTAAGTTGGCGGCTGTCAGCATGGCGGTAAGCGGGATTTACCACAAATGTCATAATGAGGGCTATAATTATTGGAGGGGATTTTAATATACTGATGGCTGCAGTGTTGGACACCACAGCAGTCTCCCCAGCTGGAAAACCACGGTTGCTCCAGGTACCGCACGATACCTGCAACACCTACTAACTTAGAGACACCTGGCGTTTGAGGGGCGCCTCGACCCTGGCATATACACATTACACTGCCCTTCACAATACATGACTGCACCTTTACTATTGGTTGTTATCCAGCACACTCTGCCACTGGCTGAGACACGCCACTCACCTGGCCCGCACCCTCTTGAATCAAGCCCTGGTTCCTCTTGCACTACATGTCCCATAGGGGAGCACTCTGGAGCGATGTTGGCACTTTTCCACAGTGGCATTACAGGATGCACTATTCCGCTCTGAGCTCCACGCCGCAGTGGTTGAATATTACCAGCTTAATGAAGGATCCGTTACCACACAAGCCACCCTCTGGGAAGCGTTTAAAGCCTACATCAGAGGCATTTGCTTCTCCAGACACTCAGGAGTACTGTGAGACATGCATGGAGTGATCTCATGCATTGAGAAAGAATTGGCTGAGATTGATGTGGCTGACATGCATCAACAAAACAGCCCCCTGACCTTTAAGATCACTGCATTAGTTGCAGAATATTGTGAACTAGCTTACCACAAAGCCCTCTTCCTTGAGAAATATGCTAGAGCTGGCCGCTATGGAGGGGGAAAGTGCCCAGGGTGCATCTTGGCCTATTGTTACAGCCACCCAGGAGCTCTGATTATATAGTCAAATTGAGCCATGATGGCGACTCCAGGGTGACTTCTAATAAGACCATTCTGACAGCTCTGCTTCAATATTACACACATCTATATACCTCTTGATGTTCCAGGGACATGGCAGCTCTTTCGTCCTGTCTGGAGGAGAATGCTGTTGTGTGCCCCCCCCCTCCAACGCTTGTTCAGTTTCTAAGTGAACTAATCTCATGTCAGGAAATTAAACAGGCAATTGACTTTTTAGATGGATCAAAGGCCCCTGGCTTAGACAGGTTCACTGGGGAATTTTATAAGCACTTTAAACATCTTCTGGCCCCAAGGCTGCTAGCTATGTATGTAGAATCCCTTGAGTCTGGTGTCCCACATCCATCACAGCGTGAAGCCGTCATAAATCTACTTCTCAAACCTGGCAAGGACTCGCACCACTGTAGCTCTTATAGACCATTACCACTCATGACTTTTTACAATAACATTTTGGCTAGGGTGTTGGCTAACCGCCTCGCCCTGCTGATGGAACAAATAATCTCCCCTGTCCAGTCTGGGTTCGTGCCCCACCACTCCACCTCTCTCGATATACGAACCGTCTTTTCTGTCCTCAATAGAATCTTCCCCAGCACACCAGCTGCAGTCGCCTTATTGGATGCAGAGAAGACATGGGATCCTTTAGAATGGTAATTTCTCCAGGCTGCACTACGCAAACTGGGCATCCCACCTGGGTTCCTATCACTGATTAAACTCTTATATACCACACCCACAGCACGCATTAGAGCCAACAATTTCCAGTCCCCTCCTTTTTCAGTGATGCGGGCACAAGGCAAGGGGGCCCTATATCCCCATTACTTTTTATAATCGCCATGGACCCATTGATCAGACACCTGCAGGAGATCCACATACACTGTGGCTTGCAATACGATGCAGGCCCTCTCTTTATTTCACTCTATGCAGATGATGTGATACTATCCGTATGCCACCTTAAAGATAAGCTGCCTCCCGTACCTCAAGAGGTGATTAGATTTGGGTGCCACTATGACCTCCAGATTAATTGGTCTAAATCTGAAGTCTTCACTCTCACAGACGCTACTGATCCTTTCCAATGTGACTTCCCGTTGCAGTGGTGTGCTGATACGGGCAAATACTTTGTTATTGTCCTACATAGCGATAGGGAGCAGGTAGTGAGAGTAACCTATGGCCCTACTATCGAAACATTATCCACTCAGGTGGACCGCTGGATTCACTTGTCCTTGTCAATGGTGGGACGCATAGAGATTATAAAAATTACGATCCTCCCTCGGCTCCTATGGCTTTTTTTTAAAACATCCCCATTCCACTCATCACTGCATTTTTTAGTACACTATGTAGCCTTCTCATCAAACTTATCTGGGATGGTTGGCGCCTCCGCATAAGATTGGATACATTAATACTTCCCTATGAGAGGGGCAGCTTTGGGGTTCCACACCCACCATTATTATACCTAGCAGCGCAGTGCCAGTATGCCCACCACTGGTTGCACCTAGATGCTAGAATCCCCTACACCAAACATGAAAAGGACTTTGCTGCACCAACACCTTTGGCCTCCAGTTTCCCAAAGGGGATCCCTGAGATATACAACCTATATTCACAACATGCTGGGCATGGCGGAAACTCCAGCATAAATTAGGGGATCCATTTTATATTCCCCATTAGTACTGGTGGCAGATAACCCATGGATCTCTATCACTTGTGAAACCATAGTGAAATGTACTCTGGCGCGGTGTGACCACCACACACTTGGCAACCAGTACACACTCTACTGACCTTCGCTTCGCCTCAGCCACCATTTTGGACAACTTTGGACACAGTGCACTACGAGAGCTTGTACCGACATACCCCCGGCACCCAGATTAATTCCCCCCATTAAGTCTAGTGGTAGGTGACATTGGAGGTGCCTGGTTGGTGTTGAGAGTCTATCATACCAGTTTGGCCATGCTCCCTATACGGAACACTCAACTTCGCAGCTAATGGGAACAGGACCTGGGGCGTCCCCTGACAGAAAGAATATGGACCGCTTGCTGCGTACAAACTCGACTGGTGTCTCCTCAACACGCCCATAAACTCCTTTACTTCAAATTCCTTAGACCAGTATAAATTCCTCCCAAAAACCAACATAGGTTCAATCACATAAAGTCATCCTGTTGTCTTAGGTGCGTCACCGATGGAGCTGATTTCATCAACATGACATGGACATGCAGACACCTTACTCTCTACTGGAGAACAATCTTCTCCAAACTGGCCAAAATGACAGAGCTCCCCCTTTACCGTGCTCCACTCCTAGCATTAATAGGCTACACACAGGATCTCCCGAAAAACACTGGACGCTTTGCGGCCATAGCTCACCTTCTGGCAAAACACAAAATTACCATACATTGGGGCGATGGACTCACACGCACAGTCCAGGACTGACTGAAAAGTCTAGCATATTGTGACACCACTGGTGAGGTACATGCTTCACTTCAGCCCCCTGTCTCGAGACTGAAGGACATCTGGCAGCCCCTAGGAGACTACCTTCTACTGAGCACAGAGGAGCCTCACATCTCTATCACCACAAGCATGCCTACCAGACTTCCTACCCCACTCTCCACTCCTCTATCACCCACTTGACTATATCCGCTCAACTAATGCTAGTACATGTCTACATGCATGCACTAGATTTGACTGTTCACAGCGTTCTTCCATGCCCCACTGCACTAGGTGATACGAGCTATGGATGCTTTACAGACAGTGTGTGAAATTCTAAAACTTTTATGTAGAAACATCTTTTTTATTTTTTTGCTTTTATGTCTTCCATAATTTTGGTTTGTATTAAGGTTTATTGAATGGATTTGCAACACTTGCTGAGATACATTGACCACTTACAGTGTATTACAATGCCTTCGCCTATATGACAATCTCCTCTGCACAGCATCTCATAATTATTGACTGTCTTATGCTTTCCAAGCTTATGACATTGACTAATCTATTGCCTACGATTCTGTATAGAAGTATAATTCTCCTGCATACTGTTGATGCTGTTGCACTGATACTGTGCTGCAATTCATGTATGTTTGTCCTTAAAAAAACTTAATAAAAACATTATAATAAAAAAAGGGGAACCGTCTTCTCCACACAAGACCTACGGGGCGCGTACCATTTGGTGGATATGTGAAGGGACGAGTGGAAGATGGCGTTACACATGAAATTATGCCTGTTTGAATGTCAAGTGATGCCATTCGGCCTGTGCAATGCCCCTGTCGCCTTCCAGTATTTTGTGAACTCTGTATTGCAAGAATACTTAGACATCTTTGTGGTTGTCTATATTGACGACATCCTCATCTACCTGCATCAGAAGGTGAGCAAGTAAACCTCATGAAAAAGGTACTACAGGCCTTCAGAGAAAGCCACCTACATGGCAAAATCTAAAAGTGTGAGTTCCATGCCCTGTCCGTCCAGTTCTTGGGGTACATCATATCCACCAAGGGGCTGTCTATGGACGAATCCAAGGTACAGGCAGCATTACAGTGGGCGAGACCTACCAGTGTGAAACAGGTGCAACGATTGATGGGCTTCACAAACTTTTATCCTTGGTTCGTCTCCAATTCTACACCCTTGTGACACCTATAACAGAGCTTCTACTGGAAGGAAGCATCTTTTGTTGATCACTGGCCGCTGAGGAGGCCATTACCCAACTTAAACTCGCATTCACCTCAGCACCCATACTTCTCCACTCGGATACCACACTACTGTTTTATGTAGAAGCTGATGCTTCCAGTGTTGCTATTGGAGCAGTGTTATGCCAAAGGAAACAGGGCACTGGTCAGTTGCATCCTGTAGCATTATTTTCCTGCAAGCTAAACAAGGCTGAAACGAACTAAGCACTATTGAATCAAGAGTTACTGGCATCAATGGGTCCTTACAGGAGTGAAGGTATTACCTTATGGGGGCTCAACATCCCATTACTGTGTATACCGAACACCGCAACCTCCAATTTTTTTAATCAGTTAAGGCTGTAACTCCTAGGCAATTGCAGTGGTCACTCTTTTTCACAGATTATAATTTTGTCCTCACCTACTGTCCTGGGGCTAACAACTGTAAGGCCACCTCCTTATTCCACTGCCTTATTCCAGCTTGATGATTCTGAAGAAATATAATTAGCTAGTCTGGATGGATCCAAAATTCTTTTACAACCAACTAATTTCATTATTCACGCTTGTGACTCCCTGATCACTTGGAAGTCCAAGTTACGGCAAGCCGTGTGACAGGTGGACATTCCCACATGGCTAGCGGCAGATCCTAGCAGATACCTCGACCAAGGACTATTGTTTCAGAACAAGGCTCTCTACCTTCCATAGATCGGCAAGATCTTCAAGATGAAGTCTTAACATGGAGTGCACTTTGTAAAACCTTTGGAATCATTCCCTGTCTGTCCTCAGCTTACCCTCCTAAATCTGATGGACAGATGGAGTGAAGTAATCAGGAACTGGAGAAGTTCCTTTGTTGCTATACCCAAGAACAAGAATCCTGGGTGTCCAATCTCTTGTTGGCTGAGTTTTGCCACAACAATGCCATCCATCCATCTATTATTCCCAATTTTTAGGCCTCACAGGATTTCATCTGAGGGTCCTTCCACTTCTCAATCCCATCTCTTCTCCCTTTCCTGTTATTGAGGGTAGGTTGAGTTCCATGTGGCATTCCTTGGATCAGTTAACATGTAACCTAACTCATGCCAAATCAAGATACAAGCACTAAGCAGACCACAAACGTCGAAAGCCACCTACCTATATCATTGGGGATTTGGCTTGTCCTTCCTCCAGAAATATACGCCTTACGGGACATAAGAAATTACAACCACATTTCATTGGCCCATACCCAGTAGTAAGCATAGTGGGACAAACACTGTACGCTCATACTACCAGCTCTCATGAAAATACATCCCACCTTTCATGTATCATTGCTTAAGCCTGTCATTCCAGGTACCCAGCTCCATATGTATACCCCACCTGTGACTGTGGGCGACCATGTTGAATATGAGGTCCTGGCCATTTTAGATGCCAAACATACATGCGAGGTTCTCTTTTATTTGATTGACTGGAATGGCTATGGTCCTTAGGAGAGACAACATCAGGCATTCTTGTTGATTCCCATGATTTGCGGAGCTCTGGGGCATCACAAAATTTGTCAGTAAATCCAAAATCTAAATCTTTCAGGTTGTTTTTTAAAACTGGTCCTGTTGATTTTACTGCATCCTGTGATCTTTTTCAGCTGCAAGAACTTTAGGAGTCAAATCAGCTGAGAACTCCATTAGTGGCTCTTTCTTTTTGTTATACTGACAAAAATGAATGGTCATTGTACATTCACACCATTAAAACTTAATTTCATTATTATGGATCAATACAGTTTCATCAGTGTTCACCATTATTTTTCTGGTCTCAGTGAGTGTGAAGCTGTAGCCAGCACTCAACAGTGGCTTTAAAACTTAATTTGCTTTCTCAAAGAGTGCAAATGTAATTGAAGGCTGGCGGTTACGTTGCTGCTGGGAGCTCATTGTACATTCATATTTTCGAATGTATGTGCACATGCAGTTCGGGTTGGCATACAAATCCACTGCAAATACATCCACCTCGCTGTTTAGATCAGCTACTTGGCTGAAAATGTAATCATGGAAGGAACTAGCTGCAGATAAAAACATGTTTGGTCTTTGAGACTACCATAATCTGTACTTTGTTCTTTCGTCAATCCCATAGGCCTTTGTTCTGGTTAAACCAAAGAAAACACATTTAAGATCCTCTGCTTTCTGATGAGTTGGTGGAGGTGGACGAGGGGTAGCCATCAACCTGTGTTAGTGCATTTGCATTGGGTTTGGTTGTTCTTGCTTTCTCAGAAGACTTAGGGGGTCATTCTAACTCTGGCGGGCGGCGGAGGCCGCCCGCCAGAGTTCCCCCCTCCGAAATACCGCACCGCAGTCAGTAGACCGCGGAGGGTATTCTGAGTTTTTCCCTGGGCTGGCGGGCGGTCGCCAAAAGACCGCCCGCCAGCCCAGGGAAAAACTCCCTTCCCACGAGGATGCCGGCTCGTAATCGAGCCGGCGGAGTGGGAAGGTGCGACGGGTGCTGTTGCACCCGTCGCGTATTTCACTGTCTGCCAAGCAGACAGTGAAATACTTGTAGGGGCCCTCTTACGGGGGCCCCTGCAGTGCCCATGCCAGTGGCATGGGCACTGCAGGGGCCCCCAGGGGCCCCGCGACCCCCCCTACCGCCATCTGGTTCCCGGCGGGCGGACCGCCGGGAACTGGATGGCGGTGGGGGGGTCGGAATCCCCTCGGCGGCGCAGCTAGCTGCGCCGCCTTGGAGGATTCCGAAGGGCAGCGGTACACTGGCAGGAGACCGCCAGTGTTGCCGGTCTGACCGCGGCTTTACCGCCGCGGTCAGAATGCCCTGCGGGGCACCGCCGGCCTGTCGGCGGTGCTCCCGCCGACCCTGGCCCCGGCGGTCTAAGACCGCCGGGGTCAGAATGACCCCCTTAGATTCTTGTTGTGATTCAATGGTTTCTGCTAAAAAATAAAAAATAAAAATCTAGGCTTTTTTCCATTGTATACAACATGTAGCACTTGTTGTTACAACAATAAAATATTTCATCCTCTTCACCCATCAGTTTCAATGTCTTGTGAACTTCGTCTTGCCATATTTCTGCAGCATCTCTAACTCTTTTCTGTCCAGCCGCAGTTGATGTTAGCTTTTCTTTCGGATTAGTTTGGCATATGACACATTTTTCTTTGTTGTAGTGGTCATCAGATTTTATAGTTGGTAACACTCTGCAGGGAGGTAAAGATCCACTGCTATCACCTGTTTAGTTCATGTTTGCACATTTAAATCAATGGAAAACCTGAAACAAAAATAATATTACCATAAATGACCAATATGATGGCTAAAACACATCATTATAGAGCCGCCATTTTGGAAAACGGCTGAAGGGTTGCCCTAAGGAGTTATTTTCTGTCTCTATAAGACTACTTGGCCTCCAAAACCTATGTTTTGACACCAAAATGAAGTATATAGGTCTCATGGTTCCTGAAATATTACATCATCACTGCAACACATCCACCATTTTTTAAAATGTTGTCCAGCAAAAACTGGCCCATATTAGCAGTGTTGACCCAAGCTAAATTACTTCTCTACTGTAATGATACGAAAACAAAAATCAAAAATGAAAATCTCTGGACAATTTTTTTTTACAGTGGTATGTCAAGGAGCCAGGACTATACCTGCTCCTCCCTCCCTCTTTTACTCTATTGAAACACTTTCCAGCGGTTTTATTAAGGCAAATGTCCCATACAAGCATCCAACATGTCACCGTGTTTCCTTTTTTGTTTCTTCTCTTCCATCATCCCTTTCCCCGCCTTAATATTTCTGTTCTCTCATAGTTCTTTGAAGCAGCTAAAGGATGTAGGATCATGATATTGGGAAAACGTTAGGGTTTTCGTGTCAGAGACATACGTTATAGTTTAAATAACGGGTCATAACTGGCAAATTTCAGGGTTTTTTATGTTTTGCTTTAAAAACACCTAATCATTTCAACTGTTTTCCAGTGAATTTCTTTCCCATTTTAATGTTACAGTGTCTGCACTCCCGTAACCATAACTTTACTTTAACTGCCGTTTTTTTTTGGTGCATTTCTGAAGTTTTCTTAAAAGGAACATCAGTGAATGGAGGCAGCGCTGGGGCTCAAGTATCCAACCTCCCACACGTGCAGCACTGCGCAGTGGTGGTTTCATGCAAGCCCAACTGCTCATATGCCGAAACGCCACTGCTCATGACTTTTGGAAGTTGGGTGCAATGTCTGGAATTCACGCAAAGCCAGATCATCTAAAGTCATACAAAGCATTGCAACCTAGCTTTGTGTGAAAACATAGCATCAAATGAAAATAGGTGAAAATCATGAGAAAAGGGCAATTTCCATACTTTTCCACCCATTAATATATGTAATTCCAGCACAAATACACATATATCACAAGTACGGCTCCCTGTTTTCTGTTTTTACTGATTTTTACAGATTAATACAGACAAAAAACAAAGTGTTACATGTTTGTATTTATTTTAAAAAATGGAAAAAAGCAGAACAATCAGTTTCTTTTGAGTGACTTTCCATATAGTTTCCATCAATTCCAAGCCAACTGCTGGGCAGATAGATGACATGGAGAGTTAAAAACAAAATTAGATTTCCTTACATTGCAGCATATGTCAACATGCATTGGTAGTATAATGCTAATATTTACCTGCAGGTGGATTGTTATGTTAAATTTGGCTGCTTAATTTGCAAAAACACAACAGACGCCAAAGTATAATCGCACAATTATTAGTTAAATACATGTGCAAAATGTTACACCTTCATTCATTCATTCACAGAACACAAAATAGATATGGATAAATACTGATAAGATGCCAAAAACCAAATATGGATAAATGCAGAGGGAAATGTTAAAAAATGAATACCATAAAACCGGGAGCCCTAATCACTATTAACAATTAGGCAATTGTCTGTATGTAAAGTACAAATATACAACGCACCACTCTCACTCTTAATCTCTTCGGCAGTGCTATATTTGTGTTTAACATGCACATTTTCTTTTAGCAAGATTCTGGTAGATGATACCTTCGGCATGTAAAATAGTAAATGCAGTACTGCCCATTTGTTTCCATTAGGGAAATGCAGTGTTGCAAATTTGTTTGCAGTGCTGCATTTCATGCACCTTAATGAGATTTGGCTTGAATTCTCCTCCTGGATAATGATCCAATTACCTTTTTTTTTATCAAATGGGTCTTATTTTCACATCTTGTAATTTTCCTTTAAATGCACTCTCTGCTGAATGCAATAAAATCTTAAATCTGCTGGAATGCATTGGCGTCAAACAGTCTAAAGTACACCAGTACAGGGAAAAAGAAAAGCATTACCATATCTTACTAGATAGGTTCCTTTTCTGCTGAATGACTTCCACGCAATGCTTTGGAGCAAAGTTGGTTGTTGCGCTGCACTGTATTAATTCTTTGTAAATATTACCCTTAGAGTGGTGTGGTTATAGGCATAGTGGGTATGCCAGTGTTGGCACATCAGACCTTAATAAGTAAACTTACAAGGGGACGCGAATAGGTCGGTGAACCTTTTGACTCACATTTAAGATGTTTCCACCATAGATCCAGTACATGTAGATCAATAATCAATAATTAATCAATAACATCAGTAATCAATAGGAGTCAGTAATTATCACACACCATGACCTTCCAGTCATGAATAACCACACATTTCAGTACAAGTTAGAATATTTATTTCACTGTATTAACAATGCTAATGTCATGAAAGATAATCTCAAAATCAAATGATGAACATACAAAAACACCACTGGCTGTCCAAATCTGCAAAAGAAACGTAATCTAATGAAGGCTTGAATAATTACACATTCTAAGGTTACAGTGCAAAGTAATAACAAGAACAATTGCACAAACGATATCACAGACATTTAGATTCAGTAAAGAAAAGGCATTGACTGTTGCTCCCTATAGCAGATTTTCATTAGTGAGAATCCTTATCTAACACCAGATTAGCATTAGCATGTTGGGCTTCATGCAAAACATATTAGTCAACACAAATTTAGAAAACATCTTACTATGGCTCTATCAAAATAGTGCGGTTGGTACCTAGAAAGAAAAGCAAATAGGCATAACAAAACACACGCGTAACTGTACACCTCTCCTCAATTGAATCAGCAAGCTAGGATAGTCTTCGTCATCAGGACATCAGTTTGGTCAGCAAGGCATTAGGATTCAGCATCAAAGTTCAGAAAACGTAAAGTCTTTAAGCATTAAGGTAAAGCATGCCTCTAGATGCTCAGTAAAGTAATGGCCTTTCGGCAAGAAAGAAAATGGGCAAATGTGTTGTCTTCCATCAGTGCAGTCTGGCTAAGTTAGATTTACTAAAACAACTTCCCAAGTCCCTATTAGTCAAGGGATCGCATGTTCACACTTTGTCAAATAAAACTAAAATATCAAATCTACAGTTTCTACTAGTACACGGTTCACATGTTGCTGATTGGCTTCTCTTGTGATGTCCTCATCATCCGACTCGTCAGGTAAAAATATTGTTGCAGCTTGTACTCCAGTCAGTGCAGTTATTGTTCTCCTGAGAAAGTCAGTCTTACACATTTTACACTTATAATGTTACATTTTACAAGAACAGCATCTTCTAGCAAGCAGTTCTCATGAGAAAGACTTTTAATTACGAGCACATTTGGTCAGCACAGTGGAATAGCACAATTCAATTCTCTAAGAAAACGTTTTATTAATCGGTTTAGAGATACAGCTTCACATGAGGCCGTGCAACTAGGCCAAGACCTCTGCTAAGTTAAGACCTACAATTAATACAGCTAATACATAATGCATTACCCTTAATATGACATATTACTACATTAATCAAACATAAGCTCCATATTTCATATTAATAAGCCATTAATAAGCACACATCGTGAACATTGGCAGCCACTCACCTGGACACATTTTCAAATGTGTGCATTATTTTTCTCTATATTAATACATTTTCTACGCAATTCCATACCTCAGAATATATGAATACTCATTAATATTTGTATTCAAACACCTGCTCTAGCACCAGTTCTGTATACCATCAAAATTAGTAAAGTTCTTTCACCAAATAGGGGTGATAAAACCCAAAAGCAACTATATGCAAAAAATATGTAAAATAATTGTTAATGCAGTGTTCTCCAAATGCATGTGTGCAATTAATTAGAGTTTGAAGAGTGGTGCACTAAATGGCTGAGGTGGAAGAGGCAATACGTCCGATAGCACAGCCATAGCTGGTCCACCTTCCATTCAAATTTTTTATCTTCACAATGACAGTAGCTGCTACATTAGAAACAAGCATAAGCAAAACCAATAGGCCTGACTTTGGCTGCAAGCTTTTTGACTTTGTCAATGCATGTTTTTTGTGCAATTTTATTTTTTTTCACAACTTTATTTTTTGGAAAGCTACTAGGCCCTCATCAAGTAAAAAAATTACATTGGGTAAAAAGAAAAAATATTTTTTAAGTCTCAAAAAGCACAAATTGGCACAGCTGCCCTTGAAACTTAAAGGAACTACTTTGTGCGTCTAGGTAAAAGGGCGCGATGCCATTATTCACAGTGAAGTTTGCCAATGGCTGAAATGGGCTAATCCATAACCCCATGCTCTATACTATAAAGGGCAAAAAAAAATTAATGACACAATAACAGACCAACAGATGAAGAAGGATGACTGAAAGCCCGTATGAATACATACATGATACATATAAATGTAGTAAAATAAAAAGTTCTTGACTAACAAAGAAACGTAAACATAAATTGACTTTCACCTGCATACGTGTACTAGTGGAGCCCAAAGGTTCAAATGAGGATAGCTAGCGGTGTTACTTAGAGACTTGGGGCCACATTCGTAAACTCACAATTAGCTCATAGTTCGTAAATACCAAAAAAGGAGTAATTGTACACAAAAGTGTAAGTTTACCTTTGTGAATCAGGCCCTTAAATGGTAGGGTGAAAGGGTTGAACCTTGAGGGACTCAAAGGAATCTTGGTGATTTGGTATAAAAAACTCTTCATGTTACTTGCTGAAATCTTCCTTTTAAGGGGAGGTAAATCATTAGAACATTTTACCTCCAAAGCCAGCTTTGTTAGGTGCTCCATGAAAATAATGTTGTCCGCAATGTCAAAAGCTGTTCAAATATCTAAAAGACAAGCGCCTAGTACTGTCAGCATAGTGAACTCAATAATGAGACCGGAATAACTTTAATGGATTCCAGAAATTCACACCGATTTTTAGCAACAAAGGTCTTGAGCTTCGGATTCAATGGGCTGAGTTCTGTAGTTTTTCACCAGCGGGAATATGGTCCCTGCTTTAATGAGGCCTGGAAGTTCATAATTTATGACAGAGAAGAAACCATATACTCTTTAAGCATAGTTAGCAATTGGACTTGCAGAGGGTAAGACGGAAAACCTGATGTACTATGAGAAAACATTTAGAGGAGCATTGGTATGTCAAAACTCTGAAAGTCAATCCAGGAATTTTTTAGCAAATTATCAGCAGCATCAGAAATCTTAGATTTCCAGAATTATTTAGCAATGGACGCTTTCATTTTTTTCTATCTTGAAATTTGTTTGGGCATCGCAAAACTGGTGACAATTGATATGAACCCTGCTGTATGAGTCCTGTCTGAATAGTAACCCCACTTTGCCTCTTTGAATGCATTGTTCTGCCAATTAAGTGTTTTCTTATAAACTCCCTGCAATGTGAGACAATAAGAATGACACCAATTGTGTGATGCTCATTTTGGCCCAGATTTACGAAACTGTCACACAACGCAGCACAGAGTCTGAAAAGGTGCTCCACTACATTTGTTGTATAAAAAGGAGAGAGCAAGAAAGTGGCATTTATACAGTGATATGGTACACTCTTGGTCTCTCCTTAGTTCTGGTGCACAATCAGGCTGCTGTGTGCCACACACACACCTTTGCACCATAGTTCAAAGATGTCTGCATGAATCTAGCATAGGTTTTGTACTTTGAATGTGTACTGTACACTGTAGTGAACATGTAAGGTGAAATAAAAGCATTTCTCTATTTCTCTTTTTCAATGTGGTGCACTGAAGATGAAATGAGCAGCAAGCAAGCAACCCATTAGCATTGTCTTGAGACCTGTAGTACCCTCATAAAAACAGTAAAATAAAATGCTGAGAAGCAAAGGAATGGATGGAGACTATAAAAGGAGAAAAGGTAAAATAAAAGGACTGGCCAACCAGCCCTAATACTGAAGCACACTTAGTTTCACGTAGATGTACACATGATCAGAAAATGCCACCATTCACCAGACAAAGGAGCCAATGACTGATACAGACTGAAACATTACCCCCTATACAGTTTGCTGTCATGGATGGAAGCAGAGTGTAAATGATAGAACACTGGCAGAATAGAATGGATGCAAAGGCCCTATAGGTATTTCTGTGGATATATATTTGTATATGCAAAAAAGAAGCAGAGAACTCTGGGTAGTTCCCACGTTTATGTGGAGAACCTAAATGTGGGAACTACCCAGAGTTCTTTGCTCTTTTGTGCATAATGTATGCAACCCTCTATGCCTGAAAGAGTATCGTTTGATATATTTATATTTATGATGTATGTATTATTTATAGTTTTTAACGAAATATCCGGGCAGGCATTACGGAACAGTTTCTAGCAAGAATTATTACAGTGCAAATCTTCTCCTGTTGTGGTTTGTCAGAGGCAGTAACCATCACCAAAATTATTCCCCACAAAAGTAATTTGATATTTCATTTAACAAAATACCTTTCTTTTGTTAATACACATAAATCCACTCTTAAAGTGATTTTAGCCTATGCATTACAGAATCAGGCCTACAGAAGCACACAGAAGCTGGCAACCATCAGAAAATACATTACAACAATGACTACATTGAACAAAATTACAGTTGGCAAAACATTATGGGGCATATTTATACTCCGTTTGCGCCGAATTTGCGTCGTTTTTTCCGACGCAAATTCGACGCAAAACTAACTCCATATTTATACTTTGGCGTTAGACGCGTCTAGCGCCAAAGTTCATGGAGTTAGCGTCATTTTTTTGCGTGAACACCTTCCTTGCATTAATGATATGCAAGGTAGGCGTTCCCGTCTTAAAAAAGGACTGCGATGCATATGCGTCGTATTTATACTCCCGGGCAAAAATGACGCCCAGGAGTGGGCGGGACTAAAAAACCCGCATTTGCGCCGGATTTTAGCGCCTGGGTCAGGGCAGGCGTTAAGGGACCTGTGGGCTCAGAATGAGCCCAGAGGTGCCCTCCCAAGCCCCCAGGGACACCCCCTGCCACCCTTGCCCACCCCAGGAGGACACCCAAGGATGGAGGGACCCACCCCAGGGACATTAAGGTAAGTCAAGGTAAGTATTTTTTTTTTTGTTGTTGTGACATAGGGGGGCCTGATTTGTGCCCCCCTACATGCCACTATGCCCAATGACCATGCCCAGGGGACAGAAGTCCCCTGGGCATGGCCATTGGGCAAGGGGGCATGACTCCTGTCTTTGCTAAGACAGGAGTCATTTCAATGGGGGATGGGCGTCGTAAAAAAATGGCGCAAATCGGGTTGTGGCGAATTTTTTGCCTCAGCCTGACTTGCACCATTTCTGGATGACCATACGCCATTTCCCCCCTACGCCGGCGCTGCCTGGTGTACGTCGTTTTTTTAACGCACACCAGACAGCGCCGGCGGCTAATGCCGGCTAACGTCATTCAATAAATACGGCGCCCGCATGGCGCTTCAGAATGGCGTTAGCCGGCACTAATTTTTTTTACGCAAAACTGCGTTGGCGCAGTTTTGCGTCAAAAAGTATAAATATGGGCCTATACAACTGCTCTCCAATGTAATTCAACTCTGAGTGTTTGTCAGAGTTGGTGACCAAAACCATATCCTTGCCTATCATGATAATCTATGAGATTATAAATGTCCTAATAGCTTTCTACTGCCTATAACATAATGTGACAATAATCCACTGTTAGAGGCCTACTGGCCTTTCCATATGCTTTACACAATAAACAAGCAAGGCCTATGGCCTTTGTAATATGCTTTCATAATAAAAAGGCCTGACCTATGACATTGGACATAGCATTTCTCAGCACACCAGTCAAGCCTTTCACTGTTATCATGACCTGTTGCCATAGCCAACTCAAGCTTTTCACTGTACTGAGAATAAGCTTTCCCACAGGACAACCATCAGGCATACAGTCATAAGATTGCAAATGTATACAAAATTACAGTTCACAAAGCAAATAGCATCCCTCCTAACAGGACTTAACAAGGTTCCTTATGATGCAAATCTTCTATACTCGTGGTTTGTCAGTGGGCGGACCAAAATCAAACTGCTTGCCTACTAAGGTAATCTATGTGATTCCATGTAACAAAAAACCTAAACGTAGGCTCAAATTCAGAGTAATAGCAATCCAACCTTACATGCCTATTGACTTTAACATATGCTTTTCACAATCAATATGTCAGGCCTACAGCCTTTATCATGACTTTATATAATGAATGATCAAGCAAATAGCCTTTAAGATTGGCTTGTCACAATAACCAATTTAAGGCCACTGAACTAAATGCAAGCTTTCCACAAGGCAACCATCCAGCCTGAAGTCATAAAAGTAGAAATGCATACACAATTACAGTTGGTGAAGCAAATTACAATCTCTCATAAAACAGCCTACCAAGGATTATTGTAGTTCCTATAATCTATACCTACAGTTTGTTCACGTAGATTACCAAAACCCTTGCCTACAGTAATCTGAAATTCTGTGTAACAAAGTACCTGCCTACAGGCTTTAGCACAGCGTAATAACAATCATCCTTAAAAGTCTATTGCCCTTATAACAAACTTTTTATTAGAGGTAGGTCAGGCCTTCTGGCTTTGCCATAGCGTTTCATACTAAACAGATGAAATCTATGCAATCTGGCATGTTATTCCCAAGGAAATGATAAAGCCTGTACCCTTTAACTTTGGCTTTACCCTTCACTCAACATTGGCCTATTGAAGTCCACATAGTCTGGCAAAGATCATGCATACAGGTATGGAATGATATGATATTACAAATATGTAGAAAAATACAGCTTGAAAAGTAAAATACAATCCCTCTCAACAGGGCCTAACAAGAATAATTGCAGTGAAATGTCCCAGGGTTTGTTAAAGTGCATGGCCAAGGTCAAAACCCTTCCCTACTATGGTTATCTTTGAGATTCCATGCAACAAAAATACCTACTCATAGGCCTTAATATAGAATAATAACAATCCACACATAAATTCCTACTAGCTTAAACATATGCTTTTTATAATAAATATGTGAGGCCTGGTGCCTTTAACATAAAATGCCATAATAAACAGATCAGGCCTATAGCCATGACCATTGGCTTGCCACAATCCCCTACTCAGTCCTACCTCATCAAGTATAAACATTTCCTCAAAAGTGCAATACATGCAGGCTTTTTAGTGGAAGCACGCAAATTGATTCCAACAAGTCGGTAGGACAAAGCCCCTCCCTCAGCAGGACTTTGAAAGCTCTTTTTTGTTGCTCACATAAGTGAGGTGACAGTTGCACCATCAAGCCGTACCTAAAAATCCATGTAGGGGTGTGATTGCCCCTCTCCCATCTGTCTTGCTGGCAGAGAAAAATACCTTGAATTATTGAGTTATCTAAGACACTTTAATAGCATTACAATGCCATGTGGGAGTCCATGAAAGTTCAAGCTCAGGCTGCTGGATACATTTAAAAAACTATCACAGTTGCATGGAGAGCCAGCACTCTTTGTGGAAGCCAAAGCCCCTGTCCTGGGGATTCTCACATAATTGTCTGGAAACAGCTGAAAAGTCAAGCCAGACCATTATAATGACCATGGTGGCATGTTGGACCCTTTGTTTTTCTATTTACTGGTGACAAACTCTCAAAGTTGGTTCTTGGAAAATTAAAACAAGCAATGTCCATGATGCACTAGGAATTTTCTCTAAACGCTCAGCTGACATTTTCAATTTTTCTGTTTTAAATGGAAGTATGAAAGTATAAAAAAGCAGGTGAAAATGTCAAAACGTTTGACATATGGGGCATTCTTTCAGATTCCATATCCATTGGCGTTTGTGCAGTGCAACAGTTTCCTGATCGTAAAATTGGCAGAAACCCCACCTTTCGGAAAACTCCAATGCTTTAACCCTTAAATTAGGTGAGGGATGTCTGAGGTGAACAGCTAAGGTAGCCACCTGTTTTTGGAAGGTTTGTTTTACTGCTCGCTGCTAAATGACCATGTCATTCTGGAGGTAATACATAGCAAGTGAATTAACTCTAGGTGGAGGCAATATTGAGTGCTCATTTTTTATCACACGGAACGATTTCCAAACTCTGAAGACTGCTTACTCACTGTCAATTCCCTATGCAAAAATGCACTTAAAAATTCAGTGACGTGAATTTAATAGCACTCCTCACCCTTCCCCCTAGCGCTGAATTCTGAGTGATGAAACACACCTAATCACGATGCCACAAAAATTAATTATAAACACGGTATTTGTTATTTTAGTATTAATTATCTAATGTCCTAGGGGAATCCAGCACCCAATAGAATATGCGCACACTCAGACTTTGCTGACACCATGAATAACGTATACCCTTCTTATTTGAACATTTATTCTGATACCAAACTCCTATTTACTTTGGTGTGACCGAATATCTATTTGCAATAATACAATTCATCTTAAAGCAACAGTGCTTCCTAGACACATTTAAGAAAACCTTTGCCTGCTTGGATCCGAGAAAAGCACTTTTAAGCTTTGTTAACACACTTTCACCTTATGTCCAAATCCAAGTTAATTGTTGAACATCTGCATTTTTCGTTTTTGTGAATAAATATGTAGTCCACATATATATAGAAAACATTCCATGCAGTGAATGCACAAACCCATTTATTACTATGGGAATTAGTACGACAGGAGTATTCTTTTAGGTACCCTTACATTCCTTTGTGATTCGGCTTAAAAAAGACCAAATCCCTATTAATAAAAGTCCAAAGATGGCACAGTCCTTTCTATTTGTACTAATTGTACATGAAAATTCCCTGACTTTTCCCAATGTAGATATTTTTGGACCAGTTCACAAATGGCTGTAAAACTACATGGGGAAACTCGTACAGGGGCATTACTTTACAACTCCTAAGTGCTTTTACCAATAGGCACCATATGACAAACTGTACATCAGACCCAAAGTTTCAAAGGGAATATGACTAATACAAACATAATAGTCAGTAGCAAGATATATAGGGGGTCATTCCGACCCCGGCGGGCGGCGGGCGCCGCCCGCCAAAAGACCGCACCGCGGTCAAATGACTGCCGCGGTCATTCTGACTTTCCCGCTGGGCCGGCGAGCGATCTCCAAGAGATCGCCCGCCGGCCCAGCAGGAAAGCCCCTGCAAAGAGGAAGCCGGCTCCGAATGGAGCCGGCGGATTTGCAGGGGTGCGACGGGTGCAGTGGCACCCGTCGCGATTTTCAGTGTCTGCAAAGCAGACACTGAAAATCTTTGTGGGGCCCTGTTAGGGGGCCCCTGCACTGCCCATGCCAGGAACAGGATGGCGGGAAGGGGGTCGGAATCCCCATGGCGGCGCTGCAAGCAGCGCCGCCATGGAGGATTCCCTGGGCCAGGGGTAAACCGGCGGGAAACCGCCGGTTGCCCTTTTCTGACGCCCAGGAAGCACCGCCAGCCTGTTGGCGGTGCTTCCGCGGTCGTTGGCCCTGGCGGTCGGTGACTGCCAGGGTCAGAATGACCCCCATAATGCCAAGCCAACAGAAAACATGAAGGACAAAAAAGTTAATTTAATTCCTAAATCTAATCTATCTTTCTCTGTACAGAATTGACTTTGGTACAAGTAATGTGTGGCAACTGAAATATGCAAATTGGGTTGTGAGATATCTACATACACTAAATGTTATATTTCTAATCCTAGTTTTTCATACGAATTGAAGCCTGCCATCACACAGAACTATTGATATTTCCAAGGAGAAACCAAGGTTTGAATATGAAAAGGCCTTTGCATATTAAATGATTTGCATCACATCAACATTAACATGCGCACATGCAATTGCTATTTGCTGTCTTTTATTCACATTTAGAGTGACCATAGCAAATGTATGCCTCTTGTTTAAAATGGCTAACAGTGGTTGCCATCTTGCTTCATGACATGTGAACATTTTATTTCCAGGCAAGCTGAATTTCAATGCTGTTGAACAGGGTGTCATTTTCTTACTTTCTCTTGAGAATAAATGTTTTCTTTTTGTTGAAAATAATTGTGGAATGCTCTAATTGGTACTAAATCATTGAAAGCAACTGCATAGTACAGGCTGGTCCAATGTATCTTGTTTTGTTTTAGTTAAGTGGACATTTGAAGGACATTTAGAGAAGCTGTATTGCAGAGAATCCTGAGAAACAAATTAGTTCAAGATTGTGGGGGTCATTACAACCCTGGCGGACGGTGTTAAAGCAGCGGTAAGACCGCCAACAGGCTGGCGGTCTTTTTTTGAGTATTATGACCATGGCGGTTACCGCCGCTTCACCGTTCCGCCCGCCAGGGTGGAGACCACCGCTGGGCTGGAGACCTGGGTCTCCAGCCCGGCGGCCGTCACAATACCGCCGCCGGTATTTCGACCAGGCTTACCGCCGTGGATTTCCAGCGGTAGGAACCGCCATGAAATCCATGGCGGTTAGCCCTATCAGTGCCAGGGAATTCCTTCCCTGGCACTGATAGGGGTCTCCCTCACCCCCCATAATACGCCGAGCGGCAAACCGCCACTACTGGCGGTCTTCCGCATGGCAGTCCCTCGGCGGTCTTTTTAAAAGACCGCCGAGGTTGTAATGACCACCTGTATCTTTTTACACCAACCTGATTCGATTAGATTATGTGAAGTAGGTGTAGGTGTGCAAATTTGTGTGATTATGCAGCAGACACATTTTGTCCACCTTCAAGACGAATTGTAGCAGACTAGGATACTCTTTTTATGGGGGAACTGATTTTTACTTAACTTTTGTTTTGAAGTGGCTGTATGATACTTTGGTGGTCATTACAACCTCGGCGGTCTTTTAACAAGACCGCCGAGGGACAACCGTGCGGAAGACCGCCAGTAGTGGTGGTTTGCCGCTCGGCGTATTATGACTGTTGGCTGCTCTCCGTCCTTTTTACGATGAGAGCCGCCAACAGCCATACTGGCGGGCGGCGGGGAAGTGGAGGTTGCTCCACCTCCACCGGCACGCCAACAGAACACCGCCCAGCGAATCACGTCCTGTGATTTGGCGCGGCGGTGTTCTGTTGGCGGTGTGGTGTCGGCGGAGCAGCCCCCATGGCTCCCGTCCCCTCCCGGAGGATCGACGGACAAGGTAAGTCGATCGTCCGTTAGGGGAGGGGGTTGGGGGGTTGTTGCGTGTTGTGTTGGTGCATGTGGGTGTGCGTCTGTGTATGTAGGGGGGGTGTGAGTGCGTGTATGCTTGCGTGTGTGTTGCGTGTGTTGGGAATGAGTGCGTGTATGTCTGTATGTATGTCTTCATGGATGTGTGCGTGTATGTCTGTATATGGGTGTGCATGTCTGACTGAGTGTGTGGATGTAGACATGTATGTTGGTGTGTGTGCGTGTATGTGTGTTGGTGGTGCCTGCGTGTGTGTCGTGTGTGTGTGAGCTATGTAATGTTGAGGGGCGTGGTGGGGAGGGTGGCCCTGCCACCTTTGGGGGGTGGCAGGGGTGGTGGGGGCTGTAGGGGAGGGAGTTGGGGTGGGTGTGGAGGTGGGGGGAGACCCCTATCAGTGCCAGGGAATGAATTCCCTGGCACTGATAGGGCTTACTGCCATGGATTTCATGGCGGTTCCTACCGCTGGAAAATCCACGGCGGTAAGCCGGGTCGAAATACCGGCGGCGGTATTGTGACGGCCGCCGGGCTGGAGACCCAGGTCTCCAGCCCAGCAGTGGTCTCCGCCCTGGCATAATACTCAAAAAAAGACCGCCAGGCTGTTAGCGGTCTTACCACCGTTTTAACACCGTCCGCCAGGGTTGTAATGACCCCCTTTGTCCTCTTACATATTTGTTTGAACTTTGGATTAACTAATGCATTCATATATTGATTATTGATGGAAACTAACATATTGATTTCACCTTCTGTAAGCCTTTAACATTTAATAAAACTTTATGGTTTGAAACCTTAACCACTCTCTGTTACCTTATGGAGCCTAATGTGCTTCGCATTATTAAAATGCTTTGATTAGATGACCAGTCTGAGTTGCAAACTTTGATTCATCAGATAGCGCTTTATGGGCCTCAAATTTTCAAAAAGAAAAACACTAACAAATGGTTGTCAGCACTCCACTATTTCCCCACCTCAGATATGGTTTTGTACGGAGAAGGGCTAAGAATTAACTAAACGTGGAGCCTGATTCTACCCAGCACCCATTTAGCATTAATGTAGTCATCTGTCTGTCTTCACTCGGACAGTCCATTTGACCACCGTCTATGTGTCCCTATATGTATATTTCTTCCATGGGATTGCATGTGAGTCTGTATGTGTGTATTTAAGCCTCTATATATTGGTTGTAAGTATAGATACCAGAATATCTCTTGGTCTGTGTGTGGAGATGGCTGTACACCTCATGACTGCGTGCATGGATATATGTATATCTCAATCAATCATTTCTAGAGTGCACTACTCACCCATAGGGTCTCAAGGGACTAGGTGGGGTCCTCCGAGATCAGTTGAAGAGCCAGGTCTTGAGGTCCTTCTTGAACTGAGGCAGTGATGGCGACTGTCCAAGGTGCGGTGGTAAGGTATTCCAAGCTTTAGCTGGCAGGTCTGAGAATGATCGTCCTCCAGCTGAGGACTTTTTTATGAGGGGTACACTGGCGAGCGATTGCTGGCACGAGCCGAGAGGTCTGGAAGGGGAGTACCAGGTGATGCGTGGTAGAGGTAGATGGGTCCGCTGTCGTGGAGGGCTCTGTAGGCATGTAGGAGGAGTTTGAAGTTGATCCTCTTCTCGATGGTGAGCCAGTGGAGATTCTTCAGGTGTTCTGTTATGTGTTCTCAGCGGGGATGTCTAGGACGAGTCTGGCGGTGGCGTTCTGAATTTGTTGAAGCTTGTTCAGGTTCTTCTTGGAAGAATCTAGATCTGGTGATGTGTGTTCATGAGTGCTTCTATGGGAGACTGTTGCAGAACCTGTGTGTGGCCATTGCTGGTGCTGGATTTACTCCAGCTCTGAGAGTGAGTACATTTCGGGTCATTGTTGGCAGGAAGTAGCTTTAGCAATGGAGTTTGAGAATAGAAAGGGCCTAATTCTTTTGTGGATGGGTGCAAGTATCTCTCTAAAACCCGTCCTATCCATGCTTTAACCCATTGTTGCTCCTCCCAAGACCTCTCTCTTTAAGTCATAAATATTTCTCTTTTTCAAGTTTGTAGGAAATTGGGTTACTGGTTGAGGGGGTGAACCTCTACTCAAGCACCAACTACAATAATTGCCAGGGTGAAACTCAAGCAAATACCAAATTAACCTGTGCTTAACCCTTGGGTAGCTTGGCACAAACCAGTCAAGCTTAACTTAGAGGCCTTGTGTAAAGTATTTATGCAGTATTTATGCAGCAAATTCAAGCAGTAATAAACTGAAAACACAACTGAAGAAAAATATAACATAAATTTAGACAAATACAGTAAACTTTAATAAATTAATTGAGACTAAAATGACAAAACCCAATCAGTATAACTGGAGATGTGCAGTTTTAAAGATTGAGGTAAACATAGTGCCAAAAGGCACAAAGCACCAACAGTGGGTATCTGGACATGCCGGCCAGGGACAAAATCACAAGTTCAGCCTGACCACGAAGGAGCAGGGGCAGTGTACCTGGACCAGGTTAGGCCTGCTGAACAAGGTACCTTAAATACTGATTGTTGACCATGGCCAGGTTCCAGGGAAAAAATGAGTCACACAGCAGCAGTTTAGAAACAGCTGCAGGATGCGATGTGAGGTCCAGAGCCAGAGATGCATCAAGCAGCTGCAGTTCTGATGAAGCTGTCGATGGGGTTTGTGATTCAAGGTCCTGCGCCATCATCAAGGATGCTGTCAATGGAGGCTTGAGATGTGGAGCCCGGTGCCCGAGATATATTGCGCTGCAGTGGCTTTGAGGAGTTGAGGGCTGCAATGCGAGGTCCTGCATGGGAGATGCACCATGCAGCAGTGATTCCAATGCAGAGCTGCAATGATATCTGTTGCAGAGCATCAGTTCTGCCCAAAAGGCAACAGCTTGGCTGGCAAAGCACCTTCAGGCCCACTTCCATGGGTCCAGGACTGGGGTGACACCACTTCGGTTAAAGAGTCACAGCAGGTACAGTTCAGGTGCTGGGTTCAAGGGGGTTGGAGCCTTTTCTGTCACCAAGGACAGGCAACTAGATCTTGAAGTTACTCTGGTAGTCCTGGGGTCAAGATGCAGGTCCAGTCCTTCTCACTCAGGCAAGAGGGCAACAGAGTAGGAGGGCAGCAGAGTAGCAGTTCTTCTTGCAGCAGAGCACCACAGCAGTTCTTCTGAGTCTTCCACGGGTCCAGATACTGAAGAGCTGGGTCTGAGGGTCAATCATTTATATACAAACCAAGAGTCGGGTAAGAGGAAAACATTCTCCTCTCACCCGGCTCCTGGTGTGTATGTGTGAGAGCGGCTGCGGAGCCGCAGGGAAATATTCAAGTTGTGACGACTGGTCTGGATTAATAGGATAAGGACGTTTGTTTAACCCTAGTGACAGATTAGAGGAGTATGGATGAACAGGGTTTGTCATTTGGGGATGAAGCTATGGCATCTCTACTGTCTGGACCTTCCCTACTGGGGGACACCTCCATCACCCAGGTACTCACCCAGGCAGAGGATTGGGAGACCTTAGTTGATCTGCAAAAGACACAGGTAAAAACCATTTTACATGGTGCTACATTGACAGAATATCTAAGGGTGAATGCAGCTCCTGGGGGTTCATTGGTCACCAATGAACCTTTGACTTTTTTGGAGGATTCACAGTTTAGACGGGACTGGGCTTTAATTGCCTGGAAATGCACCAGAGATTGGCTTATCCTCATCATTAATGCTGCCAAAAAAATCTGATACATTACTGGTTCAGATTCAGATGACTGAACAAACATTTAAGGCACAGATAACTATTTTTAAGAAGAAACTTGATGAAGCTAAGAAGGAGGTGGCAGAGTACAAAGAATGTTTGGTGCAATCTAAAATTAACAAGTTATTGAAAGATCTAAAAAGGTTCTCCAAAGAAAAGGTGTATCCGTATATTACAGATAAATACATTAAACAGAAGGAGATTGAGAACAAAGCTGGGCAAAAGGGAGGGAGAGAGGATGACCACTTAAGCTCAGGGAGTGACAATAGTGATTGAGATTTTAGACCCCGATGGAGGGGGAGAGGGAAGAGCTTTCAGAGAGGAGATACACAGACACACAGACACACATATACAACCCCCCACCACCTAATATGGCTCCAGGTTACGGTTGGCCACCAATGTTCCCACACATGCAACTAATGCAACCCTTCTAATTCCAACAGAATAAGCATCTTTCTTTAGGAAGAGGAAGGTCATGTGGAAGGATAAGACAAAAAAACGAACAACATGTTTAATGGGAGGACCTGAATCAACGAGTAACCAGGAGCATGTCCTGGGAGTTTCTACCCGGGAGGAGCAAGGCATAGATTATGAACTTGTCAGATTTTACCCTTACGGCTCCCCAAGAGAAAGTTCTGACGAAAGGCCTGGGGTTTGTTCCCATTAACAAAGTGGAATCCTTTCAACTTAGACAGGAACTTGCAGAATTCTTTAGAAGAATACGTTTGAGGGTTTACTTTGATAAAAACTAGGAGATGCCTCCAACCCAGTGCGATATAAACTTCGATCCTAAATCTACCTTTACACTGTAGTTGTCCCAATTGCCACATGAGGTGGCAGCATTTGAACAGGCAGTAATCCATGAAGTGGAGGATTTGAGGGACAGAAAAGATAGTCCGTTTATGAACCTATCTCGACTCGAAGAGGAGGCTATATGGGAGTTGAATCAAAACCTCAACATTATCATTAAACCTGCTGGTAAAGGAGGGGCCATTGTCATTCAGAATAGGGTGACATATGATCAGGAGTGTATACGTCTTTTGTCGGATGACCGCAATTACAAAACTTTACAAAAAAATCCTACCAAGGAGATCCAGGTGGAAAATCAGAACTTGGTGGATGAGGCAGTCAATCATGGGTGAATCACAGAAAAGGAAGGAACATTTTTATGTAAAGAGAAACCAGTGACCCTCTACTTTTACACACTCCTGAAAGTTCACAAACCCATTAGACTCCCCCAGGGCGCCCAAGAGTGGTGGGGATCGGCTCTTTGTTAGAGCCTTTATCATAATTTTGTGATTTCTTCTTTAAACCTTTGGTTCAAGAGAGTGAGTCCTATGTTAAAGACACAAGCATGTGGAGTTCGATCCTGACAGGGACCTCTTGGTGGGACTAGACATCGAGTCCCTATATACAAACGCCCCCAAGATGAAGCTCTGAGGGTGATTGATGACATTTATATATCAGCGAGACTGAAACTATGTAACACCAAGACATTTCATTCTTCATTTAGTGTGTTTAGCCTTGAGAAGAATTTCTTTGAATACAGAGGGAAGATTATGTTCAAACCCATGGTACATTGATGGGCAGTACCTTCACACCAAGTCTAGCCTGTCTATATCTGGCAGAATTTGAGCAAAAATTGATCTTTGGTCAAGAACAACCTTGGAAGAATTCCATCAGACTGTTACACCGGTGCATAGACAATGTCCTCCTTATTTGGAGAGGAGATCGACAGTCCTTATATCAATTTGTGATGTGGCTGAATGGAAGAAATCTAATTCTATATTTCACAGCTACAATCACTAGGGATTTGTTACCATTTTTGGATTTAGAAATCAGGCCCACATTGAGGAGATTATCCACCAAAGTATATCATATACCAAAAGACAGAAATAGCCTTCTCTTGTTTAAGAGTTTTCATCCCCAGTCATTCAGAGAAAATTTACCTTACGGAGAGTTCCTACGACTTCAGAGGAATTGTTCAGCATTAAGTGATTACGAACAGGAATCCTTAATTTTGGAACATAAACACAAAGATCGAGACTACCCATGTAGGATCATCCGGAGATCGCAGAAAAGAGCAATGAACTGCAATGGATGTGCTGCTGGAGGATGTGACAAAACCTAAAATGGACCGACCCATCTGTGTGACAACCTTTAGTACAGCCTCCAACAAAGTGAAACAAATCAATAATAGAAAATGGAGGATCCTCAACTCCAATGGCCTGAAGTTGGAAAAACTTCTGTTTTCCTGTAGTAAGAGTGCCAGTATGCGCAATCTGCTGGTCCATACAAGACCCCAACAGCAAGAGTCCTTGATTGGACCTAGCATATGGGACTTACCACCAGTGAGAGAGTCATACAGCATGCAGAGCCTCTAGTGTCTGCTCCCTGACTAACAACACTAAAATGGTCTCCCTGGGTACAGATGAAACACACTAACTGTAATTCAGAGAATGTACTTTATTTAATTTTATTTAATTTGGTGTCTGTGCAGCCTTCTCTACATCGGGATGATGACATGGAAGGTAAAAACTTGGATCTTGGAACATAGAAGTTATATTAGATGTAAAAAGACAATAACTAAATTGACCACCCATTTCCTAGAGATGGGACATAGTGCAGGGGACTTGACCTGGACAGTTTTGGATAAACCTACCATCCCGCCTCACACCATGAATGTCCAGAGGTATCTTTTTAGACATGAACAACGGTAGATCTACCATATTCGGAATTATGAATGGGGACTGAATGATGATATACTCTGGCATAATAAAATTGTCAATAATGGGTGCTACTGATGGAGCTGGAGCATCTCATCATATTGAGAGTGGGTCCCTCTCCGCCTCCTCCTCGGGGTGGAGATTTGGAGTCAGATGATTTATTTATGATAGAGGAAAGTTGATATATTTAAATTGAGTACCAAAAACTACAGACTCCCCCTCCTACACCGCCGACCCCTACAAGAGAGTTTTTCCCACTCCAGCTGTGACTTACAGCATCTGTGATGAGCCACAAATTAGGGCTGGCCACATTTTGTGTGTTGATGAAATCAGGCTAACGGGATATGGGCCCATATGTTACACATGGAACATAGAGGCTGTGTCCCGAGTGACGCCATATGCCCATCATATATATTTGTTTGTCTTTTTGTCTTTATTGTAGATGATCCGAAGTATGTGTACTGATAGGGGACAATTATGTCCAAGCTATCTTGTTGGTTGAGATCATATGACAACAGGTATGGGGCATGACACAGGGGATCTAATGTCCTGATGAAGGCCGACTGACCCTTATCGGCAACGGATGCAGCCAAAACATGTCGACTTTAGAGCAGATAACTTGGAGTGAATGGGTGATTGGGCCCCAATATCACCACCATGAGTTTATTTTTAATCCTATCCAGAGGATCCCTGAATAAAGATCAGGGCGGGATAGCCATGAGTTAGTTTTAACAGTTGCGTGTGGATTTCTGCATGGCAGATCCCTATATGTCTTGTTTTGTATTGTTTCCCCTTCCCTTTTGCTCCATCCCTGACATTGGCTATTGCTGGAATGTGAAAGCAAAGCCCGATGATGAAGCATGCCACGATAAGTGGGTGAGGTAAATTTTTAACAACTTAGTTGTGCCTAATATGTAGGAAGAGCTTCTTCTGTTTTTTGGGGGGAGGCATTTACTGTTTTTTTCTTGTCCTTTTTGTGACAGTGGTCCAATATTTATACCTGGAGCCAGCCTTGAAGTAGGACAAGGCTTTGGAGATTTTCACCCCTAGAGTTGTTTGGAGTTCCTGCCTCTCTGTTTAGGCCCCAGCATGTGTGGTGTCACAAAAGGCTGGTGTGAAACCCTTTGTAAGTGTGCTGAGGCAGAGTCTTTGTGATATGTAAGTGTGATAGATGGCAGCTCTCCCCGCCCATCAAGTCAGAGATGGGCGAAGGGCCAAGTCTAACATGACCCCTTGCAAAAGGCCAGGGTGGACTGATCTGTACCTTGATAGGCTTCCTTGCTTAGGCAATAGAACATGGGCTGATGCCTGGGGAACACTCCTCCTTATTTGTGGGCCCCATCTGTGAAGTACCAAGCCTTAATGTGCACACAGGTGCATCCCAGTTGGCAGACACTATCACCATGGCCAACAAAGTGATGTGGCCCATCTGCCCATAAGCACAGCAATCAACAAAGACCACTGACAGCTGTCACTGTCAAGAGCCTGGCCCCAGGCCATTCACTGCTGGGTGGAAGCTCCTATTGGGGATATTGGGCAGGCATCTCTGCCAGCTTTGCGGCTGACAGAGAATTCCCTGTGGGCCCTGAGGGTTCTTTGAACTCTAAGGGTTTTCAGAGTGGGGAGCAACAAGCCAGGTGTTAGGTACCCTACTTATACTCTACCTCACACCAGTCCTGGTGTAGTATCCTGAGACTGGTTTTAAAGCTCAGGGTCTTTACCATGAGGCTGAACAGAGGACAGGAATGAGTCCTCCCTTAACCTGACCCTCCATCTGCGCTCCCGTACCCTCTGCTCGGGAGTGGTACCCCCAGAAACTGAGCTGTCAAAGCACACTGGGCAGCCACCCTTCCCAGCTCTCCCGACACTGGAGGTAACTCATTCCACAGAATGGAGTCTATGGGAATTTGTGAACTAACTATGACTCTCTTCTGGGTCACCTCCACACCCCACTCCAGGGATATCATGACAATGGGGTGGAAGAAGTCATGCTCCTGGACCTGAGTTACCCTACTCACCTGGCCAGTGTACTGCTCTGGAGACACCAGACTTTCCACTACCATAGTCTGGCTAGCGTCGGCGTCGCTCAAAGCACCGAAACGGATCCCATTCATCTTCACCTGGTGGAAGTGACAACTTCCACCCTCAGAAATCATGAGCTCACTGCTAAAAGAGATCATGGCCTGGTGTATGACATGACTTGGGGGGTATGGCTACCACCATCTAAGGCCACATTGGCCATCCCTCTAGAGTTCTCATCAGTGGGTGGTTTCTACTGACAGACAGAGTCCCTACTTGTGTCCTAACTCAGAACAATCAAAGCACAAGGGCTGGAAATGATGCAGCCTGGGCCACAGACCACCAGAACCTTCTCCTTGTTTTTCAGAAGGGGCTTGGGAACCCTTTCCTTCCAACATAATCTGGGACTAGTCTGAGTCACCATTGACCTCTCCTCACATTGCTGGGAGAACCCAGAGCTCCCGTTCTTGGCATCACTCCGAGGCACATTTTTGTTTGAACACTCTGGTGCTGACCTAGAGATCCACCTCCTTTGCAAGCTCCCTGGGATCAGTGAGCTTACTATCAATCAGGTGCTGGTGCATCTCTGCAAGATGGATATTGAATATGTGCTCACTCAGTATCACAGATAAACAACCTAGTAAATTCATCAGCTTTGCTGCACTGCACCTTGCTGGTGTTATAAAGGAAATCCATTCAAGACTGGGTCTGCAACTTTTAGCTATGCCTGAAACTAATGTGGTATTTCCCTGGGGTAAGCCCATAATTGGGAAAAATTATGGTTTTCATGGTAGTGTACATCAGCTTGTCCCCCACCTCCAGTGTAAGTAAGGTATACCTCCCCACTGTAGGCGTATGTTTCCAGAGTAATGCCCTCAATGTTCTTCTCAGACCCTGTGCATTTTGAGCATAAGCAGAAAAACGCTTGTCAATATCATAACCTACCACATACCTGGCACCAGATCTTTAAGTATGTGAACCTTCTTGTCCACTTCAGACACTGCGCTTATGCTGCCACCATTACTGCTGGAACTTGCTTGCTTGTGTTGGTTTCCAGCACTCTCAGACTCAGGTCATGAGCCAGAAGCAATTTCTTTTCAGCTGAGACTCTCTTTGACTCAGCCTTCTCCTTCTCTAGTTCCAACTTGAGCTTGTCCATTTTCAACTTAAACTTCCTCCCATCCTTTCTGTCATCCAGCCTTTCTGGGGACAGGCTGTAGGGGAACATACTGCTTTCCACTCTGGGAGGGATCTCCAATTTTGGGGACAAGACATCCCCCTTGCCTATGTGTTGCATTTCAGGGCTTACACTCATTTTCTTTTCTTGCCCCTCCATAACACCCTCCTCCTCCCGGCTCTCAGCTTCTGGCAGCAACTGATGGATCTCTGCCCAGGTCCTCAAGCTTTTGAGGCCCCAACTTTTTGCTGCTCTTTTTTGTTGGAAGTCCCCTTTCCTTTCAGAACTCATTCAGCTCAGCCACAGTGTAGCTTTCCATGTTGATGAGATTGAATTGTATTTCTGCAGGCATGGTCACAGTCAGTCAGATAGAATGAGGGTGAATTTGAACAAAATACAAACTGTAAATGGTATCAAATTATTTAACTCTGATTTTAGTGTTACACAAAATCACTGTGTGGCACTATACAAACACAAATCCTGAATCCCACCACTGAATACCAGTGTAAGAATCAAGGCTATGGGCTTAGGGGTGAAACCCTACTCAAGCAGCAACCACAATTGTTTCCATGGTGAAACACAAGCAAACCCCATATTAACCTCGGGTTGCTTCACACAGAGCAGTTAGGCTTAACTTAGAGGCAATGTGCAAATTATTTATGCAGCACTATTGAGAAAAATAGAGTAAAGTTTCATAAATGATTTGAGATCAAAGTGAAAAATTTGCAGTAGAACCGGACATATATTTGAAACATTTTAGAAAGAAATAGTGCCTAAAAAGCATAAAACGCCAACTGTCGTTATCTGGTTGCACCGGGCCATCACAAAGTCACAAGACCAGGCTGACTGCAATGAAAGGTGGGTTGGTGACAGGGACCAAGTTAGGCACGCTAAACAAAGTTGCTTAAGTCCTGATTGTGAAGCATTGCGAGGCCCCACATTGAGGATGTGTTGCACATCGGCCATTCTGAGGAAGCTGCGGGCTGTGATGCATGGTCCTGTGTTCGGGACGTGTCGCGCAGAGGCAGTTCTGATGAAGTTGTCAACAGGACTTGCAATAAAGGGGGCTGGGTTGTTGAGGATGCCATTGATGGAGGCTTGCGATGCAAAGTTCTGCGTTGGGGATGTGTCACGCAGCAGCGGTTCTGAGGAGCTCTGGGCTTCAATGTGAGGTCCTGCAGTGGGGTTGCTTCATGCAGTGGTAGTTCTGATGTGGAACTGGGAGAAGATGCATCTCGCTGTGTTGGCTCTGCTCAAAGGACTACAGCAGAGTACCTCCCTGGCCAATTTAAAGGGTCCAGGACTGGGGTGGCACCACTTGGGGGGGTCAAGACTCACCACAGGCAGAGTCCATGTGCTAGGTTCAAGGTGGTTGGTTCCTTTTCTGTCTCTGAGTCTCTAATCAAGACACTAGCCAACTAGCTCTTGGAGTCACTGTAGTGGTTCTGGGTTAAAGATGCAGGTCCAGTCCTTCTCAATCACGCATCAGGGCAGCAGAGTAGCAGTTCTTCTTGCAGCAGAATAGCACTGCAGTCTTTAACAGTCTTCCACAGGCCCAGAAGTGTACTGAAGAGTTGGGTCTGAGAGTCCAATATTTGGATGTGAAGCCAGCTTTGAAGTAGGAAAAGGTCCTGGAGGTTTCCACCTCCGGTGTTGTTTGGAATTTCCTGCCTCCCTGCCGTGGCCACATCCTGTCTGGGGCACAAAAGACTAATGTGAAACCCATTGTGAGTGCGCTGAGGTAAAGCCTTTGTGATGTGTGAGTGTGGTAGGTGACAGCTGCTCTTCCCTATCAAATCAGAGATGGTCCTTCCAGCCAACACCTATCCCCCCCTTTGTCTCGCTGGCTGAGAGTAATATACAAGCATTGGGGGTTATTTACAAGCCCCTTGGGCCACCATTGCATAATTTATTTTTATGCAGCGGTGGTGCAAAGCAGTCCCCTTCAGTGTGCCACATTTACAAACTGGTTCACTGGTGCCATTGTGCCAGTTTGTAAAGCCTTGTGCCACATTATACTTCTGCCAGGTGTAATGTATTTGAGGTAGGTATTCCCCCATTAGAAGCCACACAAAACTGGTGCAGTGAAATCTACAAGATGCGTCGTTCTGCGCCTTCACTCCTTAGAGCAGGCATTAAAGTGACGCAAGGCTTTTTGGAAGGGGGACCTTCCATGCATTGCTTGAGTAGCGTCATTTTTTTTAAGCTAGTCAAGCATTGCATCTGTGGACACTGTGCACCATGGAGAACTGTATAGAAAATACAGCATTACCATGGCGTTTTTAGGGGGGCAGAGGGCAACGCAAGAAACAGACTCACTGATGGCCATGCTTCAGATCCTTGTAAATATGCCCCATTGTGTTTTATTTCCTGTTGTTCAACACATGTTGTGGTTTATCAAGCAGTGTACCTTTTCAACAGGGATGCCGTCCCTTGCAGGATTGTCTAATCAATGGAAACAGGACCACAGTGTTCTGTAGAAATGTTTCACTTCTGGTTCTGCATAGTACAGTGGTTGAGCACTGTTGCTGTCCATACTTCACCAATCTAGGCACTTTCATCTGACCACAGACTGAAAATTTATTTTTCACAGTATCTGAGTGAGCATTGCTTTTATACAACTGTTTACTTTTGTGACCATTGTCCCACATAGCACGGGCAAGCTAACATACTTTGTCACACTGGTGCAATTTGCTATTGTGGTTGACATTGTAAGGTTTCTTTAACATGGGTCCATTTAAAAAACATAAAACTGCACCTTTGATATATTGGTCTGTCATTCTATGGCGTGGAAATTAATTTGTATGCCATCACTTTTTGATTTATGGTCGGTGGTGACTCCTATACCTTTATTTACTTTCACACAGTTTAATACCTGTTCATTGGGTACACATGCTGTACTGGCCTTTTCACACAACTTTGTATGCCATTCAATTAGTCCCACAGATTTAGAAGAATGTTTTTTCATTCAAGCATGTTGGCTTCTAAGTGTTTCTTTTCCTTTACTTCACATGAGCCAGTGGCCACAGTTGTCATGATCACTGTTTGGGAGGTTAAATTCCATGTTTACTTTTTATGGGTTCCCATTTCCTGGTTTTAAGAATACACGTTTTAGATTATAGGCTTATATGAAATTTCCTCTGACGAAGGACACACTGTCTGAAATGCATTGAGAATGATGAATTGATACTCTTAGAAGATATTCTTGTGATATTACAAAGGAGAATGGGTCCAAATGGAGACTGAATTAATTCAATATTGAAATACATTTTCTAAATACATTTAACATGCAAGTTTATAATTTGATTAAAGGCTTCCAGTCCTTCTGATCCAGTGTGGTTTGGGACTATAATTATTTCAAATTTTTGCATCCTGAAAACCTACGATGACCTGAGGACAGAGAGCCAACAAAGCCTGCAAGGTTGAATGTTTTAACCAGCTGAGACACTTTGAAACAGGAGTGCTACAGGAAACTTCAATATTCAGTAATACACAAAGACCAACCGCCAGCTACACCTAGTCATATGACGCAGGATACAAGCTGCAGGCACCACATGAATGGGGCCAGAAAAAGAAAATGCCAACATTCTAAAAGTGACATTTTCAAAATTGTGGCTCTAATCTAACTTTACCATTAAAGAGGGTTTCAAATCAAAATTATTTAGATACCAATCTCAATATTCCTACCTGCTCCCAATTGAACGTTATCACTTATTAAATGTAATGAGGTAACCCAATATTATCCTATGGGAGAGGCAGGTCTTGCAGTAGCGAGAAATGAATTTAAACGTTTTTTATTACCAGGACATGTAACATTTAAAAATAAATGTCCAACTTTTTAAATACACTGCACCATGACATATAGAATGTTTAGGGCCTACCCTATGGGGGTGACTTTTATGCACTAGAAAGGAAGGATTAGGCTTGGCAAAATGTTTATTTTGACAGGTCGAATTGGCAGTGTAGAATTGCACACACAGGCAGCAATAGCAGACATGAGACATGTTTAAAAGTACTACGTAAGTGGGTGGCCAATCAATGCTGCAGGCCCACTAGCTGCATTTAATTTACAGGCCCCGGAAACAAGTACTACCGCCTTATTAAGGCCTTACAAGTAAATTAAATGTGGCAATTGGGGTTAGTCAGTTTCACAATGCTTAAAGAAGAGAGCAGAAGCACCTCAGTGCTGGTTAGCAGTAGTAAAGTGCACAGAGCTCTAAATGTCAACAAAACAGGCTCAGAAAAGAGAAGGGTGAAGGCAAACGCTTCGGGATGACCCTGCAGAAAGGGCCAAGTCCAACACAGCCACAACCCTGTGTCTATCACATTTAGTACTAGAATGTACACCTACTGGTGCAGAGATCTCTGTAGTCAGGGTAGATATCTACTTCTAAAAGATGGGTGAGTTGGAGGCAAAGACCCCGTATGTACGTTTTTGAATAAAGCTTTGTAGTACATTTGTAATACTTTTGTAGTACTACTACACATAATACAAAATGCAGTTCACAAATGGGCCTCTATGTCACTGTGAATGTCTCTGAGGTTGGTAAGGTGAGGTCAGAAGAAGAGGGTTGATGGGTATGCCACAGGTAAAAATTATTTTTTTGCCCTCTCTTTGGGTGCATGCAATACTGAAACGTAAAACTCATTTGGGCATATTCACCAAGAGAAATCTACATGAGTAGATTTCCACCTATCCCCAGATGGAGATCTCCATCTGGATGGTATTCACTAAGTCCAAGTGCAAATCTCTACCTAATAGTAGGATTTGCAAGTCTCTACTGCTTATACTATATGTTGGTGCTGGCTACTGAGGTCTCCTACCATTGGAATTATGTCTGTGTAGTACATTTGGGCCCTCATTACAACCCGGCAGGCGGTGATAAAGCGGCGGTAATACCGCCAACAGGCCTGTAGTAACAAAAATGGAATTATAACCTGGGCGGAAACCGCTCAGACAGACAGCCACTTTAACACCCCGACCGCTAGGGCGGAATTAACAAGCGCCACAACGGTAACCGCCAACAGTCAGGTGGAAGACAATGTTACGACCGGCCTATGCTCCACCCTTTCCGGGGCAGTACCAATGACATCAAAAGCATGGTGGAAACAGAGCTCAGAAGTCAAAGGACTCACCTGTGGAGACTCAGGGAATATCCTCGACGCCATGGAGCATGAGCTGCACATATTTGCGATGCTCATCTACCTTCTGCTGCATTATGAACAGCAACGCCAGTGAAGACGACCACAGTGAGTACTGCCACCTAGCACACAAGGTAGGGGGGAGGAAAAAGAGAGTGACACACACATGCAACACGCAACACAACTACCCCCAACATCATACACACAACCAGATGCACTAACATTACACATGCCCCCCGTACCCCTCAGGAATTATGGAAGGTCAAAAATATTTGAAAAAAGTGAGTGTAATACGATAAAATAACATGAATAAGTGCATCAAAATACAAATGTATATACATATTTACAAATGGAGGAAAACTGCACAGTCCTCAATGTCCATGGGCCACAGGGCCACAACACATAGGCCAAGGCCCCACCTCACTCCTGCAACAACACGGAGAGAACACTGCAGGGGCATCAGGTCGAAAATACACAGACACTTCAGGGGGACGGGGAATGGGGGGGCACCTCAGCTGGAAGATGGCACAACACTAATGGTCCTGGAGGGGGCAACATGCCCTGTGTGCTGTATGGGAGTGCAAGGCCACAGTCTCTCAAGTGGGTGGTTTGCCCACTGCTTGGTCCTGGGGAGTGCAAGGCCACAGTCTCTCAAGTGGGTGGTTTGCCCACTGCTTGGCCCCGGGGAGGGCAAGGCCACAGTCTCTCACCTGGGTGTCAGACCCACAGAATTTGCAGGGGCAAGGACGCGCAACAGCCCATGGATGCAGGACTACACACTCTCCGCCGGCGGTGATGGCTGCTCAATGGTGGCAGTGGGGGTGCAGGTGTCGGGGCTGGCAGTGGTGAGGGGAGGCTCCAGCCCATCGCCTGCAGCGTCGGATGGCTGCCCACTGGGGCTGCTGCTCCTGGCAGTGGTGGTGGTGGTGGCGGTGCTGGCAGCGGTCCTGGTGGCGGTGCTGGCTGTGGTGGGGGAGGCTCCAGCCCATCCCCTGCAGCCTCGGACGGCTGCCCATTGGGGCTGCTGCTGGCAGTGCTGGTGGCGGTGCTGGCAGTGGTGGGGGGAGGCTCCAGCCCATCGCCTCCAGCCTCGGACGGTTTCCCACTGGGGCTGCTGCTGCTGCCAGTTGTTCTGGTGGCGGTGCTGGTGGCGGTGCTGGTCGCGGTGCTGGCAGTGGTGGGGGGAGGCTCCAGCCCTTCCCTTGCAGCCTCGGATGGCTGAACCACGATGGTTGGTGGTGGGGGCTCAGAATGAGCCCCAGCACTAGGTCTCCTGTCCTTCCTACCTGCTGGTGCAGGTCCCTTGCACTTCCTGTCAGCAGTTGGGGATTGCTCCTTGCCCTTCCCTGTCGCAGCTGGTGGTGCCTCCTTGCCCTTCTTATACGCTGCTGGTGGTGCCTTCTTGCCCTCCCCTGTCGCAGCTGGTGGTGCCTCCTTGTCCTTCCCTGTCGCAGCTGGTGGTGCCTCCTTGCCCTTCCCTATCGCAGCTGGTGGTGCCTCTTTGCCTTTCCTAGACACTGCTAGTGCAGGCACCCTTTCAGTGTTGCTGCCTGGTGCCAGGGATCCTCTCCCACCTGCAGAAGCTGTCGATTCTACTGTGGCCGTGGACTGGGTGGCTGAGGCGTTAGCCTGGGTTCTGACCACCCTGGCCCGACGTGAAGGATGGGGGCGGGTGGTATGGAAGAGATCAATGGTAAAGCTTCTTAATGACATTGGGCTACAGGGCCACAACACATAGGCCAAGGCCTCACCTCACTCCTGCGACAACACGGAGAGAACACTGCAGGGGCATCAGGTCAAAAATACACAGGCACTTCAGGGGGACGAGGAATGGGGGGCACCTCAGCCAGAAGATGGTACAACACTACTGGTCCTAGAGGGGGCAACGTGCCCTGTGCGCTGTATGGGAGTGCAAGGCCACAGTCTCTCAAGTAGGTGGTTTGCCCACTGCTTGGTCCTGGGGAGTGCAAGGTCACAGTCTCTCAAGTGGGTGGCTTGCCCACTTCTTGGTCCTGGGGAGTGCAAGGCCACAGTCTCTCAGGTGGGTGGTTTGCCCACTGCTTAGTCCTGGGGAGTGCAAGGCCACAATCTCTCTAGTGGATGGCTTCTTCCACTGGTTATGGAGGGGGCATTGTGCCCTGTTTGCTTCATCCTGGCAAGGATGGGGTGCGTGGATGGCTTCTTCCACTGGTTCTGGAGAGGGCATTGTGCCCAGTGAGCTTCATCCTGGGAACGATGGGGTGAGTGGATGGCATCTTCCACTGGTTCTGGAGGGGGCATTGTGCCCAGGATGCTTCATCCTGGGAAGGATGGGGTGAGTGGATGGCTTCTTCCACTGGTTCTGGAGGCGGCATTGTGCCCTGTTATGCAGATCTTGGGGAGTGCAAGGTCACAGTCTCTCACCTGGGTGTCAGACCCACAGGATCTGCAGGGGCAAGGATGCCCAATAGCCCATGGATGCAGGACTACACACTGTCCGTGGGCGGTGATGGCTGCTCAGTGGTGGCAGTGGGGGTGCAGGTGTCGGTGCTGGCAGTGGTGGGGGGAGGCTCCAGCCCATCCCCTGCAGCCTCAGACGGCTGCCCACTGGGGCTGCTGATGCTGGCAGTGGTGCTGGTGGTGGTGCTGGCGGCGGTGCTGGTGCTGGCTGTGGTGGGGGGAGGCTCCAGCCCATCCCCTGCAGCCTCGGAGGGCTGCCACTGTGGCTGCTGCTGCTGGCAGTGGTGCTGGTGGCGGTTCTAGCAGTGGTGGGGGGAGGCTCCAGCCCATCCCCTGCAGCCTCGGATGGCTGCCCACTGTGGCTGCTGCTGCTGCCAGTGGTGCTGGTGACGGTGCTGGTGGTGGTGCTGGCAGTGGTGGGGGGAGTCTCCAGCCCTTCCTTTGCAGCCTCGGATGGCTGAACCACGATGGTTGGTGGTGGGGGCTCCAAATGAGTCCCAGCATCAGGTCTCCTGTCCTTCCTGCCTGCTGGTGCAGGTCCCTTGCACTTCCTGTCAGCAGGTGGGGATTTCTCCTTGCCCTTCCCTGTCACAGCTGGTGGTGCCTCCTTGCCCTTCTTAGATGCTGCTGGTGGTGCCTCCTTGCCCTTCCCAGTCCCAGCTGGTGGTGCCTCCTTGCCCTTCTTAGATGCTGCTGGTGCAGGCACCCTTTCAGTGTTGCTGCCTGGTGCCAGCAATCCTCTCCCACCTGCAGTAGCTGTCGACACTATTGTGGCCATGGACTGGGTGGCTGAGGTGCTTGCCTGGATTCTGACCACCATGGCCCGACGTGAAGGACGGGGGGGGAGTGGTAGGGAAGAGGTCATCGATGGAGAGGAAAAGCTTCTTAAGGATATTGGGGAGGGAAGAGGGTGAAGGTTTGGGAGTGGAGGAAGAGGAAGTGGTTGTAGGAGGTGTCTGTCTGCTGATTTTGGGTGCAGGTGCATGGGCTATATGCTGTTGTGAGGTGGATGGCTGTTGGGTGTGTGAGTGCTTGCGTTTGTGTACTTTGGGAGGAGGGGGCACAGACACAGTGGGAGAGGACACAGGGGACGTGTGAATGGATCTGGGGGTGGGGACTGCCAGTAAGGGGCGTTTAGTGGTAGGCGTGATGCTGGGAGTGGAAGAGAATGTAGTGCATGTAGGTGTGAGTGTAGACGCAACTGGGAGGGAGGTAGATGAGGAGGAGGAGGGGGACAGAGTGGTGGCAGTGGATGTTGGTAAGTCTGCATCTGGATGGTGTTTGCATGGGTGCCTGTGAGATGATGTGTGGTGCTTGTGTTTGCTTGAACCACTCCTGTGTGTTGTCTTGTGTGCATGCTGGTCTGCCTGTGTGCTTGGGATAGGTTGGGGTTGAGGGGAATGGGATTGGGTAGAGGAAGTTGGAGGGGGGAGGCTAGAAACAGGGACAATGGCTGCCATGAGGGATGAGGCCAGAGCCAGGATTGATCACTATTGGGCTGCCATGCCAGAGTGAATGCCCTCCAGGAATGCATATGTTTGTTGCAAATGGGCTGCCAGACCCTCAATGGCATTCACAATGGTTGGAGGTCAATAGCCTCCTCACTCAGGGCAGCAGGGCTAACTGGGGCAAGGACTGAGGTGCCTGGGGCAAAGGAGATGTCCACCATCCGTTGTGAGCAGGCGCGGGAAACACACTGAGGGGGTTCTGGGAGGGCGGTGCTGGTACAGGGGTGGTGTCTGCCACCACCAGGGAGCTTCTATCGGAGGAGGTATCACTGTCAGAACTGTTCCCACCAGTCTCCGCCACAGTGCTCCCCTCACCCTCTGTCCCACTGGTGCCCTCACTTTCTGTGGATTCGGCCTCCTGGGCCCTGTAGGAGGCAGCTCTCCCCGTCGCTGGTGCCTCTACTCCTCCGCCAGATGATACTAATGCACATAAGGACAGGATGACAAAACAAAAAGGGGGGAGAGACAAAGGATACCCTTGGTCAATGGCAGCAACAACACCACCGTTGGTGTACACCACACACACACAGGGAACAGCCCTACGCACTAGGCAATCACTAACAGTCACAATGCTAGTCACCAGCCCAGGGACAGGTGTACCTAATGTCAATTGCAGCATACCTGAGACCCACAGACCCCTGCCCAGTAGTGGATGCCTACTACCTTGGTTGGGTACTACTCACCCAAGAAAGTCCGCCAAATCATCGTGGTATGCTGTATGTTGCAAAACCTTGCCTTAAGTCACCAGGTGCCTTTTCTGCAGGAGGATGAGGCTAGAGATGGGAGTGTGGCAGCAGTAGACCCTGTGGACAGTGAAGATGAGGAGGCAGAGGATGAGGATGAGGAAAACAGAAGTGCAATAATATGACAATACTTCCAATGACACTGTAACTTCACTTTCCATTGACAGTTTTGTGTTTGACATTGTAAACTTCATACTTGTATAGCACACTTTTACCCTGAGGTGTCTGGCACTGTACGCATACCGCTGTGGAACTCTTCCTGGCTTTTCCCTGTGAAGTGCCCACTCCTAGGCATCCCCAAGGTGAAGCCAGGCATCCCAGCACAGTTGGGGAGATTAAGCAAGCTATTGCCCAGAGTTAGACCCATGATTAATTTAAGCACTGAGGTGAGAAACATCAGGTCCAAGGAAATTGAGCCCAAGACCCACTGAGGTAGGAATTGAACCCTGGTCCCAGGCCAGATCTCTGCATCAGGGTCTGCCACTCTAACCATTGAGCCACACTTCTCACTTGTCACTGGCAGGCTGATTTTACCACTTCTATGGCCACTTACTGGACCCTTTGGCATCTCTATTTTCAGCTATTTGTGCCCCACTGTTGCTCCTGGTGTGTTGACTGCAGCCAACTACAGGTCATTCCTATGTATACATTACTGTACAGTTGTATTGCAGTGTTTTTTAAGCTTGCTAAACGAACACATAGTTCAATCATTTGACAGACTCCATACTTGTATTTATTCAAATTGTGTTTATTTAAGTGCCAATAAGTAGAGGGGGATGTGCAGTGGGCTGGGGTGATGGTGGAGGAATGTCCAGGATAGAGTCCAGTCTATGTGGATCACAGGTGCATTGTCCAAGTGGGCAGAGGAAGTGGAGCAATGGCAGTTCCAGGTGGACAGGGTGACTGAGTGGGACACAAGGGTGACAATCAGGAGAGTCTTATTTCTTGGCAGGGGTCTTGCATATAGTCTCTGGCTTCTGCCTGGATCACAGGGACCGTTTGTGGGGTGGTTCTCCTTCTGTAGGGGGAGGGGTGCTGGTTGCCTGTTGGTCCTGTGGCGGGGCCTCCTGTCTACTAGCAGCAGTGGAGATGGAAGGCTGTTCAGTGGTTTGGCTAGTGGCCTGCTGGTGTGCCACTGCCTCCCTCATGGTGTTGGCCATGTCTGCCAGCACCCCTGCAATGGTGACCAGGGTGGTGTTTATGTCCTTCAAGCCCTCCCTGATCCCCAGGTACTGTCCCTCCTGCAGCCGCTGGGTCTCTTGCAACTTGTCCAGTATCTGGCCCATCGTCTCCTGGGAATGGTGGTATGCTCCCAGGATCTTGGTGAGTGCCTCGTGGAGAGTCAGTTCCCTGGGCCTGTCCTCCCCCTGTCACACAGCTGTCCTCCCAGCTTCCCTGTTGTCCTGTGTCTCTGTCCCCTGAACCTTGTGCCCACAGCCACTGACCCCAGGTCCCTGATCATCCTGTGTTTGTGGGGTTGCCTGGGGTCCCTATAGTGGTGGACACACTGCTGATTGAAGTGTCCTGGGGACAGAGTTATGGGCTCTCTGGGTGGGTACTGTGGTGATGTTTCCTGAGGGGGGAGGCTCTGTGGTGGTGTGGGACTGTGCCTGGGTAACCGACTGTCCGGAGATCCCTGACGGGCCAGGTTGGTCATCCAAATTCAGGTGTCCAGAGCTGCTGTCATCACTGTGGGCCTCTTCGGGGGGGACTGGATGTTGCTGGCACCTCCTCTCTGGTGACGTTGGCTGGGGGACAGGTGGGGCTGTAAATGCAGTGTTATTGCTTCTGCGTGTGCGAACTTGTGCATGGGTGTGTTGCCCTCTATGGTTGTTATTGCCCTGGCAGCTTTGCCTTGTGTGAGTAGTTATTTGGTGGACTAGGTGATCTCTCTAGTGTGCATGCTTTAGTGAAGGCTGTCCATGCAGGTGTGTGAGTGGTGTCCATGCAGTGGTGTTGCATGCAGGGCTTGGTAGTGGGATGGGTGGGTGTGATGGTGGGGTGTGTGGGAGGTGGTGGAGTGATGGGAGTGAGGGTAAGGGTAGGGGTATGTGATGGCATGCAGGTGGGGGTGGTGAAAGTCGTAGAAATTTGACTTACCAGAGTCCAGTCCTCCTCCTACTCCTGCCAGGCCCTGAGGATGCATGATTGCCAAGACTTGCTACTCCCATGTTGTTAGTTGTGGGGCGGAGGTGGGGGTTCACCGCCAGCCCACTGTACAGCTAGTTGGTGTCTTGCTGCTGTGGAACGCACCTTCCCCCATAGGTCGTTCCACCTCTTCCTGATGTCATCCCCTGTTCTGGGTTGACCCTGTTCCCAATTCTCTGCCATAGCTCCATCTTCCTTGCAATGGATGTCTGCTGCACCTGTGTTCTGAACAGCTGTGGCTCAACCCGGATGATTTCCTCCACCATGACCCTTAGCTCCTCCTCTGAGAACCTGGGCTGTTGTTGTGGTGTCATGGGTGTAGTGTGTGTGGTGTGTGTGAGGATGTGTGGGGTGATGTGTTGAGGTGTGTGCTAGAAGGTGCATGGATGGTGTAAAAGTGATGGCGTTCTGTGACTCTGGTTCTGTGGGTGCTCTTGGTGTTTCTATCTCTCTGTTGTCAATTATTTTTAGTCGTAAAGGGTTGTGGGTAGTGTGTGTGTTTTATATTGGTGTGTGTGGGTGTGGTGTGTGTATGTGTGTCAGGTGTGTGTAGTTTGAATTGTCCAATGTGGTGTTGTTTTGTATGTGTGTGTGTATTTTGAGTGCGGCAGTATGTACCGCCAATGGTTTACCGCAGTTGAATGTCCACCGCAGTGATTCGTGGGTCATAATGTTGTGGGCGTAGTTCTGTTGGCGTAACGGTGTGGGTTTTGCTACCACCAGTTTATCACCGACCTTTGGGCTAGTGGACTTGTGTGTGTGGCTCTATGGTGACGGATTGCTAAATGTGTGTCATAATATGGGTAGCGGTAATCCGCTACGGCGGCGGTATGTTGGCGGCAGTCAGCTTGGCAGTAAGCGGTACTTACCACCAATGTCATAATGAGGACCTTGGTGTCTGATTACCCTGCCTGTTTGGGGAGTTCTATGCCCGAACAGTAGAGATCTCTGCCGTGGGGGAAAAGCACTCCCAGGGGAGCGACTAGGGAAACACCATAAAAGTGATCCAACACAAATACATGACACAATAACTCTTGAAACACATGAATACAGCAAATATCACAGCCTCTGCCATCTTGCTCTTGGAATGCCTTATTTACTGGGTGTACCAGTACCACTATAGATTACAAGATGCAAGAATAAAGAGGAAAAATAACTTTACTTGGTAGGAGGTGGACATCATAGTCACCCTTATTGTTGTTCATTATAAAGGAACTACCTGGACACTATCTACATACTGGTAGTGGAGTGGATAAGGTAGCTTTGTGTCATTAGAAGAAGCTATATGGTCTGCCTGCATATACTAGCAGTGAATTGGAGAAGGCTGCCACAAGGTAGGAGTTGACGGACTAAGGTAATGCAGTGGAGGTTGAGGTACACACTGTAGGGGACATCAGGAAAACATGGCATGAAGAGAGAATGCTGGTGAAGGGGTATTTTTCAGTGTACAGGTAGCAAATGTTGTTCCTTGAAGCAGACAGAATCCCATCTTTGTCTCGTCCTCCTGGAGGAGTATGTCCTCACCATCAAGCACTCTGGTCAGCTATATTGCCTGCCTGTTCCAGGGAGCCCCAGCATATAGGCAGGTAAGGACTCAACACCTCTCTCTCTTGCATCTAGTTCTTGTATCACTACTTCCTTGTATCACTGCTGTTAAGAGGGACATCGCAGAAACATCGTTCGGATAAATAAGCTTTATTCCGGAATTCAGCCCCGAATGCAATACACATATAAGCTCCTTCACTCGCTGCACCCGTACCAACCAACTGCCACCATCGACTCCTCCCACCGCATTCCTAATCAACATTCTCTTGCTCGCATAGTAAGTAGCACAAGGCCAGCTACTTACATTCCACCCCATTATAACACATCTCCCCCTTTCCATTCATGCAACCCCTATATATATATATATATATATATATATATATATATATATATATATATATTTACCAACAAAAGAAGCTGCACATTATAACACTATAGCTCTAAACAACACTACATATTATTATCATTCTTTTTTAACAATTGAAGAAATCAATTTACACATTTTCACACATAATCATTAAGCTTTCCTGGTTTTGTGATCCTTCTACCACATCTACTAAATGTATCTTTTTCTCCAGTCTTGTTACCCTCCTGTATAGGAACCCTGTTATCTCTATATGCCTGTGCACCATTGGCGTGTTGTGTTGGAACATTGACCTCATTCTGCGAATGTATGTTATTCCCAGTTATCTCATCCATTAACCATTTGGTCTTAGTCACATTAATATTTTCTCTACCCTTGTATGGTGAAACTCTGCTTAAATTCCACACTTTCCATCGTCAAGCAGCACAGCATTTCACAATACTTTTACAACTTTCAAAGGAGGATAGAATTTTCCTTTACCATACTTCTTGAAACTAGGAACCTTCACCTTCACCCAATCACCCACCAGTACATTTGCAATTTTGCATTTGTGTTTGGTGTCAAAATAGTTCTTTGATTTGGCTTGTGCAATTTTAATATTCCCCTTAACATCTTCAATTGTCCAGTTGTTCTTTCTTCCACCCGTCATCCAACCTATGTTGTCTTTCAGTAACGGAATCCTTCCTCTAATTATTTCAAAAGGACTATGGTCTGTAGAACCACAAGGTGTTGTCTACCTCTTTTTCCCAACACAATTTCACACTCTCTGCCAACTGCATACTATTCATCACCACCCTGTTAAAGCACTCGACAGCCCCATTACCTGCAGGATCATAGTTGGAAGTAGTCATATGTTTTATACCACATCTCATCAAGAACGCTTTGAATTTGTCAGAAGTGAATTGCGGCCCATTGTCCGTGACTATGACCTTAGGAAAACCCTCTCTTAGGAAAACTTTATCAAAAAATTTAACAATAGACCAAGAATCTACCTTACTCATAATTTCAATTTTAGGCCATTTAGAGAAATGGTCAATTATCACCACAATGTATTTGCACTCTCCTTCAGCATGTATAGGTCCCGTGATATCTAGACCTATCTTCTCCCAGGGCATGTCTGGACATTTAATAGGAACCAAAGGCGGTTTAAATGTAGATAAAGTCTTCTCCGATTCATTGCACAGAATACATTCTCTCACCTTCCTTTCTACAGCCATATTTATCCCTGGCCACCAATACAACTGTTTGATTTTGCTTTTTGTCTTTGATAAACCCAAGTGACCATCATGGCAGATATCCAGTATTTTATTCCTAAGCATCTCCGGAGGCATAAATCTACCATTACGCATTATTTTGCTACACCCTACGGACAACTCCTCCTTCACGTCCCAAAACGCCCTCACATTATCTTCTAGATTTTTTTTATGTGGCCACCCATCACATAACAACGTTTGAACTTTACTCAATACTACATCCTCATCCAAAGCTTTGTTCCACTTTTCTTCAGTGATACCTTGAACGTCTTCCATAATGTTAGCCACACAACAATCCTCCAACTCATTCACTTCTGCATCGGTTCTGGCCAAAGGCATCCTACTTAAAAAAATCAGCGAATTTATACTTGACACCTGGCACATAACGTACCTCATATTTGTAATCTAAAAGTCTTATGGAAAAACGGGCAATGCGAGGAGAAGCTTTCAATAAGCCATTTGTTGTCAATACCTTGGTGAGTGGTTTATGATCGCTTCACAGGATAACATTCATACCCCATACAAACGACTGGAAATGCTCTAAACCCCATACGCATGCAAGGGCTTCTCGCTCAATAACAGCATACTTTGCATCAGTATTAGTTATTGAGCGGGAGGCAAACACAATTACACACTCCTTACCACTCTCATCTGCTTGTGTAAGAACCGCACCCAATCCCTACTGCTGGCATCCATAGTGACAATGCATTGCAAATTCGGATCAAAACCTTGCATAGCAGGTGCTCTAATAATGTCATCTTTAATCATTTTGAATGCTGTCTCACATTCATCAGACCACTCAAACACACATTTCGTTTTTAACAACGGTCTAATTGGAAAAGTCTTACATGAAAAATGATGCACATATTTAGCATAATATTCAGGCAGACCTAAAAATGCTCTGACCTCATCCTTATTTGTAGGCACTGGCAAATCTTTTCTCGCAGCTACTAAGCTAGCTTTAGATTCAACACCCTTACCACCAATTTCTTGTCCCAAATAAATCACACTCCGCTTAACGATTTTACACTTGCTGTATTCAGCCGTGAGTCTGTTGTCCCCCAACACCTGAGGAACACTCTTCACTTTAGTGTCATGGTTTGTTCTTGAATTACCCATAATTAAGATGTCATTTTGGAAAAAAATACATCATGCAGCTTGCTAAATGATTTAAACATTAATCTTTGGAACGTAGTGGCCACCGATGCTAAACCAAATGGAACACTGACAAATTGATAACATCCAAATGGAGTAATAAAGGCGGTCAATCTCAGGCTATCAGGATGTAACGAAATTTGATGATATGCTGAAGTAAGGTCAATAGTGGTTAACCCTTCCTTACATTTAGTTAGAGCTACACTTTCATTTATTCTTGGTAAAGGGAATTAGTCTCCTAAAATATTCTTATTGAGGTCTCTAAGATCCACGCATAATCTAAATTTTCCATTAGAGCGTCTTGCCACTAATAATGGAGAAATCCAATCATATGCTTCAACTTGTTCGATAATGCTTGCCTGTAATAACTTATCTAACTCACTAGATGCTTCACTTTTAATACGTAAAGGTATGTTTCTTGCTTTATAAACAACAAAACACTTGGGGAAACAGATCCCTTAAGGATTTCTCATTTACTTCTCCACCCCGAATCACAGACACAGATTCCTTGCTGTTTGGGTCAAGGAACATTCCTAGCCCACCTTGTTCCCACAAACCTAAAACAGAAGGTCCAGACTTAGGGCCAGATGTAGGTACAAACCAATTTGCGACTTGCAAATTGCGAGTCCTTCCGACTCGCAAATTGCAACTCGCAAACTGTTATGCAGAAAGGTGTCTCAGACACCTTCTGCGACTCGCTATGGGGTCGCAAAGACCCACCTCATGAATATTTATGAGGTGGGTCGCAGTTTGCAACCCCATAGTAAGTCTAGGCACTCACGGGGATGGTGGCCTGCTGGAGACAGCAGACCACCATGTCCATGACTGCTTTTAAATAAAGCATTTTTTGTTTCTCTTTGCAGCCCGTTTTCCTTAAAGGAAAACGAGCTGCAAAAAGAAAAAATACCGAAACCTTTTTGTTTCGGTTTTTTCAGAGTAGGCAGTGGTCCATAGGACCACTACCTGCTCTGAAAAAATATAATAAACTTTTTCGAATGAGTTACCATCCACTTCAAGTGAATGGTAACTGCGAGTTGGTTTGCGACCGCTTTCGCGGTCACAAAGCAACTCTACATCGTGATGCGGTTGCAAATAGGAGGGGAACACCCCTTCCTATTTGCGAGTCAGAATCACATTTTGCGAGTCGGTACAGACTCGCAAAATGTGATTCTGCATCGCGTAAGGGCTTTTGTGCCTCGCAAATGGTATTTTTCGCCGTTTGCGAAGCGCAAAAGCCTTCCTACATCTGGCCCTTAGATACATACATTTTGCATTCTGCCTCATGATCCTTGAATACAAATAGCAATTTCCTGTAACCTATTAAATGGATTGGTTCACCAGTAAAACTTTTCGGTGAAATATCTGGTGTAACTAGATCTCCACCACCAACATGCCTCTTTTTTTTTTTAACCAAACCATATAATTTACAATAGTATAAGGTGAACCAGATTCAGCAGTAACAGTGATGGTAATACCTCCCACTGATATTTCACTTTTCGTTTTTTCCCGCCGACAATCAGATACCGAGGACTCAGTATTTTTTATGTTAAGAACCCACATGTTCCTGTCATCACTGTCTGAAGTGGAAGATGAGTCCGTGGCACTTTCTAATAATTTTATCGCAGCCTCTTTTTTCCTCCTGCAGACTTTACAAATTGGCCTGTAATACCACACCCAGAGCACTTCTGATTCCTGGCCAGACAGTTATTATCATTTGCGTAATGTCCCAACAATCCACATCTGAAACACGTAACAGCTGTCTTTGAATCCTCTTTCTTCTTCTTTTTGAGTTTACTGGAAATATATTTTTTTGAGCTATTGTCTGGCACACTTGGACTTTTCTTAGTCTCAGTAACCTTGTTGACAAGAATGTTGGACTCTGCTCTGGAATCATCCTTTTTTTTGTTTCTCAGCAAAACCGCTTTTGCACATCTCCCAGTTAATTCCGCTTTTTTGACTACCTCTATTACTTCTTGTAAAGGTGATTCCACATTTTGTCCGCAAACAATCCTGTATATTCTGGTTCACAGCATGCATAACTATTTGATCTCTTATGAACTTGTCATGTAAATTACCAAATCTACATGTTAAAGCCAAATTCTTCAAAGCAGAAACATATTCTTCAATTGCAAACAGTGGGAGCATAGTATCTATCCAGGTCTTCTAAAGCATGTATAAAAACATCTCCCTGTTCTCTTGTTTTTTTTCAATTCTATTGTACGTTTTAAGACCTTGTGGCCCTAAGCAATGTAATAAAATCTTCTTCTTTTTCTCCCCTGAGAATTCATTGTCTTCATCATGTGCAGAAATATAATATAAAACATATTCACGCCATTCTTGCCATTTGGCAGAGGTATCGCCACTACTAAGGACGAAAGGTTGTGGTGGTGGTAAATTCAAGTTATTCGATGCCATCATAAGTATTGTCAAGTGAAAAGTTTTTTTTTTAAATTCAAAATTAGAATCCAGCTGACGAATGAAAAATAAAAAAATCTACTGTAATGTGCGATTTACTCCTTAAAGGCTAGCGGTCTAGTTGCACTACTTGACAATGTGGTTTCACAAGAGTACGAAAGAACAGCGCAGTTGACAATCTAGTAGTCAGAATCTTCAATCTGACATCACAGAACCAGATGCTGCGGTACGGCGCTGTAGCTCGAGTACTGACAGAAGGAGCATACACGATGCGCGCGTTCACAACAAATCCAATGGAGTGCCGAAATCCAAAAGGCTGCCAAAACGTTGGAACAAGTGAGAATTCCACAGTAATATAAAGCTTAAGATTCAGTTACTCATGTCGGTCATACATCTACTCAGGTACGTGGAACCACAAACGTCCTGAAAACTGCCGGATGACAGAAACACGCGTGGTCGTCGGGGCCAAAAGTCACTAATCGCCAAATTTGTTAAGATGGACGTCACAGAAACGTTGTTTGTATAAATAAGCTTTATTCTGGAATTCAGCCCCAACAGCAGTACACACATAGGCTCCTTCACTCGCTGCACCCGTACCAACCAACTGCCATCATCGAATCCTCCCACCGCATTCCTAATCAACATTCCCTTGCTCGCATAGTTTCGTGGCACGAGCCCAGCTGCTTACATTCCACCTCATTATAACTACTTTTTATGGCACGCTGTCCTTCCCACCAACATTTCTCAGATGGACAGACATCTCACTCGTCTGTCTAACAACACATTACATTTACTAACAACACAGTAGACTTAGAATTTCCTCAAATACACCTAACCAATCTACTGAGCTAAAACACTGGGTAGCTAATTTGCTAAATTCTCATCTCTGTCCTCTTCAAATAATTCTTCCTCAAAATGAGTGGAAAAGCAACAAAGATACTGACCAACATGATCAAACAAATGTTTTTGGTGTTACTTCCCTTCGGGTATGAGCTGTGTTGTTGTCATGTGTGATTTACATTGCTTGTACATAAAAAATGTAGTTGGATTTTTTAATATTATATTCTAATAAATAACAATGTAGAATTTGGTTCGATGACATTCAGAAATACAATATTTTAAATGTGTTTTTCTATTCTTCCCTATGTGGAAATAATGATATTTCTTGTCTCCACTGATTTCGATTGCAGTGTGTGGCTGGAGCAAAGTGTGGAGCTTGAGTTACTGAAAGTCTTGGCTGGAGAAGATATGAGCCTGTAATAAATGTAACTTTTGTGAATAGCAACTGTCCTACTTGTTTGAAGGTGTGTGATATTATCTGCATGTCCCTCGCATAACTCTTTCTTCACGTTCCATAAGACCCAGCTATTTATAAGTAAATATTTCCCCATTTTTCAGCTACTCCCCTTTGTCGCTCCCACATTTGCTACATAAATGAAGACCTCACAGTGAGGAGATCTCTGCACTTGTAGCAGACATCACATCACATAAGAGATAGGACAAGTGAATATGGAGATCCCTGGGTGGAATTTGTATTGTGACTACTGTTTGTGAGTATGGGAAGTAGCACTACAGCATGGCTACTTCCTGAACTCAAAAATGTGTTTTTGAATAGACTTCCGTCATGGTTGGCATTTAGGGGTCGCCATGGGTCTTAGCTGCAATTCATGGTTTGCCCCTTCTGACCCCTGGCACGGCCTTTCTGACCCCTGGCCTCAGAGATGGCAAATTTGTTGCTAACAATACCGGTGCAGCTTGCGCTTATGGTTATCGGGATTCTGCTCTCATAGTTTTCTTCAACGAGACTTCATTTGGTTTCAAAGGCAAGTAAAAACACATGCTTAAAAATCTAGTGTGATTGCTTGCAGGTGAGAGTATGTTTGCATGATGGAGGTAGTGTATCTGTATGAGTGAGCATGTGTGTGTTAGTGAATGAGTGAGTGAGAGTCAGTGACAGGTAATTAGTGTGAATGAATGAGACAGTGTCAGTGAGTATGTGTAAGGTACAGCGGGAATGAGGGAAGTAAGAGTGATTGCAAGTGAGTCTGAGTGGTTGTTTGAGAATGAATTAGAACAATTATGAGGGAGTGTTAGAGAGCACAAGTGTTAGTGGCTATGACTGAGATTGAATAACAGTGGGTGAGTAACTATGAGTGAGAAGGAGTGATTCAGAATGATCACAGCCGGACTGAAAATCTAAATCAGCCCTGGCATAAATGATCAAGCCAACCCACACACTGCAGGATGCCACAACTAGAACAGGGTGTGGGGCCTTTTATAGATTCGTCATGGTAGCCCATTCAGTCCCCTAGCCTGCAGCTGGAACAATGTCATAGATGATGAATGGCCAAGCTGATCTGGGTGAAAATAAATGAGAATGAGTGAGTGTTAGAGAGCATGCAAGTGCATGTGAGTGACTGAGAAAGTATGAGTGTGTGTGAGCAAGAGTAAATGTGAGTGACAGCGAGTGTGTGTGAATAAATGAGCGACAATGATTAAGTGAGATTGTGGGACTGAGAATAAGTGTGAGTGCAAGTGAGTTGGATTTAGTGTGAAAATATGAGAAAGTCAGATTAAGATTACATGAGTGCGAGTGAGAATGAGCAAGGACAAGTGAGAATAGGTGTAAGTGCAAATTACTGAATAAAAGAGTGCAAGTGAGTTTTACTGGTAAGTGAGAGTGGGTGTGAGATTGTGGGAAGTTTTGTGAGGACATTCTTGGCATAGGTAGCAATATTGGCAACAGTGGAGCATGAAATGCCACAGCAGCCGCAGTACCCTGAGGTCCCGGCCCTTTGTTTGTTCACCAATTCAACCATTATCAGGTTGTCCACATAAAACATCACTGTCTGATTGGCTAACTCATCCCCCCACACCGCCAGGGCCTCAAGCAAAGGAAAGAACTCCAAGAATGCTATGCTTCTCCCTTGGTCCAACCACCGTTGAGGCCAAGCTTAGGCACACCACCTGCCATCCCAGAACAAGCCAAAACCAGAAGCTCCTGCTGCATCTGAAAAAATCTGAATCTGCCACACCGTGTCCTCTTCTTGAAAAAAAACATGGAGACCTAGTTGAAGTGCGTAAGGAAAGCTTCTCAGACCTAGATGTCCTCCCTCATCCCCATGAAAATCTGAATCCAGTGATGAAGTACTGATGCACCCAACATAGCGAGGCCCATCCGCAGGCAATAAGGTCTGCCCCCGCCCCACTCTGCAAGCAAAATTCAGAAATCCAAGTAGCTGCAGTACTACCTTCAGTTCAACCTTGTGCAACAACAGAAGTTACTGGAGAAAAAACACGATCTCCTCCACTTTGTCTGCTGCCAGCTGAGCCATGAGTGTCATTGTGTCCAATTCAATGCCCAGGAATGTCAGTACCCTGCTAGGACCCTCAGGCTTTTTGGGAGCCAAAAGAACCCCCAGGTCACTTGCCAATCGCTCAAAACACTTCAGAGCCCTGTCACATGCCCCAGACTCGACCTTGTCCTCAAATAGAAAATCATCCAGATAGTGAGACACCTCTTGATGCCCACTCACCTTTGTGAAAAGCCATTGCAGAAAAGTACTGGAAGCTTCACCCAATGTCCAGAAGATAGCACAACCCATCAGGAGGGCCCAGTCCACATAGATAGCCCCATTCAACTGCATGCCCAATAAAGAAAAATTCTCCAGGTGAATGGGCAAAAGCCGAAAAGCTGCCTAAATGTCACACTTGGTCAATCTCAAACGCCTTCCACTCACAAATAAGGTGAATGGCATCGTCTGCCGACATATAAACCACTTGTGTGTCAGTGAAATCGTTCACGGATGCCCCCTCCAGCCAGGACAAGTGGTGTATGAGACAAAACTCCCCTCTCTTCTTCTTTGCCACCGCACCAAATGGTGAAATCATCAAGTCTTCCATGTGCCACCCGTAAAAAAGGCCCACAATTATCCCATCACTCATATTCTTGCTCAACTTGTCTGATACCACACCTGGCAGTCTAGGGTCTCGCCTGTTCTCGTCAAAATAGGCCATCTCTTGTTTATGATCTTCTTTACTTGGTTCAAGAGGGGCGTGTAAGTATAATGATTCTCTCTGGGTATGCCTTGTTCTTTTTCTGGCTGAATTGATCACATGTAGTGGATGATATTGGTTCCGCAGCTTCAGACTCAAGTTGTCTGTATGTATATAAAAAAATGTGCAATTTTGTCTGAGCCTCAAAAACGGCCCATAAAGTAGATTCATTCGGAGGGCACGAGGATGGTGACTATCAAACATTCCTGTCCTTAGTCTTCTAAAAGACAGATGAATAGAGAATTCCTTCTCTTAAGGTGATCTGGATGTCCAAAAAGGAGACCTCTCTGTTGGGCACCGTGGCAGTAAAGTGAAGATGCTGATCTAGACCATTAATCCAAGCAAGTAAATCAGGTACTTTCTCTTCATGGCTTCTCCAGATCATCAATAAATCATCAATATATCTATGCCACAACTTGATGTTAGTGGCGAATGGAGAACCACGATCTAGAACGTGGTGTTTCTCAAAGGCTTACATGTGCAAACAGGCCAAACTTGGGGCAAAAGTACTGCCCATCGATGTCCCTTGTATTTGGTGGTACAATTGGTTCTCAGATTCAAAGAAGGTCTCTTTAAGGGCTAGTGTTGCACAGTCCACCACAAAATGCGTGGGGGTATTATAATTCCAGGTGTCTAGGAGATGCATACATCTTCCACCACATACAGTGTAGCATCCTAGGGTATACTGGTACATAGAGCTTCAGCATCTAGACAAATCAATATATCCGTCAATCCCTGTGAATTAATCTTGTCCAAAAGGATCAACACATCCGTGGTGTCTTTTAAGAAGGTTGGAGTGTATCATAAAGTGATCACAAAATATAGACAGAGGTTCCAAGGCAGATCCAATCACTGACACTATGGGCCGGGCCGGTGGCAGTATCTTCCCTTTGAGGATCTTAGGTAAGCATTAGAAATAGCGTGTTCGGGGTTCCATACTATTCAGGAATTCAGCCTCTTGATGTGAAATCCACCCTGCCAATTCTGCTTCCTCTGCCAACGTCCAAATAGCCCACTGGAGATGCCGGGTAGGATCCTTTTTGATCGGTTCATAGAAAGATGTATCACTCAAAAGCCTAAGACATTCTTATCTTTATGTATCTTTGTCTTGCACCACTATGGCTCCCCCTTTGTCTGCTGGTTTGATGATAATGGTGTTATCATCTGCCAATGAGGTCAGTGCCCTCTTCTCTTCGTTGGCTAGATTCTGGAACGGATGTTTCGGTTGGAGATGAAGGATGTCATTCCTGACTGCCTTCTCAAACATGAGGACCTAAACAGGGACCATGCTTGAAGCTGGTGTAAAAGTTGAGGGTGTCATAGTCCTTTATCCCCAGTCCGTAGTTGGGTGGTCTTTGAAAAAGTAGAGTAATCGGAACTTCCTAAATAGAGTTACCACCTCACAATTCAGCTTGAAAATGTCCTCTTTGGATGTAGGAACAAAACCCAATCCTTTATTTAGCACCTTTTGTTCAGTGGGGTTAAAGGTCTCTTGGAAAGATTCACTATTAGATCTTCTTCTGTGATGCTCTTCCTCGGCTCCTCTTCACCATCTGTGGTTCCTCTGATTACCATTGCGCATGTTTTCCTCTTTCTCTGTTTCTGCCTCTTCCTTTGCCTCTTCCTAAAAAAGGATTGTAAGGCATCGGGGGACGGGTTGATAATAAGGGTTGCTTGTTGGTTGCCACATCAGCTGTTGTGGGTATGTGAATGGAGCCATGACATTAGTTGGAGGGTAACGTTGATTTGGGTTTTTCCTCCACTCTTCACCACTGCTCCAGCCATCTGAGCTAGAGCAGTAGTTGTAATTGCCTGGTTTTCCTAGTGGGCCCATAGACTCATCTGAGAACTCCTGTGCCGTCTTGTGTTGATAATCATCTTTGGTATAATGCAGTACCTTCTTTCTGCTAAATTTCATAATGTCCTTTTGTAACTTTGTGATCTTCTGATGTGTTAGGTATTCCTTGGTCCCATCCAACTCTGAGTTAGTTTCAGCCAACCTTTACCTTGAATTGGGTGGCTTGTATTGAGGCCTTGATCATGGTCTCAGCCAAGGTGATCTGGATGGTGATTGCAACTGCTAGCCCCTTGTAAGTGCTGATAATCGGCACCAGCCAGTTCCTGGTGCACTTCCAAGCTATCTGTGCCCAGTCCTTTCTAAATTGTTAATCCTGGTGAAAATTATGAGGCACATTTGTCACAAGAAGCCCATTCAGTGGTATATTGGCCCGTAAATATTGCATCATAATGGTACCATGTAAGATAGCCTTGATCAGTTCTTTCTTCAGAGAAGGCAACTTGTCCCAATCCTCTTTCAAACCACCAGAAGGACCACTATTCTCCTTCCCGAGTATGGAGGGGGTTTGGAGTATGGCTTGGACCATGCCATCGTCATAACTCAATCCTTGTAGATCCAAAATCTCTTTAACAAACAATACCAAAAACAGTTCCTGTAAGACTAATGCATGTTGTGACTGAAAAGACCCTCTACCCTAATTGGTGGAATGGAGTTTGTTCTTTTGGAACAACCCATCTTATTTCAGTTATAGGTTCATGTAGGGAGATCGATTCACTGGACCACACAATTCTCCCTAGTTTTGTATATCTAAATTTTATTTTGTTATAGTTTACTGTCTTTTCACCATGTTTAGGTGGTTGGCAAGTGGCAACTGCTGCTGCCTCGTCATGTTCCGCCGCTCGCATAGGTTGCATCATACCTACTCAGGCCTGGTCCAACACGCCAGGCCTGAGCAGGTCTGCCCTTCCTGCTTCACCTATGATGTGGAGCACAGAGTGCACTGCCTCCGCATTGGAACTTGCCGACATGCTGTCTCGTGGTCCATCGAGACCACAGAAACCCCCTCAACCTTCCCGCACTCTAAGAAGCGAGCTGTGCGGAAAAGGCTGACCCATACCCTCACCCCCTTACATATGCCCCCACCCTGAACCCTGCCATGCTTTCCCCCTCCAACCCTGTTCCTGCTGATGCTTCTCCACGTCACAATGGATCCAGTGCAGAGACTTGGCTATGCCTTTTGCTCTACACAGGGCCCTTCTGGGCTTGCTGAAAGCAGACACAGTGCACCCCGAGCCCCCACAGCAAACACACACAGCTAGAGTGAGAATGGGGTTTTGGTAGGCAGCCAACTGAAGGGAGGGTCTACCCCCCTGGGGTGTTTGGGAGTGGGTGTGGGTTCAGTCAAAATTGACTGCACTCCACATCATTCTATTAAAGGCTTGGGCTCCTTTGGAGCCCAATGAGGCTATATAATGGGCATTTTGGGCTCCCCTGCCATCATTTTCAAATAAAGGAGACCTGGTGATTGGGGGGTTTTGTGGCTCTTGCATTTTTTCTTTGTGCTGTCCTGCTGCACAGTCCTCAATGCGTCCCTTATGGCTTCAGCAAATGAAAAGGTTGCAGATGCCATGAGACTGCTGGACGAAGCAGGCTGCATGAACCTCCTGGAACAGGGAGATCCGGAAGGCTGCAGAGCACATGGCGGTGGTAATATTGGCCTGCTCGTCACCACATAAGATCAGGACGGCTTCACCACAGGTCAGGAGAAGAGGCTATGCAGCACTGCAGTGCACGGCCTCCCAGGAGATTGTTTGTCAGGCAGGCTGGGAAGAGGGGGATACCTTGCCTGAGGAAAGATTGTCCGCAACCTAAATCAGTGCTGAGAGGGGGGAAGGGCACACAGAGCACAAAAAGCGATACGAGGGAGGTAGTTGCATACAGGGCAGCAGTGCCTTGTTTGCCTGATTACACATGTGCTGAGATGAACACATGGCTGGGCCCAGCACGGCTCACCAGACCCCCTCAGGGGATCCTAGCACAGCCAACACATGTTGGCTCCTACACTGAGGAGGTCCAGTGTGACATCCAAGCAAGGCGTTACTAAGGATAGATTGATGTGGTCCTAGTGGCCTCTGTGGACACCAGATTTGAGAAATGGCTTAAGACAGGGTTTTTGACTGGGATACAAGGTCCTCAGGGAGCAAAGATGGGCACACAACCTGCTTTCTGCAACAGAGCACAAACAGGGAGTACAAGAAAAACTGGACAAAGAAATTGCAGAGGGGAGGATGGTAGGCCCCCTTGAGGACGGGCCTCTGGATAATCTGAGTGTCTCCTCTATGGGCGTTGTACCCAAGAAAGAACAGGGCCAATTCCATTTGATGCAACATTTGTCCTGGCCTGAAGGCATGTCGGTGAATGACTTTATCCCAGAGGAAGGGGTGGCAATGTCCTACTCATCAGTGGGCGTGGCCATGTCTCTAGTGGTGGCAGCAGGCAGAGGGGCACAGTTGGCAAAATGCAACATAAAGTCGAAATTCCATTTACTCTCAGTACACCTGGATGACTTCCAGCTATTAGGAATGCATTTCAGTGGAAATGGTGCATGGACAAGGCATTGCCAATGGGTTGCTCCATATCCTGTGTGATTTTTGAGTGTTTCATTTCTTTCCTACAGTGGCTGTTCACATGGCAGATGGACCATGACACTGTCACCCATTACCTTGACAATTTCTTGTTTGTGGTGGAGCCCGGCTCAGAGGATGGACAGCAAGAATTAGCAATCTTCCAGGAGCTCCTGAGTGACCTCGGGGTACCTCTGGCACTTGAAATAACAATGGGTCCAACTCAGTGCTGTCTTTTCTGTGGATTGAATTGGACATGGAGAGGATGGAAGCGAGGTTACCCAGAGACAGAAAGGAGGGCATGAGGGTTTTGTTGAGCGCCACAAGTCCTGCAGAGGTACTTCAATTTCACTTGCAGATTTTCCTGGACAGGAAGAACTTTCTGTAGGAGGTTGGGTCTAGCCTTCGCAGGGGGCAAGCTGCCACACTATCATGTACTCCTATCGGCTGGGGTCAGGGAGGACCTTAGGATGCGGTCTTTCTTTTTGGACACGCTCAATGGTATTCCAGAGGAGGGCCTAGATTGGGACATATAAATCTTTTCTGATGCAGCTGGTGGTTTGGATTTCGGCCTGTACTGGCAAGGCAAATGTGGCACAGAAGAGTGGGCGAAATACCTTTCCCTGTGTCTATTTCCCTGCAGGTCAGCGGCCATCAACAGAAGGGTATATGGCGTGCCATCGCCAAGGACGTGCGGACCCTGGGGTTCTACTGCAGACGGAGCACCCACTATCGGAAACGGTGGGATGACCTGAGACGCTGGGCACGGAAGATGGTGGAGGCCCAGCTGGGGATGGCCTTGCAATGAGGAAGGGGTGCCCGTTGCACCCTGACCCCTCTGCTGGCCTGCATACTGGCAGTGGCCTATCTGGAGCTAGATGGGCACTTGGGGGCATCACAACAGCCACAAGGAGGTGAGTACAGTGCTCTAATGTACAACTTATGCCTGGTGGAGTGGTATCCACGTATGGGGTGTGGGCCCTGTGGGTGCCCCTAGGCCAGGCCTGGCATTGCAGAGTAGGTCTCATGTTGGGCAGGGTTCTGATGTGAAATTCCTCCAACCAAGCTAGTAGGTATCCCCTAGTGGGCAGGGGTCTGTGGCTCTCAGGTATGGTGCAATTTGCGTTAGGTGTCTCCATCCACGGGCTGGTGACTAGCATTGTGACTGGTAGTGCATTGCCTAATTCGTAGGGCTGTTCCCTTTGTGTGAGTGTGCTGGGTGCGCCAAGGGTGGTGTTGTTGCCGCCATTGACCAAGTGTATCCTTTGTCTCTTCCTCCCCTTTTTGTTTTGTCACCCTGTTCTTATGTGCTTTAGCATCATCTGGTGGAGGAGCAGAGACACCGACGACGGAGTGCATCCCACAGGACCCAGGAGGCCTAATCCACCGACGGTGAGGGCACCAGTAGGACAGAGGGCTAGGGGAGAACCACGGCGAAGACTGGAGGGGACAGTTCGAACATAGATACCTCCTCCGATGTAGGCTCCCTAGTGGTGGTGGACACCTTTGTGCCCCCCTCCAACTTCATCTTCCCAATCCCATTCCCCTCAACCCCAACCTATCCCAAGCACACAGTCAGACAAGCAGGCACCGAGGACAAAACACAAGAGTGGACATGGTAAACACAAGCACCACACTTCATCCAACAGGCACACACACAAGCACCATCCAGAAGCAGACATACCAACATCCACTGTCTCCGCTGTGGCCCCCTCCTCCTCCTCTTCCACCTCCCTCCCAGTTGCGTCTCCACTCAAACCTGCATGCACTACATCCTCATCCACTACCACCAGCACACCTCACTGGCAGTCACCACCCCCACATCCATGCACATGTACCCTGTGTCCTCTCCCACTCTGTCTGTGCCCCCTCCTCCCAAGGTACACAAATGCAAGCACTCAGACACGCAACACCAATCCACCTCACAACAACATCCAACCCATGCACCTGCACCCAAACACAGCAGACTGACACCTCCTACCACCACTCCCTCTTCCTCCACTCCCAAACCATCTCCCTCTTCTCACCCAATGTCTCTAAGAAGCTTTTCCTCTCCACCATTGACCTCTTCCCTATTCCTCCCCCTGTCCCTCACATCAGGTCAGGGTGGACAAAACTCAGGCAAGCCCCTCAGCCACCCAGTCCACGGGCACAGTAGTGTCCCCAGCAACTCCATGTGGGAAAGGATCCCGGTCACCAGCCAGGCAGACGGAAAGGGTGCCTGCCTCAAGTGCTTCAAGGAAGGGCAAGGAGCCAGCCCCAGCTGCAGGAAGGAAGGGCAAGGAGTCAGCCCCAGCTTCAGGAAGGAAGGGCAAGGAGCCAGCCCCAGCTGCTGGAAGGAAGGGCAAGGAGCCAGCCCCAGCTGCAGGAAGGAAGGGCAAGGAGCCACTCCCAGCTGCTGGAATGAAGGGCAAGGAGCCAGCCCCAGCTGCTGGAAGGAAGGGCAAGGAAGGAGCCAGCCCCAGCTGCTGGAAGGAAGGGTAAGGAGGTAGCCCCAGCTGCTGGAAGGAAGGGCATGGGCCTGCAACAGCTGTTAGTGGAGACAAGGGGCCTGGTGCTTGGGGCATGGGCCTGCAACAGCAGGCAGTGGAGACAAGGGGCCTGGTGCTTGGACTCAGTCAGATTCCCCACCACCAACCATGGTGTTTGAGCCATCCTAGGCTGCAGGGGATGGGCTGGAGCCTCCCCAACCACTGCCAGCTCCACAAGCAGCACCGCCACCAGCACCACCACCAGAACCGCCACCTGCCCCAGTGGGCAGCTGTCCGAGGCTGCAGGGGATGGGCTGTAGCCTCCCCCACCACTGCCAGCTCCCCCAGCAGCACCCCCACCAGCACCTCCACCTGCCCTAGTGGGCAGCCGTCCGAGGCTGCAGGGGATGGGCTGGAGCCTCCCCCCACCACTGCCAGCTCCACAAGCAGCATAGCCACCAGCACCGCCACCTGCCCTGGTGGGCATCTGTCTGAGGCTGCAGGGGATGGGCAAGAGCCTCCTCCCACCACTGCCAGCTCCACCAGCAGCATTAACACTGCCACCACTGAGCAGCCATCACCGCCGGCGGGCAGTGTGTAGTCCTGCTTCCTTTGGCTGTTGTCTGGCTTAGCACCTTCAAAACCTGTGGGTCTGACACCCAGCTGAGAGACTGTGACTTTTCACTCCCCAAGATCTGCATCACTGGGCACGATGCCCCCTCCAGAACTAGTGGAGAAGACATCCACTCACCCCATCTTCCCCAGGATGAAGCTCACTGGTCACGATGCCCCATCCAGAGCATGTGGGCAAATCACCCACTTGAGAGACTGTGGACTTGCACTCACCAGGACCAAGCACAGGCCATGTTGCCCCCTTCAGAGCATGTGGGGAAATTACCCACTTGAGAGACTGTGGCCCTGCACTCTCCAGGACAGAGCACAGGGCAGTTTGCCCCCTCCAGGACCAGTTGCATTGTACCATCTTCCGGCTGAGGTGCCCCCCCCGTTCCCCGTCCCCCTGAGGTGCCTGCCCATTTTCGACCTGATGTCACTGCAGTTTCTCTCCCTGTTGTTGCAGGAGTGAGATGGGGCCTTGGACTTTGTGATGGCCCTGTGGCCCATGAACATTGAGGACTGGGCAGTGTCCCTTGATTTGTGAATATGTATATATATATTTTTTTGGATGCCCGTATTACTGCTATATTTATCTTATTACACTCTTTTTACTCTATAGTAGTTGTCCTTGCATTATTCCTGAGGGTACGGGTGAATATGTTATGTCACTGCATCTGCTTGTGTGTATGTGCTGGGGTTGGGGGTGTTGCGTGTTGCGTGTGTGTGTCACTCTCATTTTCCTCCCCCATCCCCTGTGTGCTAGGCAGCAGTACTCACCGTGATCATCTTCGCCGGCATTGGTGTTCGTAGTGGAGCAGCACATAGAAGAGCATGGGGAATATATGCAACTCAGGCTCCATGGCGACGTGGTTCTTCCCAGAGTCTCCAGAGGTGAGGCGTTTCCCTTCTGTGCAGTGTTTCCGCCAGGCTTTTGATGTCATTGGTGCCGCCCCAGAAAAGGTGGTGGATTGGTGTGTCTTAATACAGTGGGCGGAACATTGTCTTCCTCCTGGCTGTAGGCGGCTACCACCGTGGTGCCTGTAGATTCCGCCCTGGCGCTTGGTGTGTTAAAGTGGCTGTCTGTCTGAGCGGTTTCCGCCGTGGTCATAATTTCACAGTTGTTACCGCTGGCCTGTTGGCGGTATTACCACCACTTTATCACCGACCGCCTGGGTTGGAATGAGGGCCTATATTTCTACACAAGCATACCTTTATTAGCAGCATAAGAAAAATTAAAACTGGGAAAAAAAAACATAACTTTCTAATTTGTGCCATGCAGTTTGCATGCAGCTCTTTGATGGCAGTTCATAGCTTACTGTGCTAGATTAGGATTGTAATTTACGACCTGCACAGTAACAAAATAATCTCTGTGACAAAAGTGGTAACCCACTGTGCTAGGCACATAAAATACTGTTCTTTGCATGATACACATTCTTTGCAGCAGGCATATTAACGATCTGCACTACCTGAGATGAGTCAAAACTGCCACTAGACAAAACCCCTACTTTTCTCCCGCAGGTACATTAATGACCAGAGTTAGCTTGATGCTTTTATTTTTGCCCGAAAGTCACTGGTGACTGCTAAGAAATGGGAGTGGCGAGGCAGGGGGATAAAAAACAAAACAAAGGAACACTTAGGCGGTCATTCCAACCGTGGCGGGCGGCGGTAGCAGCCCGCCTGGCGGGAACCGGCGAATGACCGCACTGCGGTCAAAAGACCGCGGCGGCCATTCTGTCTTTCCCGCTGGGCCGGCGGGCGACCGCCAAAAGGCCGCCCGCCGGCCCAGCGGGAAAGACCCAGCAACGATGAAGCCGGCTCCGAATGGAGCCGGCGGAGATGCTGGGGTGCGACTGGTGCAGTGGCACCCGTCGCGATTTTCAGTGTCTGCAAAGCAGACACTGAAAATCATTATGGGGCCCTGTTAGGGGGCCCCTGCACTGCCCATGCCAGCGGCATGGGCAGTGCAGGGGCCTCCAGGGGCCCCGCAACACCCGTTCCCGCCATCCTGTTCCTGGCGGTAAAAACCGCCAGGAACGGGATAGCGGGAAGGGGGTCGGAATCCCCATGGCGGCGCTGCAAGCAGCGCCACCATGGAGGATTCCCTGGGCCAGGGGAAAACCGGCGGGAAACCGCCGGTTGCCCTTTTCTGACCGCAGCTTTACCGACGCGGTCAGAATGGCCCAGGAAGCACCGCCAGCCTGTTGGCGGTGCTTCGGCAGTCCCCGGCCCTGGCGGTCATGGACCGCCAGGGTCAGAATGACCCCCTTAATCTAGGTATGGCTGCTGTCTCTCCTCCATCCTCTTTTCCTGAGTCCCGGCAGCATGGAAGCACACAGATTCCCAGACGCCCCTAAGCCAATCAAAATGCTGCTGTCAACAGCATGACAGCAGTGTCGTGATTAGTCTGAGCAGCCTCGTTCAGCACTCAGACAGGGAATGGGAGCCTGTTCATGTTCTCCACCTGGATGTGCAGAAATACTAAGGCCCTCATTACAACACTGGCGGTCAAAGACCGTCCGGGCTGTTTCATTGATTGCACCGCCAACAGGCTGGCGGTGCAATCCTGGGTATTACAACCGCGGCGGAAGCGCCGCAGTCGCACCGCCGGGACCAGCGGATTAGATCCTCCAGGGCAGCGCTGCCCAGGGGATTACGAGTCCCCCTCCCGCCAGCCTTTATTTGGCGGTAGGAACCGCCATGAAAAGGCTTGCGGAAAGTGGAGTCGCGGGGCCCCCTGGCACAGCCCCATGGAGCTTTTCACTGTCTGCATAGCAGACAGTGAAAAGTGCGATGGGTGCAACTGCACCCGTCGCACTGCCGCAACACCGCCGGCTCCATTTGGAGCCGGCTCCCGTGTTGCGGCCGACATCCCCACCGGCCCAGCGGGGATGTTGTAAGGGCCACCGCGGAAGTGCGGCCACATTGGCGGCCGCGCAGCGGTTACAACTTGGCAGGCGGCGGTTGCCGTCCGCCAAAGTTGTAATGAGGGCCTAAATGTGCATGTCTGTTTGGCTGGCCCAAGACGGCCGGCTAAACCGTCATGCGCACTTATGGTGGACATTTCACTCCTCCTCCATGTGACACAGCCCTGCCCACCCCGCCCTAACTTGGCTATGCACTGAAAAATAAAATGATAATAACATTGTGTTATTATCATTTTATTTTTCCTTTTATGCACTGCTCAGAGCAGCAGGGCACCGCTCCTCCCCCTTTGCATTGCTTTTAAAAGTAATAAATATAAAAACACATGTGTTTCTAGAGGCCCCAGCTGGAGAAGTGCTGTTCTGCTAGCCCAGGTCTGCGGATTCCCTGGGAATGTGTCACGGACCCTTGGAGGACCTCAGACCACAGGTTGGGAACTACTGCACTAAGGTTTTAAGTAGCGTGTGGGTAGGTTGATGGTGTGACCATGTATTATATGGGTTATTGTACCCCTGGGCGTAGATAAGGATACTGCAAGTCATCTTGGAGTTCCATACTTTATAAACAAGCATTGGCAAAGCCAACAGGTCTCACCTATGCAGCGCTATTGGCTCTGCTAGTGTGTTTTAGTCATGCTGTCATCTAGCATGGCTGCTGTTCAGTGTGGCTATAAGTTAAGAGCATAAAGAAGAATTACATATCATAAAGTGTTGTTGATTGCTGTGGCATAGAGTGTCAAGGAGTGAGTAGCGTGTCGTAGAGTGGAATAGTGTCAGAGTGGAGTGGAGTAGAGTAGAGAGACATAAAGAAGAGTGGAGTGGCATAGAATGGAGTAAAGTAATGTGGAGTGCCATAGAGAGAGTTGAATAGGGTGTTGTTGAGCATAGTACATTGTGGTATAGTGCAGTGGCATGGAGTGTTGTGGAGAGGAGTAGAGTATCGTAGATTGAAGTGAAATAGAATGTCATGGAGTGGCATAGAGTGGAGGTGTGTGTTATAGAATAGAGTGGAGTAAAGTGGCATGGAGTGGTGTAGATGCAATTGTGTAGAGAGTCACAGAGTGGAGTAAAGTGTTGTATAGCAGCACAGAGTGGAGTAAAGTTTAATGGAGTAGAGTGTCCGAACGGAGTATTATGGAGTGTAATGTCATAGAGTGAAGTGTCGTAGAGTGGTCTAGAGTGAAGTGGTGCAGAGTACAGTGGTGCAGAGTAGATTGGCATAGAGTGCATTGGTTTTTAGTAAAGTGGTGTAGAGTGCACTGGTTTAGAGTAGAGTGCACTACTCTAGTGGTGAAGAGTAGAGAAGCAGAGTGGTGTGGTACAGCATAGGTTACAGTGGCACAGAGTGCAGTGGTGCAGAGTGTTGTGGTGCATGGTAGAGTGGAGTGCTGCAAGATAGAGTGGCATAGAGTGCAGTGATGCAGCATAGAGGGGTGTAGTGGCATAGAGTGCATTGGTGAAGAGTGCAGTAGAGTGGCACAGAGTTGAGCGGTGGTGAGTAGACTGCAGTGGTGCAGAGTACAGTGATGTAGAGTTCAGTGGCACAGTGTACATTGTTGCAGAGTAGAGTGTCATAAAAGGCAGTGGTGTAGAGTAGGATACATTGGTGTACAGTGCAGTTGCATAGAATGGCATGAAGTACAGTGGTGCAGAGCAGAATAGAGTGGCATAATGTGTAACATTGCAGAGCAGAGGGGGTCATAGAGTGCAGTGGTGTAGAGTGATGTAGAGAGCAGTGTGCAGAGTGCTAAGTAGAATAGAGTGGCATAGAGTAGAGTGCGCCAGTAAAGTACAGTGGTGTATAGAAGAGTGGTATAGAGTGCATTGACGTAGACTACAGTGGTGCAGAGTAGAGTGGAGTGGCCTAGACTGGAGTGGGGTAGAGTGCATTGGCATAGAGTAGAGAGGTACAGAGTAGAGTAGAGAGGTGCAGAATGGAGTGGTGCAGAGTAGATTACAGTGGCATGGAGTGATCCAGAGTAGAGTTTAGTGACATAAAGTAGAGTATGCATAGTGTTGTAGTACACTGCATTACAGGTAACACATCTTCAACTGAAATGACCATTACATTTGGAAAGACATACCGTTTTACTGATAAAAACATACAGCACACAAATGTTAATGTGTGCAAATTTCATTACCTAGTGTATTGATTTGTTTTGATCATCTTAAAATATTTGTGTCCACTACACTTATATTCTCAAGTATATGCACATTTAATTCACAAACATTTGAAGTTTTTTGTGTGTTAGATAAAAATAGCATCCTAAAGCCTTCCTCCACCACACATCCAGTAGCTAGCATGATTGTTATATAAGTTCTCTCCCTTGGAAGCCAGAAAAAGAAAGATAAACGCCAAGCTTTATGTGAAGACAGAACCTGTAATTTGACCTTGGTCTTTGAATGCACAGAAAGTGGGGCAAAATAAGAACAATATTTAAAGGCCTGTTTACAGACATCGAGCACTGGTGGAAGGATACAGTATACAAGAGATGCTCTACTGGAGGGACAAACTCGAGCTGGACAGCCTAAATCAAATACAGCTAGCAAATAGAAACCAGGCAAATGTAAGTTACAAAGCCTAAGGTAAGCAATGGGTGGAATACATTCTCATGGAAGCTTTTCAAATGTCCTCTAAATGACTTTAGAAAACCAGGCAGCTTTGATCTAATGAACTCAGCCTTTAGCCTAGTTCCTATATATTTTTATGGAACTCCTCTGTGACTGCGACGGTCAAACGGTATCTTGCTATTTAGGGCCTTTTCCACACGCGCTTATGGGCCAGGACTGCTGTATTGTCCTGTAACATAATGAATGGGTGCAGATTTATACAAATGCATTGATACAAACACTGTATTTCTGATGCCTGGGTTGACTATCATCAGGGCCACTGGAATTATGTGATTGTGCGCTGCTGTGCTTTTCGCATAGTTATGGATTTGCCGCATTTGTCACAAAATCTAACATCTGCTGCATAATCTGCAGATTTAAACAAAAACAGTTCAAAAGTTACTAAAAGCGCAGCAACACGTGTTGGTGCACAGTGGAGGGGCCCTTTGCAAAAGTTGACTGCTAACCTCTCTTTTGCTTGTTGCTATATTCAGGCATTAAGCTGGCACTAATGAGGTGAAACCTAAGCCCAGTGAGTGTTAACAAGTGTAAAAACTACAAAATAATGAAATACTATCACATTGTCACATAATTTGCATCTTCTGCCTGCATAACTTAGTCAACCATGCCACATAATTTCGCCCTCCCCTGCTGAATAATTCTAGTGGCCCTATCACCAATGTATCCTCATGTAACTGTTATTCTTTATTTGTCATTTTTTCTGTCTCTACTCATAAAAATTTAAAATTAATTAAAAAAATGACACAAGTCAAATGAGAATGTTAAATACAGAAAATATAATATACTTCAATATGCTTAAGTATGTGACAATAACAACAACATAACTAAAAACACTAGGCAAACTACCTAAAATGAAACATGGCTTCCTCCTGTTACACATGCTGTAATCCAACCCTTCATTACTTAGATAAGTAGGTCCGATTTACAAAGGTAAACTTAGACCAAACATCGAATTTTACGATTTTTGAGAATTCACAAAGGGCATTTACAAGTAGTATCTTTACATCTGCACTTGGGGAGGATCTCCGTTATGTGTAAGTGTTAGAAGCTAAATTGTATAGGGTGAAAAGGTAAAATCTTGCTTTCCCCATTTCACCAAATGGTGGGATCCTAGGCAACCACATATACTCAGGGCACAAGTTCTAAAAAAAAAGAAGTAGGGGGACTAACCAAGTTAGGCAGTGTGCAAGTGACATCACAACACATGACATCATGGCGTGTGGCATTGCACTTGGCATCACAACCCATGACCTCAAAGAAAGTGGCATCAGATCTTAACACCTCAAGACATATGTTTAGCAGGTCCATCATGAGTACATTTGAGCGCTTTGCTATATTTAACAAATACGATTTGCTTTAGGGTTGTGCCAAAAAGGTTAGCCAACCTTGACACAAAATCTGGGCCACAATTTATAAATGTATTTTTGAGAGGCTCTGCCACAAAGAAATTGGCAGAAGGGAGAATCGGTGCAAAGTCTGCATTTTAAAATATCTTGTGGGGGTTAAGGCATCTGCTGAGGAGATCTTTGTGTGCCCAGTATATCTCAGGGAAAAATAACGATGTGTATGATGTCAAGCGCTTGGACACCCTGCATTGGATTAAGTAGTGCTATAAAAGAACTACAACAAAATAGTGGTATTTAAATTGTTATTTGTTTAAATACTGGGGCAGACCAACACATCTGACATTCTTACAGTGCATACCTATCTTTTATATACAGGGACTGAACAAAATCATTTCTCTCTTGCAAACCTGTGAAGTAGTAGCAAGCTGTGTGCTTTTGTTTCCTAAATTGTGGCTAGGTGTGAGGCTCCAAACAGCTTCCAGCTAGAACAATCAGACAATAGGAGGCCTGATAGCTCCTTAATTTCAACTGTGCAAATGATATTACATACATTTTGATTCCTCAAAGAAAAGACATCAAATGTTATTACATGTAATGAACTTCATCAGTGAGAACCCTAACTAACACCAGATTAGAATAGCATGTTTGGGCTTCATGCAAAACAATTTAGTAAACACAAATTTGGAAAAACATCTAGCTATGGCTCTATCAAAAGTAGCGGTTGGTACCTAGAAACAAAAGCAAATAGACATAACAAACAACATCATAGTCAATATACCTATCCTCAGTTTGGATCATCAAGCGGTGATGGTCATCGTCCTCAGGACATCAGTTTGGTCAGCTAGGCATCAGGATTCAGCATCAAAGTTCATAAAAGGCAAAGTCTCTCTACGCAATAAAGTTAGGCACGTCTCTCCTCAAGACAGTTAAGGAAAATAATGGCCTTTTTGGCAAGATAGAATATGGGCAAATGGTGTCTTCTTCTCAGTGCAGTCCGGCTAAGTTAGAATTTCTAAAACTACTTCTCAAGTCCCTATTGGTCAGGAGATCGCATGTTTATGTTTAATCCAATGAAACTAAACCCTCAAATCTACAATTCTTCTAATACATGGTTCACATGTCGATGATTGGTTTTCATCCGTTCCATTCTCGTCATTGCGCTCATCAGGTAACAATATTGTTGCAGCTTATACTTCAGTCAGTATGATCATTGTCCTTTCCTGGGAAAGTCAGTCTCACACATTGGGCCATATTTATACTTTTTGACGCACAACTGGCTAACATTACTCATGATCTGTAAAGAATCAGAAAGCAGAAGAGAACATTTAGAAATTATGCAGCTAATATCAAAAACAAAAATCCTCTTTTAGCAATTATTTACAGCTTTCAGCCTCACTTCCACGATCCTTTGTCAAAAATCGGTTTAGCAGCTCGTCAAATCAGGTTATGTTGTCAAAATCAGGTTAGCAAAGTCTTTTCCGGTTACTTCCAACAGTCTCTTTTTCTTCTTTGCATTTTCTCAGATTTGTCTCAACAGTTCAGTTTGTCGATTTCCTTCAAGTGCCAAAATATTGACATGGAATGTCTCAATCAAAATAAAAAAGACAAAAACTCCCATTCAGGACCTGCATACCTTCGACTTGATATTCTATTTCTTTTCAACTTTCGATCTCCATTCAATTCTCCTTAACTTAGATTTTCTCTCCTTGTTGTATCCACTTCTTCTCCGATTGTTGTCACAAAAACTGCTTCCTTTCTCTTTGTTTGTGTCTCCGGCCACTTATCTCCTTCAGTGGACCCTTGGTCAATGCTCTTTTCAGTGTTGAGCTTGTAACTTGCTCAGTAGGATTTTCTCTTAACGGACCTTCAACTGGTTTAGTAGGAGTTAGATCACATTGGCCTTGATCCACCTCAACTCCTTCCCCCTCGGGGTCTGGCAATTGCTCTGATTGTCTCTCAAAATCGCCTACTTCTAGAAGAACCCCCTTCTGACTAGACTCTCCTGCTGCCTCAATTGAGATTTGTTCACTGTCACCCTACTGGAGATCTTCTCCTTCGTCTCTCACAGGAGTGACTGAGCTGTCCTCAATGTGTTTAGTTCTGGTCTCAGTTCTTCTTTCTACCCCTTCCGGCTCTGAGGCTTGTCTTGTTGTAGTTGTTGGTACTCTCAACAACTCTTCTTTATCGTCCAAAGGACATGCCATTTTTTTGTGTGGCTGGCCTGGATCCAGTTCGGAACTCCAGCGCACTTCACAGCTGTGGTAGTAACCAGAACTACCTGAAACAGACCTTTCCAGCGAGGCTCCAAAGACGTCTTTCGCATGTGTTTCCGGACCACAACCCAGCCACCGGCTCTCGGATTGTGCCCTGGGTCGGGGATCAGTGGCAGTGTGGTGGCTTCCAACTGCTGAGAAAAAGAGCGAACCACATCATCCAGACATTTGCAGAAGTCCAACACCATATCATCTGTAATGTTACAAGCGCATTTCCTGGAACCGCTACTCATTGCTCTGCCCATGAGGATTTTGTGTGGTGACAATCCTGTCTTCCTGTCGGGTGTGTTTCTCATTGTCAGCAGAACTAAAGGCAGTGCGTCAGGCCATATCATATACGTGGACGCACACATCTTTGCCACTTTTGATTTCAAGGTACCATTCATTTGCTCCACTAGTCCTGATGCTTCAGGGCGGTAACTACAATTCAACTTCTGCTCAATGTTCAATGCTACACACAGTTATTTAATTACTTCATTGTTGTAGTGACTTCCCCTATCTGATTCTAAAGAGATCGGAAACCCAAAATATGGTATCAGTTCACTAAGCAGTAATTTCGCTACTGTGAGACTGTCATTTCTTCGTGTAGGGTATGTTTCAATCCAGTGACTAAAGATCCAGGCAATCACCAACACATATCTCAAACCTCCACACACAGGCATCTCAATTAAATCTATCTGCTGAATGGACCTCCTGCTCTTCCAATGTGGCTCAAATTAACCACTGTCCCATTTTCCCTGTTCATTTGCTGGCAAATGACGCAACAATGGCAAAGTGCTTCAGCAACTTGTCTAATCATTGTATAGAACCAGTTATGTTTGAACAGTCGAATCATGGCATCCCTTCCAACATGTGCTTGACCATGATAGTACCTAGCCATTGGAGACAACTGGCTATTTGGCAGAACCAATTGACCCTCTTCTGAAACCCACAATTCATCTTGTCGCTGTACACATTTCATTTTGCTCCATGAAAGTTTTTCCTCTCTGTCAACATTATTCTGCAGTGTTTTCAATTCTTCCAGTGTATCTATCACATGCAATGCAAAACTTGGATATCTTTGTCAGGTAACAATTTCCACTTATCTTTGAACGATATACAGTTCAATACACAGAACCTTGCAACTTGATCTGCATATCCATTACCCATTGACACAAAATCTTGTGATTTCAGATGTACACTGTATTTCACCAAAGCAATCTTTTCAGGCATTTGGATAACATGCAACAATTATTTAATTCTCTCACCATTCCTCACTGGTGAACCAGAAGAGGTAATGAAACCTCTCTGTGACCACAACTGGCCAAAGTCATGGACTATTCCAAATCCATACTGGCTATCCGTATAAACGGTACCTTTTAGCTGAGCAGAAACATGGCACACTCTAGTAAGGGCTACGAGTCCCGCTACTTGTGCAGAGTATTCTCCTCAAAGCCAAGGCACTTCCAGGGTATTCAGAAATTGTGCAAATGGCATATACTGATCTCAGTACTCCTGTATTGTCTCTCAGACAGGAATCATCAACAATGATAATTTGGTCATTTTCTTCCAATCGGGTGTCTCTAACATCAGGTCTCATTTTTTTACACAAATCAGTTACTTCAAGACAATCATGCTCAACGTCTTCCAACTTTTCAATTTCAACATTTTCATTTGGAGGCAAGGTTACCGGGTTCAGCACTGTACATCTTTTCAATGACACATTTGGTGACTCTAGGATAATCGTCTCATATTTGGTCAATCTTGCATCTGTTAGGTACTGGGTTTTCATCTTTGTAACTAGGATCTCAATTAAATGAGGGACCATGATTGTTAAAGGTGTCCCATCACAATGCCTTCACACTGTGTGAGGCTCTGTCCAACCACTGCAATTGCACACAGACAGCCTGGTAAAGCAGCTGCAACTGGGTTCAAAGTAGCTGAAAAAATAGGTTACTGGACGGTTTACACCTACATGGACCTGAGTCAAAACAGACAAAGAGCATGCATCACCCTTATGACAAAACAATGTGAAACACTTGGGCCCATATTTATACTTTTTAGCGCAGCATTTGCGTAATTTTTTGACACAAAAGCGGAGCAAACTTAGAAAGTTTAATTGTATTTTGCAAGTTTGCGTCACTTTTGCATCACAAAATGACACAAATGCAGCACTAAAAAAGTATAAATATGGGCCTTAGACCCTCATTATGACATTGGCGATGACTCTCAAAGTGATGGTAATACCTCCAACAGGCTGGTGGTAATTACCCCCAAATTATGACCATGGCGGTGTCAACTCCCATAGACAGCCAATGTACCACACCATCCGCCAGGGCGTTAACACCAATGACCACGGTGGTAGCCATCAACAGCCAGGCGGAAGACAAGGTACTGCCCACCATATTAAAACACTGCAAACCACCAGGATTTCCGGGGCGGTACCAAAGCCATCAAAATCCCGGCAGAAACACATCACAGAAGACCAAAGACTCACCAACAGAGACACAGAGAAGACCAACGGCGCCATGGAAACGGAACTGCAAGTCTTCCCGGTGCTCTTCTATGCCATGCTCCACCTGGAACACCATCGCCGACAAAGACGACAACGGTGAGTACAGCCGCCTAGCACACAAGGGTGGGAGGGAGGAAAAGGAGAGTGACACACACACGCACGACACACACCAGACACACACACCATACACAGAACCAGCTGCAGACGTAAACCAATGGCACACGACGCACAATAATACAAGAACTACAGTTCGGCAGCACTGACATTGTAATAGCAAGGCAACACCCACCATATGAACCAAGTTTAGAACAAAGATACACAAGCGATTGTCCAGAAAGGGCCAATGCCCAGTCCAAAGTACATAAGGCCCACATGGCCATAGGGCACAGTCCAAGCCCCGACTTGATCCTGACGAATTCCGCACAACACTGTGCAGGGGCAACATCTCGAAAGTGGACAGGCACCTCAGGGGGAAGGGGGTGGGGGACACCTCAGCTAAGTCGGGAACTTGCCCACTGCTCCTGGGGGGCACCATGCCCATTTCCCAATGCTGGGGAGTGCAAGGTCACAGTCTCAGAGGTGGGGAACTTGCCCACTGCTCCTGGAAGGGGCTCCATGTCCATTTCCCAATGCTGGGGAGTGCAAGGTCACAGTCTCTGAGGTGGGGAACTTGCCCACTGCTCCTGGAGAGGGCTCCATGTACAACAGTCCCTGGAGGGTGGCCTACATGCCCTCTTCTGGAGTTGAGGGCTGCATTGTCTCTCCTGGGGGAGGTGTTTCCTGGGCAGCCTTTGCTGGAGGAGAGGGCAGCATTGTCTCTGCTGGGAGAGGTGTCTCCTGGGCAGCCTTTGCTAGAGGTGAGTGCTGCATTGTCTCTGCTGGAGGAGGTGTCTCCTGGACAGCCTCTGCTGGAGGTGAGGGCTGCATTATCTCTGCAGGGGGAGGTGTCTCCTGGGCAGCCTCTGCTGGAGGTGAGGGCTTCTTGCCTGTCATTGGTGGTAGAGTGAGAACCTTTTCTGACATTGGTGGTTGAGTGGTAACCTCTTCTGAAATTGGTGGTTGAGTGGGATCCTTCCCTTTCCTGGCTTGTGGAGTGGGATCCTTCCCTTTCCTGGCTGGGGAGTGGGATCCTTCACTGTCTTGCCTCCACGACTAGGAGGTACCTCCACTGTCCCCATGGACTGTTTGACTGAGGTGCTGGTCTGGGTCATTGGGACTTTGCTCTTACGGGCAGGACTGGGGGAAAGGAAGAGGTCAAGTTGGGCAAGGAAAAGCTTCTTAGGGATGGTGGGGCGGGATGAGGGAAGATGGATGGGATTGGAGGTTGAGGGAGTGATTGTTGGAGGAGTACGTCTGCCGGGCTTAGGTGCAGGTGCATGGGCAGTGTGCTGATGTGAGGTGGATGGCTGTTGGGAGTCTGAGTGCCTGCGTTTGTGTCCTTTAGGAGGGGGGACAGACAGGGTGGGAGAGGACACAGGGGACGCATGGATGGATGTTGTGGAGGTGTCTGCTGGTGAGGTGTATGTGCTGCTTGTTGTGGTGATGCTGGTGGTGGCTGTTAAAGCAGTGCATGCAGGTGTGGACGTGAATGTGAGGGAGGTGGAGGAGGAGGACGGGGAGACAGTGGAGGCAGTGGATGTGGATGTGTGTGCAACTGTCTGTGTGAGTGCTTGTGTACTGAAGTGTGGTTCCTGTGTTTGACTGTGGCACTCTTGTGTGATGTTTTGTGTGCATTGTCATCTGTATGTGTGCATCGGATGGGTTTGGGTTGAGGAGGCTGGGACTGGGAAGTGGTAGTTGGAGGGGGGATGGTAGGAAAAGGGACAATGGCTGCCATCAGAGAGGAGGCCAGAGCCTGAATCGATCTCTGTTGGGCTGCAAATCCACTGTGGATGCCCTCCAGGAATGCACTGCATTGAGGCATCTGGGATGCCAGCCCCTGGATGGCGTTCACAGTGGTTGCCTGCCCTACAGAGATGGATCTCAGGAGGTAAATAACCTCCTCACTCAGGGCAGCAGGGCTCACTGGGGCAGGGCCTGAGTTCCCTAGGTCAAAGGAGATGCCCACTCTCCTGGGTGATCGGGCACAGGCAACTCGCTGAGGGGCTACTGGGAGGGCAGTGCTGGTACTGGGTTGGCGGCTGTACCTGCAGCTGGGCTGGTCACAGAGGTGTCCACCACCACCAGGGAGCTTCCATCGGGGGAGGAATCAGAGTCTGTGTTGTCACCTCCTGTTTCTGCCGTGGTGCTCCCCTCACCCTCCGTCGCACTAGTTCCCTCGGCATCAGTGGACTCTGCCTCCTGGGTGCTGTGGGATGCAGCATCCTCTGTCCCCGGTACCCTTGCTCCTCCACCAGATGATGCTAATGCACACATGGACAGGATGACAGAAGGAGAAAGGGGGGAGGGAGAAAAAGGGAGCACTGGGTCAATTACAGCACCAACACCAGAGTTGGCATACACAGCACCGTCACACACAGGGATCAGGATTGAGCACTATGCATTGCACTGGCATTGAATTGGGTAGATGCTACAGCAAGATGAGGGCCAATCACCACCAACTGCACACCTCCTGGGACCCACAAAGCCCTGACTGACATGGAATGCAAACGAGCTAGGTTACCTGCATTTGCCACACAACCATTACCCTTGAGCTGGATCACACTGCAATGTCTGGCCTGGCATTAAGGGGCACCCACTAACTCACAGCCACCACCCGGATCCCATGCCACCTAACAATTATTGTAGTAAGGCCCACTGTTCTCACCCTTGTGGCTGCTGTGATGCCCTCAAGCACTCATCCAGCTCTGGGTAGGCCACCTCCAGTATGCGGGCCATCAGGGGAGCTAGGTTCTGACGGGCACCTCTTCCTCGTTGGGAGGCCATGCCCAGCTGGGCCTCCATGGTCTTCCATGCCAGGGTCCCAGGTCCTCCCACCGTTTTCCTGCAGTGGGTGCTCCGCCTGCTGTAGATCTGCAGGGTCCGCACGTCCTTGGCGATGGCACGCCACAATCCCTTTGTTTGGTGGGCACTGACCTGCAGAGGGAATACATACAGGAGGACAGCATTGCACATACAATCCAGCCTGTCACACATATGGCCCACAAATCCCGTTTCCAACTCCATTGGCACACACATCGCCGGCGCACACCATGTACACTACCACCAGACATACCACCCCACATATGACACATCTCCATGCAACCCTCCCACATGCATCGTGGCCAAGGTCTACTCACCTGTTGGTCTGGAGGCCCATACAGCTGTCCATACTGGGGCAGGACCCCATCCACCAAGCACTCCAACTCCATCGAAGTGAAGGCCGGGGCCCTTTCCCTGGTCACATGGGCCATAGTAGGTTCCAGCCACAGGTCACATCAGCACACGCAGTGTAGGTGTTGTCCTGTGGAAACTCAGGAATCAAGTGAGGTTATAGACAGAAAATGGCAGTCACGTCTGTGGCGGTGTACACTGCCACCATCGATGCTGAATCCCATTGGCCACTGTACTCCATAGAGACCCATATTAGCCAATGAGGAATTGCACAGCAGTGCAAGACCGCCTTCCACCACGACGCCCAACGTCAGCTGAGTTACCTCACTTCCACCTGTCCCTAGATACAGGACAGGCGGTCGCCATTTCATTTTGGCGGACTACATACAGATCTTCCAAAACTACGTCATTTATAGAAATTGCACACTCATTGCCATTCCCACTGTCCCATCACATTAATGTTGTATGCACACTGAGGTGATGGTTCCATTGCACAAATTGTGACAGCCTACTCACTCTTATGTCTCTTAGATACCTACCTCTGTGGATCAATAGGAGGAGGAGACAAACCCCCTAATACAGACCCCTTGTGGACTTGGCTGCACTGGAGGACAGGCACATTATACTCAGCTATAGACTGGACAGGGCCAAAATCACAGAGCCAGGTTGGCGCATGATGCCTTCGTTCTGAGGAGTAGCAGTATCCCAAATGTGATGGCCCAACTACAGAGGCACAGGGTGTGGCTAATAGGTGAGCCAGAGTCCCCATCCACTGTATGTCAGTGTATGCCTTAAAGTGTCATCCCCATAGCATTGTGTAAGGCTACATTTTGTCCCTCAGTGCTTGCAGGTGAATCTGGCTACCCAAACCTATTTTGGCTCCTGACCCCTGTGAGGAATGCCAAGAGAGGGGCTCAGAACCGTTATAATGATGCATATGGTTGAATCAGAAGATAATCAAGAGGACCTTGGGCCTCCTGATGGCCAGGTTCAGATGCCTGCATCTGACAGGTAGATCCCTGTGGTACTCACCCGAGAAGGTCTGCCAGATGGTAGTGACATGCTGCATGTTCCATAACCTGGCCCTCAGACGACATGTGGCTTTTCTGCAGGAGGAGGGGACTGGAGATGACCCTGTGGCAGTGGACCATGAGGACAGTGAGGATGAGGAGGCAGAGGATGAGGATGAGGACAACAGAACATCAGTTATACGACAATACTTCCAATGACACACAGGTGAGACAGTGGAACTGACCATTTCTTTGACTTTTGATGTTTTCTTGGTGGCTGTAGCATGAAGGCATTCACTTCCTTTGCATCTCAACTCACTGTTCAGATCATTTGCACTAGATGTGACTGTTCCCATAAATGCACATTTTCAGCACATAAAACGGTGTCACTCAAGTTGTGTTCAAGGGTGTTTATTGTAGTGCAAATAATTGACTGAAAAGTGCAATGGAATGGGGTGATGGTAGAGGAAAGTCCAGGGTATTGTTCCAGTCTGCTTGTAGCACAGGTCCAGTGTACAAGGGGCCATCGGAAGGGGAGCAAAGTGGACAAAGTGACAGGGTGGAACACAAGGGGGACAATCAGGAGCCTCTCATTTCCTGGCAGTGGTCTTGGTCTTGGCAAGTGTCTCTGGCTTCTGTCTGGGTCACAGGGAATGTTTGTGGGGTGGTTCACCTTTGCAGGGGGAGAGGTGCTGGTGGCCTGTGGGTCCTGTGGCGGGGCCACCAGTCCATTAGCTGCAGCGGAAGTGGATGTCTGGTCAATAGACTGGCTAGTGGGAGGGGCCCACTGGTGTGCTGTCGATTCCCTCATGATGCCCCTGTGCCTCTGTCCCCTGAACGGTGTGCCCACTTCCACTGACCCCAGATCCCTGATTGTCTTGGGGGCGAGGTATGGGCAGGGGACCCTGTACATGTAGGCACACTGCTGATTGACTTGTCTGGGGACAGAGGTGTGGGGACGCTGGGTGGGTGATGTGGTGTTGGATACTGAAGTGGGAGGCTCTGTGGTTGACTGGGAGTGGGCTGGGGTGACCCACTGACCAGTGGTCCCCGATGGGCATGTAGTTCATCCAGATCAGAAGTCCAGAGTTACTGTCATTACCGGGGGCATCTTCTGTTGGTTTGTCATGGCACCTCCTCTCTGCTGACATTGGCTGGTGCACCTGTGGGGATATAAGTGGTGTATTATGCTTCATGTCTGTGACATATTGTACATACCTAGGTTTCCCTCTATGGTTGCAGTTGCCCTGCCACCTTTGTTTGTCTATTGTGATGTATGCTGTGCTTGTTAGTTCTCCATGCTGTGCATGCTTTTGTGATGGGTGTCCATGCAGGGCTGGGAGGGCTGCCAATTCATTGGTATAGAATGCAGGGCTTGGCATTGGGGCTAGTCATATGTGTAGGTGCAGTGTGTGGGATGGAGTGGAGTGAAGGGAATGAGGGTGAGGGTGTGTGATGACATGCAGGTGTGGGGGGTGATAAGTAGTAAATGCTGACTCACCAGTGTCCCGTCCTCCTGCAACTCCAGTGAGTCCCTCAGGATGCAGTAATGCCAAGACTTGCTCCTCCCATGCTGTGAGTTGTGGGGGAGGAGGCGGGGGTCCACCTCCAGAACTCTGGATGGCGAGCTGGTTCCTTGCTGCCACGGAATGTACCTTCCCTGGAGGCCATTCCACATCTTCCTGATGTCATCCCTTGTTCTTGGATGCTGTCCCACAGTGTTCACTCTGTCCATGATTCTCCACCATAGCTCTATCTTCCTGGCAATGGATATTTGCTGTACCTATGCTCCAAACAGCTGTGGCTATACCCTGACTATTTCCTCCACCATGACCCGCAATTCCTCATCTGTGAAACGGGGGTGCCTTTGTGGGGAAATGGGTGTTGTGTGGTGTGTGTAAGTATGTGGGTGTTGGGTACTGTGGTTGGGTGTGTGAAGTGGGGTGCATGAGGGATGTATGGATGTATGTGGTGTGTGTGTCTAGTTGTCGCAGTGGTCTTGGTGTCAGTCTGGTGTCAATAATGTGTATTCGCAAAGGGTTGTGGGTAATGTGGGTGTGTGTTTTATAGTGCTGTGGGTGGGTGTGGTGTGTGTATGAGTGCCAGGTGTGTGTTTTTGATATTGGCCAATGTTGTGTAGTTTAGTATATGGGTGTCCATTTTGAGCTCGCTGGTTTGTACTGCCAATGGTTTACCATGAATGTCCGCCATGGTGATTCATGGGTCATAATGTGGTGGGCGTAGTTTTGCTGGCGTAAAGGTATGGTTATTGGTACCACCACTTTAGCACTGACCTCTGGGCTGGCGGATTTGTGTACATGGCAGTGTTCTGTCGAATTGGTGTGTACTTGTGTTTCATAATTTGGCGAACGGATGATCGCCTCCGCGGCGGTATGTTGGCGGCCGTCACCGCTACAGTAACCGGGATTTACCACTAATGTCATAATGAGGGCCTTAGTGTGCACAGACTCTCTCTCAATTCAGAAAATGCTTTCATACCAGTCTGGTCTAACACTATGGGATCGGTAACCTCTTTGTGAGTCAGCTTTTGTAAGGGCTTGAAAATGACTGAATAATTAGGAATCAACTGGCGACAGTAACCTACCATCCCTAAAAACATCCTGACATCTCTCTGTGTGGCTGGGGGACTCATCTGCAATATTGTTGTTATCTTTTCTCTGGATATTTTCCTTGATCCCTTCTCCATCTGGTGACCCAAATATTTCACTTCTTTCTGACAGTATTGCAATTGAAATGGTGAAACCGTTCTTTCCCAAATGGTTCAGCAAGGCAATCGTGTCATACTTGCACTCGTCCCTTGTTTTGGATGCAGTCAATAAGTCATCAGTATACTGTACCAATGTTGATTGGAAAGGCAATTCCAATGATTCCAGATTCCAGATTCTTTTTCAAGATCTAATTGAATATGGAAGGTGACTCTGAAAACCCTTCAGGAATTCGAAACCAACAGTAAACACGGTCTAAAAATTTGAAACAAAAGAGAAATTGGCTATCCTCATGAAGAGGCATAGAAAAGAAGGCTTGTGACAAGTCTATGACAGTGAACCATTCAGCATCAATAGAATCTGAAACATTATCACAGCTGGATTTAGCACCACGGGACAACATTTGATCACAGTGTCATTTATTTTTCTCAAATCCTGGGCAATTTGAACTTTCATGCAGGGCTTTTTCAATCCCATTATCGGTGAATTAAATGGGCTACTCGACATTCCTTTTAAGATCCCTTGGTTTACAAATTCTGCAATTATTTGGGCAACCTTTATAGGATATCCTGGGGCATGTGATATTGGGGAATCTGAGGAAAAAATACATTCGTCTTTACAGGAACCTTAACTGGCTCAACTCCCTTTATCATACCTATCTCTTTTCCTGTCAGATCCCACACTTTCTCTTTAACCGTTCCCTGTAAATCAGGAGGAAGCTCCTTCACTGTGAACACTGGAAACAAATTAATCAGGGGGTATCCCTCACTTATTATCTCACACTCTGTCTCTGGTACCAGATCATCTTCATCATCACTATTTGTCTGTATCTCAATTCCATCATTTGAGCAAGTAATCGAGCATCTCGTTTTACACAGCAAGTCTCTTCCCAGTAGGGATACCGGACTTGATTCACAGACTACACATTTTTGCAATCCCTGAAAGTTCCCATTCCTAACCTGAACTGGTTCTGTAATTGGGTTGGTCAGATAGTGATTCACTACTCCTACAATCTGGACTGTTTTTCTTGAAAGGGGCAAATTTGGAACTTCTGCGTTTCTCACTGTAGAGGGTGTAGCTTCTGTGTCAACCAAGAATGAAAGTCTGTGACCCATGACTTTTCCCTTCAAGTAGGGACCTTTCTGATCTACTTCTAAGGAAGCTGCAGGCACACACTCTTCTTCATCCAAACTCTCGCTCACCCAATAAACATTTATTCCAATCTCACTGTGAAATGGGAATTGGTGTACTGTGTTATTACTTTGGTTGTCCCCCTGACCTGTGATCTGTTGAGGAAGCATCACCTGCTGCTGTTCCATTGTGGCTTGAGGTATTTGGATTTGCTGTCTAGGCAATATTGGAACCTGCTGTTGCATTGGCTGCAAAAGTGACATTTGTACACGTGGAATTTGCACCTGCTGCATGGGTTGAAAATTCTGCATTTGGTTCGCATTTTCTGAAAATTTGGATTATGATCTCTCCTTCTTGATCCTCTCATATTTTGGAACAAGTTGATGTCACTTGTTTGCTGATCGACACCTTCCTGTACCAACATCCGACACTCCTGCTTCTAAAGTCCGACCGCTCCGCAAGCGTGACAAGACAACAATTTCTTCATCCCATGCACATAATTTTGAACCACTACAGTACCCAAATCAGGACCACAGTTTACATTACCTGAGTGATCTATACCTCTCATCTGATTTTGAAATACCATATTTCCCTCCTGCTGCTGTTGTTGCTGCTGTGGAAAATGTCCCTGCATCCCTGTTTGAGCAGCTTTAATCTGCATCACCATCGCCTTTTCTTTCAGCTTTCTCTGCTTCAACTCAATTTCACCACTACAGTACTCTGCATACTGCAACACCTCATTGATCGGCTTTGCTTGCCAGAAAATCAAATGACTCTTAATCATCTGGATAATTTCAGGTCTCAATCCTTCCACAAATCTGAACACAAAATGAATCATGTCTTTCGGTTCAATTGTCTGTACCACTGTAAGGCTTGAACGCCTGCAACATTCTCTCATAATATGCATGTACTGACTCTTTCGCTTCCTGAGCTGTCCTGTCTATTCTCTGCCAGTCAATGTTTTGGGGCGAAATTCTCGTCTTCAGGAATTCAATCACCTTGTAATAATATTTCATTACCTCAAGAGACGGAGCACCTGTAACCTGATCTCTCTCTGGTTCTTTTGTTGGCCAATCTATGCTCCTCTTGCACTCCATCCACAAATCAGCTGGAACTACTATTTCTAATAGTGTGTTCAAGCCTTCCCAAAGGCATTTTGCAAGTTTCACAAACCTGTCTGTCTGCTGATACCATTCTACTGGCTTCTCTCTCAAATCTAGGATAGTCATTTGTAAAAGAAAGAGGCCCTCATTCCGAGTTTGGCTGGCGGCGGTAGCCGGCAGCCAAACGGGAACCGCCAATTGGCCGCTCCGCGGTCAATAGACCGCGGAGGCCATTCTGGCTTTCCCGCTGGGCCGGCGGGCGCCCGCCAAAGGAGCGCCCGCCGGCCCAACTGGAAAGGCCCTGCAACAATGAAGCCGGCTCCGAATGGAGCCGGCGGAGTTGCAGGGGTGCGACGGGTGCAGTTGCACCCGTCGCGATTTTCACTGTCTGCAATGCAGACAGTGAAAATCTTTTTGGGGCCCTGTTAGGGGGCCCCTGCACTGCCCATGCCAGTGGCATGGGTAGTTCAGGGGCACCCAGGGGCCCCACGACACCCGTTCACGCCATCCTGGTTCTGGCGGTGAAAACCGCCAGAAACAGGCTGGCGGGAAGGGGGTCGGAATCCCCATGGCGGCGCTGCAAGCAGCGCCGCCATGGAGGATTCTCCCAGCCGGGGGTAATCTTGCGGGAAACCGCTGGACCCGGCTGGGCGACCGTCGGAATACAAAAGGAAGCACCGCCAGCCTGTTGGCGGTGCTTCCGTGGTCGTCGCCAGGGTCAGAATGACCCCCAGAATGTCACTTCTGCTCCAAGTGACATGAACAAAATTTCCTCCTGCAATCTTCCTCATTGGTAAACTTTTCACTGGATCCTTACTCTGCTGCACATTTGCAGTAAGCTCTGCAGAATCCCTTTTTCTGTTATCTCCTTGCAGGAGAGACTACTCGAATAGTCCTCCCCTCATTGAACTCTGACTCAGGACTCCCTGTCCTTCTGCTCTGTGTTTATCTTGTGCGAATAAAGACACAATCAGACCAATGGTGACAGGTACTGATACAGCATTTGGGCTTGGTCTAACACTCAGGTTCTGTTGGTGTGAAATTCCTGCATTCTGGTTTATCAGTACAGACAGATCTGACTGTGTCCCTGGTATCGGAGTGTATTTCTGCATTGATTGTGACTGGGCTTGAGTCAGTAAAAGTAGGGTCAGTTCTGTCTGTACCAATGTCAGTCTCAGAAAAGCCTGTCCTGTAGGCACTATGAGGTCTGTGGCAGTTTTCACAATGGGTACATCAGGGTAAATTCTCTGGACATTCGACTGTGGCACCTGATTTTGGACCACTGGAGCAGTAGGTGTGTTAAGACTGCTCTGCATTGGGCTCTGTGTCAGGCTAGGATTAACCTGCACCGTGCTCGTTGTCACATTAACCTGTGTTGGAGCTGAAGCATTTACACCAGTGCTCGGACCACCCTCTTGGGCTGCATATGGTGGAGTGTGATTTCTTAATAACTGCAAGATAAACTCATCATCATCAGACTCTCCCTCAAATGTCAATGGTCCCTTAGATTCCTTTGGTCTCCACTCCCTACTCTCAGAAGGGCTCCTGTTTGCTTTTCTGGTAGCTTTCCTTCCTTCTCTCTCGCTGTCCTGTGTAATCGCAGGAAACAACTTAATCCCCTGTAGAGTCTTGGTTCTCTAAAACCTCTGATCACTGTTCTATCTAGATTCTGCTAGTGTCTTTTCTGCCTTTCTCATTTTCCTCTCAGATTTCTGTTGCTGTTGTTGTCTGGCTACTAACTCCAGATTGCTAATGCCTTGAACTGTCCTGGTCTAGGAAGGGTTTTTGGGTCAAACAGCACCCTCCTCAGATTGCTTAAACTCCTTAAATTAAATGTTCCCCTTGATAGGGAACGCTAAGCTCCCATCTTTCTCTGCCACTTTACACCATTGCTTTAGCCAAAGACATGGTGCAGCACCCTTTTCTTTGATTACAATGTAAGCTGGTGTACCTTTTGGTGGTGCAATATCTCCTATACACGTTGTAATGTACATATCTCCCCTTAAAGCACTCTTTAAAGCTTTGAAGAATTTCATTTTTGTGACCTTTATAATATTCTAAATCAAATCAGGAAGTGACTTTTAATCCCAGACTTCTCTTCACCCACCTTTGTCAACCAATTGTGCTTCACGGACATCTGCCCATCCGTGCGCGTCCCTTCTCACTAACCAACTTATCCCAGCGCGCCTCCAATGACATGACACTCACATGTACTGTGGCTGACAAAGTCTTGCGGCTTGTCCTACCAACTCAGATTCACACTAAGCTAATGCAACTTATTACAAGCACTAACCAAAATAAAAAACAAATTTGTCAGTTTACTACAGGTAAGGTAGCACAATTGCTTCAGAAACTTTACAGATATTTCACTAATGGCTGGTGCTCTAACAGCTATTCCTTCTTTCTCAGTTTCCCTGATTCGCAAGCAAAATTCGACCTGCAAATTTTACTTTCAACTGATCAGTGGGTCTGTCCGGGTGCACACAGGACAGACCCACTGGCCTAGCAGTTCGGGCTGGACTGTTCCTATGGGGAACAGGGTCAAGACTGATTTGCATATGGCTGGGTCTAAACTGGGGTGGCGTGGCTAGCAAAATAACGATGGATTAAACCCAGATCTGTGACTGGGGTGAGTGTTTAAAAAGTTTCAACACTCCATCCATCATTTTATTTTGTTTTGTGATGTTGCTTTGTGTGCCTTAAGTGGCAGGGGTATGCCCAGACGTGGGTCCCTTGCTCGCTGCACCACTGGATTCAAGCTAGCATGGCTGATGAAGGGTGATACCCTGAAACTGGTCCCAGGAGTCTTGTTTCCTGTCCAGGGATGACCCGGCCTAGCAGTTCGGGCTGAACTGTTCCCATGGGGAACAGGGTCAAGACTGGTTTGCATATGGCTGGGTCTAACCTGGGGTGACGTGGCGAGAAAAATAACGAAGGATTAAACCCAGATCTGTGACTGGGGGTGAGTGTTTGAAAAGTTTCATCACTCGTCCATCATTTTATTTTGTTTTATGATGTTGCACATAGGACTCACCAAATCCCAGTCGAAAAATTATTTCACTCACTTTGACTCACACTCTGGCTTGTCGACCACACCTATCGACCTATTAAACCAGACAAATTACGACAAAAACTAATCGTCTCATACACTTTTCAATGTACTCCAGAGTTTTTGACCACACAGGGTCCATACAACAACAACCACCTGGACAATTTTTTAGCACGAAGCACCACACACATGTGAAGTTCGATGACTTCCCTACTCTCACACTTCGGAGTATGCACACTCCCACTATAGCTTAATTTGGAGTGTGCAAACTCCCGAAACCCTTGCAAACACCACAATTCACCTGCGATTTGCATAAGCAGTGCAAGCACAAAACCTACTTCATTTACACTGTCACTAGAACGCCGAGAACATCCTCAAACAATCATTGGCAAGCTCCACGATTCTGGGAAAGTCATTTTAAGTATTTAGGGGCACATTTTCTCTCCAATTTGTATCATTAAAACAATAAATCCAAATATCAGTGATGAGAAGCTCTGTACCGGGCCTCTAAGATGGGCTCTTAAGTCTCTTAAGGAGACAAACCATCAGTCTGCTACCATCTCTGTTAGCGCGTCAGACCTTAATAAGTAAACTGACAAGGAGACACGAATAGGTTGATGAACCTTTTTACTCGCTTCGAAGTTTTCCCACCATATATTCCATACATGCAGATCAATAATCAATGAAAATCAATAACATTAGTAATCAATAGGAGTCAGTAATCGTCACACACCATGACCTTGCAGGCATGAATAACCACACCTGTATGTAAAAATTAGAATATTTATTTCCCTATATTAACAATGCTAATGTCACGTAACTCATTCTCCAAATCAAATGATGAAAACATACAGAAACAGCACTAGCTGACCAAAGCGGCGAAAGAAACGCAATCTAATAAAAGCTTGAGCTATTACACATTCTAAGGTTACAGTACAAATTAATAACAAGAATAACTGTGCAAACGATATTACATACATATAGATTCAGCAAAGAAAAGACATCAAATGTTATTACATGTAACAAACTTCACCAGTGAGAACCCAAACTATCACCAGATTAGAATTGCATGTTTGGGCTTCATGCAAAACAATTTAGTCAACACAAATTTGGAAAAACATCTAACTATGGCTCTATCGAATGTAGCGGTTGGTACCTAGAAACAAAAGCAAATAGATATAACAAACAACATCATAGTCAATATACCTATCCTCAGTTTGGATCAGCAAGCGGTGACGGTCTTCGTCCTCAGGACATCAGTTTGGTCAGCTAGGCATCAGGATTCAGCATCAAAGTTCAGAAAAGGCAATGTCTCTCTACGCCATGAAGTTAGGCCCCTTTGCTTTTTAAGACGGCTAAGAAAAATAATGGCCTTTTCAGCAAGATAGAATATGGGCAAATGGTGTCTTCTTCTCAGTGCAGTCAGGCTATGTTAGATTTCCTAAAACTACTTCCCAAGTCCCTATTGGTCAGGGGATCACATGTTTATGTTTAATCCAATGAAACTAAACCCTCAAATCTACAATTCTTCTAGTACGTGGTTTACATCTCAATGATTGGTTTTCATCCCTTCCGTTCTAGTCATTGCGCTCATCAGGTAACAATATTGTTGCAGTAAGTATGATCATTGTCCTCTCCTGGGAAAGTCAGTCTCACACACATTACATTAAACATTGTTGCATTAGCAAATACATCATCTCCTAGCAAGCAGTTCTCATGAGAAAGACTTTTAGCTAAAAGCACTTGGTCAGCACAGTAGGAAATCACAATTTAATTCTTTAAACAGCTATCCTATAAGTCGATTTAAGAAATGTAGCTTGACATGAGGTCGTGCAACAAGTTCAAGACCTCGCTAAGTTAAGGCCTATAATTAATAAAGCTAATTCATAATACATAACCCTCAATATGACATATTACTACATTAATCAAACACAAGTGCAACATTTCATATTAATAAGCTATTAATAAGTATACTTTGTGAATACTGATGGCCACTCTTGTGGTAAACCTTCAAATGCGTGCATTATGTTTCCCCTACATTATTACATTCTCTGTGCAATTTCAACACACAGGATACATGAATAATCATGAATAATTTCATTAGCAAGCTTTGTGTTAACACAGTTGAACTCACTCCAGATATCACCAACATCATGACCCAACACAAAAAAGATGTATTTTTAGTTTGAGCATAGCAGTGCACAAGGGCTGCTTTTCCGATGTGTTGTAATTTATTCTGCGCTTTAAACACTCCCACCTCACCTCCATCGCTTTCATTCATCCCTCAGCTTGCCTTGCAAAAAACCCTTGATGTCATTGGTATATGCTCTACGCGCCTTGAAGCTGCTTTATTACCGCCTTGTGGATCGAACCTGTTACATGGATAATTACACGATTGCCGATATACTTGAGTGTGGGCGAACATTTTTTTTTTCTTTTGTCTGACACCTTCACCCTCCATGGTGTGCTTTAAAGTTTCATTCAGCTCAGATTATATAGAGCACTTTGCATGAGCACTGGTTACCTCACATTGTTTACTTTGTCTCTCCCCTTCACGCCCCATAGAGGGGGAGAGCAGAAATGCTTCTGCTTGTGTTTTTTTTAATTCGGTATTGGTGTTTCCATGTTGAAGACGCTCCATTGCGTTTCCTGTGACACCTGCCACTGTAGTTTTTATTTGTCTGTTTACAAGGCGGTTTGCAAGAGTTAAGCCATTTTTAAACACCCTCAGGGAGGGTGCCATGTTAAGACTGTCAGAGCCCTCGTCCCGTCCCACCCCATGCATATCGCGCTAACCATCTGCGAGACAAGTGAGTGTTGCGCCCTGCTAGTGTGAAAGCCTTCGAGTGCCCTGGTAGTCTGCAGCTGCTCCTGCACCATCCCCATGTACACTGTCACAACAGACACGATAACAATACAAGTATTTCAGGAAGTGCTCGCACATTCCCCACCTTTGGAAAAGCTCAAACCGCGACGGTAATCCTCGCACATGCTCTGTTTAAACGTTCATTGTGACAGAAGAAGGATGGTGAAGTTCTAAACCAGGCTTCAGGCCCGAGTCAACTTGTGGGCTCCTCTGTAAATCCGATCACCGTTCCTTTACCTGTATTCGTTGCCGTGATCTAGGACTAGGCTTACCCTCATATTTAACTCTACACATTTACGTTTTCAAGTACACTGTGTTGGAGTGTCTCCTTTAAAAGCAATATTAACATGAAAAGCTTGCAATGTATTGTGTAGTGAAGCAGCATAGAAAATGTGTTAACATAGAAAATAATGCACACGTTTGAAATGTGCCCACGGGGAGTGGTTACCAATGTATACGAAGACTAATTAAAAGCTTGTTAATTCTGAATTTTATATGCAATCATGTTTGAATTTGTATTCGTATATCATGATTAGAGTTATGGGTAAAGAAGTCGTATTAGAAAAATAGAGGGCCTTAGCTTAGCGAGGGTCTTGGCCTAGCTGCCTTACCTCATATTAAACTGCATTTTCTAATGTGTAATGTGTGTATAGCCGTAGTAAATTCTTTCTCCTGAGAACCGACCTCCAGGCCATGTTCTTGCTGAATGCAACAGTGTAATTTCTAACAGGTGCAAGGTTAACTGAAGTAGAAGAAAACAATGGAGACACTGACTGGAGCGCAAAGTGTAACTTTTCTTACCTGACATTCCAACCGATGAAGACGTCAATAATATGGACCAATCCGCGACATGAAAACTGTGGTTTGTGGAAAATTCTGGCAAGTTGCTAGAACAATTATTGGACAGAGATAACAATGCACCAGTTATTATCCAATGAGGAGTTAATGGCTAATTAGACAAGTTTTGATTTAACGGCGTGACGCAAGAAGAAAGAGAGACTTCTGTCACTCACAGACAAATTTTCTCATTCACTCTTGTCCACTATTCCTCTAGTGTTTTGTCCTGATACTCTAAACCATCCTCTTCCCATTCTTGCCTAAGTTTTACTTCTCCTCTATATGAGGGAAGGGCCTTATTCTTTAACTATGCTTTGCCTTGTCCTATCTCTACTGATGGAGAATCGACTGATGTCCTGAGGACGAAGACTGACACTGCTTGCTGATCCTTTGGATCGGTAACTATCAGATGCAAAATCGTAATTGTCTGTTTGCCTTTTCTTTCTAGGTACCAACTGCTATTTTGATAGAGTCCTTAGTTTAGATGTTTCCAAATTCGTGTTTACTAAATTATTTTGCATGAAGCCCAACATGCTAATGCTGATTTGAGGTTAGTTAAGGTGTTCACAAGTATCTTATGCAAATAGACAAATGACTGAGTTCTTGCTTTGTTGAATCGTGTATTAATGAGCCTTTGCTAAGTTGCTTCATATTAACGATGTGCCTGAATAATGAATGAATATTCTCTATGCATTGATCAAAATTGTGTTCTAATTGTTAATTAGAAGAGCTCTGGTGAGTTTTATTGCTAATGAGATTAATAGAGATGGCGTTAGATTGTAACCAATAGGGGAAATAAATATCCTAATATTTAACTAAATTGGTGTGGTTATTCATGATTAAGCGTCAATGATGTATTCAACTTATTGATTCTTACCAAATGTTATCGGTTGGTTTGATGATTAGCTATTAAAATTATTGATTGGTTTATTGATCTATTGATTTGTGATGCCATGAAGATATTTCGTACTGGGAAGTTCCCGAACGTGGTCCAAAGGTTAATCGACCTAAACGTGTCTCCTTGTAAGTTTACTTATTAAGGTTCTGACGCACTAACAACTGCAGTAGGCTTCTCAGAATATTTCCTGAATTCAAATGTCCTCTCATTCATGTATCCGGAAAGGTTAAAGTTCTATGCTGTGCTGCCTGAGAAACGACAGGCCCTTTCCGTCTGGTTGTCTGTGGTCTTTCTTATATATTTTTTCTTTTTGTGTGTGTGGGTGGGAGGGGGGGTAGGAGGTTACTTTGGTGGATACTGCCTATCTGCCATGTTTCATGCCACACACAACTCTTGTAGGCCTTTCCCAGCAGTTTCTCATCTCTTGGTTTGACTTGACCACCCAGTGATTACATGGAGTTACCCTTTGTGCTTGGTGTGTAAAGGGGATTGTCTGGCGTTCCTTGGTTCCGGTGAGCTTCATACATGCATGTTAATTCTCTAGGTCAGGGATTCTTAACTTTTTGACTTTGCTGGTTTCCCAGTTGATTACTACTAGAGGCCAGGAACCTGCAGTATAAGCAGTTTCTACAATTTGAAACTCAAAATCTTATACAAAAACAAAGAAACAAGTATACAAAATTAAGAAATATTTTATTTAATTCACAAGTAAAAAATGCAAAAATCTAAATTAAAATTTTAATGGAAAAGATTCCTAAACTACGAAGCAGCATACTAGACAGTAGTATAGCACTGTCTTTTTTTGTCCATAGACCAAACCAAAACACATAGGTAAATGACATTGTAATTTACAAAGCCAATAGCTCTAACTCTCACATATCCAAGCCCTATTGTATTGCAAATGCGTGTTCATCACTGTAACCTGGTTCACCCCCCATCCACACAAATGGCCGATGTCCTCATACCCAGTGGGCCTAGCATCCTACTATTCACTAGAATAGGAGGGGGGCTTGAAGTCATACACAAGACATCCTTCACTCTTAGCAACTGTACCACACTTAACTCTTTTGAGATCCTCTACTGCCACTTCCTTCTCTTACCCTCCAAAACAGTATCCTTCTATCTGATCTACAGACCTCTGAGACCAAACAACATTTTTCTAAAATAAATCTCAGACCACATCACTTCTGTTTCCATCCAAAACATCCATCCTACATTCCACAGAGACTTCAACCTCCCTGGTATCTGCAGCATAAAATGAATGAAAGAAGCATTCTACACACTCGTCAGCACACCGGATATAAAGCAATTCATCAATAATTCAACCCATTCCAAAAGCAACACACTGGACCTTATCCAATCAGTGTACCCTAAAATCTACTATCAGAGATCAATAGCTCCTTTACTGGACCAATCACTTCACCATCCCCTTTACCATCACATATACTATATCTCTGCATCAAGGACAATCAAAAACAGAATAAATTACCTTCTGCTCCATCAAAGACATTCATCTGGAACAAATCCAAGAAGGACTAAACAATCTGCGAGAACACTTCCAGTCTGCCATGTCAATACTTACCGCAACTTCTACAACCCCAGCATAAAATCTCAAGTCAAAATCTATGCTCTGTTGAAAAAAAGATCGACCAAACCAGTCCTCAACACCTTAGCATGCTGACAAGCCTAATCCAAATAAATGTACAATGCATAAAAAGAGAATAAATCAAGAAGGACATAACTTTTGGATGACTTCACCCTACTTAAAACACTCCACTCTGTTCACTGGTCTTTTGTCATCAAAGCTACAGCCTCTTACTACAAGACCACCATCAGCGAGGCAACCAACAGAAACAAAGCCCTATTCAAAGCTGTCAAACACTGCACCAATCCTCTCACAGTCCCTGCTTCAGTCAACAGTTGCAACACTATTCACTTTTCTTCACCAAGAAGATTGAAATATCAGATCTGATATTCTTACCACTTTCACAGCCCCCTCAATTCCAGCCACCCCCATAACATCACCACCAAATGCCCACCCTCTCCTACTTCAAATCAAGGCTCACACATGGATTTCTCCATTATCCCAAACTCCCTCAAAGCAACCTCTTATGAAGTCAAAACCTTGCTTCTTCTATCATCAAATAGCTCCAAGAAGGGACTTCACACCCCTCCTCCACATTGAGAACAAGTCCAGAAGCCAAGCCATATTTCAGACAGTTCCTTAAGACAAGTCACGTTCTTCGCTTGCGAAGAAACCATCCGTGGATCCAGTCAACCTCATTATCGTCCACCCCGTTACCAACCTTCAATTCATAGGGGAAAGTATTGAGAAGGCAGTCATCGCCAAGCTACAGGTGCACATGAGCAAGAATAATCTTCTGCAAGACTACCAATCAAGTTTCAGATCATGCTGCCGCACTGTGACAACCAGCCTGCAAGTAGCGAGTGACAATGACAGTAAAGACCCTGGTGTTTTGGTACTGTTTGTTCTTTCTGCTACCTTTGACATAATTAACTATCCAGCTCTAACCAATACCCTGAAAACATGCATGGGATTTTCAGACACTATCTTTATGTGGTTCACATCCTATCTCACTAACTAGTGCTAGCATGTGTACATAGGTTCTACAAGATCCTTGATACTCCCTGTCTCCAGCAGAGTGCCCCAGGCCTTTGGCCTCTCTACCATCATTCGTAACCTCTACATGGATCCCCCTGATCTGGTCTTACAGACTGAAGACTCAAGAGCCATCAATATGCAGGCGATTCTCACTATTTCTCCAAAATATCCTCAACCAATCAAGGGAATTAAATCCTGCTTCAAACACATACACACCAGGATGTTAACTAACTTCTTAAAGCAAACATTCAGGCTGAATCCCCAGATTCAAGCCTGGCTTGTCAACTTAAAACCCTCAAGCACTCATAAGCTGCCATTTCCACCGGGCAAAATAAACCTTTTGCCAGGCATAAACCTTCTTTTTTTAAATATTTATAAGTAGGGCTTCCGGTTTTATAGTATTTATTTTTTCGACATTTCCGTCTGTATTTATCCATATTTATTTTTTGCTCATTTTTTCTGTACTTATCCACTTTTATTTTGTATTTACTGCATAAATTAAGCTGCAATTGGTATTTTACCACACTTATTTAACTGATATATGTATACTTGCACTGGAATGTCAAAAAGGTTTCAGCAGTATACATGCAATAGCGTTATCTGAAAACACTTGAATTGTAGAATAGCATAAACAACTGTAGATCTGCACTTAATTAAGCGTAATTAGGAAATTTATTGTCTTTTTTTTCTCCTCTTCACCTCTCAATCTGAACCCCCTACCGACTTGGCATTCATGATTGACAGTAGAGAAAATTATCCAAAGAAAGCCTATTTACCATATTTTTCTGTATTTAAAAATAAATACTGACAGGATAATAAATAGTTTTCTGTCTGTATTTATCTGTAAAAATCAGTAAAAACAGAAAACCAGGAGCCCTATTTATAAGTAACCATTAAGGTAGCCCTAAAAGGTCTTTGGGAAGTGTTCATGGTATTTAAAAATGAGGACATGTAGGTTTACATTTTACATGGTCTGGTAGTGAAAAACATACTATTGTAAGGCATACCATTCCTTTAGACTTACTTTGAATTGCCTTATTACACTTGATAAGTACTAACTTTAGATTTGGAGAATGTTAAAAATATGTCCTGGCCTTTCTTAATTGTAATTTAAAATCCTCTGTAATGGTAAAGTTCGATTTTAAGTTTCAATGCTAAAAATGCCTCTTATAGAGAGTTTTCATTTTTGTGCCCAAATCCACTGTACCTTCCTTCATTGTGCTGGGTCACATGACTATGAATGGTTTTACTGTTAAGGTTTGTGTATTGCTTCCAGACAAGAACACAAAGGATGCTTATGTATGGACAGGATAGGCCATGCTGGCAGGATGACTGGCAGATGGGTCATCCTGCAGGATGATTGGAGAGGGGCTCCAGGCCAGCTTACACTTCAAAGGGCCATGCCTCCTTCATACAAACAGGAACCTGACACAAGCCCTGCCCTTGCTTTTGTCACCCCATGCATTTTGGACCAGGCTCAGGAAAGAGGAAGTAGAGACAAAGGGGGGGTGTATCTTCCAGTCAAAGGCTGGCACTAGGGATGTAAGATGCCACTCTCAGACCTCAGACCAAATCACTTCTGGAGCTGTGGAAGACTCAGAAGAAGGGCTGCCCATCTGCTCTGCAGCTGGAAGGAATGCCCAACTGCTGCACTGCTTCCCAAGGAAGAAGGCTGGACCTGCTCCTTGAAACTAAGACAACAAGAGTTACTCCAAGGGCTAGCTGGCTGGCCTCCTGTGTGCGCTACAGGGACGCAACAAACCTCCAGAGACCCTCTAACTTACATGCCTGCTACTACTGTTCCCTGCTGAAGTGAGTCCTAGCCCCCAAGTGGCACCCACCCTCGGTCCTGGACCCTGATGTAGCGCTAACGTGTCCTCCTCCTACCAAATTCCAAAACATGGGACTGAGAGAATTCTTCAGGAAGAACTGCAGTGGGTACTGACAAGAGAATGGAACCCTACCCGCCAGTGCTTAATTTGTAAATAAAAACGTGCCGGTGCCCAAAGCCCTCCTGTAAAACACACTGCTGCTGCAATTAAATGTGAGAGCACAGAATACTGAGGTAGTGTAATCCTGAAGCCATCTCAGGCCTCTTTAATACGTATAAAGCCACTCCCTGCCCCTTCAGCTTATTCTTGCAGCTTTCTGCTTTCTTCCTTTGTGACGCTTTTTCATTTTCCCCTTCCTTCGTCTTTCCCATATATGTCTTTTGCTCGCAGCAAATGCTTGAGGCAGAAGAATAAGCCCCGGCCCTCAAAAACAAGTGCCGGTGCTCAGCACCGGAAACAACAAGCACAAATTAAGCACTGCTTCCCGCACACCACTCCAATGAAGGTGTACCACAGATGGGATAGACTTCACCGCAGCCCTTGCTTCACTCTTCACCACAGCATCAAATCCCTTCTAAGTGGGCTCTCTCGATGATAGCAAATATCCTCGAAGAGCCACCTTCAGCCACAGCCTGCAGCCCCATCTGGTTGGGGTGTTTTGAGCTCCAGAAAAACTTCTAAGTTTGAAGGTAGAAATCTTCACCGGGCTCAACAACTACCAGCACCCCATTGATGACCCAGCTTTTTCCACTCTGAGATGTTCCTCTTTCCGTCCAGTGGCTCCCCTTCACTGTCAATCTTCACTTGGCTACAGCCTGCTGCCTAGCGCCGCTTAGGAAATCTTTGAATTTTGTCTAAATCTGACTTGATAAGGGCAAACTTGGTACCCTGTATCCGATCCATGCTCCATCGCAGTCGGCTTTAATTTGTGACTTAGTGATTTGGTCCAGATACCCACAGTTGGCACTTTGTTCTTTTTTTACTCTATTTTTCACCAAAAATAAATAAATTCATAACTCCTGTTCTAATGATTGGGTTTAATTTGTTTTGGTGTAATTGTGTTAATTGAAATGTATTCTATTTTCTAAATTGGTGTGGGATTTTTCCTGTGTGTGTTTTCACTTTATTATTGTTTGTGTGCTTCATAAATACCTTACTCATGACATCTAGGTGAGGTCTGATTGCTTTTGTTCCAAGCTACCAGAGGGTTAAGCACAGGTTAATTTAGTGACATTTTGTGGTTCACCTTGACAAGGATTGTGTTTATTATTTGAGTGGAACTTTCATACCATTCAACTAATAATCCAATTTCTTACACACAGAAACTAGTTGTGCTAGTGCAGATTTTAAATCTGCCTGACAGGTACGTGATACATGTATTTCAATTGGAAATATATTTTCTGAACATGACTAAAACTACCATAGGAGCACCAAAGGATTTTTGGGTGACAACTTCAGTGATGACTTGACTAAAACAGACTTGTATTTAATAGTGAAATATCCAAAATCAGGGTCACATTTATCATTGTTTCATGCAATGCAATGCAGCAAGACACATTGCTGCACTGCACTACATGAAAGGGAGAGAGCAGGAATGTGCCATATCTATCAAGATATGGTGCATTCCTGCTATCTCCTTGCACTGGCACACTTTTGGCTGTCTAGTGCCAACGCAGGCACTCTTACACCATGGTGAAAGGGTGCCTGTGTTGCAGACAGGATTGTTTTTGTGAAGGAAGGAAAAACTTCCTGAACAAATCAGTCCTTTGAGGCTTTTTCCTGTTTCCACGTATGCTGCAAAATGCTGACCACACAGAAAGAGGAAAAAAGGAGGAGAAATAAAGCTATTTCTCCGCATCACACATTCCGTGGAGAGGCATAGCATTTTGACACATTCCTAAGTCTACCACTCATGGTAAATCTGGGAATGCACCAAAATCTGTGGGTGTATGTGTATGAACACCCATGCTCCACACATAGAATGTCTCCCTGGGGTCAGAGTAACGCAAGGCAGTGAATTGCCCTGACTTGCGTTACTCCAGATTTACCAAGCACCACAGGGTCACACACAAGGTAGCCTTGTGTGGCTTAATAAATGTCATCTAGGTTTTGAGGCGCCCTTACATTAACTAGCATGGCACGTTATCCATCTGACACCCAGCACCTTACAGAAAATGATTCTGACAGTATTAAACACATGCTCAAATTCTCAAGCGGAACATGCAGATTAAATGCAAATGCTATGTTGACTGCACATCCATATTGATTTATTGGTCAACTATTGTTCAGTCTATAACACATTTGACAGGTAGCATGATTGTTGACAAGCCCATAACGTATTTATTGGGTCTCATGATCCTGATTAAAAAGAGCAAAATTAAATTTAAATTGACTGGCTGTGCATTAGTTGTAGAAAAAGAAAGTTATACATAACGTGAAAGTCCTCTAATTCTCTACAACTAACGCAATGGATGAGAGAACTGTCTAAGTGGGCATATTATGAGAACACAGCATTATGTAAGCAGCAAGAGACTTACAGTAGTTCCTCACAAGTGATGGAATAGGGCACAATACATTTAAAATTGTCCATAACCCTTCCACTCTAATGTGGCATCAAACGTGCACATGTAAGCCCATTTTTAGGCATCAAACGTGCACATGTAAGCCCAATAAACGTTCACTTGCATCAATACAGTGCCTATCCTGATTACCCTGATCAGTCCTTGTGTGTTACACACATTGGGCTTAATTTACAAACTGCACTATGTATTACAGATTGCAGTTCTACAAAACGTATTACAAAGTGATATTCACAAGCCATGTGCAGAGATTACACCTCCACAATTACTTATACTTATGTGTGCAGAGTTCTCTGCCTTGACTGGAGAGTCTTCACACACTTAAATCCTTACGCCCAGATTTTAGAGGGCCTAGCACCATCGTACAACACATTAGTGTAATTTTTCTGAAGCTAATGTGGCGTAAGATGGCCAAAAATGCTGCACCATATTTACAAAGTGGCGCAATGCATGCATTGCACTACTTTGTAACCGCTTGCACCACATTATGCCTGTGCCAAGTATAATGTGTGCAAGGGGGCCATTTCCCAGCTAGGGGGGGCCAAAAAATGACACAAAGAAACCTAACAGATTTCTTTGTGTCATTTTTTCAGGAATTTTTAATGCCTGCTCAGAGGAGGTGTTAAAAAGGGACACACCATTATTTATAATGGGCCCCTAAGTACTGCCCAGGGTTGATGCCAAAATGTTGGTGCTCACCCTGAGCAGTACATCAATAGCGTAAAAAATGTTGATGCTATTGCCCCCTACCCTGTGCCATGGTGCACCATATTATAACGGGCGCACCCATGGTGACAGTAGGAGGGCACTAAGGGGCTCAAGGAAAGTGGCACTGCACTGGGTGCAGCACCACTTTTCTTAAATATGCCCCTTACTTAGTACCAAATAAGGGTGAGTCACAAGGAGTGGATTTTAAAAAGGGCACCTTTACTCCTTCAAAAGGTGATGGGATTAGTGAGAAGTAGGAGGGGTTTATGGAGAGTCAGAAAAGCATCTAGGGAGGAACATCTCTCACTCACACAACAGTAAGCCAATTATTGTGCTACGGGGTGGAGATATGTGACTTACACTTTTGTAGTAAATTCACACTCTGAGTTTGTGAATACTGAAAAGTAGTAAACTTGCTCCAAAGTGTGAATTACCCAAAAGTGTAAGTTACCTTTGTGAATCAGTAAGAATTTTATTGCCCCTTTGTCAAGGATAAATACTGCTAAGTATAGGTAACCTAATTGTAATGAAGATTGTACCATCAGGTGACTATTGCATTAAATTGGAATATAATCAATTATCGCCATTAAACACACAACACACTACATTCAGCCTTTTTGACGTGGCACTAGAAAGGTCCTTGTAGATACCATTTATGTCCCAATATTGTTTTATTGTATTCTTATTTTATAATAGATCGATAATGTGGATACATAATGTTTTGATATAATGATCTAATATGGAAGGTTGACCTATGGGACAAGATGATTGTCCATTACATGAAAAATGCAGAAAAAAAATAAAAGAAAAAAAAACATTTTTGTCGATGGGCTGATGGGCGTGCCAGTGAAGTCTGTTATTCTGCTTGATCCCCAACTGTCACCAGGGAGAACATTACATGGACAAATGTAATTGAGGAAATTAATAGTTAGGAACCAGGTGGAAGAGCCGACCATAGAGGTGAAGGTCTGAGCATGGTGGGAGTACACTTACACCACACTGGGCAACCTCTGGAGGATGTTTACAAAGCCTATGCAGTTGGCACAATAAAAGACCACAGGGGTCACTTCACTGCATCACAGTGATATTTTAGCTTGCACCTCGAGACACCTGAGATAGGGCTGGCAATTATTGACGTGATGTATAAACAATGTAAGGGTGTCTTTGGGGCCTTCCCAGTTCATAAAAATATCATCTATGTACCTCTTCCAGCCCTGAATATTGCAGAGGTATGGAATTTCATAAGTGTTGACATAGGCGGTCATTCTAATCTTGGCGGGCGGGGGAACCGCCAGAAGACCGTACCGCGGTCAAAAGACCGCGGCGGTCATTCTGAGTTTCCCGCTGGGCTGGCGGGCGACCGCCAGAAGGCCGCCCGCCCGCCCAGCGGTAAACCCCCTTCCACGAGGATGCCGGCTCCGAATGGAGCCGGCGGAGTGGAAAGGGTGCGACGGGTGCAGTTGCACCCTTCGCGATTTTCAGTGTCTGCTATGCAGACACTGAAAATCTTTGTGGGGCCCCACGACACCCGTTCCCGCCAGCCTGGTTCTGGCGGTCAAAACCGCCAGAACCAGGCTGGCGGGAAGGGGGTCGGAATCCCCATGGCGGCGCTGCCTGCCAAACCACCGTCACAAAAGCCCCCACACAGGAATGCAAGCACAGGGTACACAGGCACCCACCCATTGCACGCTATGCCACACACAGAAGCAATAACAATACTTTTATACCCCTGCAGGACCCGAACGCCATGTCACCGCGCAGGAGGGTCCACAAATGTCCACTCCACCCCCAGAAGAGGCCCACAGTGATGACAGCAGCTCTGTCTCTCTGGATCTAGATGACCAGCCCGGCCCATCGGGGACCTCGGGACAGTCGGTTCCCCTCAGACAGCCACAGGCCATAGCAGACCTTCCCCCCTCTGGGAACACCAGCACAGCACCCACCCAGCGGGCCCATATCTCTGTCCCCAGGACACGTCAATCAGCGGTGTGTCCACCACTACAGGGCACCCAGGTTAACCCACCACCCCAACAACAACAGGGACCTGGGGGCAGTGGTAGTGGGCACACACCCAGGGGACAGAGGCCCAGGGAAACAGGGGAACTGGGAGGGCTGCTGTGCGAGAGGGGGGGGACAGGCCCAGGGAACCCACTCTCCACGAGGCCCTCTCCTCCATCATGGGAGCATACCACCACTCACAGGAGACGATGGCGACGGTCCTGGCCAGGTTTCAGGAGATCCAGCTTCTGCAGGAGCAACAGTATATGGGGTTCAGGAAGGAACTAAGAAACATCAGTTCCGCCATGGGCACCATCGTAGTGGCTCTGAATCAGGTAGTCACCACATTGCGGGACACTGTGGCACCACAAAGGGCCCCTGTAACTAGCATGGACCAAGAACAGCCTACCACCTCCGCCGGCGCTAGTGGACAGGAGGCCCCGACACAAGACCAACAGGCCACCAGAACCCCACCCCCTGTAGAAGGAGAACCACCCCGCAAGCGGGCCCTGAGATCCAGGAAGAAGACAGAGTAAGATGCCAAGACCCCCGCCAGCAAAGGATACCTCCCTGATTGTCATCTCACTGTCCCACATTGTCACCCTGTCCACCCTTAAACTGCCCCTGCTCCACTTTCCACAGGCATTTGGACAATGCACATGTGATACTGATAGCCTGGACTCTGCCATGGACAATCCTCCACCATCACCCCTCACCGATTTGCAACCACCCACAAATTTAGAACACTCTAATAAACACACTTATTGCACAAAACAATCTGGAGTCTGCCTGTGATTTTATACAAATGTATTAGACATGACCGTGCCAAAATGTATATGTACATTGTGATGACAACATACCACTGTCACACAGCTGTAGTCCATGGGAAACAAAGCAGATGTCACGCAGTGGGGCCCACATCTCTGAAATCGGAAGGGAAAGTCACAACTCAGTTACCATACACTGGGGGAAAAGGTCAGACAGTAGAGAGGTAGTACACTTTAAGTAAATGTAATATGCCGGTGTCGATCCTTACCTGTGCGTCATTGGAAATACTGCTGTATTACTGTGTTCCGGTTCTCTATGTCGTGCTCTTCGCCTTCCTCCTCTTCACTCTCCACAGGCTACACAGCTGCTACAACACCACCATCTGGACCATCCTCCTGCAGAAAAGGCACCTGGCGTCGCAAAGCCAGGTTGTGAAGCATACAGCAGGCCACGATGATCTGGCACACCTTCTTTGGTGAGTACATTAGGGATCCAACTGTCATATGGAGGCACCTAAACCTGGCCTTCAGGAGGCCGAAGGCCCGCTCGATCACCCTCCTAGTACGCCCATGTGCCTCATTGTAGCGTTCCTCTGCCCTTGTCCTGGGATTCCTCACTGGGGTCAGTAGCCATGACAGGTTGGGGTAACCAGAGTCACCAATCACGTAAGGGATGCTGCTATTCCGCATGATGTACACGTCATGCACTGAGCCAGGGAACTTGGCATTAACATGGGAGATGTACTGGTCTGCCAAACACACCATCTGGACATTCATGGAATGATAACTCTTCCTGTTCCTGTACACCTGTTCACTCCTGCTGGGGGGGACCAAAGCAACATGTGTCCCATCAATGGCACCAATGATGTTGGGGATATGTACAAGGGCATAGAAATCACCCTTCACTGTAGACAATTTCCCCACCTCAGGGAAGACGATGTAACTCCGCATGTGTTTCAGCAGGGCAGACAACACTCTGGACAACACCTTGGAAAACATGGGCTGGGACATCCCAGATGATATGGCCACTGTTGTTTGAAATGACCCACTTGCTAGGAAATGGAGTATTGACAGGACCTGCACTAGAGGGGGGATCCCTGTGGGTTGGCGGATTGGTGACATCAGGTCTGGCTCTAGCTGGGCACACAGTTCCTGTATAGTGGCTCGGTCAAGCCTGTATGTCAGTATGACATGTCTTTCCTCCATTGTCGACAGGTCCACCAGCAGTCTGTACACCGGAAGATTCCTCCATCTCCTCGCATGTCCCAGCGGACGGTGCCTATGAAGGACAACAGCGAGCACAGAGTCAATCAACCCACAGGTACGTTCCCACAGCTTGCACATAACACGATTCCCAATGCATTGTATGGCTTGTATGAGTGTCGATGCAAGGCCTAGGTATGTGTGACGCAGTAGAAATTAAGCCATGTGGGCCCTTGAAATGGCGGCTGCCTGACCTGTGAAGTGCGACAATGGGATGTGAGGTAAATACGCTGGCGTGGCACACCGTGGCGGTAGGCGGTCGAAGACCGCGGCGCTAAGCAGCATTGGTTAACATTGAACCCTATGGGTCTCAGGAGCCAATGACGATGAGCGCCGGTGGTCGCGGTACGCACCGCCGCGGGCGTGACCGCCATTTTCTATCTGCTTAATCTTCGACAGGAGAGGACCTACACTGCAAGTGCTGCTGTGACCTCGGTCTGGAAGAGACAATGGCTCATGCGACTGGGAAAAGGGCCCCTACCTTCACATCTCAAGAATTGGAGAAACTCGTGGATGGGGTCCTCCCCCAGTATGCGCTACTCTACGGTCCTCCAGACCAACAGGTAAGTACACTGGGACCATGCTTTGTGGCCAATGCCTGTGTTGAGTCGGGTGGATGAAAGATGGTGGGGAGGGGAGCGAATGAGGCATGCATCAGACGACGGATGACAGGATGTGCCACATGGCAACGGTAGGGATGGGGGGCCACTCACATTGAGGGTGCAGAAGGTGATGACTATTTTTCTCCCCCTGTACATTTCACATAGGTCAGCGCCCACCAGAAGATAGACATTTGGCATGCCATCGCCAAGGACGTCCGGGCCCTGGGGGTCCACCAGAGATGGGGCACCCACTGCCGGAAGAGATGGGAGGACATCCGACGCTGGAGCAGGAAGACGGCGGAGGCTCAGCTGGGGATGGCCTCCCAACGTGGGAGGGGTGCCAGTCGTACTTTGACCCCCCTGATGTCCCGGATCCTAGCGGTGGCCTACCCCGATTTGGATGGGCGCGTGAGGACATCACAGCAGACACAAGGGGGTGAGTACATTCTCATTCTGCTGACTTTGCGCGCATTGGAGGTGTCTGGGTGGGGGAGGAGGGCTGTGGGTATCCCTAGGCCAGGGCGATTTCTGCAGGCTAGGCCCCTCCGTAAGGCATGGCCCTGTGCCCCCGCCCCCCACCTCTGTAGGGTGCCAAGTACAGCTATTCATGGCCCTGTGTCATCTATGTGTGCAGTTGTCGTCCATAGGCTTGTAGGCCATGTCCCACGGATTGAGTAGTGGACCCCAAGTGCGTGGCGTAGTGCAGGGGGCTTCTGTGTCTGTCCTCTCCGCCAACGGTGTCGCCAATGCATGCACTCAACATGTCTTTATTTCCCCCCCCCCTTTTTTGTGGTCTTCCTGTTCATGTGTGCATTAGCATCATCAGGCGGAGGAGAAGTGGCATCGGAGCACGAGGGAGCTGCATCCCACATGGCCCTGGAGGGCCATGCAACGGATTCCGAATGCACCAGTGGGACGGAGGGCGATGGGAGCTCCACAGCGGGGACCCGTGCAGACATTAGTAGCAGCGACTCGTCCTCTGAAGGGAGCTCCCTTGTGGTGGCGGCAACATCCGTGCCCCCCGCAACAACAGGTACAACCGCCACCCAGCGCACCAGCACCGCCCTCCCAGCAGCCCCTCAGCGTTTGCCCCGTGCCCGCTCACCCAGGAAGGTGGGCATCTCCTTCGCCCCAGGCACCTCAGGCCCTGCCCCTGTCACCCCTGCTGCCCTCAGTGAGGAGGTAATTGACCTCCTGAGGACACTCATTGTTGGGCAGTCTACCCTTTTGAATGCCATCCAGGGTGTAGAAAGGGAGGTGCACCAGAGTAATGCATACCTGGAGGGCATTCATTCTGGTCAGGCTGCCCATCAGCGATCGTTCAACACTCTGGCCTCAGCACTGATGGCAGCAATTGTCCCTGTCTCTAGCCTCCCCCCTCCAACTTCCTCCACCCATACCCTATCACCTGTACCTCTGCCTATCCCAGACACATCATCAGACCAGCCTGCGCACACCTGAACACCCAAGGGAAGCTCATCCAGACATAAGCACCACACATCACACAAGCATTCACACAAGCAACATCCACATACAGACATACCAACACCCACTGCCTCCACTGTGTCCCCCTCCTCCTCGTCTCCCTCCTCCCTCCCTGTCACATCTCCACTCACACCTGCATGCACAACATCTTCAGCCACTACGTCCATCACCAGCACACCCACCAGAACACCCCGCACACGTGCAGTCACCACCCCCACTACCATTTACACGTCCCCTGTGTCCGCTGAACAGGGCACCGCCGTCTCAAGCACCGCTGAACAGGGCACTGCCGTCTCAAGCACCGCTGAACTGGGCACCGCCGTCTCAAGCACCGCTGAACAGGGCACCGCCGTCTCAAGCACCTCTGAACTGGGCACCGCCGTCTCAAGCACCGTTGCACTGGGCCCTTCATCTCAAGCACCGCTGCACTGGGCCGTTTATCTCAAGCACCGCTGCACTGGGCACCGCCGTCTCAAGCACCACTGAACAGGGCACCGCCGTCTCAAGCACCGCTGAACTGGGCACCGCCGCCTCAAGCACCGCTGCACTGGGCACCGCCGTCTCAAGCACCGCTGAACTGGGCACCGCCGTCTCAAGCACCGCTGAACTGGGCACCGCCGTCTCAAGCACCGCTGAACAGGGCACCGCCGTCTCAAGCACCGCTGCACTGGGCCCTTCATCTCAAGCACCGCTGAACTGGGCACCGCCGTCTCAAGCACCGCTGAACTGGGCACCGCCGTCTCAAGCACCGCTGAACAGGGCACCGCCGTCTCAAGCACCGCTGCACTGGGCCCTTCATCTCAAGCACTGCTGCACTGGGCCCTTCATCTCAAGCACCGCTGAACTGGGCACCGCCGTCTCAAGCAACGCTGCACTAGGCACCGTTGTCTCAAGCACCACTGAACAGGGCACCGCCGTCTCAAGCACCACTGCACTGGGCCCTTCATCTCAAGCACCGCTGAACTGGGCACCGCCGTCTCAAGCACCACTGAACTGGGCACCGCCGTCTCAAGCACCGCTGAACAGGGCACCGCCGTCTCAAGCACCGCTGCACTGGGCCCTTCATCTCAAGCACCGCTGCACTGGGCCCTTCATCTCAAGCACCGCTGAACTGGGCACCGCCGTCTCAAGCACCGCTGCACTGGGCCCTTCATCTCAAGCACCGCTGCACTGGGCACCACCGTCTCAAGCACCGCTGAACAGGGCACCGCCGTCTCAAGCACCGCTGAACTGGGCCCCTCCGTCTCAAGCACCGCTGAACTGGGCACCGCCGTCTCAAGCACCGCTGAACTGGGCCCTTCATCTCAAGCACCGCTGCACTGGGCCCTTCATCTCAAGCATCGCTGAACTGGGCACCGCCGTCTCAAGCACCGCTAAACAGGGCACCGCCGTCTCAAGCACCGCTGAACTGGGCACCGCCGTCTCAAGCACCGCTGCACTGGGCACCGCCGTCTCAAGCACCGCTGAACTGGGCACCGCCGTCTCAAGCACCGCTGCACTGGGCCCTTCATCTCAAGCACCGCTGGCCCATTGGCAGAAGGGGCAGGCCCGCATCTGTGTCGGGCAGGGCTGCACGAAGCACTCTGGGCACCAGGCCCCCTCCAGAACCAGGGGAGACTGTTATCCACTTGAGAGACTGTGGCTTTGCACTCCCCAGGATTGCACCGTGGGCAAACCACCCACTGTAGAGACTTGAGAGACTGTGGCTTTGCACTCCCCAGGATTGCACAGTGGGCAAGCCACCCACTGTATAGACTTGATAGACTGTGGCTTTGCACTCCCCAGGATGGAACAGTGGGCAACCCACCCACTGTATAGACTTGATAGACTGTGGCTTTGCACTCCCCAGGATTGCACAGTGGGCAAACCACCCACTGTAGAGACTTGAGAGACTGTGGCTTTGCACTCCCCAGGATGGAACAGTGGGCAAGCCACCCACTGTAGAGACTTGAGAGACTGTAGCTTTGCACTCCCCAGGATGGAACAGTGGCCATGGAGGCCCCTCGTGGATCTGGCGTCGTGGACTCATCAGGCTGAGGTGCCCCCCCTTCCCTTCCCCCTGAGGTGCCTGTAGTTTTCCTATCTGATGCCCCTGCAGTGTTCTCTCCGTTGGAGTCAGGTATCCTGTGTGGGCTTTGCCCATGTGATTTGGGCCCAGTGGTCCACTAACAATGACTGCTACAAATATAGGACTTGAGAATTTATGTATATAAAAGTTTTAGATGTGTGATATGTTTTTAAGCCAGTAATACAATATATTTGACTGTTTATAATCATTTCCTTTTGTCTTTGCATTCTTCCGGGGGGTTTGGGGGTTAACTGTGATGTATTGCTATGCATTGATGTGTGTGTTGTAGTGGGTGAGGGTGGGGGTGGGTGTGTGGCGTATGTGTGTCCCCGTAATTTTTTGCCTCCCCCTCCCCTGTGTCGTAGGTGCAGTACTCACCGTAGTCTTCTGTGCCGGCGTTCGTGCTCCTGGTAGAGGAGCAGGAAAACAATCGCTGGGAGGATGTGGAGTTCGGGTTCCATGCTGTGCAGATTCCTCGTGGGGTGTATGGAGGTGAGCGTTTTCCTTTCGGATGGCTGTTTCCGCCGTGTTTTTATCGGCGGGGCTACCGCCCCGGAAAAGGTGGCAGATTGGTGGGTTGTGATAAGGTGGGCGGTACACTGACTCCCGCCTGTCTGTTGGCGGTGACCACCGCGCTGTTTGTTTGTCCCGCCGTGGCGGGCGGTGTGTTGAAGTGGCGGTCTCTGTTGGCGGTTTCCGCCAGGGTCGGAATTCCATTTTTTTTACCACCAGCCTGTTGGCGGTTTTCCCGCAGCTTTAACACCGACCGCCAGGGTTGGAATGACCCCCTAAATGTATTGCACTGAAACAGGGCACCACAGGACAGGGAGCAACAGCACTTGTCATACCTCCAGAGCAACGTAAGGGGCATTTACATCTTTGTCGACCTGGTGAGGATGAGGAGCAGTTAGCTGACCCCCATGGGTTCCAAGTGGCTACGCACCGACGACCTTCATACATACAAAACCTGATTGCACTACACTCCTCTGTGACCCACATAGCCTTCTCCAAGGCGTGGGAGATGTGGGAGAGCTGGCAGAGGGGATCCAACAGCTGAGACCATGGCCTCATAAACTCCAGGCAGCAGGACCAGCCACCTGAAAGAGTCACGGACTGTACCAGTTGAGCGGTGGAGGAGAGCCCTAGACACCACTGGCCATGGGCAGAGCGCTACGGGTCCACCTGACCCACAGATCACCCTCCCCAGGTCGGCAAAGCTGCATACTGAAGAAGCACTGAAGTTTGGGTTACCACCAAATCTATGTGTGGAGAGAGGGAGCGCATAAGGCAGCCCAAGGGCCCACCCCGACCAACTCTGGATTCCTTTTAGAATAGGGGACAATGAGGCCGCAAGTGAGCTGGGACCAGAGCCACCACCGTGTAGCACCGTGAGCAACACCACACCACGTCCTCTAACATGGGGTACTACCACCTCCATGAACAGTAACACCCCAATAACGTGAGGTGGGACATTTTCAACACCCGTTGGTCACACAGAGAAGTTTCCATCCCTCCATCACCAGGACGCCAGCAATAGGGCACTGAGAACAGATGAAGGAATCCTCGAGACCACCGTCCGCATCTGCTGATTGAAGCAGACCACCCAGGCCACAGCCAATTGCACTCAGCACAACCTCTAGAGACCTGGGACAAGTTAGATGCTATTCTGAAAACAATTGCCATGTCCAGAACATATGAGGAGGTGAAAATCGAGGACCTTCATGCAGAAATTACCCTTGTCTGCGATGATCAGCCGAAACTAGCCTCCAGGGTAACAGACACTGAACGTACACAGGACCTCAGGTTGCCACATGGGGACCTACTTCTCTGGATAGAGTCGGAGGGCCATGTGGTCTCTGTGCACATCATCACTTCTTGTGCCTGAACTTGCCAGCTGCTACCTCTTGCATCTTTCCAAGCCCCTAGTGCCTCCTTGCGCCATAATAGAGTCATTTTTTTACGCTAATGTGGCATTAAGGAGGCATTTCTGCTGCGCAATATTTACAAAATGGTGCAATGCATGTATTACACCACTTTGGAACCCCTTGAGCCCCATTATGCCTGTGGCAGGCATAATGTATGCAAGGGGGGTGTTGCAGCACTAGGAGGCCCACAAAAATGGCACAGTGAAATTTAACAGATTTTACTGCACCATTTTTGGCACCATTTTAAATGCCTACTCAAAGTCGATGTTAAAATTACGCTCTCATAATAACCTATGGGCCTCCTTGCACTTGGTTACACTAGCGCCAAACATTTTGGTACTAGTGTAACAAAGCACTACAATAGCAAAAACAATGTTGACAATATTGTACTAACGACCACCATGGTGCACCGTATTATAAATACAGTGCAACCATGGTGTTGTTAGGTGCTGGTAAGTGGGGGTGCAGAAAAAGTGGTGCATCAGCGCTCATGCCCTACTTTTCTATAAATATGGCTCTTACATAACTTATGGTGCTTTTGTCTGGCTGCAGCACAGATGAGAGCAGTCATTAATCTACATGGGCTTGTAGGTCTGTGTGGACAAATGATTTTTTAACCTACACTAGTATTATTCGACAGTTCTTTGCTTCCACACAAATACATATCCCTTCCCATGCTATCTTCTTGCAATGCTTCACGTTTACATACAACATTCTTTTAAAGCAAGACCTATTGGAATTGGCAATGCTTGTTTTACATGCCATGGCACATGACTGACTTCCACAATGACTCATTCCTTGACCAAGGAAGTGCATGGAATATGTTATGAAACATACATTGGAATAATGCACAGTTTGATGTTTAGGTTTGTGTACCTTCAGTGACTCTAAAAAGGCAAAGATTCGAGTTTTTAGAATGAAGAAGAAGTTAGCAAAGTTCTAAAAAATAATTCAGGTCTACTTTTACTTCCTCTGGGATTCCATGGAAGGTGACAAGGTGACCACTCTGTATCTGCCAGCATGCTTTTTAGAGGGATTGTTTTAATTCTCAATGGATTCGAGCCTGTAGAAATGGTTCAGATGGTTTGCTCGGAAGACATGAAATATTATGTTCACTTTTTCAGAATAATATAATTCTTTGTCGGGTCTAGGAACTCAGTGGACATGATGTGTTTTATTCGCATGCGCTCTGCACGTCCATTTATGCCAGTACATTGCTTCCTTGTTCGGTATGTCTCAGACATATTCTCAAACAAGCTGTGTAGGATGAGTCAGCTCTGTGTGTTTGTCTATCTTCCTATCGCACCACTAATGACGACAAATCCACCTCAGCAGCGTTCATTGTTTGCATTGCACTTTTGCCTCAGGTGAGTGGTTGTGGTGGGGAGATACTGCTCACTTTTAAGGTACATGTATTGAGCCAGTAATGCGCTTCGTATGGATGTTATACTTGCTGCTATTAATTACTTTAATACAGGTGGTTCGTTTTGCGCTTAGTGCGTGTTAATTCCACCTGATTCCCATGACGAGTCTGCATTGTTTTACCCCTGCCACATTGCTTGTGTCTAATTACTTCACTTTCCATGTAGCGGGTGTCATTATTTGACATTCTTGAAAATATGTGAGGTGGGTGTTGCTCTGGGGTTCGGGAAGTAATATTCTTCGGTCACCGTTTAGATTGTGGGTGCTTTTCCTACAAAAGCTTCAATTTAGAGTTTGGTGAAAAGAGAACTGGGCCCCTTCCCACAAAATATCTGTCTGCCACTTGGCATTCAACTGACAGCAGATAACCGCTGAAAACATGATTTGTGATGCAGTAACAGAAACTGTAAGGCGAGAGCACTGATGGCAAGTACAAGGCCCAGACACGATGCGCCGTCGAGGGAGTCAATATCCTTTTCAAACAGCACGTCATATTGGTGCTTCAAAGAAACTGCAGAAGTCATGGGAAGGCAGGTGGCCTGCTTCAGCTATGCATCAGGATGCATCCCATATTCATAGACAAAGGACAAGCCCGCTTGACAACCACACTTGTAGTGAAGTGAACTAATCACAACCATTATACATAATAACACATAATGGGGGTTATTACAACTTTGGAGGAGGTGTTAATCCGTCCCAAATGTGACGGAAATACCACCAGCCGTATTACGAGTTCAATAGGATATAATGGACTCGTAGTACGGCTGGTGGTATATCCGTCACTTTACCACCACTTTTGGGACGGATTAACACCTCCTCCAAAGTTGTAATAACCCCCACTGTGTTTTTGTTAGGTATTTCACATAGTTTCTGCAAAGAAGCGAAGGAAATTACGTGAATTTCGCCCCGGCTTTAGCATAAATGCCAAGGGGAGACGAGAAAAACATTACTCAGGCTGAGTACAACTCGGAGACTTAAAAATACCTCATCCCCTCAACAATAAGAAAGGAACTATCCATTATGTACAATGGCTTAATAGGTTTATATAGTATAGAAGGAACTCTCACTGGTCTCCTGACCACTCAGTGTATCCACCATCGCCCACCTGAAGCTGCATAAAGATTGAAGGGCAAGGTACAGGTCACCTCTGCCATATTAAAAGAACAAGCATTTGCAATGCAATACGTCTCGCATTTGGGAGAGTTTGAGCTATTGGGTTGAAAATGCATAATTAGACTTTTCTTTCCACATAAATTGGTCAAACCTGCCTCATAATGTGGCCTTTCCTGACAGTAATTCTAGGGGCCTTGCATTTAACTAAAGCACTTCCGTTTACCTTCTTCCTTTATCTGCACAGTTTTAATTTGTATTCAACCTCAATTCTTAACAATTAGAAGGTGGAAATTAAACAAAAAATGCAAGGCAACCGAACTTTGCTATCCAGGCAGTAGACGGAAGCAGCAATGCGCACCTGGCCATCCCCATACATTTGGAATAGAAATCACAGTCACCAATCAGCAATTTATATATTGTCACATGTAACATAACCGTCCATACACAAGATAAAAGATGCCCTGAAGAGAAGTTATTTAAAAGACAAAAAAGAGAAGAACTACTTTGTGCAACCGGTCTCACAGGTGGAAACAAAGCAAGGTTAGAAAATCAATGCAACCTCTTACAGTGTATAATGTGGCAGATGCTGCATGGATGTTTGTGTCTGGATTGGCTGTACAGATGCAGGGACGTATAAAAGAGCAATGAAAAAGCATAGGGTGCTTACCTTCGCACTTCAGTGTGATTTATATAACTATACCCACTTCCCATCTTCTATCACAAAAACTAGTGGCGCTCCTGTGGTGCTAAGCACAGCACCGTATTTATAAGGTGGCGTTAAGCCACTTGTTTGTGGCTTAACACCACCGTGTAAATACGGCCCATTCCCACACGGCACTGTGCATGGAAGGGGCGTGCAATGGGTGTTGCTGTGGGCATACCACAGCAACACCCATTGCATTTTGACGCTGCCTTAGATTTATGAAATCTCGTAAATCTGAGGCAGCGCTAAAATCTAACGCCACCCCCAGGGGTGGCGTTAGCAGGGCGCAACGAGGAGGAATACTTTTATCCCTCCTCATTTTTTGCTTTTTCTATGCGTGCTGCATTCTGCTGCACGCATAGAATAAGCAAAATGCCAGAAATGATTGTTTATGTGCGGCAAGGTGTCCTGCACATAAACAATCATTTGAAAATGACGCTTTGCAGGAAGGGACACCTTCCCGCACATGAACAATCACACCCCTTAACACAGACATCTTTGCACAATGGTGCAAGGTTGCCTGCGTTGGCGCTGGCAGCTAAATTTAGCGCCAGCGCAAGGGGAAACACAGGTGTGCAGTATTCCCTTGAATACGGCGCATCCCTGTGTTTCTAAAGTGATGCATCGTGGCACTGCCAATTTTGGCGCAGCACCACACTGCACCACTTCTCTTTAAATCTTGCCCTAAGAACGAAGAGTCTCTCTCACTTTTTGCACCTCCAGTTGAGCAGATTCCCATATATCCTGATAACTGGGTTGCCCCTAGTTCCAGAGTATTTTGTTATTTTGTCCTCCCAAAACTGGCAATATCTCCTAACGAATTCCAACTGGAGCCGAAAATGTTGGTGCCATGTTATCATGAGTTAACTTTAACGATGGAGTGGGATGTAATCCAGCAGTGAAACGTGTGTTCCCTCGGACATGAGAGTGAAGCACATAAGCAGCCTGAGAAGATTTATAGCCCAGAAGAGGGAGATAAACTATGTGAGATATGTAGATGTTAGAGAGCTGGCAGGAGGGGCCCCTGGTGAGAGAGACTCCAGATGTAAACTCTGCATTTTTAAGTGAAAGCGCTTGTCCTGTGCTGGCACCCATTTTATAAAAAGTTTTGCGCTGTGCATTCAGGTTATGAGGGAGGGGAGAGGAATGATATGCTAGCTGAAAAAAAATAATAGGAACACCCTGGACTTATAGAGAAGGTAGTCAGAGAGCAAGAATGCTCTGCAAATAAAAAGGGAAGCTTCATCAAATACAAGCAGGAAACAAAGAAAAAGAAAGTCCCATAAAGAACAGATAAACAGGACAAAGCACAATTACATAATAGTTGGTCCCTGCTCCTAAAGAAAAAAAAGAGGGACTTGGAGGTATGACTGACCACTAGAAAGGAGGGATTTTTAAATGACACTGAAATGAGCAAATGTTATTGCTTTAAGCCCACAGTAGGTGTACTTAAAAAGTATACAAGAGGTAGAATGCTTACGCTCGACCTAATGGCCTCCACCACTGGATGTAACAGTCCATCCTCCTAGATGGAAGCCTGATGTTCAAGAGTTTTGCAAGACCATGTGGTAGCAGGAGACACATACTTCTATGATTAGATCTGCCACTTTTGTAGCAGCAAGAAGGAGTCACAGGTGTGTTAGTGAGAACAACAGCAGAGTTGGGCAGGGAAAACTGTGTTTCTTAAATCTTTATTGGTGTGCAATTCTTATCATCATTAAGAGGAGAGACCTTTCGTCTAGAAGCCCTAACAAAGCACAGCATATGCAGTAAAATTGATCTCCAAGTTAGACATCTCAGGAAGTCATTTCACAAATGATTAATGCATAATCTTACTGAATGGACAATCCCCCTAAACTTTAATCTGGAAGAATAGGCTGGCTTTAGGAATCTACTTTTTACATCAAAGCGTGTGATCTGGTATCACTTAGCTCAGTACCGGATCTGGAAAAGTGGTGAGTGGGGAATGGGACACTAGCTTGCCATTCATTTTATCTGCTTTCACCACATTCTGCATGCCCATTGAATCTAAACCAAGCAACCATCTTGGAATGCTATTGCCTATAGTGTGTCAATTCCAAGATGGCTAACACATTGGTTATAAATTGAAACAGCCATACTGGAACTTTAAAGCAGCAATACACTACTTAAAATACCTATACAAGACGCCCACCCTTTGCTTTGATTAATTTTGTTATCACAACCATATGCTTAGATGGCACAATGTTTTTTTTTTTATACTCCTATTTTATTTACATTATCTTGCGTATGTTGCTCAGGTTATGTGTTTTATTGTGCTTGTGTAAGTGGGTGATTGGAAGAATGAGTCAGTGCATGGATGAATGGGTACACAAGTGCAGGCATTCATGATAAAGGGTGTGTATGATAACTTATGGAGTGCCTAAGCCTGTCAACAACATAACAAGCACTTTCATTTATTAGCCAGACATATTGGAGTTCCCAATGCTTGGTTCTTGAGTGATTGCCCAAGTATTCCACTTTGAATTGCTTTGCAACAAACATTGTTTACCAGATGATATTAATCCCTCTAGAAATAGACAATGCCATAATTTGTGACTACAAATGTCGGTCTGCAGAAATTGATGTATCCCCTTGAACTGTATGCAAGAGAACACCTGATACTAACAAAGTGTGATGAAACAAAAAATCATGTCACTGAGGAGAAATTTTAAAAACAAACATTTAACTTTCGGATTACCAGTACTGCCATAAAAGTGCCTTGACCTAGCCTAGGTATAATGAGTGGGTTTCAAGGATCAACAGTCAGGAATCCCTTACCCTCGACCTTAGAGTTGGACTCAGCTAGCTATAGTTCAATAAACTCTGAGAGCAAAACTTTTCACATTTCCTTTAATCTGAACTCAACACCACAGCACAGGAGTCATCACCAAAGAATATTGAACTTGGCTGCCTCCTCAACCCATATAGGACTCTACCGATCCCATTCGACCGACAAACTTGATTTGCTTTTTCTGACAGACAGCGAAGACAAGCAAACCTTTATAAACTTCTACTAAATTAAAAATACACAAACATAAAATAATAAATACATTAAGGAATACATAAGTGGACGTATGAATAAGTAAATAAATAAATATTATTGCCATCAGGCTTGTCCTAGAATTTACACCAAAAAAGGCTAGACCCTAAAAAGTTAAAAATGATAACTGTGGAAAAGGTGGAGATTGCTGTTTCGCGCCCTTGCCAGGAGCCCAGTGCTACTGCTTCTCCGATCCCGAGGTGTACCATTATCGGGTGATAAATCTGTCCATGCTTGGGAAGAAACAGAATGGTGCCACCTGTGAAGGGCAGAAGAGTGCAGCAATGATATTCCCAGGTCCTTTCCATTGTTTTGGGTGTTCAGGTAGTTTAAGAAAAAGGGACTAAAAATGTTAAATGTTACTCTGGATCGACTAAAGTTATGGATAATTTGCTGATAGGCTGGATTAGGCCACATCCTACTGGAAACATGCTGGACTTGAATATGCTAAACAGGGGGCGCTAGAGAGCCCACGACAAGATGGCTGCACCTTAATGCTGCTCTGCCAGCTGGGAGATGAAATCCATTGATTATCCTATCATCTGGCCTACCTGCTCCCTATATCTAGGTGACATCAAGTCTGGGGAGTAGCGGGGGTTCATATACCCCAAAGGTTGTGTTATTTTCTACGTAATCCTTGAAGGTAATGGCAGAACAATGCATATCTGCTGCAGAGGATGACTTAAAAGTGGTATCAAATAAAAACTTGAATATGGAAAAAGTCCTTGCAGTTATCCAAGACAAAAATGAATACTTAGAGGAATGATCCTGCCGCAACAAACACAATTGTGCAGGGATTCCTCTGTGGTACCCCTGTCACAATGGTGAATATGTATGAACCAAATGTCGATGACCCTGTTTTTTACACGGCGCTCTAGAAAGGAACCAACACCTCAAACTCACAACGACCGCCATTATATGGTGAGGGGACCTAAACACATGCTTGACGGGTCAGCATCAACAGATTGGCATGGCAAACAATCTGCCAAGGTTCTCTGGAACGTGATGGCGGAGCATGGTATCATTGATATCTGGAGATTCTGCCATCCTACTTGCCGTGTGGGCATGTTTACCTCTTCTGCCCACAGGTCGTGTCCCTCATGGATTGCTGACTGATGACGTAGGATGCCTGCCCTTGGGCATTCGATGTGTCATACTTACCTGAAACCTTAGTAGATCATGCACCGGTGTGCTTTACCTTATCGATCCCTACCAACACCCCCATCCAGTTCATGTGGAGATTTCAGGGGAAGGCAATCTTGGACCCTATGTTCTGAGAGGGATTGCACTTAGCCATAAATGCTTACTTTACTGATAATGCCATCTCTGTGGAGGGAGTGGACACATGCTGGGAGGCCTTCAAGGGCACTATTAGGGGGGTCTGTATAAGTATGCAGGCTGGCGTGCTGAGATTGATATTTACTGTGCTACAGACCACTGAGCAGACATTGCACACCCTAAAGGGGACTAGGAGTCTAATCCCCACCCCAGTACTCTTGCTGCTATCGTCGAGCAGGTTACCAACTTCAATGAAATAGCTGTGCAGGAATTACGTTACCGTTCCAGGTGCTGCATGGCATGGACTGTCACAGGGAGTCTGCTTTTGCAGAACTGTGCCTTGGAACAACAGAACACTGTCATTGGCCACTTCTGCCAAATCGGTACTGTCATATCAAAATACCTGACTAGCTCACAGTGCTTTACTTGCTCTCCTAACCGTAGAGAGTGACAAGTAATTGTGGCAACCCAAAAGGCACGACACTCTAGCCCTCTTCCTCAGGGAACAGTAGTAAACAGGCCAGTCATTTTCATACATTATCTCAGTCATACATATCCAAAGCAACAGTAAAATAGACACAATTAAAGTTCACAATGTATTTATTGCAACTAACATAGTCTATTATGAAGCAAATTCTCTAAAAATAAACACTAGGGGGCCTAATTTATAACGTTAGCTTGATAAAGTGAAAAACTGCTATGTTATGTTTATAGAAGCCTGAGAACAATTGCTGAATGGACAGAAAACAACACCTGGCACTTGTTGTGCCCACTGAGCAGTCAGAGAATGTACAGACAGAATCCCAGGAAAGTGGCTGCACAGCAAGTGAAATTAAAGTGTGTTTCAAAACAGTGGCACAAAAGAAAAAATGTGCAATGTACAACCATGCAAGACAAAGACAGTGATTTCTACAGTGCTAAGAAATGAGGCATAACTATAGTGAGTCCATGCACAGGCCTCATGACAGACATATGGACAGGACGGATGCCTGGGATGCAGTCTGACCACTAAGCTGAAATTGCCTTGGGCTTATGCCAACATTGTTAAGAATAGCTCCCCTGACGGTACAGACCACTAAGACACACCCACTATCCAGGCAAATTTGACTTGCTTCTATACACGCCTATATAGCAGACATCACTCTGCCTCAGCAGACCATTCCTCTTGTATCGCTTTGGCGTGTCTGTTGGTAGGCCAGCAAAAATATCTTGCTCAGCCTATTACAATAAATGATATAAATGATCACATATGCACACTGCCCGTGGGTAAGGCACCGGGCCTTAGTAGCTAGATGAGTGCGTCCTACAAGGAATTTGCCTCTATCCACACACTATATGAAGAAGCTTACAACAAGCAGTTCTACCACCATCCCTCAGCGAGGCACTCATTATTGCACTACTAAATCCCAATAAGCCACCAGAACATTGTGACTCCTATAGACCACTCTCTTCAATTAACACAGATGTAAAGATCCTTGCTAAAAAGCTAGCTTCTTGTTTCTAGCCACTCCTCCCTGGCTTAGTGTTGCCAGACCAAGTTTTGCATTACTGCATCAATTGAACCCCTCTCTCAAGGTGAAGGCAGCCCTCCTGGATGCCACTAAATCCTTTGATTCCATTGAATGGGAATACATTTTTGCAATTCTGAGCCACCTGGGGATCCTGTTGACCTTCCTGCAATGGATTCACTTGTACAGTAATCCGGTTGTTGAGATATGAATCAATGGTACTACATCTGAGGTTGTGCACGTCCATAGGGGCACTAGGCAGGTATGACCTTTATCCCCACTACTATTTGTGACTGTTCTGGATTCATTGCTGTGTATCCTCATCTAAAAACACGCAGCCTCCATGTTTCAATTTATGCTGTGCCCCCGAGTATTTCACTATATGCAGATGATATGGCGGTGTACGTGAAAGACCACACCACTCACATAGTTCCCGTAATACAAAAATACATCCGCTTTGGTCACCAATCGGGCCTGAGTATTAACTGGTCCAAATCCATTGTTCTCCCCTTGACCCCGAGCACTGAACCACCTCTATTAGAATTTCCCTTCCTATGGGACACTGACCTGTAAAATATTTAGGGACCTTGGTCCACAAAGTCCCAGATATAGTGCTTCAGTACAATTACGGCAAGGTCATGTCACAGCTTGAAGATCAGGTGCACAGATGGGCTACAATACCGCTGCCCATGGCGGACAGAGTGGCTGTCATGAAAATGGTGATACTACCCAAGTTTCTTTATGTTTCCTAGTATCTCTATTGTACTATCACAAAGTTCTTTCAAAACACTGAGAACACAACTGATAACGCTGGCATGGGTGGGAAAACAACCCAGGATTCGGTGGGACATGCTCGCTTTACTGTACTTGCACGGGCTTTGGGTGCGCTACCCTTGTATTATTACTGGGCGTGCAAGCCCATTTTGCACATTAGTAGTACCTCCCTCACAATTACACTGCATACCTAGCAATTGAATATGATGATGCCAGCCCCCCCCCCGCTGAATGCTATTGTGCCATATAAACACAATCATATTGCTAAGATCAAATTCAATCCTATTCATTGACTACAAGACCGCGGCACTCACTTGGGGATGGCACCCGCAAGGAACCTCTATACTCCCAAGCAGTACCCCCGCTATTCCACCCAGCCTTATCAGCCACACAGAACCCATGATGTCTGGAGATCCTTGGCAAGGCGGGTCTCAAAACCATGGGCGACATCTACTCCAGAGGACCCTTTATCACCGTAGAAGACATCTTACACATGCAGCGAAGCACCCAGTCCCTAACTTGTATATATTTCTGAGTCCATGTTTCCATACAAGAGTTCTACCTTCAATTCCCAGAAGAATACCCTGCTCTCCGTGCCCTGCATACCTTACTGACGAGCACCACACATGAGAGACTCATTGCCAAGTTGCATCTCTCGGTACAAGATGATAGGCCTACAGCCCCTGACCCTGCATTGAAAAAATGGAATGCGTTGTTTGATCCATTGCTGGAATCGACTGATCCGGGGTTCTGTGCACAAACTGGCATGCTTATCTCTAACTGTAACTTATGTATAATTAGTTTCAAATACATCCACCAAATGTATTACACACCAGCTAAACTATATAAGTGTGCTCTGAGAGAGGATGCTAAGGGGCATATTTATACTCCGTTTGCGCCGAATTTGCGTCGTTTTTTTCGACGCAAATTCGGCGCAAAACCAACGCCATATTTATACTTTGGCGTTAGATGCGTCTAGCGCCAAAGTATGAGGAATGAGCGTCATTTTTTTGCGTGAACGCCTTCCTTGCGTTAATGAGATGCAAGGTAGGCGTTCCCGTCTAAAAAAATGACTGCGACGCAAATGCGTCGTATTTATACTCCCGGGCAAAAATCACGCCCGGGAGTGGGCGGGGCAAAAAAACCCGCATTTGCGCCTCTTTTTAACGCCTGGGTCAGGGCAGGCGTTAAGGGACCTGTGGGCTCAAAATGAGCCCACAGCTGCCCTCCCATGCCCCCAGGGACCCCCCCTGACACCCTTGCCCATCCCAGGAGGACACCCAAGGATGGAGGGACCCATCCCAGGGACATTCAGGTAAGTTCAGGTAAATATAATTTTTTATTTTTTTTTACAAAAAAATTTGGCATAGGGGGGCCTGATTTGTGCCCCCCTACATGCCACAATGCCCAATGACCATGCCCAGGGGATATAAGTCCCCTGGGCATGGCCATTGAGCAAGGGGGCATGACTCCTGTCTTTACTAAGACAGGAGTCATGTAAATGGCGTCTGGGCGTCGTTAAAAATGGCGCAAATCGGGTGGAAGCGATTTTTTTGCCTCTACCTGACTTGCCCCATTTTAAGACGCCCTAACGCCATTTTCCCCAACGCCGGCGCTGCCTGGTGTACGTGGTTTTTTTCCACGCACACCAGGCAGCGCCGGTCTGCTAGCGCCGGCTAACGCCATTCAATAAATACGGCGCCCGCATGGCGCTTCAGAATGGCGTTAGCCGGCGCTAATTTTTTTGACGCAAAACTGCGATAGCGCAGTTTTGCGTCAAAAAGTATAAATATGGCCCTAATTGTCTGAGATGCGGGGCGCCGGATGCTGACTTTTTGAATTTGGTGTGATCCTCCCCCCATGCTTCTGGGCACAGGTCACGGAAGCCCTCAATGACATGGTGCTGAAGCCCGTGGTATGTCGCCTGCACCTGTGCCTGCTTGGTTTGGCTTAAGATCTACAGCCGGTGAACCATAGACTGACTGAAGTGCCACTGTTGCTGGCAAAGAGGAGAGTTGTAATACACTGGGCAGAGGTGCGATGCCAATTTAAGGGCAGTGGTTGTCAGACATGGTGTATTGCACAGAGCAATTGGAACTCTATGCTGAGGAACTGCTGGTGCCTTCACGACCTAGGGACATATGGAGTCCCCTTACTATCCCTGACTATCCTTGACTTTTCCTAGGGATGAGGGATGTGAATGTGATTAACTACGTAGGCTCATACCATTGTAATGGGTGGCTCGCGGATGTATGCATACAACAGATTACATGCTACACCTGCCATATGCAGCACTGTTTGGCTTTATGTTGTTTTTACTTAAAATGCACACTGCACATAAAGCTAATAAAAATAATAATAATAAAAGAATGAGCTAAACAAATTAAAGAATGAAAATCAAAAATATGCTTGTTTCAAACAAATTAAGAATAAAAATGATGTCCACAGTTCTATTGCAAATGAATGAGAATTATTTTTGTAAAGTTCACATTAGAGTACAAAAAATATAGGCCCAGAATAAAGCAGGTCTAGCGTCACATTAGTGTCATTTTTTAATGCTAATGTGGCGTTAGGCTTCAAAAATCACTGCTCCATATTTACAAAGTGGTGCAATGCATCCATTGTGCCACTTTGTAACCCCTTGCGCCACAATATACCTGCGACAGGCATAATGGCCCAGATTTAAGAAGCACTAGCGCCACATTAGCGTCATTTTTTTTTATGCTAATGTGGCGTTTGGATTTAAAATCACCACGCCATATTTACAAAGTGGCGCAATACATCCATTGGGCCAGTTTGTAACCCTTGTGCCGCATTATGCCTGCGCCAGGCATAATGTATGCAAAGGGGCATTCCCTGCTAGGTAAGGGAGGGGGGCGAAAAGGAGGCACACCATTATTTATAATGGGCCTCAATGTGCTTTGCAGGATTAGCATCAACATTTTTTAAACAAATCCTGCAAAGCGCCAAACTAGTGTAAAAAATGTTGACAATAATTCCCTAACTACTGCCATGGTTCACATATCTTAAATACGGCACACACATTGTGGTGTTAGGGGGGCGCTAAGGGGGGCAAGAAAAGTGGCGCTGCATTGGATGAACAGCCACTTATCTTAAATCTGCCCCAATAAAGTTTTGTTGTTTCCTTCAGTCGCACCAGGTGGCCTTGCTCTTCCCGCTGCCCCCATCTACTCAATTGAGATGTCCCTGCAGATGTTTCCCAGCACTGCAGAGGAATTTCAACATAATCTGGACAAATTCCGGGGCATATTTATGTGAAAGTGGCGTATCATTCTTGATGTGCTGCTTTTCTAGCACCCCATTGCATCCCCCTAAGGAGACCATGTGTGCACCGTATTTACAATAGCATCACAAAGGAAGAAGGCAGAAAGCTGCAAGAGTGAGCTGAAGGGCATGAGAGTGGCTGTCAATGGATTAAAGAGGCCAGAGATGGCTTCAGGATTACGCTTCCTCAGTATTCCATGCCCGCACATTTAATGACGCCAGCCTCGTGTTTCAAAGGAGAGCTCTGGGTACTGTCATATTTTTATTTACAAATTAAGGGCCATATTTATACTTTTTGACGCAAAACTGCGCTAACGCAGTTTTGCGCCAAAAAAAATTGCGCCGGCTAACGCCATTCTGAAGCGCCATGCGGGCGCCGTATTTATTGAATGATGTTAGCCGGCGTTAGCCGGCGGCGCCGTCTGGTGTGCGTTAAAAAAAACAACGTACACCAGGCAGCGCCGGCGTAGGGGGAAAATGGCGTATGGGCGTCCACAAATGGTGCAAGTCAGGCTGAGGCAAAAAAATCGCCTCAACCCTATTTGCGCCATTTTTTTACGACGCCCAACCCCCATTGAAATGACTCCTGTCTTAGCAAAGACAGGAGTCATGCCCCCTTGCCCAATGGCCATGCCCAGGGGACTTCTGTCCCCTGGGCATGGTCATTGGGCATAGTGGCATGTAGGGGGGCACAAATCAGGCCCACCTATGGCACAAAAATAATTAAAAAAAAATACTTACCTGAACTTACCTTAATGTCCCTGGGGTGGGTCCCTCCATCCTTGGGTGTCCTCCTGGGGTGGGCAAGGGTGACAGGGGGTGTCCCTGGGGGCAGGGGAGGGCACCTCTGGGCTCATTCTGAGCCCACAGGTCCCTTAACGCCTGCCCTGACCCAGGCGCTAAAATCCGGCGCTAATGCGGGATTTTTTGACCCGCCCACTCCCGGGCGTGATTTTTGCCCGGGAGTATAAATCCCACGCACATGCCTCGGAGTCGATTTTTTAGACGGGAACGCCTACCTTGCATATAATTAACGCAAAGTAGGTGTCCACGCTAAAAAAGGACGCTAACTCCATGGACTTTGGCGCTAGACGCGTCTAACGCCAAAGTATAAATATGGAGTTAGTTTTGCGTCAAAATTGCGTAAAAAAAAACGCCGCAATTTCGGCGCAAACGGAGTATAAATTTGCCCCTAAGCACTTTGCAAGGCTTGCATTGTGCCACTTTGTAAATATATCAGGTGGGATTTGCCACATTTGTGTAAAAAAAAAAAGACACAAATGTGGTACAAGGTGGCTCTCGGGGCATCACAAATATGCCCCACAAACTAGCTTTCTGGAGAGTTCAACATACATTTAAAAGGCCACCTTTTAGACTTGTGCAGTAATTTAAACCCCCAAGAGGTGGCGTCAAAAGTCTTCTTAATTTCTTCGCGCTATATAAACGCAAACGTTGCTGGTAAACAGAGAATATTCGTCTGACCGGGAAATGAGTAAACAGGATCCAGAGTGAGATGGAGTGGGGAGACTTTTCTGGGTTTCAAAGCAGAAGTTAGATTTCCAGTAATGTGCATCCAGCCCCCAGCCTCTCCGGTTTTCAGTTCTGAGTTATATAACACATTTAATCAAATGCGACAAACCTGAGCACGATGTTCGACCTACTCTCCAGCTAGGTCGGTTATTTCTGCATTAATTATTTTATTCCCTGAGCGGCGCGAGATCTAAGCAATTAATAAACAAAGCTATAGTTGGCTGACAGCTAATTAGCTTAGGTGTTTGTTTGAGCAATTTTCACTGCAATTTTATGCTTGGGTCTTTCTGAATTCATACATGCGGGAGAGTGCAGAATCTGCCTAAATGGTCCAGAAATATTTGGAATCGCATCATGGCTTTTTATTTCCTAATTAAAATAGTTTTTTAATTTGATGGGTGTTTTAGGTAGGCATAAGTGTGCTTATGCGTCACTTGCACCGCCTGGAAATGACGTCTTGTGTCCGGCTTTTAGAGCCCGTGGGGCTGCACCTTTGCAACAATTAAGAAGCAGGGACCACATTTGTCATCCGTTCTCGCGGCCCAACATAGCAAGCCACCTTGTGCTGCGTGAAAGGAAAGGGTCAGGAATGCTCCGTATTTAACATTATACAGTGACCTCAAGTCCTTTCCTTGCGCTGGTGCCCTTTTTGCTGCCCAGTGCCAACGCAGGTACCCTTGCATCATGGTGCAAGGGTGCCTGTGTTACAGGGGGGATAGCATTTGTGCAGCAAGGGACGCAATCCTCAGAAGCATTTTCCTCTGCAGCATACACAGAAAGTGGAAAAAACTAGGGAAAAATGTATTTATCCTTGTTATCCCTTTCCTAAGGAGGTGTAGCATTTTGAGGCATTCCCAGATCTACCACTATTGGTAAATCTGAGAATGCACCAAAATCCATGGGTGGATGTGTGGGAATACCTACGCTCCACCCATGGAATGCCTCCCTGGGGCAGAGTAATGCACAGCAATGATTTGCGCTGCCTTGTGTTACTTCAGATTTATCAAGTCATGCAAGGTAGCCTTGAGTAGCTTGACAAATCTGACTTCAGTGTTGCATTGCCCTTGCGCCTCCTTGGGTGGCGCAAGGGTGATGAAACTCTGATAAATCTGGCCCCAGATTCACTAAACTTTGATACAACGCTGCAAGGGAAGTTGCTGCACTGCAGTGTGTGAAAGGGAGAGAGCAGAAATATGCCACATCTACTAAGAAATGGCACAGTTCTGCTTTCTCACAACTCGGCACACTTGTGGCAGCCTAGCACCAATGCAAGCCATACATTACAGCGTGCCATGACACAAGGGTATCTGCACTGTGTTCAGAATCGTTTTTGTGTAGGAGGTACCTGGTGGAGCACGCCCCCAGTGGGGCAATAGCCTTGGTGGAGATAATGGCCCAGATTAATGAAAAAGTAGCGCATTAGCTCTGATATGCCACTTTTTCTGCACCACCCTTACTGGCACCTAATGAGACCATGGTTGCTCCATATTTAACATATGGTGCACCATGGCGGTAGTACAATAGCGTCAACAGTTTTAAAGCTAATATGGTGCTTTGCTACACTAGCATCAACATAAAAATGGTGCAGTGAAGTCTGTTAAATTTCACTGCACCATTTCTTTGGGCCTTCTAGCCCCGGAACGCCCCCACTTGCATACATTATGCCTGAGGCAGGGATAATGTGGTGCAATGGGTTACAAAGTGGTACAATGCATGCATTGTGCCACTTTGTAAATATGGGGCGGGGAAATGCCACCTTAACACCAAATTCCCGTAACAAAAATTACGCAAATATGAAACAAGGTGGTGCTATGGGCTTCTTAACTCTGTCCCATAGATTGATACATATTTAGTGTATGATTAATTACATTTTTTACAAACTCTCTTTCATAAATAAATAGAAAAACTACACATTTGCACAACATTAAATGTCATAAAAGAGAAAAAGTACTTGTGCTTTAATAAAACATTGACGACTTCTTGAGACACACTTTCAAATCTCACCTAGCATTAAAAGATTTGTTAAAAAATAATCTATCTCTCCATTACTTTAACCCCTTCCCCGCCACGGACGTAATGGTTACGTCCATGGCAGCGCCCGTGTGGCGCCATGGACGTAACCATTACGTCCAGGGACTGGCAGTCGGGGGAAGCGCTAGCGCTTCCCCCGAGGGCCGCCCCCCAACACCCCCAGGCCAGGGCTGAAAGGGGAATCCCTTCCCCTTTCACGCCCACCCCCCCCCGCCCCCCCCCATGACGTCAGCGCACGATCGCGCGCTGATTTCATGGAAACGGGGAATGACGCGCTGGAAGCCATTTGCTTCCAGCGCGTCAAGGGAGAAGGTGAGTATTTCACCTTCGTGCGGGGTGGGGGTGCTCTCAGAGAGGCATTGAGGGAAAGGAAAGGGTTTTCCTTTCCCTCGATGTCTCTTTGAGCATTCCTGCTGCCCGATCGCGATGCGATCGGGCAGCAGGAATGCCCACTAGACACCAGGGATTTCTGTATGTGTGTGTGTGTGAGTGAATATTAGTGTAGGGGAGCGACCCCTTGGGCAAGGGTCGCTCCCCTTTGGGGGCACATGCTTTTTACGTCATTTCTGCCCCCCCTGGGGGCAGATTGGCCCTATTTTTAGGCCGATCTGCCCCCAAGGGGGGCAGAAAGCCACTAGACACCAGGGATTTTATTGTTGCTGTGTATTTTTTGTGTTGGGGGGCGGCCCCTTGGGCAAGGGTCGCTCCCCTTTGGGGGCACATGTATTTTACGTCGTTTCTGCCCCCCCTGGGGGCAGATTGGCCCTATTTTTAGGCCGATCTGCCCCCAAGGGGGGCAGAAAGCCACTAGACACCAGGGATTTTATTGTTGATTTGTATTTTTTGTGTTGGGGGGCGGCCCCTTGGGCAAGGGTCGCTCCCCTTTGGGGGCAAATGTATTTTACGTCGTTTCTGCCCCCCCTGGGGGCAGATTGGCCCTATTTTTAGGCCGATCTGCCCCCAAGGGGGGCAGAAAGCCACTAGACACCAGGGATTTTATTGTTGATGTGTATTTTTTGTGTTGGGGGGCGGCCCCTTGGGCAAGGGTCGCCCCCAGGGGCCCTCATGTATTTTTGGGCAGTTCTGCCCCCCTTGGGGGCAGAGAGGCCTATTTTTTTTAGGCCTTTCTGCCCCCAAGGGGGGCAGAATCCCAATAGCGCCAGAAATAGTATGTATGTATGTGTGCTTTGTGTTGGGGGGTGGCCCCTTGGGCAAGGGTCGCTCCCCCCAGGGGCGCAATGTATTTATTGTCGTTTCTGCCCCCCTTGGGGGCAGATTGGCCCTATTTTTAGGCCGATCTGCCCCCAAGGGGGGCAGAAAGCCACTAGACACCAGGGATTTTATTGTTGATGTGTATTTTTTGTGTTGGGGGGCGGCCCCTTGGGCAAGGGTCGCCCCCAGGGGCCCTCATGTATTTTTGGGCAGTTCTGCCCCCCTTGGGGGCAGAGAGGCCTATTTTTTTTAGGCCTTTCTGCCCCCAAGGGGGGCAGAATCCCAATAGCGCCAGAAATAGTATGTATGTATGTGTGCTTTGTGTTGGGGGGTGGCCCCTTGGGCAAGGGTCGCTCCCCCCAGGGGCGCAATGTATTTATTGTCGTTTCTGCCCCCCTTGGGGGCAGATTGGCCCTATTTTTAGGCCGATCTGCCCCCAAGGGGGGCAGAAAGCCACTAGACACCAGGGATTTTATTGTTGATTTTTATTTTTTGTGTTGGGGGGTGGCCCCTTGGGCAAGGGTCGCCCCCAGGGGCCCACATGTATTTTTGGGCAGTTCTGCCCCCCTAGGGGGCAGATATGCCTATTTTTTAGGCCTTTCTGTCCCCAAGGGGGGCAGAATCCCCATAGCGCCAGGGATGCTATGTATGTGTGTGTGTGCTTTGTGTGGGGGTGTGGCACCTTGGGCAAGGGTCGCCCCCCCCCAAAGGGTGCAATGTAATCTGGGTGATTTCTGCCCCCTCCCCTTGGGGGTAGATTGGCCTATTTTTTTTTTAGGCCCATCTTCCCCCAAGCAGAGAAGACTAGACACGGGAAAATGAAAAAATGGTTAGTGGCGGAGTGTTTGTCAACTGGCGAAGTATTTACTTTTATGATAATAACAGTTTTTCTCCTTTTTGTTTTAGTTCAAAGCTTTTGCTGACTTTGCTGTGGCTTGTTGCAGTTTTGGCAGTAGTTGTCCTGCGGTTTGCGTAGTTGCATGTTTTAGGTAAGTAAATAAATTTACTCCAAGTGAGTATTGTTGCAATGCATGAATGACATGTTTGTAGGTGGTGTACTGAATGCAGGATTGTGTGTGAAATTGTCCTTAGAGTTATGCACAATGATTATTGTGTTGTCTTATGTCTAATTTGCTTTTTTTTTTCTCTTTTTAGTGGGATATCGTTGGTGATTGCTGTGGCTGTGCAGAGTAGTTGCTGGTGAGTCAAGCTTTTTCAGGCAAGTGAGCAGTATAGTTTTTGAGTTTATAATTCTTAGTGATAAACCTATACTTTGTTACTTATCTTACACAGTGCTGGTTGTTGGTGGTGTATTTGTCCAGTTAATTTTAGTAGGAAGGATCATGGCCAGCCGTAGGATGACCGCTCAGCAGGTTGTTAGTGTGCTTTTTGAGTCATCTTCTGACCATGAATATGAGACTGACTCTGCATCTGAGGCAGAGGAGGAAGTGCAGGATTCTGGAAGTGAATTTTCTGTCAGAGATGAATCATCTGATGATGAAGCCACTCTCAGTGCTGATGAAGGGCCTGTTTTAGAGGAGGACAGTGATGTGCCAATGGTGCAGGAGCCAGCGGCTGAAAGGCTTCCCATTGGAAGACCTGACGCATGGGTTGCACCAAACATGGAGCAGCCACAGTTGCCTGCGTTTACTGGTTTTCCAGGGTGTCGAGTTAATACGGAAAACTTTTTGCCCGTCAACTTTTTTGAGTTGTTTATGGACGATATATTTTTGGAAGAGATTGTTGAGCAGACTAATTTGTATGCAGAGCAGTTTTTGAGGGACAACGCTGCCAGACTTAGGCCACACTCTAGAGCTAGCCGGTGGATTCCCACAAATCTGGAAGAGTTGAAAAAGTTCTTGGGTTTAACTTTTTTGATGGGGCTGATAAGGAAGCCGTCGCTGTCTTCATATTGGTCTACTAGTCCCTTGATGGCAACTGCTATATTTCCTGCCATCATGAGTCGTAACCGGTATGAGCTTCTTCTTCGGATGTTGCATTTTGTAGATAATGCTTTAGCCTTGCCACGAGATCATCCTGATTCTGACCGTCTTTTTAAGATTAGACCTGTCCTTGATCATTTGGTAGATCGGTTTTCAGAGATCTATGTTCCAGGGAAAGAAATATCTGTAGATGAGTCTTTGGTCCTGTTCAAGGGTCGTTTGGTTTTTAGGCAGTACATTCCTAGCAAGAGGGCACGGTATGGAATTAAATTGTATATGCTGTCAGAAAGTAGTACAGGATATGTTTATAATTTCCGGGTCTACACTGGTAGGGATTCCAATATTGACCCCCCTGGTTGTCCTCCCACTTTTGGAGTTAGTGAGAAAATTGTGTGGGAACTTGGTAGACGACTGTTTAACAAAGGTCACCATTTATATGTAGATAACTTCTACACTGGAGTTCGGTTGTTCAAGGAGTTGTTCAGAGTGGACACTGTTGCTTGTGGCACAATCCGCTCTAATCGGAAAGGCTATCCAAAAGAGCTTGTCTGTAAAAAACTTGAGAAGGGACAGTGCAGTGCCTTGCGGAATGATGAGCTGCTAGCTCTGAAATTTGTAGACAAGAGGGATGTATACATGCTAAGCACCATCCATGATGAGAGTACTTCACCTGTGGCTGTTTGGGGTCAGGTTGCCGAAGTGCGCAAACCTGTGTGCATCTTAGACTATAATAAGCACATGGGTGGTGTTGATAGAGTAGATCAGAGGTTAGAACCTTACACTGCTGCTCGTAAGTCTTATGTGTGGTATAAGAACTTAGCGCTTCACTTGTTCCACTTGGCAACTTTTAATGCTTTTGTTGTGTTTAAGGATAGTTCTCCAGAGTCAAGGATGACATTTGTGAAATTTCAGGAGTCTATCATAGCTAGCCTTGTTGTGCTGGAACAGGCAAGAGTTCCTAGAGAAGCAGTGGTGGAGGATGTGGCTAGATTGAAAGATCGTCACTTTGCTGAGCACATTCCTCCCACGGCCAAAAAAAACTTTCCTGCTAAGAGATGTAGAGTCTGTGCTCGAAGAGGTATCAGGAAGGAGACTAGGATGTACTGCCCTGATTGTCCTTCAAAGCCTGGGCTGTGTGTGGGTGGCTGTTTCAGGAGCTACCACACACAGAAGAATTATTGGGAAATTCCGTGAGCGTAAACTGGTGTTTTATATTTTTATATGTTCGGTTTCACGGTTGGCATTAGTCATGTATTCAGTTAGAGCTTTTGTGTTTGTAGTTTTGTACTAATTTATGATTAGTGGTTTCTTTGTTGTTTAAAAACAAAAAAAAGGGGATGGCATGTGTAGAGTGGCGCTTGGCTGGCGGCGTGGGTGTGGTGGCGCTTGGCTGGCGGTGTGTGTGGGGTGGCGCTTGGCTGGCGGTGTGTGTGGGGTGGCGCTTGGCTGGCGGTGTGTGTGGGGTGGCGCTTGGCTGGCGGTGTGTGTGGGGTGGCGTTGGGCTGGCGGTGTGTGTGGGGTGGCGCTGGGCTGGCGGTGTGTGTGGGGTGGCGCTTGGCTGGTGGTGTGGGTGGGGTGGCGCTTGGCTGGCAGTGCCGGCCAAACGCCAGTCCACACACTCATCAGCTGGTGTGATTGCTGTATCAGGCATGTGGGCGTATGAAAGTGATGGGCCCTTGACTGGCGCTGTCTGTGGATGCGAGTCTTGTAATGTGCTGGGCCCGTGGCTGGCGGCGTGAATGGTCTAGTGCATGTCATGTATGAAAGGTGTGTGAATGGACTGTAAAGCGGTTGGTGCCTTGTCGTGGCTTTACAGCTCACGAGCTGTGAGTCATTGGTTCAGTTTTTTGGCCTTTCAGTTATTACCAGTGCATTTCACTTTTGTGAAATCTCTTGTTAATAAAATTTGATCTACTGAACCATCACTCACCCTCGTGCCAAATCCAACCAGTATGTGTGGTACAAATGACAAAACCTGCTCCGCTGTAATCAGGCGTCGCAGCACACTTGAGACACGCTAGGTGCCTCAGGTGGGACCCCGATGATGAAGCATGCCACCAACTTGGTTGGTGGGTGAGGGGTCTTCTTCACATAACCTAAGTGTGTTTCTTTTCACAATTTTAGTGTTTGGCACATCACGGACGTATGTGCACACATCAAAGTGATATATTCCAAAAATACCTGTGTTTGGGGGGGAGGGCCCACCTATGTTTTTGGTCCTGGGTGCGGCCGTCATGTAGGGAAACCTACAAAACCCAGAAACTTTTTAAAACTAGGCACCACAAGGAGTCTAGGGAGGTGTGGCTTGTGTGGCTCCCCCAACATTTTCTTACCCAGACTCCTCTGTAAACCTCACAATTTGCATAAAAAAGCATATTTTCCTGATTTTTCTTAGTAGGATCACCGCTCCAGCACAAAATTCCTACTCCCCAGTTTTCCCCTCAGTCTCCCAAGTAAAATGACACCTCACTTATGTGGGTCCCCAAAGCAGAGTCCGTCTAAAGATGTATAAAAGAATATGCCCTTATAAACTTGCTGTGCTATCCCTTCTATCCCTTCAGGTTTTGGGCCTTATTATGTTGCAGGCACCTGGGCCACCCACACAAGTGAGGTATCATTTTTATCGGGAGACTTGGGGGAACGCTGGGTGGAAGGAAATTTGTGGCTCCTATCAGATTCCAGAACTTTCTGCCACAGAAATGTGAGGAACATGTGTTTTTTTTGCCAAATTTTGAGGTTTGCAAAGGATTCTGGGTAACAGAACCTGGTCCGAGCCCCGCAAGTCACCCCTCCTTGGATTCCCCTAGGTCTCTAGTTTTCAGAAATGCACTGGTTTGGTAGGTTTCCCTAGGCGCCGGGTGAGCTACAGGCCAAAATCCGCAGGTAGGCACTGTTTTCTCCCAAAATTGTGGATGTGTCCACGTTGCGCTTTGGGGTGTTTCCTGTCGCAGGCGCTACGCCTACCCACGCAAGTGAGGTATCATTTTTATCGGGAGACTTGGGGGAACGCTGGGTGGAAGGAAATTTGTAGCTCCTCTCAGATTCCAGAACTTTCTGCCACAGAAATGTGAGGAACATGTGTTTTTTTAGCCAAATTTTGAGGTTTGCAAAGGATTCTGGGTAACAGAACCTGGTCCGAGCCCCGCAAGTCACCCCTCCTTGGATCCCCCTAGGTCTCTAGTTTTCAGAAATGCACAGGTTTGGTAGGTTTCCCTAGGTGGCGGCTGAGCTAGAGGCCAAAATCTACAGGTAGTCACTTTGCTAAAAACAGCTCTGTTTTCTGTGATATGTCCACGTTGTGTTTTGGGGCATATCCTGTCGCGGGCGCTAGGCCTACCCACACAAGTGAGGTATCATTTTTATCGGGAGACGTGGGGGAACGCTGGGTGGAAGGAAATTTGTAGCTCCTCTCAGATTCCAGAACTTTCTGCCACAGAAATGTGAGGAACATGTGTTATTTTAGCCAAATTTTGAGGTTTGCAAAGGATTCTGGGTAACAGAACCTGGTCCGAGCCCCGCAAGTCACCCCTCCTTGGATTCCCCTAGGTCTCTAGTTTTCAGAAATGCACAGGTTTGGTAGGTTTCCCTAGGTGGCGGCTGAGCTAGAGGCCAAAATCTACAGGTAGGCACTTCGCAAAAAACACCTCTGTTTTTTTCCAAAATTTAGGATGTGTCCACGTTGCGCTTTGGGGTGTTTCCTGTCGCCGGTGCTTGGCCTACCCACGCAAGTGAGGTATCATTTTTATCGGGAGACTTGGGGGAACGCTGGGTGGAAGGAAATTTGTAGCTCCTCTCAGATTCCAGAACTTTCTGCCACAGAAATGTGAGGGACATGTGTTTTTTTAGCCAAATTTTGAGGTTTGCAAAGGATTCTGGGTAACAGAACCTGGTCCGAGCCCCGCAAGTCACCCCTCCTTGGATCCCCCTAGGTCTCTAGTTTTCAGAAATGCACAGGTTTGGTAGGTTTCCCTAGGTGGCGGCTGAGCTAGAGGCCAAAATCTACAGGTAGTCACTTTGCTAAAAACAGCTCTGTTTTCTGTGATATGTCCACGTTGTGTTTTGGGGCATATCCTGTCGCGGGCGCTAGGCCTACCCACACAAGTGAGGTATCATTTTTATCGGGAGACGTGGGGGAACGCTGGGTGGAAGGAAATTTGTAGCTCCTCTCAGATTCCAGAACTTTCTGCCACAGAAATGTGAGGAACATGTGTTATTTTAGCCAAATTTTGAGGTTTGCAAAGGATTCTGGGTAACAGAACCTGGTCCGAGCCCCGCAAGTCACCCCTCCTTGGATTCCCCTAGGTCTCTAGTTTTCAGAAATGCACAGGTTTGGTAGGTTTCCCTAGGTGGCGGCTGAGCTAGAGGCCAAAATCTACAGGTAGGCACTTCGCAAAAAACACCTCTGTTTTTTTCCAAAATTTAGGATGTGTCCACGTTGCGCTTTGGGGTGTTTCCTGTCGCCGGCGCTTGGCCTACCCACGCAAGTGAGGTATCATTTTTATCGGGAGACTTGGGGGAACGCTGGGTGGAAGGAAATTTGTAGCTCCTCTCAGATTCCAGAACTTTCTGCCACAGAAATGTGAGGGACATGTGTTTTTTTAGCCAAATTTTGAGGTTTGCAAAGGATTCTGGGTAACAGAACCTGGTCCGAGCCCCGCAAGTCACCCCTCCTTGGATCCCCCTAGGTCTCTAGTTTTCAGAAATGCACAGGTTTGGTAGGTTTCCCTAGGTGGCGGCTGAGCTAGAGGCCAAAATCTACAGGTAGTCACTTTGCTAAAAACAGCTCTGTTTTCTGTGATATGTCCACGTTGTGTTTTGGGGCATATCCTGTCGCGGGCGCTAGGCCTACCCACACAAGTGAGGTATCATTTTTATCGGGAGACGTGGGGGAACGCTGGGTGGAAGGAAATTTGTGGCTCCTCTCAGATTCCAGAACTTTCTGCCACAGAAATGTGAGGAACATGTGTTTTTTTAGCCAAATTTTGAGGTTTGCAAAGGATTCTGGGTAACAGAACCTGGTCCGAGCCCCGCAAGTCACCCCTCCTTGGATCCCCCTAGGTCTCTAGTTTTCAGAAATGCACAGGTTTGGTAGGTTTCCCTAGGTGGCGGCTGAGCTAGAGGCCAAAATCTACAGGTAGTCACTTTGCTAAAAACAGCTCTGTTTTCTGTGATATGTCCACGTTGTGTTTTGGGGCATATCCTGTCGCGGGCGCTAGGCCTACCCACACAAGTGAGGTATCATTTTTATCAGGAGACGTGGGGGAACGCTGGGTGGAAGGAAATTTGTGGCTCCTCTCAGATTCCAGAACTTTCTGCCACAGAAATGTGAGGAACATGTGTTTTTTTAGCCAAATTTTGAGGTTTGCAAAGGATTCTGGGTAACAGAACCTGGTCCGAGCCCCGCAAGTCACCCCTCCTTGGATCCCCCTAGGTCTCTAGTTTTCAGAAATGCACAGGTTTGGTAGGTTTCCCTAGGTGGCGGCTGAGCTAGAGGCCAAAATCTACAGGTAGTCACTTTGCTAAAAACAGCTCTGTTTTCTGTGATATGTCCACGTTGTGTTTTGGGGTATATCCTGTCGCGGGCGCTAGGCCTACCCACACAAGTGAGGTATCATTTTTATCGGGAGACGTGGGGGAACGCTGGGTGGAAGGAAATTTGTAGCTCCTCTCAGATTCCAGAACTTTCTGCCACAGAAATGTGAGGAACATGTGTTATTTTAGCCAAATTTTGAGGTTTGCAAAGGATTCTGGGTAACAGAACCTGGTCTGAGCCCCGCAAGTCACCCCTCCTTGGATTCCCCTAGGTCTCTAGTTTTCAGAAATGCACAGGTTTGGTAGGTTTCCCTAGGTGGCGGCTGAGCTAGAGGCCAAAATCTACAGGTAGGCACTTCGCAAAAAACACCTCTGTTTTTTTCCAAAATTTAGGATGTGTCCACGTTGCGCTTTGGGGTGTTTCCTGTCGCCGGCGCTTGGCCTACCCACGCAAGTGAGGTATCATTTTTATCGGGAGACTTGGGGGAACGCTGGGTAGAAGGAAATTTGTAGCTCCTCTCAGATTCCAGAACTTTCTGCCACAGAAATGTGAGGGACATGTGTTTTTTTAGCCAAATTTTGAGGTTTGCAAAGGATTCTGGGTAACAGAACCTGGTCCGAGCCCCGCAAGTCACCCCTCCTTGGATCCCCATAGGTCTCTAGTTTTCAGAAATGCACAGGTTTGGTAGGTTTCCCTAGGTGGCGGCTGAGCTAGAGGCCAAAATCTACAGGTAGTCACTTTGCTAAAAACTGCTCTGTTTTCTGTGATATGTCCACGTTGTGTTTTGGGGCATATCCTGTCGCGGGCGCTAGGCCTACCCACACAAGTGAGGTATCATTTTTATCGGGAGACGTGGGGGAACGCTGGGTGGAAGGAAATTTGTGGCTCCTCTCAGATTCCCGAACTTTCTGCCACAGAAATGTGAGGAACATGTGTTTTTTTAGCCAAATTTTGAGGTTTGCAAAGGATTCTGGGTAACAGAACCTGGTCCGAGCCCCGCAAGTCACCCCTCCTTGGATCCCCCTAGGTCTCTAGTTTTCAGAAATGCACAGGTTTGGTAGGTTTCCCTAGGTGGCGGCTGAGCTAGAGGCCAAAATCTACAGGTAGTCACTTTGCTAAAAACAGCTCTGTTTTCTGTGATATGTCCACGTTGTGTTTTGGGGCATATCCTGTCGCGGGCGCTAAGCCTACCCACACAAGTGAGGTATCATTTTTATCAGGAGACGTGGGGGAACGCTGGGTGGAAGGAAATTTGTGGCTCCTCTCAGATTCCAGAACTTTCTGCCACAGAAATGTGAGGAACATGTGTTTTTTTAGCCAAATTTTGAGGTTTGCAAAGGATTCTGGGTAACAGAACCTGGTCCGAGCCCCGCAAGTCACCCCTCCTTGGATCCCCCTAGGTCTCTAGTTTTCAGAAATGCACAGGTTTGGTAGGTTTCCCTAGGTGGCGGCTGAGCTAGAGGCCAAAATCTACAGGTAGTCACTTTGCTAAAAACAGCTCTGTTTTCTGTGATATGTCCACGTTGTGTTTTGGGGTATATCCTGTCGCGGGCGCTAGGCCTACCCACACAAGTGAGGTATCATTTTTATCGGGAGACGTGGGGGAACGCTGGGTGGAAGGAAATTTGTAGCTCCTCTCAGATTCCAGAACTTTCTGCCACAGAAATGTGAGGAACATGTGTTATTTTAGCCAAATTTTGAGGTTTGCAAAGGATTCTGGGTAACAGAACCTGGTCCGAGCCCCGCAAGTCACCCCTCCTTGGATTCCCCTAGGTCTCTAGTTTTCAGAAATGCACAGGTTTGGTAGGTTTCCCTAGGTGGCGGCTGAGCTAGAGGCCAAAATCTACAGGTAGGCACTTCGCAAAAAACACCTCTGTTTTTTTCCAAAATTTAGGATGTGTCCACGTTGCGCTTTGGGGTGTTTCCTGTCGCCGGCGCTAGGCCTACCCACGCAAGTGAGGTATCATTTTTATCGGGAGACTTGGGGGAATGCTGGGTGGAAGGAAATTTGTAGCTCCTCTCAGATTCCAGAACTTTCTGCCACAGAAATGTGAGGGACATGTGTTTTTTTAGCCAAATTTTGAGGTTTGCAAAGGATTCTGGGTAACAGAACCTGGTCCGAGCCCCGCAAGTCACCCCTCCTTGGATCCCCCTAGGTCTCTAGTTTTCAGAAATGCACAGGTTTGGTAGGTTTCCCTAGGTGGCGGCTGAGCTAGAGGCCAAAATCTACAGGTAGTCACTTTGCTAAAAACAGCTCTGTTTTCTGTGATATGTCCACGTTGTGTTTTGGGGCATATCCTGTCGCGGGCGCTAGGCCTACCCACACAAGTGAGGTATCATTTTTATCGGGAGACGTGGGGGAACGCTGGGTGGAAGGAAATTTGTGGCTCCTCTCAGATTCCAGAACTTTCTGCCACAGAAATGTGAGGAACATGTGTTTTTTTAGCCAAATTTTGAGGTTTGCAAAGGATTCTGGGTAACAGAACCTGGTCCGAGCCCCGCAAGTCACCCCTCCTTGGATCCCCCTAGGTCTCTAGTTTTCAGAAATGCACAGGTTTGGTAGGTTTCCCTAGGTGGCGGCTGAGCTAGAGGCCAAAATCTACAGGTAGTCACTTTGCTAAAAACAGCTCTGTTTTCTGTGATATGTCCACGTTGTGTTTTGGGGCATATCCTGTCGCGGGCGCTAGGCCTACCCACACAAGTGAGGTATCATTTTTATCAGGAGACGTGGGGGAACGCTGGGTGGAAGGAAATTTGTGGCTCCTCTCAGATTCCAGAACTTTCTGCCACAGAAATGTGAGGAACATGTGTTTTTTTAGCCAAATTTTGAGGTTTGCAAAGGATTCTGGGTAACAGAACCTGGTCCGAGCCCCGCAAGTCACCCCTCCTTGGATCCCCCTAGGTCTCTAGTTTTCAGAAATGCACAGGTTTGGTAGGTTTCCCTAGGTGGCGGCTGAGCTAGAGGCCAAAATCTACAGGTAGTCACTTTGCTAAAAACAGCTCTGTTTTCTGTGATATGTCCACGTTGTGTTTTGGGGTATATCCTGTCGCGGGCGCTAGGCCTACCCACACAAGTGAGGTATCATTTTTATCGGGAGACGTGGGGGAACGCTGGGTGGAAGGAAATTTGTAGCTCCTCTCAGATTCCAGAACTTTCTGCCACAGAAATGTGAGGAACATGTGTTATTTTAGCCAAATTTTGAGGTTTGCAAAGGATTCTGGGTAACAGAACCTGGTCTGAGCCCCGCAAGTCACCCCTCCTTGGATTCCCCTAGGTCTCTAGTTTTCAGAAATGCACAGGTTTGGTAGGTTTCCCTAGGTGGCGGCTGAGCTAGAGGCCAAAATCTACAGGTAGGCACTTCGCAAAAAACACCTCTGTTTTTTTCCAAAATTTAGGATGTGTCCACGTTGCGCTTTGGGGTGTTTCCTGTCGCCGGCGCTTGGCCTACCCACGCAAGTGAGGTATCATTTTTATCGGGAGACTTGGGGGAACGCTGGGTAGAAGGAAATTTGTAGCTCCTCTCAGATTCCAGAACTTTCTGCCACAGAAATGTGAGGGACATGTGTTTTTTTAGCCAAATTTTGAGGTTTGCAAAGGATTCTGGGTAACAGAACCTGGTCCGAGCCCCGCAAGTCACCCCTCCTTGGATCCCCATAGGTCTCTAGTTTTCAGAAATGCACAGGTTTGGTAGGTTTCCCTAGGTGGCGGCTGAGCTAGAGGCCAAAATCTACAGGTAGTCACTTTGCTAAAAACTGCTCTGTTTTCTGTGATATGTCCACGTTGTGTTTTGGGGCATATCCTGTCGCGGGCGCTAGGCCTACCCACACAAGTGAGGTATCATTTTTATCGGGAGACGTGGGGGAACGCTGGGTGGAAGGAAATTTGTCGCTCCTCTCAGATTCCAGAACTTTCTGCCACAGAAATGTGAGGAACATGTGTTTTTTTAGCCAAATTTTGAGGTTTGCAAAGGATTCTGGGTAACAGAACCTGGTCCGAGCCACACAAGTCACCCCTCCTTGGATTCCCCTAGGTCTCTAGTTTTCAGAAATGCACAGGTTTGGTAGGTTTCCCTAGGTGCCGGCTGAGCTAGAGGCCAAAATCTACAGGTAGTCACTTTGCTAAAAACAGCTCTGTTTTCTGTGATGTGTCCACGTTGTGTTTTGGGGCATATCCTGTCGCGGGCGCTAGGCCTACCCAAACAAGGGAGGTATCATTTTTATCGGGAGACTTGGGGGAACATAGAATAGCAAAACAAGTGTTATTGCCCCTTGTCTTTCTCTACATTTATTCCTTCCAAATATAGGGGTGTGTGTAAAAAAGACATCTGTTTGAGAAATTCCATGTAATTCACGTGCTACTATGGTCACCCCGGAATTCAGAGATGTGCAAATAACCACTGCTCCTCAACACCTTATCTTGTGCCCTTTTTGGAAATGCAAAGGTTTTCTTGATAGCTATTTTTTACTCCTTATATTTCAGCAAATGAATTACTGTATACCCGGTATAGAATGAAAACGCACTGCAGGGTGCAGCTCATTTATTGGCTCTGGGTTCCTCGGGTTCTTGATGAACCTACAAACCCTATATATCCCCGCAACCAGAGGAGTCCAGCAGACGTAACGGTTTATTGCTTTCGATAATCTGACATTGCAGGGAAAAGTTACAGAGTAAAAAGTAGAGAAAAATTGATGTTTTTTTCACCTCAATTTCAATATTTTTCTTTTTCAGCTGTTATTTTCTGTAGGAAACCCTTGTAGGATCTACACAAATGACCCCTTGCTGAATTCAGAATTTTGTCTACTTTTCAGAAATGTTTAGGTTTCTGGGATCCAGCATTGGTTTCATGACCATTCCGGTCACTGACTGGAAGGAGGCTGAAAGCACAAAAAATTGCACAAATGGGGTATGCCCCAGTAAAATGCCAAAATTGTGTTGAAAAATTGGGTTTTCGGATTCAAGTCTGCCTGTTCCTGAAAGCTGGGAAGCTGCTGAGTTTAGCACCGCAAACCCTTTGTTGATGCCATTTTCAGGGGAAAAACCACAAGCCTTCTTCTGCAGCCCCTTTTTCCAATTTTTTCGAAAAAAACGAAATTTTCACTGTATTTTGGCCAATTTCTTGGCCTCCTTCAGGGGAACCCACAAAGTCTGGGTACCTTTAGAATCGCTAGGATGTTGGAAAAAAAGGACGCAAATTTGGCTTGGTTAGCTTATGTGGACAAAAAGTTATGAGGGCCTAAGCGCGAACTGCCCCAAATAGGCAAAAAAAGGCCTGGCACAGGAGGGGGAAAAGGCCTGGCAGCGAAGTGGTTAATTCCCTGGTGGTATTTAGCTAAAATGGGGTGTTCTCTTGATTCAATTCTTTGATAGTGTGTTTCAAGAATTAAAAAAAACACACTGTCAACTGGCAAGACGGCTCATTCAGACAACAGGCAACAACCTCCCTGTAGGATCTTATATGCAAAACAAATCTGAATGAAGCACAGCAAATATTTCCTGAGTGAAAGCAATGTTTGGCAAATGCAGATTATGTGATGTAAAGTTTCAGGGGCTGCATGGCAAAACCTACACTGCTGGTCAGTATTGCTGCACAATTTTCCTTACTGCATATAATGATATTGGGAGCCCTATGGCCATCTGGTATATTCAGGGATGCTGGAATTATGCGATTGTGCGGCCACTGTGCATTTCACATTATGATAGATTTGTCAAATTTGCGACATAATCCATCATTTTCCACATAATATGCAGATTTTAACAAAACAATTGTGCTCAAATGGTTCAAAGGTTATTAACAATTCAGCAACACATGTTGCTGCACAGTGGAAGACCCTTTGCAAAGCTGGACTGGTCACCATTTTGCTGCTTATTGCTATATTTAGGTGTTAACTGGTACTAATGAGGTGCAGCCAATCCCCATGCAGTGTTACCAAGTCTAAAATGACGATATATTGAGATAATATTATTAAAAAACGTGCTGCATAATGCGACATAATTTGACTGTCTGGGTGCATAATTTACTCAACCCTGCTGCATAATTAGGCCCTTTCCTGCCACATAATTCCAGTGGCCCTGGGTAAAATATTATTGTTTCATCAGCAAATTGAAGGGCATAGGTCCTAGTCCCTGCTACAGAGGAAAGGCTCTTGCTTTTCTCAGGGCTTGATTTCAATCCGATAAATATAAATTGAAAATTAAAGGGGCTTAAACATAGCCCTGTTTTTGGCTTATATTAGTACATATTTTTCTGACATGACCCATTTCAATGAAACTTTGATTTGGACCCAGGTATCTTTGTAAAGGCATACAATTACTGATTGCAGGGGGCTGGAATTTCCCAGTTGACAGTCTTATTCAACCCTACTTCAATCCACATTAGAGAATACAGATACAAAAACGAAGAAAGCTGCATGTAGGCACTGTGCCTCGTTCGACAGTGTTAGCTCCACTACAGTCAGTGGCGTAACAAAACTTGAGTGGGGCCCTCCCTGGCTCACCAGCTGCCAGGTTGGCTCAGGGGGCCCCTGGAGGTCGGGGTTACCCTGCACCGCTGGGGCTATAGGGACTTACGTTACGCCTCTGACTAGAGTGGCTAGGCATAGGAGGTTGTCTTGGATGCTGCCTCCCCTTCTGAACCCTTTTGATACATTGGTATCAGTCTCTTCTCAAAGGCCCATTTTCCAGCTTTTTGTTTAATACTTCAGCAAAACATTTACCTTCAACATCGAAGAGAGCAAAGTGAAAAACTCTTCTCGGAGCCAAAGGAAACACTTTTTAGGGTCGAACGCGCAAGCGCTCCGTCCCTGTTGTAATATATCTGTGGGCTTTTAACCATGCCCATCACTTTCGTTGGTTCATGGGCTCACCTTTTAAAACTACTGAAAACACACGAGGCTCCATGTTTTCAGTATGATTTCTGGACTACTTTTTCTCTTTATTTCATAGGCAGCACGATCTTGCTGGGCAGTAATTGAGCGCTTTTCATGACTACCGGTTTAATTCTATTATTTATTCTGGCGCTCCTTCCCAAATTTAAGGTTTTACACAGCGCAGTTGTGCTCTTTTTTTTATTACTATGCAAAGGCTAAACCGGACCGGTCTTTTTGTTTTGATTAGTCACCTTCATGCTGATGGCGTGGCAATTTAAATTGGCTCCCTTATGTGAAATTGTATTACTTTTCATTTTCAGTTTATGTGGCAAGAAAAGTCTGGTTAGGAGTCTACAACACTAATAGCTCTAACTCGAGCAAACGCGAGACACATTGCATTGCAAATGCTTGTTTATAAAGTGCTTCATGTTCACTGCGGTATCTATGCACCAACGTGACACCAGAGTTGCTGCTGGGATGAGCCCTAGCCTCCGTGTCAAGTGACTGATGTGAGGAAGTGCGTCTTTTCCACAAAACCAAAGTGCTAGTCTGAAAAATACAAAGGGCCATATTTATACTTTTTGATGCAAAACTGCGCCAACACAGTTTTGAGTCAAAAGGTTTAACGCTTGCTAACAGCATTTCTTTGTGCCAGCCGGGTGTCAAATTTATACTTTGACGCTCCGTGGCGCAAACCATGGGTTAGAGTCATTTTTTTTTACTCAAACCATTGTGCCCCGTCGTAAAGAAAAACGACGTTAACGCGGCAAAAATGACTTTTATCCGGTTTACGACGTCGAAACCGGATACGCGCCTTTTTTTGCTGCAATAGCGTCAAAAAGCGGCGCTAACATAGGAAAATGTGCAAAGGAGCCCTAAAATGGATCCCAGAAGCCATGAGAGACCCAAGGAAGACTACAACCGACCAGGAACCAGCCAGGAGGACCCAGACAAGACCCAGGAGAGGGAGAAGAAGAAAAGGAAGTGCTGGGTCAGTGCAGAGGAGCAGGAAATACTGGTGAAAGAGGTGACGGAACACCAGCATCAACTTTTTGTCACCTCACAATTGCCAATTGGGAGGAGAGAGGCAATTTGGCAACAAATTGTCGATAACATCAACAGTGTGGCAGAAGTACGGAGAACAGTCACTGAGTGCAAGAAACGCTGGCATGACTGCAAGCGCAGGCCCAAGGAAAAGATGGCAAGGAACAGGAAGGAAGCACTGCAGACTGGAGGTGGGAGTCCAGCACCACAGGAGGTCCTGGGCCAGATGGAGGAGATGGTGGCAGCCGTCATCCCTGAGGAGATCATCACAGGGATTCAAAGACAGGACAGCGCAGACTACCAGGAAACAACACAGGTGCAGGGTAATTTGAATGGGGGACAAAAATTCCTAAATGTTAACTGCAAGCGGGGGGGAACATACCTACTACACAATGCATGTCAGCCATGATATTCAGGTAGTGGAAAGGGCAAAGGGGCATTGCACGGGTGCATGGGCTGTGCAAGTGAAACCTGGGGCACAGCACAACACTACACCAACAACCTTTGCATGGGGGTACTCTGCCATGCCAAGGCTGTTGGAAAGGCAAAGCCAGTCCAGGAGGGTAGGGTACAACATAAAACTGGCCTGCTGTCACACGACAGCTGGTATTGTCGCTACATGAACTATGGCTCAATTTCCAGTCTCAGGCCATATCCGCAAGTGGTATTTACCATTGATAACAGTTGCCACTACCACCTCTGCTGTGTGTGCAGGCCAAGAACCCAATGGCAGTTACGTGCCCATGGATCAAACACACCCAAAATAGAGGGTTCAGGATGACGACGACGTTATCAATCCCCTGTAGTTCCTAACAATGTGCAAATCCTGTCAAATGCTCATGTCTATAGGCGCAATAAACATCAGGTATTGTTATTAACATCATGAGGTACACAGCAGTAATGTCATACCCATGCTGCACATTTCAGGGTCAACCCCGTGCCAGTGTTACAATAGATGCAATGCCACCTTGCAACATCCCAACTGTCATACTGCTAAGACAACAGCATTGAGGGTGAGGACATATGTGTTTAGCTAGTGAAACACACCCGCACACTCATAAGAGGAAATGGAACACTGCTAGGACCATCAGTGCAATCCAATGTAGCACACATTCCCCAACATCAGCATTACACACTACCAATGAAGACACCTGTATCGTGCCTTCCCAATGCTATACATAGAATATGCTAGGTCTCAGCAACATATAGGTGGATGTGAAATATCAGATACTGGGTCAGTTCCAGATTGTTAAGTGTAGTGCAAGTGCCATCAGAACACCCACAGCCAGTGCAAGGCCTCACCATGATAATGGAAGTAGAGGGAGGGTTGAGAAGGACAAGAAGGTGGCAACATACAATTTGGACAGAACCTACACCTACAGGATGTGACACAGACAATTCCCCAAACTGCCCACACTACATGTGACATGCAAGTGGGGCATAGGCCTGTGAGAATGTTAATCTTAATGACAGGAACAATGACCAGGAACCAAGATTACAATGTTCCACTAATAGGAAGTGAGGAAGGTCACATTACAAATGCCACAACACAGACACACTAATTGTACAATATCTCATTGCAGTGGACGAAGGCTGTCCTGGGGATATGCCTGTCCTGGACTTCCCTGATGACATGGATGACGAGCTGACAAACATTAGCCAGGAGACCCTCCAAGATGTCCTTGGAACCCTCCAGACCCACCTTCAGTTGCAAAGAGGAACACAGAAGTACCAGCCATCACAGAGGTAACCCCCCCCCATAGTACGACCTGCCAGCTCCAAACCAGCTGAGAACTCTGAGGACACTGGTACCACCTTTGAGAGGACTGTAGTTGGAGTACAGTGGGAGCTGGCCAAGGAGGTGCGGGTAAGGATGCAAGATATGGCAGCCAGCCTTGAGGGGATGCGTACGTGCATGATGTCATCTGCAGAACAGGCAGCAGCCATGCAAGTGCTAACATCCATCCTGCAAGGACTACAACAAAGTGTAAGGGAATTCACCACTGCAGTAAGGGAGTTGCCACAACACCTGGCATCCCAAACCTTCCACTGCTTGCACAAATGCAATCATGACCCCCTCAGGGCTGACCTGGCTGCCTACCACAGTGATATAGCTGCTATACTCAAGAACCAGCAGCTCCTCCTTGCTGCAGTAATGCCCTTAATAGCCCCACAGTTGGCAGTTACCGGGAATTCTGAGTCCACATCTTCAAACACTGAAGTGTGGGTTGCCCCTTCAAACCCACCACCACCAAGGGCAGAGACAACACATACATCAGAAGATGAAGACGTGGAACAGATCACCTTCACCCATAGGAGTACCCAGTAGCACCAGTCCATGCCACATAGGCACTGATATCCGAGGTCCTGTGCTTGTTAACATGCCAGTCTTGCAACAGTTGGTCACCTGCAATGTTCTCCAGCACACTCTTTACCTTGACAGTATGCTCTGTGATTGTCTCTCACTACCTTATTGGCAATTCATGTTCCTCTGCACTGTTTGACACTTCACCCCAGCATATCCAATGACATGTCCCATTGCACTTGTGTTGCATCACAATAGAAGGCGTCACACTAATGGGCTCACAATCCTGGACTATGTAATTATTGCACTACAGCACTTTAAAATAAATAGCACTTACACAACCACTTAGTCTCTGTGTAATGTGACGCATCAACTGTGTAGGAGATTAGTGATGTGTAGCTCACATGTCAATTGCCATAGAATGTCACTACAACTGCCTTGAAAGATTGTGGGCTGATAACTATGCATTGTGGTCTGGATTGTATCATCATCTGTGCTTTCTGAGGCTTATTTCTGAAGTAAATTGAAAACTAACAGTATAATGCTGTGTTGGACTGAAAAAATCCGCTTGAAGGTATGTATAAGCTGAAAATCAATGTGGCCAACATTTCCTTCAAGACAATCTTTATGTATGTGATATCTGACTATAAACTTTCATCACACACCATACAGCAGGAATAGATGTGTACGAGCGTATGGACAAATATGTAACCTGGGAGTACAATGTAAGAAATTATAGGTGTGAGTTATGTATACAATACTACATAAGATTAGAACATCACTCACCTTATCAGGGTTCACATGAACATCAGGCTGCAGGCAGACGTACCACAGTGCCCAAGATTCCAATTCAGGTCTCAAACGATGACAGATTTAAAAACACATCCAAACTTCACAACACATTGGGAACCATAGTAACCTTGAGTGGTGGGTGCAATGGATGGCAGATGCATAGAGAAGTAGCTTTGGTGTAGCTGCCAATGTGACTGCACATTAGGAATTGTGAATAACCATGTCAATAATGGGATTCGGATGTAGGATGGAACACAAATGCAAATACTAAATTGACACTGTTCACCCATGCCAAGGCCCTGATCCCCAAGCATATGACACATACTGTAAAGGAGTACCTAAAAATTTATTTAACAGTAATAAAGGATACTAAAACTAGGGGAAACACATTAACTAACCTAAGCCATCCTTACTACACATTACCCACAACTGGCCCTAATTACCCAAATCTAAATTTACCTATCACAATCAACTAAACACTCTAAACATCAATCCCCTACCCCCCTTATATGACGGGACACATGTAGGACAACATATACTAAACAAATATATTTTGGGGGGGATTTGTTTAAATATATTTATATTTGTTATAAATTGTATTTTTTTCTATACACATAAACCCCAACATCATCACACACCCACCAACCCACAAAAAAATATGTAATTATATAACCACCTCCACCCCCAACCCACTTATACTAACTAAACTAACATCCTACTCTAACACTAAGCCCCCTAAACCCACTAAAGATAAGAACCAGGAAAGAGGAGGGAGGGCAAGGAATCATGGCTGAGGGTCCAAAAGTCACAAATTTGCCCTCCGCAGGATCTTCTTTATACCCCGCAGTCTCCTGCTATTGCGGGACACCTCCTGCTGCAACCAGTCCATCCTGCGCATCATCCGTTGCATGTCACGTCTCATGGACTGAAATTCTGTAGTGTCTATCACAGCAGCTGGGGTTGTCTGTGTTCCACTAGTTGAGGGAACTGCTGGTGCCGGTGCCGTGCTTGGAGGGGGAGGTGCAAGAGCTGCTGTCAGTGAGCTTGGAACAGATGAGGTTGACCGACCTGCAACAGTGGCTGTCATCCTTTGGGTAACTGTGGTCTAAGCTGTTGTGCTGGTGGTGGTGGCTGTTGTGGGCAAGGATGGCCCCCCTTGGGCAAATGTCCTCCAGACCCCTGTGACTCTCTCATGGCAATAACGCCGAGCCATATTGCGGAACCCAGACTCCACATCTAGTATGTGACGGTAACGCATTGCCCACCTCTGGAATTCCCTGATCTCATGGGCATTCATGTTGGCAGCTGTAAAAATAGAGAAAGCCAAACATTAGTGACATCATTGTGTGATACATCTACAGATGATATTGTAACAATTCCTCAAAAATAGCTGAAACAGTCCAAATCACAGTACAGATCATAGAATGTCCCTGAGGAATGACAGGCCAACGCAGCCTACACATCTACTATCTAACAGCACAGCAATGCTCAAAAAGGTGTGTACCTACTTGAATGATCTGTGCATCCTTGTACTGTTGTTAGTCACATAACAAATGTTGCAAGTACTCCACATATGACAGGCCAACTAATGACTATCTTCAGGATGACAATCAAGGCCCATAAGACCTGTGATTTGTAAATGGAATTGCCTGGATGGTATGCAGTTGCTAATCATGAGGGGGTATCCTAGGTTGGAACAAATGATTGTTAGAATTACATGTCTGTCTTCTACACTGGGATCCTCACACCTAGGTATACATATTTCATAACCCTAACCCTGTGCCTCAGGGGGTGATGGACATGCAACACATACTTTCAAACATCAAGGACAGCCAGGAAGCTTTGGACAGCTGTCCCTGGGTTTAGTCAGTCCACCACAGGAAGGGAGGGCTGCCAACTAGGATTGACTCAAACATTAGACAATCACATCCACATTTATGTTCCTAATGCGGCCAATTGTCAACATTATTTGATCTCACTGATACCTTTCCAAAAACAAGCACATAGATGCAAGCACCCATCTGGGCTTTAGCTGCATGCACACCTATGACATTTTACTCAAGTACCACATAAACAGAGCACAACATGTGGAGATAGATGCTGCTAGGAAGTCAAACATACAGTCCTACATGTTCATTAGTTAACAGGGATGCTCAAGTCTGTGGGTAATACTTCAGCATCACTGGTCTATGTGAATCAGGGTATGACTTGCTGACTAAACCATGAAAATGGCCACCTCCAAATGAATCATTGGCATACATGTAGCAATAAATATCACCCTGTTCACCTGCCCAGGCCTATAGCGCAGCACTAGAATCCCAATATATTACTCTCCACCACTTATTGTCCAACTCAAACATGGAACAAATGTCAAACTCCAGTCAAGCCACATATCAGATCATGTGCCAGCACATCATACCTTGCAATGTGTCCAACTCAAAGGAGTCAATCACACAATAGCTGCAAACACAACACAGGACTAACATATCAACACTTACTGGATATGTCTGGGTCCCCAAATCGAGCCACTTCACCAATTGTGTAGGGGGCTGGTCCACCTGTAAAACACGGAAGTATGAAATGTGCTCAGTGTCTGCTCACTGTACAAAACATGGAACAACAAATAACTGTGTGTGACATTTTATATGATAGAGGAGCACCTCAGGCATGTAGACACCCCAACAGACATACTACTGCAAACATGCATTTATCCTGTCACTCCAGTGAGTAATAGACATACATATGCACACATGCACTGGCCCTAACAATCATGTGGTGCCACGCATGATTACTCATTTTTGTTCAGAATTATTTCTAAAGGGTACTCCATTTCTTCATTTGTTGTTATGAAAGATATGCAAAGCCACATTCCTGGTGCACTGCAATACCAGTCACTCAGGTATTGTGGCTTGTGCATTAAGGGACAATGAGGTACTGTGTGATGCTCATGTGGGTTGAGTTTCGTTCAGGAATTATTGTGCTTTCTATGGTCCATTATATGTGTGCCTGTGTTGTATGTAGGCTACATATGCCACATTGGCAGTGTACCCAGAGTCGTATATGCCCCCATGACACCATGATGGCAGGGATCCTGTGAGTTACTTGATGACAATGTTACGATAAACATGGATTGGCCATTTATCGAAATCAAAACAACAAATAAATATATGCTGACAGTGTCTAATACAGGAGTCAATCACACAACAGCTGCAAACACAACACAGGACTAACATATGAACACTTACTGGATATGTCTGGGTACCCAAATCGAGCCACTTCACCAATTGTGTAGGGGGCTGGTCCACCTGTAAAACATGGAAGGGTGAAATGTGCTCAGTGTCTGCTCTCTGTACAAAACTTGGAACAACAAATCACTGTGTGTGACATTTTATATGATAGAGCAGCACCTCAGGCATGGTGACACCCCAACAGACATACTACTGCAAACATGCATTGACCCTGTCACTCCAGTGAGTGATAGACACGCATATGCGCACATGCACTGGCCCTAACAATCATGTGGTCACAAACATGATTACTCAACTGTTATGAGAGACATGCAAAGACACTTTCCTGGTGGACTGCAATACCAGTCACTCAGGTATTGTGGCTTGTGCTTCAAGGGACAATGAGTTACTGTGTGATGCTCATGTAGGTTGAGTTTCGTTCAGGAATTATTGTGCTTTCTATGGTCCATTATATGGGTGACTGTGTTGTATGTAGGTTACATATGCCACATTGGCAGAGTACTCAGAGCCGCATCTGCCGCCTATGACACCATGATGGCAGGGATCCTGTGTGTTACTTGATGACAATGTTACGATAAACATGGATTGTCCATTTATCTAAATGAAAACAACAAAGAAATATATGCTGACAGTGTCTAATTTGATCATCCGTGACAGAATGCATGGGCACAGGTGCAGTCATTGCACCTGAAATGTGTTACTCAGGGCCCTGTGTACCTTTATCTGGTATTGTAGATCACAGTTAGCCATATTCATTATCTTACATTTGCCAAGTTGGGTGATCTGTGGTTATAGAACGAACTGACACTGTCCCCTAATTGAAACATGGTTTAGCAAATGTCCTACTTCGGCATTCTTGATGACATAGGTCTCAATTTGTATGGACCTTGGGAATGGCAGGAGTCACAAGAATGCTGGCCTGATGATCTTAGCATACGCTCATGTCTGTGATAGCCTTCATTCTGAGAAGTTAACAATTGTACATATGCTGCACTAGATCAGCAGGGGTGGACAAAACGTAAACTACCAAACTATTTTGTCACTTTAAATGTATGATGGATCAGTCAGGGGTCCCCTGCACAACATCATGCAAATAAATAATTTGTGACCATGCATTCACAAAGTTCAGGGATCCCATGATGACCTATTAACTTTTGAAAATTCTTTGGCTATAAAGTGACACAGATGGCAAATGCACCAGCTCTGTACCAGCAATTGTGCCCAAGGAAAAATAAAACACACAGGAACAATGAACTTAGGGCCAGATGTTCTTTTTTTATGTGTAGCCTTTGCTTCATTTGTTTACGCTACAGCTATGGAAAGTAGCACAAAATATTTAGCTATTATCAAGTGTGCATTACTTTGGCATCCATAATTATTTCAAATGCTGCACAAACCAAGTCGAAATATCAGCCTAATATATTACCAGAGGTTAGGAAGATCTTTGTACAAATGGCCATGAATACAGTTCAGACATGTATTAAAAAAATTGGGGACTTTATTGGTTCCTTGCATTCCTGGTACACTCACAGGCCCTGAATAATACTATTTTTTGTGCTGCATTACCATCATCTATTGACGTCAAAGCAGCACTAATATACAAGATCAAGTTGTCTTTTGTAAGTTTGTGCAGCTTTTGCGTCAACAAATGACGGTAATGCATAGCAAAAATTTTATACGTCCGGGCCACTGTATGTTCAACTTGCATTCCACATTTCCACAAACATTGCATGCAGCATGTCACAAAATCTGCTACTGACACTACAGAGCATTTTACTGTAAACATTAGTCTAATTTGTACTCACCAACAGGGCCACCAATCACCACGTACCGAGGTGGTCCAGCAGGTCTTGCTCTCTGGCCACAAGGTCAGCCCAGCGATGTTTCAGTTGGTGGTCGTTGCGCTGGCTGTTGAACACTCTCTTTAGGTGGAACAGCACCTTGGACCACCTGAGCCCCCTCGCCTCGGTGTGATACCCCTGAATCATGCTGCCACCAGCCTCCAGGGGGAGAAAGTGGCACACCAGCCAAATAAAAGCCCCCAGCTCCTCCTCACTCATTCTCCCCAGACATGGCCTTCCCAACATCACAAAAATAATAGGGATAGGAAAGGGAAAAGAGGGATGGAAATGAAACTTAATGAACCCACAAACAGCCCAACGATACCCCAACTAACAATACTCACTACACACTCCCAAAAGAACAAAGACAAATTTAAAGACCAAAAATGACAAAAACACACTTACACTGACTTACACAAACAACAGATGCCAATTGAAATGGCACACAGGAGACAAAAGCACAATATTGACAGACACAACTCTCTACACAGCCACACAGTCTACTGTAAAAGAATCACAGACTGCAAAGTGAAAGTACACCCACTGTACCATTTCTGTAAACAGGATGTCCTATTACATCACTTCCTGTCTCAAATGTGGTGCGTTTTTATTATGATGCGTGGAATTTTATGACGCTTGCGGGCTTTGCGTCAATATTTTTTGATGCATATGCTTAAAAATTCCCCCGCATTCAAGGATCAATATTTTTTTCACGGATAAAGGATTTCATGGGGTGCAGTGTTGGAATTAACGCTAGGTACCAATCGATGTATAATGGGTGTGAGCGTCATTTTTTTAATGCATATGAGTCATATTTTGACGCATATGCATCTTTTTTTACGCTTTTGCGTCAAAATATCTGTCTATAACTGTGTTTGTGTCATGTTTCTCTTTTTTAACATACATGAAGGCTATAACTATACAAAGATAGGCTGTTAGGGCCTGCTGTGTGTGTTCTAGTGTTTGGGCACATGTCGCAGACCACACTACTGCGGACCATAATACTCATTTTGTTGTGCCGGATTAGCACTCTTAACTGACGCAACACAAACTTTTGGAATTAAAATTATTATTTCCTAGTTTGAGCAGGTGTTGCATCAATAGAGGATAGCAAGGCTACGCAACTTAAACAAATTCACTCATGGCCTGTGTGTTTATGTCTGTGAATTCAATTGTTGTTGGGCCTCTGTGTGAACGTCACAAGACGTGTTTTTCATAATGTGCTTGTATGCATGTATTGTAATTGTGGATAACCATCAGATGTCATTCATTGAGGTACATCTGTCATGATATGTGTCTGTCATATCTGTTGCATCTTATGCTGTGTGAACTTCCATGACGCTGGGGACAAAACATGTCCCATGACAAACTGTACACAGGATAGATAGAGGACAGTTGATAATGGCAATGTAAAAAATGTAAGCCATCACATGTAAAGGAATGTTGGGTACCACTTCATGGTTACTTGTGTGTATACTACCCAGGAATCAGGCATTTGAACATGCTAGGTAGGTACAGTGTTTGTGACACAGAGTCCCAACTCCAATCCAAAAAAGTTGTGGCACACCACAGTTTGAGTCATGTAAATGACCTATATTTCTCCTGTGGCTGTGGAGGACCAGCAGACCATGCTGCATGTGTTCACATATTTCCAGTGGTTCATTGCACAAAGGTGTCCAGTTCAAGTGTGTGGCCATGTGTACCCTGTGTCAGTATTGGCCTCCATGTTGTCATAGTTATGTGCAGGCATAGTCATGAGTCTGTGGAGCCATTCCCTCAATTAACAGAGTATCCTTCAAAGCATATTTGCCCTAAAACCAAAGATAAACTAACAACACACATGGTCTTAGCCCAGCTATGGCACAGCAGAACTTTTAGAAGGCTGACGACAGAGGAACCTTGGTGTGCTCAAATACTTTATGGATCACTAATCTGAAACAGGTAGGTTTCTTCACAACATTTGTACACAAGGTGGGCTCTAAGATTTCCAGGGCAAAAGGGAACATCAGTGCCTCTGTGCTGATTAATCTCACAGCTAGTCACCACGCAAGCCCCATCAGAAGGTGGCGGCAGAAGTGAACCTGTGTCTGGACCGTCAGGGCACACATATGTTTTGTCCTTACATACACATTAGCAACCCTTGTTTGTTATGCTGTAGGCACTGTACCTAATCCATGCATACAGCCATAGCACACAGTCACTTTTTGGCACTAATGAATACATGCAAAACCAGAAAAGGGATGGAGGCTGGAGTAGGCCATTTGAATACATGTCCCAGAACAGAACACAATAACAAAAATGATTAAACTATACTGTACATTTGAGGATTCATTGTAGACCTACCAGACACAATACCCCAGGAAGAAATAGAGTGCATGGAATGCAACTATGAGACAAATGTAGCCACAGGGAAGCTCTTTGGTTAATGCAAAGACTGGATCCAGTCTGGCTAACAGGATGCAGGATCTGTCAGGAACAAACATGAACAAGGCAAATACACAGTGAGCAGATTCTGACTGGGACAAGCAGGAACAACACTGTAGGAACAAAAAACAGTTTCTGCTGTGGTCTGCACTGTTACACAATCCCCCAAGGGCTCTGGCACCCAAGTGATTTTTTCGCCAATGCACAACAAGGAGATTCAGAAAATGGCAGCTTGTAAGCAGTTCCAGGCAGCAGCAAGGGTAGGGCAGAGTCAAATGCCTGATCTGCATGGTAGTGTTCACAGGTGTGTGCAGCTTCAGTCTCTCACAAGTTTTGGTGTTGAGAATCGAGTTTAAAGGGCCAAGTAGACCTTTCACTTGGGAAGCAATGGACAGCTGGGGCCAGATGTAGGAACCGTTTTGCATGGCGCAAACTGCGAAATTCGCAGTTTGCGCCATGCAAAACGGGCATCGCAATGCACATTCCCATTTTGCGAGTCGGTACCGACTCGCAAAATGGGAATGCGACTTCGCACCGCGATGCAGAATTGCTTTGTGACCGCGAACACGGTCGCAAAGCAATTCGCAGTTAGCACCCATGTGAAGTGGGTGCTAACTCATTTGCAAAAGGGAAGGGGTCCCCTGCTCTGAAAAAATGTTTTTGGCGACATTCACAAGGGGAAGGGGTCCCTGTTTTTTCAGAGTAGGCAATGGTCCAATGGACCATTGCCTATTCTGAAAAAATGAAACCAAATGGTTTCATTTTCTCGAGGGTATTGCAACTCGTTTTCCTTTAAGGAAAACGGGCTGCAATACAAAAAAAAAACAGCTTTATTAAAAAAGCAGTCACAGACATGGTGGTCTGCTGTCTCCAGGAGGCCACCATTCCTGTGAGTGCAGGGAATCGCAAGGGGGTCACAAATTGCCAACCACCTCATTAATATTAATGAGGTGGGTCTTTGCGACCCCCTTGCGATTCGCAGAGGGTGTCAGGGACACCATTCTGCATATGGGATTGCGACTTGCAAATTGCGAGTCGCTCTGACTCGCAATTTGAGAGTCGCAGTCCCAAACTTACCTACATCTGGCCCCTGATTACAGGTCTTAGTGACTACCAGGCAGTGCATTATTTGACCTGAAGTCCATGCAGACTGATGAACTATGACTATTGCATGCCATCCTCAAGTGGGAAGCACACAGGAGTCAGAATGGGAGTCTGGGTGTGTGTAGCTGAGGAATCTCAGGCTATAGATAGTCCATTACAGGGCCCCCTAGAAAATTGTGGGGAGAGACCTACAACATGGCAGTGGCAGGACTTATTACCTGGGATGGACTGCGCATGGCATGTTTTGTGAGCTGTGCTTGTCATACTTGGGGCACTCGTGCTACCCATTTTCAGCCTAGATGGACTTATTGTCACACATGCTCCTTGCAGATATAGCTGATGTCACACTTACTGCTATCAAGGGTCTCGTCATACATTCCTGTTACCAATGCAATAGCACATCCACTGCCTCATGTATGAGACACTTTTGTTCCTTATGATTGATGGTGTCTTAGTTGCGTGTCATGTGCTGCAATGGACCATGTTGGCAACATGGATGAGTCTCATAGCTGTGGTTCTATGATATTGCCCTTCACATGTGAAATAGACATGATATATGTAATTTACCCAGCGTGTGATGTTGGCTGTACATTCATACCTATCAAATGTGATGTGGGTTTTTCAGTATCCTAATCTGTATTTCTGCCATGCTCCATGAACCGAAACTCTGATTATGATTCCTAGGGATCATGTGATGCATACAAATTACCAAGAGCATGATTGAGTGATGAAGGTAGGTGTTTAATGACATATGATAACAAAGTGGTGATGGTGACTATTGTTAGAAGAAGTTTTGTACAATGTGTTGTCTCTGACCCAATCCTGCTGCAGTGTTTGGATGTTCTCCCTCATTTACACAGACAGCATCCTCCTCTTCCTCCACTTTAGGCATTTGTGGGTCTGGTTCATAGAGGGGAATCTTCCTCCTTACACAAATGCTGTGCAGGATGGCACAAGTCAAAATGATCTTGCAGACCATTTCAGGTGAATATGGGAGGCTGCCTCCAGTGATGTCGAGGCACCTGAATCTGGACTTCAGGGTGCCAAAAGTCCTCTCAACTATGGTGCGTGTCCTCCGATGTGCCTCATTATAGGCACACTCTGCTGCTGTGCTTGAGTTGGCAAATGGGGTCATGATCCATGACTGGATCCCGTAACCCTGATCAGCTGATAGAGGAAATGAGTGTAAATATTTGAATGTTGGTTGCACCTTGATTATCACTTTTCATGGCAGTTGTTATCTTGCGTCGTCTGTGACTCATCTATGTTGGTGTTATTGTGTGGGATCCTAGGCTTCTAGGATGTTCTTTCTGCATTGGGTTGTTTAATTATCAAAACTGGTGTTTGGCTGATTGACCTGATAACAGCGGTATATTTGTAAACTTGCAGTTTATTGTGTATCTCCCATGCATTATGTCATGTGAAAGAAGTGTCCATGTGCCTTCACTGGAGGTGGCATGATACTTCCACACACAGAATTGATTCCACTGTGGTGGTAACACGGTTGCGCTATATGGCCTGAACATCCCATCCAATTCAACATATGTAAATGCAACACATGAAATACAACAGTGAGGCCCTATGATTTGGCTAGGTGACAATGTAAAACACATCTCCATAAGTTGGCAGCACTGAAGCGTTCACAATTGACAATGCACAAATATTCCATGTGTGACAAGTTCTAGGCAGACCTATTTTTATGTCCTCACCGAGTTGGCTCATGTGCAAACGTGTACATACATTACTGAACCTGCTCCAGGTAATCTGGCTAACTTGGTTGTGGGGGGTGAAGGTTTATGTGTCAGAAGGTCCATGTGCCTGTACATCTGTTATGTATATGTGTAATTGTCTAAATCCGTATGTGTAGCAGTGTGCACTTTGCATTAGTGGCACATCAATATGTGTTCATAGCACAGTCCACTTCCTTATTGCTAGCGGGCAATGTCACCCCAGGAGTGATGTGAGATGTTGGTACTGCCTCAATGATTCCATGTCACCTTCATTAGAGTTAGCATCATCATGCTCTGTGTCTCATAGTGTTTGACCTGCAGCGAAACACATTACACACCCCTCAGACAGTACATGTTGCTTGGAAGGGTGTGTGATTGAGTGTTATTGATGTGATATTGGAAGATTAATCTTCCAAGTTGTACTGCCAGTTAAGGACATGTCATTGTCATTGTGTGGTTTTCAATTAGTTCCTTGTGGCTCTGGAGTGACATCTGTTGTTATTTGCATCTGTCATTTGTCCATAGGTGTATATCCCATTGGCTCAGGATATCAAACATGACTAGCAGTGTCACAACCTCATTGTCTTCCTTGCCACGTGTCAATGTAGTGGTGTATGTGTTGTGTGTCCTACAGGGTTGCTGTGTTGTGTGTATATAACTAGGTTTCTGTACTTACCAACAAGTAGGCCATTTCCATATCATCCATCCTGGAAGTGTTGATTGATGGTGCTGTGGCGGAAGATGAATGAATCATGTACACTCCCAGGATACTTTGCCACGATGTTAGTGATCAATCCCCGGTGATCCACAATGGCCTGCACATTGATGGAGTGTGTGTGCTTCCTGTTGCGATATAGATGCTCGGTTTCAGCAGGTGGCACAATCCGTACATGTGTGCAGTCAATGGCACCAAGCACGTGTGGGAAGCCATTGATTTGGTAGAAGCCCTGTTTGGTCTCCTGCTGCTTCTGCTGTGTGTTGGGGAAGCTGATGTGGTGGGGTGTGAGGGAGATGATGGCATCCAGTACCTTGGGTAGGAAGGCAGAGAATGAGGGATGTGTCTCCTGGCAACCAGGGCACCAGTGGTTTGAAAAGACCCACTTGCCAACATGTGGAGTACAGCTAGCAGCTTGGTCTCTGGTGGAATGATGTGGGGTGTCTGCAAGCTGGGTGCCAACTGTGGCTCAATGTTGCGCAGCAGCTGCTGTATGGCTTGCCAGTTTATTCTGTACCTCTGGATGATGTCATGTTCCCTGAGGCCCAGAAGGGTTGTCTTGGTCCGGAACATCCTCTCCTGCCTTCTGCATTGCCTTTGGGGTCCCTGCTGGTGTGGTGGAAGCTGCTGCTGTTAGTCCTGTGCTCTGCGTCTTTGTGCATGCTGGATGAATAGCACCTCCATGTCTTCCTTTTGGAGCTCTGATGTTGCTTCTGTGGGTTTTCCTTAAGTACTGGTGTGTTTACCCCATTTTAACACTTGCCCTGACCCAGGCGTTAATTTTTGGCGCAAATCGGGATTTGTGCCATTTTCCGGCTCCACCACTCAGCCGTGCAGCATTTTTGCACGGTTGGATAAATATGGCGCACGGATGTTTAAGTAATTTTTTGGACGGGAACGCCTTCCTTGCACCTCATTAACGCAAGACGGTTTCACGCATCCAGAAAATTACGCACACTGAGATATTTTGAAGTTAGACGGGTCTAGCGTCAAAGTATAAATATGGTGTTAGCTTTGCACCGAATTTGCGTTAAAAAAATGGCGCAAATCTGGCACAAGCAAAGTATAAATAAGGGCCAAAGTGTTCAATGAACTGTAGGCCCATGTGCGGCAGCTTCCAGACAGGCCCTCTGCTGTGCTTCCAGAATGGGATGGATCCCACGTCTTCAGAATGAGCCCATCTCCCAGGCCTTAAAGTTGAGCCGCGCTCCATGTAACCAGGATTAGACAATATTCCATGCCTCTAGATCTTGTGCCCTTAGCCAGGCCACTTCTCCCATCCTTCAAATCAAGACTGACCTCGTGTCCCCCGCATTGCGACTGCGACTGTGTCCCTGTGCCTGAAGACTAACCCTGTTTCCTTGTGTCTCAAGATTGTGCCTGTACCTAAAGACTGACACTGTGTACCCATGCCTCATAACTGACTCTGTGTCCTTGTGCCTCAAGACTGACTCTGAGTCCTTGAATCTCAAGTCAAGCAATACCACTGACCTGGTCAGTGCACTTTTCTGCCTCCCGTGGCTCCACTTTGCAAGTAGAGCCCTTTCCCTGGCTTCTCCGAACTCCTGACCCTGGTCAGGAGTTCGAGGCCCTCCTCCACCCGCAGGCTTCTGCCTGTTCCTCATCCCTGGTGTTTAGTGGAAGAGCTCTGCTTCCCTACTAGGCTACCTTCTGCCTCTCTCCTCCTTTTCTCCACCTTTCTCTGCTTTGCTCTCTGCTCTGCTTCACTTCTGTCCCTTTGTGCTCCTTTTGCTTCGCGCTACTCTCTTCCTCATTTTTCTCTCACTCCACTCTCTCCCTCTCTCTCTCTCACTTTTGCTCTCCCTCTCTCCCGCCACTGCTGCCCCACGGCTCTGACCCCTTTTTGTCTACAAGAACACCTGCAGGGTCACGACCAGCTCCGAAGTCACCCTCAGCAGTGCCGAACACCTGCACTTCCAGATCCACACTGACCCAAACACCACCCTCCGAGGGACCCTCATCTACAGGCCCCCCAGCTGCTGACAGCAGTTCAGGGACTCCATCACGACGTCATCAGCACGCACGCTCTCGCATCCACTGACTACATACTCCTTGGGGACTTAAACTTTGACCTTGAGAAGATCAACGACAACAACACAGCCACCTAGCTGGTCAAACTTTCCAGCCTCAAACAGCTCATCACGACACTGACCCACTCTGCAGGACACACACTCAACCCTATTTTCTCCACTAGCAATCACGTCTACTTCAGCCACACCACTGAACTCCACTGGACAGATCACTGCTGCATCCACTTCTCCTTTAAGAAACCCACAACACACCACCACCCACAACATATCCCCCACTGCAGTTGGAACAAGGTCACCGAAGACCAACTTATCGCGACCCTCTCCCGGAACCCACCCATTGACACCACCGACACTGATGCAGCTGCCCACAACTTCAGGCAATGGGTCGAGACCTGTGCCAATACTCTCGCTCCAATCAAGAATCCCTCGACAGACGCGCCGACAGAAAGGCCTTCTGGTTTACTGCCGACCTCCATGAATCTAAGCAAACCTGATGAAGACTCAAAAGAAAGTGGCTCCAAGATCAGACTCTGTACAAACACACAGCCTTCAAAAACGCTGTCCACAGGCACCACCAACTCATCCAAGCTGCCAAGAGAACCGCCTTCAAAGACCAAATCAACAACAACGCACACAGCCACAAGGAGCTCTTCAACGTTGTGAAGGAACTCTCCAACCCCCGCTCCAATGACCTCCCGCCATCCCAAGACCTCTGTGACTCCCTAGCCTCCTACTTCCACTGCAAGATTGCAGAAATCCACGACAGCTTCAGCACCCAGACCACCCACCTCGGCAACCACCAACACCACAGATTCACCTCCAACCAACCTCCTGCTCTCCTGGACCCCCATCAATGACAATGACATAATCTAAATCATAAACACCATCCACTCCGGCTCTCCATCTGGCCCCTGCCCTCACCACATCCTCAACAAAGCAAGCTCCGTCATCGCACCCCAACTATGGAAGATCATCAACAGCTCCTTCGAGTCCGCTACCTTCCCGGAGAGCTGGAAACATGCCAAGATCAACGCCCTCCTCAAAAAACCCAAGGCAGACCCAAAGAACCTCAAGAACTTCCGGCCTACCTCCCTTCTCCCCTTCCCGGCAAAAGTCATTGCAAAGGCTGTCAACAGACAACTAACCCACTTCCTTGAGAAGAACTGTACCCTGGACCCTTTCCAATCCTGATTCCGCAGCAACCGCAGTACTGAAACTGCCCTCATCGCCGCCACAGATGACATCAGAACCATACTGGACAATGGCTCATTCTCCTGGACCTCTCAGCCACGTTCAACACTGTCTGCCACCACACCCTACGCTCACGCCTCAGCAATGCAGGAATCCACAAGAGAGCCCTGGACTGGGTCATCTCCTATCTCACCGGCAGAACACAGAGAGTCCACCTCCCCTCATTCTGCTCGGAGGCCACCGAAATCATCAGCGACGTACCCCAGGGTTCGTCCCTCAGCCCGACCCTCTTTAACGTCTACATGGTCCCACTCGCTAGCATCACCCGAACCCACAACCTCAACATCATCTCATATGCCGACGTCACCCAGCTGATCCTTTCCCTCACCAACGACTCCGCCAAGACCAACCTCCACTGAGGAATGAAGGCCATCACTGAATGGATGAAGAGCAGCTGCCTTAAACTCAATTCCGACAAAACGGAAGTCCTCATCTTCGGCTCCACCCCCTCCGCTTGGGATGACTCCTGGTGGCCTGCCACTCTTGGAGCTGCTCCAACTCCCGCCGGCCTCGCACGCAACCTAGGATTCATCTTGGACACCTCATAATCCATGACCCTGCAAGTCAGTGCCATCTCCTCCTCCTGCTTCAACACTCTCCGCATGCTCCGAAAGATCTACAAATGGATACCCACCAAAACCTGAAGAACAGTCACCCAACCCCTCATAAGTAGAAAACTCGACTACGGCAATGCCCTCCATGCAGGAACCACGGCCAAACTCCAGAAGAGGCTGCAACGCATCCAGAATGCCTCTGCACACCTCATCTTGGAGATCCCCCGCCACTGCCACCTGAGAAACCTGAGAAACCTGCATTGGCTCCCACTCAACAAGAGAATCACCTTCAAACTCCTCACCCATGCTCACAAAGCACTGCACAACACCGGACCAGAATACCTCAACAGAGGGCTCTCCTTCCACACCCCAACCTGACATCTCCGCTCCGCTGACCTCGCCCTTGCAACTGTCTGAAGAACTACAACCGGCAGTAGATCATTCTCGCACCTCGCACCCAAAACATGGAACACTCTTCCCACCCACCTGCGCCAGACCAAAGACCTCCTTACCTTCAGGAAACTTCTCATGTCCTGGCAGTTCGAGCAGTAGCAGCTCCCCTCTTGCTCCCCCCTCAGCACCTTGAGAGTAGTGCGCTTTACAAATTCCTGATTGATTGATTGATTGATTGAAGTCCGACCCTGTGGCTCCCTACTTCAAGGATCAGCCTATGTCCTCATGCCTCAAGACTAACCCTGTGTCCCCCACATCATGACTGCGACTGTGTCCCTGTGCCTGAAGACTAACCCTGTGTCCTTGTGCTTTAAGATTGTGCTGGTACCTAAAGCCTGACCCTGTGTACCTGTGCCTCAAGACTGACCCTCTGTCCCGCCTCCAGATTGACCCTGTGTCCCCGCCTCAAGACTGGCCCTGTTACTTCGCCTCAAGAGTCACTCTGTGTCCCAGAGCTTCAAATCTCACACTGTGTCCCCACCTCATGACTGACCTTGTGTACCCCGCCTCAAGACTGACCCTGTGTCCTCGTGCCTCAAGACTGACCCTGTGTCCTTGTGTCTCAAGTCCGACCCTGTGTCACTGTGCTTCAAAAATCACCCTGTGTACTCGTGCCTCAAGACTGACCCTGTGTCCCCGGCTCAAAACTCACGCTGAGTCTGTGTCCCCGTGCCCCAAGACTCACCCTGTGCCCCCACCTCAAGACTGATCATGTGTTCCGCACCTCAAGACTGACCATGTGTACCACGCCTCTAGACTGACCCTGTGTCCCTTTGCCTCAAGACTAACCCTGTGACCCTGCCTCAAGACCTACCCTGTGTCTCCCTGCTTCAAAATTCAGCCTATGTCCCCATGCCTCGCGACTGCGACTGCCACTGTGTCCCTGTGCCTGAATATTAACCCTGTGTCCTTGTGCCTCAAGCTTGTGCCTCTACCTAAAGACTGACCCTGTGTACCCGTGCCTCAAGACTGACCCTGTGTCACGCCTCAAGACTGACCCTCTATCCCTCACCTCAAGACTGACCCTGTGTTCTCTGCCTCAAGACAGACCCTGTGTCCCGCCTCAAGACTAGCCCTGTTACTTCGCCTCAAGTGTCACCCTGTGTTCCAGAGCCTCAAATCTCACACTGTCTTCCCACCTCATAAATGACCTTTTGTACCCCTCCTCAAGAGCGACCCTGTGTCCTCATGCCTCAAGACTGACCCTGTGTCCTCGTGTCTCAAGTCCGACCCTGTGTCACAGTGCTTCAAAACTCACCCTGTGTTCCCGTGCTTCAAGACTCACCCTGTGTCTCCGTGCCTCAAGACTAACTCTGTGTCCCCCGGCTCAAGACTCACGCTGTTTCCCCCAGCTCAAGACTGACCCTGTGACCCAGTGCCCCAAGACTCATCCTGTGCCCCCCACCTCAAGACTGATTGTGTGTTTCCCGCCTCAAGACTGACCATGTGCACCCCTCCTCTAAACTGACCCTATGTCCCTGTGCCTCAAGACTGACCCTGTGACCCTGACCCTGCCTCAAGACCTACCCTGGGTCTCCCGGCTTCAAAATTCAGCCTATGTCCCCATGCCTTAAGACTGACCCTGTGTTTCTCGCCTCAAGACTGACCCTGTGTACTCCACCCCAAGATTGACACTGTGGCCCTTTGCCTAAAGACTGACCCCATATCCCCTTGCATAAGGACTGACCCCGTATCTTATGCCTGAAGACTGACCCTGTGTCCCCGTGCCTAAAGACTGACCCTATGTCCCAGTGCCTAAGGACTGCCCCAGTGTCCCTGTGCCTAAAGACAGACCGTGTCCCTATGCCTGTGGATTCCCCCTGTGTCCCTATGCCTCAATATTGACTCTGTGTACTCTGCCTCAAGACTGACTTTGTGTCCCTGTACCTAAAGTCCTCGTACATCAAGACTGACCCTCTGTCCTCATACTGCGCCTGCATATCTGTGTCTAAAGAGTGCCCCCACCTCAAGCCACATCCCATTTCTCCAGACTTTGTGGTGTTTCATGATGAAGACTGGCCCTGTGTCCCTGTGCCTAAAGCCTGACCCTGTGTCCCTATGCCTAAAGACTCACCCTGTGTCCCTATGCCTGAAGACTGACCCTGAGTCCCTGTGCCTAAAGACCTCGGACCACAAGACTGGCCCTCTGTCCTCAGACTGCGCCTGTATACTTGTGCCTAAAGATTGACCCTGTGCTCCTCTGGTTCAAGGATGGCCTTGTGTCCCTGCTGCAAGACTGACCCTGTGTACTCTGCCTCTAGACAAAAATGTCACTGCAGCATATCTCAGGTCCAGATGGGGCTGATTCACTTGTCTGAAACATTTCTCCAGACTAATGCTACCTTCTGTGCTTCCAGATTGAGCCCATGTTCAGTCTTTCCAGACAGTCGCTGTCCCCCGTGGATCCAAACTGACTCTGTCCAAATGCCTCTAGCCTGTCTCACTCTCTGTACCTCCAGGCTGGTGATGCCTCCCCTTTACCTGTAAGTAGCCCCTGTTACCCGTTCATCCAGACAACCATGCAGGTGCACCCCAAACTTGATCTCCAGCACCCCATACCCTGGGACATACACTTTACTCTAAAAATGAACAATTCTGAGCTATAGAGACATCCTCCCTACTTGGTCTCCCAATGCGCCTCACTCTAATTCCATCAATGCTGTCCTGTTCAACTGTGGTCCTCACTATTCGCACCCTTATAGAAGCAGAGTACACTGGAAACGGAGGAGGCATATTTCGAAGCGGCTTGCACTGCTAGTGCACGCAGCGGCCGATCCATCAAGTTTTGTGACTGAGACCCAGATCTACAAGGCTAAGCTATGCCACCTTGCATGGCTTTTCATGGCCTCGTTGATATGGAGTAAGGCAAAGCAGTGCAAGTCAATGCGTTTCCTTACACTGCTTTGAAGAGGTGTTCTATGGGTGTTACAGTGGGTTTATTCATGCAACACCCTTGGATTTCAACACATTCCCATATTTACATTTGGAAACCTGGGAATGCGTCCTCCATTTACTGTTTTTGTGCAGGAAGGTGCCTCTTTCTGCGCAAAAACAACCGTTGCTACAATGCAGACACCGTTGCACCATGTTGCCAGGGTGCCTGTGTTGGCACAAGGCAGCCAATTGTGCACCAGCGCAGTGGAAGAGGACAGGAATCCGTTGTAGTTTACAGATGCACCGCATTGCTGCCCTTTTTTTCGATGCAGTGCAGCAAGAAGCCTTGCCGTGCTGCCCTGTACCAAAATGTTGTAAATAAGCCCCCAGGTGTTCTGCCTGCTTCATAAATGTAAAAAGAATGTCTTTTTAACAGGCTGCAAGGTGCCGTGCTATTGACTTTGCCCCAACCTCAACTTCTTTTCAGAGGCAGTGACCTGTTATGAAACCTCATTATTTCTAGAGTCCTGGCCTATTCTGCCAAACGCTGATGTTCTTGTTACAAGCCCAATGACCAGTAAGCCTCAGGATGCACATTTTGGTTCGCTGCCCTCGCAGAGGCTGTGGTCCATCTTCTGGCCTGTCTAGAGTGCCTATCTTAATTATTAGTTTTCCTCACATTGCGTTGCTCGCACAAGTAATATTATTGGAAAAGCAATTTTTATATCAGTGGGATATTGTCCTCGCATGATATAAAATCCAATGACATATGAGATTTGGAAAAGGTCACCTTTCCCATCAGGATTCATTAGCCTCCTCCTGTCGCACTGCTCAGGGGAAAAAGGCCCTTCATCACCCACACTCAGTAGCCGACTCTGCCCTCCCTTTCTCCCCGTGGCAGTGTCTTAGCGACGGGCATCAGAAAGACAACTCAAAAATTAAGTACATTGTAAAAGTCACTTTTAAGTTGATCACCTAAGTGTTCTGGGCTGTTGTCTGTGGGCTCTTAACCACTCCAAACATACGACCACCACTATCAATTGTTCATGGGCTTGACTTTCAAAAATCCTTTGTTATCATTGGTAAATGCTTTACATTTGTCCCTGCTTGGGGTGGTTTGGTTACCGCCTTGGACATCGACCCTGTTACATAGATAATTGAATGTTTGCTGATACATTCAACTGCAAGTAAACTTATTTTGCCTTTTGTTACTCTCCTTCATGCTCATTCTCATGGCGGCCGTAGTGCTTTGAACCGGCTGGCTTATATCAATTGTTTTACTTTTCATTTTCAACTTATGTGGCAAGAAAGTCCAGCTAGGAACGTTAACAGCTCTAACTCGAGCATAGGTGAGACCCATTGAATTGCAAATGCTTGTTATGAATTGAAACTATAGAGCAACTCCAGCTGTCAAGAATGGAGGGCCATATTAACAAGGAGCTTGTGCCGGAGCGTCACTTTTTTTGACACACTCATGACACAGGCCCATATCGACAAGGCCTTGTAGATATGGAGTAAGTCAATGCCAGTTGCTGTGTTGCTTATTCTGGATCAAAGAGGTGTTCCATGGGTGTTGCAGTGGGTGTTCCGACGTGACACTGATGGATTTTGACCCATTCTCAGATTTGCAAGGATTTGTAAACCTGGGAATGCGTCAAAAGCCTATGCGTCCCCATGGAAGGCGAAAGGGAGGCAAAACGAGGAGAAATACCTTTATTTCTCCTTGATTTTTCCCTTTTTCTGTGTGTGCTAGATATGGCACATTCCTGTCCTATTCCTTTGATGCAGGGCAGCAAGAAGGCTTGTGGTGCTGCCCTGCGTCAAAAGATTGTAAATATGCCCCGGAGTTTATTGCCAGACAGTTCTTAAAAAGAGGTAGCAGCTGCGTCACTCAGTCTGGGATGTCGGTGTCTGAACAATGGTTTTCCACTGCAATTGCTCTCAAAATGAGTGATACATGTCATTGCACATGTTAAGAAGGCAGGATACCCGTTCATTGCCCCCTTGTAATTGCCATTCTCAATGACTTATGTACATCGCAAAATACTCCCTCCGTAAACCCTGTTTTGTTGCAAACTGAAGGGTTTGTGGTGGCAAAAGTACTTTGTGCACCAGGCCCCTACTCTTTAACTTTCCAGCAGCGGTAAACTGTGTTTATCTGTTCATGTAGCAAGTTTGTCTTTTCAACTGACCAGAAAATGTATACTGAGTTTTGGCACCATGCTCTCCTCACTGCCTAATGTCTTCTCTCTTAGCTTTAATTTGTCTTCAGGCCATTACCGCCTATGTTAGTGAGTTAGACTACATTCACAGTAGATTGGAGAACCAGGAATAAAATCCGCCCTGGAGACACAACATGTTCTTTTACTTCTTTTTCCAAAAATTATGAAATATGTAAAGATTTCTAAATCATTTTACAAAATGTGTCTGTCCGACACGATTAAAGCTTTCAATAGTGCAGCAATTGCAGCCGTGCCAGGGCCCAGAGATCTAAGGGGCCCACTGCACCCCAATTAAAGCTGTCATTTTGCTTTCAAAGTTGAGGTGTTGTCACCCACTTTCCATGTTTCCATTAGAGCCTGAGGTGCACATGCTACACCACTGACAAGTGGACACCTGAAAGCACAACTGTAGTATTTATTTTGGCCACAGTTAGAATGTTGGTGGACACAATGTTAAATGGTTTATAGATGTTATTCTTAAAGTATAATTTCCAAAGCTTTGGAATACAGCAACAACTCCTGTTTGGGATCATCTTCGCGATAAGCCAGGTAACTCACACCTGAGCCTGCACAACACCATAAAGGATGTGAATTTTTTTACCAGTCAGCTAAGTAATTACTAGTGAGTTTCAAAACCACTTAGGCCCTCATTACAAGTTTTCTGATCAGCAACTCTGAAGAATACAACTTTGATCCATTCTGAGTAGCCCAGTATTTCCAGGCCTAAAATTCAGTTCAAACACATACCAGACACCATGATCCTGACTTCACAAATTCCAGACCTTGAAATACCACACTCAGTAAATCGAGAAGAGAGATGTTGGCGGGGACTGTGGATAGAACGCAGCCCTGCCCCCACCCATCCCCTGCAGAACTACCGGGAGGTGGCCATGCTCCCTCCACCCTTTTCTACCTCAACCATCTCATGCTTATCTGTCCCCGGCTGGCCACAACCACAGGCTTTGGCGTGCGGCTTCATGAAAACAGTGGCAGCCCTAGGATACAACGACGTAGAAGAAGCTGCTGTGGGTGAATGACCGCTGCAAACGCAGGGAACGCAAACATTGGCAAATAGTAAATTAGGTCACCCAGTTCTTGTAAATATAGAAAGGTTGTATTTTAAATAAACAACAGCAAACTCCCCGAATAAAGGTGGTTGGTATTGAAACAGTGGGATTGCTAAGAAATTACCCTGGCTTCTTACACACACTACTACAGTGTGTATACTTGTTCACAGTGCAGTGTGATATTCCACCAAAAAACCTTTGGTCCTTCACCTTTCTTAAAGCCTGACCTCAAAACCTGTTACAGAGCATTTCGTCACCAATGCACACAAGATGTCTTGGGTCTCAGTGGTGTAGGAACACTAGCATGTTCTAGCACTACAGCCCTTTGATTGCAGACACAGCAACATATTTTGCTTACTCGTTCTGCCTCCAGTCTCCTCTACCTGTCTTTGGACTCTGTCAAGATCTAATTCAGGCCCTTGGGACCTGATTTAGATGTGAGGAATACTCCTGCACAAAAGTTATGGATATCCCGTCCACCGTATTACGATCCCCACAGGATATAATGGGATCGTAGTACGGGATATCAGTCACGTTAGTGACAGAGTATTCCCCTCCCCAACATCTAAATCAGTCTCTATGTTAATGTATGAGGACTAACAAGCTGAATATGATTCTTTCTGCACCAATCCGCATGCTTCAGTACTTTCTGGATATTTTTGTCCAGGTGAATTGTGGAAGGTGTGTACCTGACGAAACTGACCTAGGGAAAATTGCAAGGGTGATCCCCCCTTCGGCTTTATCAGCATTACATATAGGTCCAATATGGTGACAGGAGTCACTGTGTATGTAGGGGGACAATGGGGCACTCGTAATGACCTGGTTACTTCTGAATAATCTTCATTATTACCGGGAAACAAATAATCTGACAGGTTTCTCACACAAAATAAACAATGATCACAAGGTTATCATTATCGGGTACAAATAATAGCGCACCAAAGAGAAGGCCCTTCTAATGAGAGCTTTGGTATGTTGACACCGGTTCTCCATGATAAGCCTAATTTTCCATTTGAAAACTAGGAGTAGGAAATATTTACCATTCCGAGTATTTACTGGTTGTGCTAAAATCCATGGGCCTCATTTACCGGCAGACTGTGCCACAGGAGCATGGCGCAGTGTGCCGGCCCATATTTTCAAGGAGAAGAAAAGCCACCTTGTGTGGCTTGTCATATCATTGTATGTACCCCTTACACGCATAAGACTGTGTCAAAGGGGCGCTCCATGGGTGTTGCTTGGGGTGTTCCCATGCCACATTCGTGGAACAGGAAGGGATCTGATGTATTCCCAGATTTACATGTCTGGGAATGCGTCAGTTTACTACTCCACCTCAGGGGTGGCATATGAATGATGCAATGGGAAGAAATATCTTTATTTCTCCCCGTTTTTCCTCTTTCTATGTACAAACAGAAAGAGGAAAACACCTCAGGCCAGATTCTCAAAGGTTTAGCGTTGTTTTAACATTGCAAAAATAATGCTAAACCAAAGCTAAACTTTTTTTGAGATTTACAAACCAACGCAAATTGGTATTTGCATCGGTTTGTGTGGCAAAGTAACCCAAAGCAGCCTGAAATGCTGCTTTGCATTACTTTGCACCAAGGGGGCATTACATGGGTAGTTAATGGGCATACCCGTGCTACCACCCATGCTTTTTATGCTAAACCCTATTCTCAAATGTCAGTAAAAAGGATTTAGCAACAAAACTAATGCTGCTGAAAATCAGGACCCAGATTCTGAAAGGTGTCATGCAGCACAGGGCAGGAGCCAGAAAAGCTGTGCTGCATGACAAGGAGAGAGCAGGTGAGTTTCATATTCACATAGATATGGCACTCTCCTCCCCTCTCCCTAGCGCCGGTGCTGATTTCAGCTGTTGTGTGCCATGCACATACCTTAGCACAAGGGCGTTTGAGTGAGCCTAGCATAGGTTTTGTAGAAGAAAGGTACCCTTCCTGTACAAAATACTAGGCGTAGGCAAGTGGAAATGCTTTTCCTCCTTTGTGGGTGTGCTGTACAGTGGAGGAGGAGAGTGCCATTTCTAAGTGAATATGGCTCTCTCCTGCTCCCTCCGTGTCACGCAATGCAGCAGAGCAACTTTGGGTGCTGTGCTGCGTTGCCTGTCACCTACCATAATCTGGGCCCTCTTGTGTTGTTTGTAGGGAAGGTTTCCCTTCCTGCAAAAAACAATCATCACCGCAATGCAGGCCTTCTTGCACCATGGTGCAAGGGTGCCTGCATTGGCGCTGGGCAGCAGTTTGTGCACCAGCGCAGGGGGGAGAGGACAGAAATGCTCCATATCTTGTAGATAATGCACATTTCTGCCCTTTGCCAGTAAATGAGGCCCCATGTGCAACCTAGTCAACTCAAATTGAAATCCAAACGCTCGCATAGCAAATGTTACTGCTTCAGAAAGAAACTAATAGTAAACTTGTTTCCTTTACAGCATTTAGCCACTAGATGTCACACTCGTAACAAAAAACCCGCCTCAGTAACTAATTGTTTGTCGTCACTTCCCGGCTTTTGCCGATTTCCCAAAAATAATCATTCTCGGAGTCTTTTGTATGTGGATCAATGGGTAACAACGTTTGGGCCTAAATAGCTAAATACTTTACCTGAAATTAGTTGCGGAAAGATTTCATCCCTTCATCTCCCGGAAGGCAGATGTTTTATATGAAAATGAGATAATAGACTGTTCTTACTTGAGAATGGTTTTGCTTCTGCTCCAGGGGCACTCTTCAAAGCCAGGAACTGCTAAGCCCCCATACTCAAACTGGAGCCCACGTCATTTTGAGTAGAGAAGCCACACAGACACTCTTTTCTCAAATGGATGAAGAGCTGGATATTATGTTAATGTTACATGCGTGGAAAGGCAGAAGTGTTTTGGGCATTTCATCTGCTAAACAATACACATAGAGGTTACGAAACAAACTAAAATTTAGCATGCAAATGATTTCAAATTGAAAAACCCACTTCAAATCTCACGAAATTATGGGTAATATTGAAGAGCCCCTAGCACCACCTTAGCGATGCCATAGCGTCATTTTTTTGATGCTAAGATGGCGCTTAAGTGTCGCTAAAGTGGCTTTTCCCCGCGCCATATTTACAAAGTAGCGCAAAACATGCATTGCACCACTTCTTAAAACCCTTGCACCACATTATGCCTGCACCTGGCATAATGTATGCAAGGGGGCGTTCCGGCGTTAGTAGGCCCACAAAGATGGCACAGTGAAATTTAACAGATTTCACTGTGCCATTTTTGTTGTCATTTTTAATGCCTGTTCAGAGTAGGAGTTCAAATGACGCTCCCATAGAAACCTATAGGCCTCCTTGCACTTTGCTACACTAGCATCAAAACCTTTGACGCTAGTGCAGCAAAGTGCCATAATAGCATAAAAAATGTTGATGCTATTGTTCTAACAACCGCCATGGTGTGCCGTATTATAATTACAGCGCAACCATGGTGTTGTTAGGTGCCGGTAGGGGTGGTGCAGAAAAAGTGGCGCATCAGCTCTGAAGCGCAACTTTGTCTTAAACATGCACCTATATATTTTACTGATCCATAACCTATCCAACAACGATATTCCATAAAGACAATGCGATGCTCTGCAATGAATGCTGTTTTCATGTCACTACAAAGCATGAGCTTCTAAACTGAAGCTGTGCTCCTGACCTAGGAGAAAAAACATATTTCTCTCATAATTAGATTTTTATCATATCCAGAGGCAGTGGGTACTGGCGTATTAAGAAGCATGGAATAATCGAGCGCATGTATGATCAGAGCCCTGGCATATTCAGAGCCCAAGAATAACCAAAGGGCTTGAATAAGCAGAGCATTGACACAATCAGAGGCCTAAAATACGCAGCGGACTGACATGATAAAAGTCCTGCAGTAACCGTGCCTTAGCATAAATTGAGCCCTGGACTAATAAGAGTCCTGGAATACTCAGGCCCAGATTCTCGTAGGGGACAGGCAATGCAGCGCAGCACCTAAAGTTGCTGTGCTGCGTGACAAGGAGAGAACAGGAGAGCGACATATTCTGATAGAAATTGCACTCTCCGCCCCTTTCCCTATCGCTAGCACTGTTTTGAGCTTCCATGGGCCACACACACACCTTTGCGTCATAGTGCTAGGCTGTGTGCGTGAGTCTAGTATAGGTTTTGTACAGGAAGCGTATCTTTCCTGTACAAAATGTTATGCCTAGACAAGTGCAAATGATGTTCCCATTTTGTATGTGTGCTGTACAATACAGCACACAAGCAAAGTCGGAAAAGCAGGGAGAAATAAAAACATTGCTCCTTTTTGCACCTACTTTTAAAAGGCATAAATGTTTGGCATTAAACATTTTCTTCTGAAGTTTCAGAATGGGGTTTAGTGTCAAAAAGCTCAGGTGGTAGCTCAGGTACACCCATGTACCACTCATGTAACGCCCCCTTGAAGCATTTCATGCTGCTTTGCATTACTTTGCCACACAAACCAACACAAATACCTATTTGCGTTGGTTTGTGAATGCGCAAAAACGTTTAGTGTCTGTTTAGCGTTAGAAAAGTAATGCTAAACCAGTGCTAAAGCTTTGAGAATCAGGGCCTCAACATCTAGAATTCAGGAAAAATCAGAGCTCTGTCATATTCAGAGCTCCAGCATAACCGAAGGGCTTGAATAAGAAGAGCCCTGGCATATCCACAGCCCAAGAATAACTATAAGGCTTAAAAAAGGAGACCTCTGGCATATTCATAGTCCGCGATCAAGCAGAAAGCCTCAATAAAGAAGAGCCCTGTCATACCGACAGCCCCTGAATAACCAAGGAACTTGAATAAGCAGAGTCCTGACACAATCAGATCCCTGGAATAACCAGAGCTCTGGGACAGTGAGGACCTCATTTACAAAGCCCTATACGCACACTGCACCACCGGAGCGTCATTTGTTTGGATGCTCCGGTGATGCAGCGTGCCAGCCATATTTACAAGGCCCTGCAAAGCCATCTTGCGTGAATTTTCATGGCCTTGTTAATATGGCCCACTTTCAGGCATAAAACTGCATTAAAGGGGCGTTCCATGGGTGTTGCTATGGGTGTTCTCACGCAGCACCAATTGAACGCTAAAGAATCTGACACATTCCCAGATTTACAAGTTTAGGAATGCATTAGATTCCTACGCCACCTCAGAGGTGGCGTAGAAATGATGCAAAGGGGAGAAATATCTTTATTTTGCCACGTTTGTTCCTCTTTTTCTGCAGCACACATAGAAAAAGGAAAACTCCTCTCTTGATTGTTTTCATGCAGGAAGGTGTCCCTGGTGCCAGTGCAGGCAAGGGTGCCTGCACTGGCTCTAGGCAGCAATTTGTACACCAGCGCACGGGGAGGGAACAGAAATGTGTTGTATCTTGTAGATACAGTGCATTTCTGCCCTTTCCCGGTGGCACAGGGTTGCGCAGCAAGACACTTGCTGCACCACCCTGCCCCAGGGGGCTCATAAATGTGGCCCCTAGGAGCTCATTTACAAGGATCTTGCGCCGCCTTAGCATAATTGTTTTTATGCTAAGGTGGCACAAAACAGTCTCCCACCCCACACCATATTTACAAAGTGGCTCAATGTCACCATTGCACCAGTTTGTAAAGCCGTGCACCACATTATACCTGCACTAGGTATAATGTATGCAAAGTAGACGTTACCCCGTTAAAAGCCCTGCAGAAATGGTGCAGTGAAATCTACAAGATTTCACTGCATCATGCTGCGCCAGCATAGCATAATTTTTTTAATGCCTGCATGACGCTGTGCTGTTGTCTATGGGGCCCCCTCAGCATTGCTGGACTAGCGTCACCATTTTTACGCTAGTATAGCAATGTTAAGTTTTAGCGCCACAACAGCATCAGAATTTGTGATGCTGTTGTGGACACTTTGCACCATGGAGCACTGTATTGTAAATACAGCACTCCCATGGTGTCGTTAGGGGGGCAGGGGGCAGCGCAGGTAAACTGCTGAATCAATCACAATGCGCCAGTTTCTTGTAAATGAGCTCCTTAGAACCTTGGAATTCTCAGGGGCCTAGAATTCTGGAATAAACATAGCCCTGGCACATTGAGAACCCTGGATTAACCAGAACCATGGAATAACAAGAGCCTTGTCATAACCAGATCCCTGGACTCAGGGTCAGACTGGCCTCTAGGACAATCTGGAAGAGCCGGAAGGGCTGGTTTTATAGGTCAATGTCTTGGGCAGTATTTTGGCTATTTGTGGGCATGTTTTATGGTGTGGTGTGCAGGTGTTTACTGTTGATTTCCCTGATATTACCACAAACATTGCTTTCCACAAGCAGGAATGCATGATGTCTATCATGCCTTGCAAAACACCTACACAGCACAGCTTTACAAGTTCAAAACTGCCTGAATCTGCAAACATAGGACACATTTTTAGCTATCTGAATCACTCCTGGTATCCACTGTTAATTTGATGCCTAGGCCTATTTGAGCGCTGCGAGGCCCCTGGGCAGTCAGGCGCTATATAAATCCATATAACATAACATATTTCCTGTATCAGTTCAATCTTGCCTGTAAGAACCGGAGCAATAGTACATTCACAACCCTGACTAGGCTTATATCTCTTTTGATTATTTATTTATAAGGTGACACGTATAGGGTAACCATCAATTACTGTTAGAGGTCGACACGGACCTTTGGACTCATATAAGAGTGAGATGGTTAACAACAATGTAATCAAATCAATAAACATCACTTTTAATTATTGAAGTCAGTAACTTATACACACCATGACCCATGTGGCCATGATTCACCGTACTGGTTTAGTAATGTTCAAACATTTATTGCTGTTTAGATTAACAATGATAATATCACATAAACCAAACACAAGTCCAAATAATAAAAATGCATAAATAGCACAGGATGACCAAATCTTCAAAAGAATCTCAGTCTAGACAGAATATTTATCATGAAGCATTCAAGATCCACCAAACAGAATAAAAAGAATAGCAAATAAATTATTGATACAGAATTCATTTAGTAATTGCAGATAAATTGTTTACAAACAATTTATATAAAACAGTCAAATTTAGAATGTGACATTCTTAGCTATTACTGTAATCTGATAAGCATGTTTGGGCTACATGCAAAAGAAAAGAAGACACAAATTAATTTGGATAACATCTGACTGTGGCACTAACCAAAAATAGCAGTTGGATTTTTGAAAGAGAGAACATAAAAATCTGTAAGAAAAATAATGGCACATTTGGTTATACCTCGCCTAAATGGATCAACAGGCAGTGATGTCTTCATCAGAGGAGCACCTTCTGGTCATCTTCATTGAGCAAATGACTATAAAGGAAACAGTTCAGTAATGTTTGGCCTTAATGCATCTGAACTGTCAGTGACAGAAAGCTAACACGTAGCACATTATGACACTAGCAGTACTAAAAGCACATCTGAACACAGCCAGGGACAGAAAGGAACTGCCTTACATCACCTAATTCTGTTATATTAAACTCCTAGAAAGCAACTAGATAAAACTCTATTGACCAGTCTATGGGGTGGCTTAGGTCAGCGCCAATTACATTTTCTCCACGTTGCCAGCTGTAACCTTTCTTCATTTTCTGCATTCACCATTGGTTCATCATTTCTCAATGCTGTCATCAGTTTCTGCAGCAAAATACAAATGTTGCATATTACACATAAACCTATCCAGAAATTCAGTAAGCCTTTGTTTTACGAGTACATGTTATCTTCAGGAAGCCAGACAAATGTTGCACATAAGAACATAACTTTTCTACAGTGCCTTTCAATTTAATTTCACAAAGTTAGCAGTTTAAACATTTCAGCTGCTGCAATTCTACCATTAGTCCTTTTTAAAGTGAATTCTACATTATACAGAGTTAAACATTTCATAATTTTCTAACCATTAATCCCTTAAATATATTTCATTAGACAGTTATTTATTATTATTGTCAAACTAGATTTATGGCTGACACCAGAGTGCTCATGTTTTCTGAAACACACATTTTTCTAAAACACTTGTTTTCAGGATTACACATTTTAAACATGTTATTTCATTTAGTTTCAGTTGCACACTTTTAATAATGATGTTTACGCCCCAACAACCCCAGAACACCAAAAACACAAAAGAGCCTGGTATAGCCAGAGACCCGAAATAACCACAACCATGGTAAACCAGTGCCCTGAAATAGACACTGCCTTAGCATACAGCTACCGACACGATCCACGTGTTTTGCTCAGGTGCGCAATCGAAACAGCTCTTAAAATATTTGTCCATGTATTTTTGTGATACCTGTATTTTATTGTGTGTTAAATCAGAATTTGGTAACAACCAATGGCAAACCAACTACAGGTCATAGGAGAAACTTCACAAGCCCTTCTAGTAAGTTTTAGTTAAGAATACCCGTCAAATCTCCTCATCCATCCTTTTCCACTCTGTGATCTAATGGTTCCTATTGTAGGAAAGTAGCCTCTTTTTATCATGGTTACCCCCACTTTTGGCTTGTTTGTCAGTGTGTTTGACTGTGTCTACTGGGATCCTGCTAATCAGGACCCCAATAGTTATGCTCTCTCATTTAAATTATGCTTATACAGTACTGGCAATCCAGCATGCCACCCACAATTGGCATACTGGTGCACCCTTAAAAGTCCCTAGTATATGGTATCTAGGTACCTGGGGCATTGGGCTTCCAGGGGATCCCTATGGGCTGCAGCATTTCTTTTGCCACCCATAGGGAGCCCATGCATAGGCCTCTACAGGACTGCCATTGCAGCAAGTGTGAAATGGTGCATGCATCCTTTCACTTCCATTTACACTGCGCCAGGTCACTTATATGTCACCCATATTGCCCTGAAGGCTGGGTGCAGGGTACCTGTGTGTGAGGGCACCCCTGCATCAGCAGAGGTGCCCCCACAACCCCCAGGACCATTTTCCCAGACTTCATGAGTGCGAGGACACCATTTTACGCGTGCACTGGACATAGGTCACCACCTATGTACAGCTTCACAATGGTAACTCTGAATATGGCCATGTTTGGTATCAAGCATATTGGAATCATACCCCAAGGCTTTTGCAAGCTTTGGTTGTATGATTCCATGCAGTCTGGGGACTCCTTAGAGGACCCCCAGTACTGCCATTACAGCCTTCTGTGGTTTTCCAGGCAGCCCCAGCTGCTGCCACCTCAGAGGCAGGTTTCTGCCCTCCTGCTGCTTGAGCAGCTGAAGCCCAGGAAGGCAGAACAAAGGATTTCCTTTGGGAGAGGGATGTTACACCCTCTCCCCTTGGAAATAGGTGTTAGGAGCATGGGAGGGGTAGCCTCCCAGAGCCTCTGGAAATGTTTTGAAGGGCACAGATGGTGCCCACCTTGCATAATCTAGTCTACACAGAGACCCCCAGTCCATGCTCTGTTGTGAAATCGGACAAAGGAAAGGGGAGTGACCACTCTCCTATCCATCACCACCCCAGAGGTGGTGCTCAGAGCTCCTCCAAAGGGACCCTGGGTTTTGCCATCTTGAATCCAAGGTGGTAGGGAAGTCTGGGAGCATCTCAGTGGCCAGTGCCAGCCAGTGATGTCAGAGCCCTCCCCTGATAGATGCTTAACTGTGTAGCTGACCAATCCCCCTTTCAGGGCTATTTAGGGTCTCTCTCTTGGGTGGTTCTTTAGATTCAGATTGCAAGATTCCAGCAGGATACCTCTGCATCCTTTACTTTACTTACTTACTGAAGAAACTGCATCTGGACCCTCTGGGAAGTCTACAACCGTAACAAAGAAGCAAAGATGACTACTGCAACATTGTATCTTCAGCTCTTGTCACCAACTACAACTGTTTCCCAGTCATGCATCCTCAGAGGACAGCCAGTCTAGAGCCTGAACCAGAAGAATGAAGGAATCTCCCTTGAAGTGAAGGAGTCACTTCCCTGCTTCAGCAGGCACCCCTCTGCAGCGACAACCAGTGGCTTGGGTCCCCTCTCCTGAAGCAGTGCATGGATCCAGCAACAAGGATGGTGGACTGAAGTGGTCCCGATGGTCCTGACGTCCAACTGTCCAACTTTGGTGGAGGTAAGAGCTTGCCTCCCTACGCAAGACAGTACCCTGTGCACTGCATGTTTTGCAGTTGCCAACGCTTGTTGGCATCCTTCCATGAAGTTCTTCATGCATCGTGCAGCTCCAGCCCCCAGTGCTCCTTCCTGTGATTCTACGGCGGCGTGGGATCCCTTTGTGTAGTGCTGCATGGGCCTCCTTTTGCACCTTCTTTGTTCCCGTGCTGTGGGACTCCTGTGCACGCTGCCAGGCTCTCTGAGTTGCTGAGAGCCCCTTCTGTCTCCCCCTCCTGGGTAGAGGTCACCAGGTCCCCCCTGGTCCCAGTGCCATTTTTTGCTAACCGCAAGCTTTGCGTGTGCCAAGGCTTGTTGGCGGAATCCAGCGACGCAAACCAGACTGCAATCATCCATCCGGTGTGGGACATCACCTGCACCAACCAGGAACCCGCATCCATCTTTTTGGGTGCAGTACTGACTGTTCTTCTTCAACTGTGGTTCTTCTTTTGCACCTTCATCTGGCTTAGCAGGGGCTCCTGTTCTCCCTGGACTCTTCAGTGCTTCTTGGACTTGGTCTCCTTCTTCCACAGGTCTTCAGGTCCAGGAATCTATCGCTAGTGTATTGAAGTCTCTTCTGGTTCTTGCATAATCTTCTTTCTCGTGTTCTTGTGTGTTCTAGGAAAGTTACTGTGATTTACTCCTGCTTTACTGGGCTCTGGGGAGGGTTAAACTACTTACCTTTGGTGTTTTCTAATACTCCCAGCTCCCCTCTACACACTACACTTGCCTAGGTGGGCATTCCACTATTTTATAATATATAGTTTGTGTTCCAGCTAGGCCCATTTCTAACTATTGTGATTTTCACTATTTGCACTGTTTTCTAATTATTTTTGCAGCTATTTCTTCATTCTAGTGTATATACTGTGTATATTACTTACCTCCTAAGGGAGTATAGTCTCTAAGGTATTTTTGGCATTTGTGTCACCAAAGTAAAGTACCTTAATCTTTGTATTTTCTTTCATGTATGTAGGTACTATGTGACTACAGTGGTATTGCATGAGCTTTGCGTGTCTCCTAGTTAGGCCTTGGCTGCTCATCCACACTACCCCTGAGAGCCTGGCTTCTAGATACTGACTGCATTTCAATAATAAGGGATAACTGGAACTGGTATAAGGTTAAGTACCCAAACCAGGCCAGCCTCCTACACCTGTGTCCTGGTGTTTCTCTCATTCTTCCATTTCAGCTTGTTATTTAAGGTCACATCCTTCCTCTTTGACTTATACTCTCCGGCCCCTTTCATCCACCTTCCACAGTATGTGCTCTCTGGGATCCCTTCATCCTAATCTTTCACCTTCTTTGTCTGTCTGACTGCCCTGGGCTCCAGGTTCTCTTTATCAGTAATTTGCCACAAGTTACACAGGGGTCCATTATTCACCGCTTTCCTCGTGTTAATGGGGACCCTCTGATTTTAACTTTCCATCTGTGATCAGACTACTTTTTACAGCCTTCCCTTCTCTTGCTTTGTTAGTCCATCAGTTTTATGCCACTTTCCAATAACAGTGACTGATATTTGCCTTTCTACATCCTTCTCTTATCTTTGCTCTAAAACTGCTGAGTAGATGCACATCTCCCGTGTGAATGGTGGTGTTTGTTGTAATGAAAACTGTACTTTCATCTAATTAAACATCAACCCAAAACATATATATATATTGTGCATATAAAGTCAGGCCGCTTGCAGTGGAACAGAAATAAAATAAATATGTGTTCTAAATGAACAGTAGTTTATCAAAAAATAGAAGACGTAGGGCCCGATTCACAAAGGTAAACTTAGACGTTTGATCAAAACTTAGACCAAATACCTAAGTTTAGGACTTTGGGATTTCACAAAGGGAATTTAGGAGTAGTATGTTTACGTCCACACTTAGGGCGGAGATCCGTCAGAGTGTGGACGTAAAGATACTACTCAGAAATGCCCTTTGTGAATTTCAAAAATTGTAAACTTAGATGTTTGGTCTCACTTTAGACCAAAAATCTAAGTTTACCTTTGTGAATCGGGCCCACGGTTCAGTATAATTCCTTGTTTGAGTTCCAAAATGGAGAAAGTAAGGGCCAGATGTAGGTAGGTAAAATTTTGCGAATCGGAAATAGCGACTCCATGCGAATCGCTATTTCTGACTCGCAAAATCAAATTCAATAAATATTTGTGATACCAATTTGCGAGTCGCATAGGTGACGCACCGCAATTTGCGACCTTCGCTTTTAGCGAGGTCGCAATTTGCGACCTCTCTAAAAGCGAGATCGCAATTTGCGAGAAGGGTGTCGCAAATTGCGACTGACTCGCAAATTGCCTGCAGGTGCAGCACAACAGTTTGGAAACCCACTTCCTGGCTCTTGGTGATGACATCAGAACCAGGAAGTCATCAAATTCACCTGGGAGGAGGGAGGACCACACCCATTCCAAACTGCTGTGGAGAGAGGAGCTGCAGCAACAATGGAGGAGACAGGCAGTGCTGGCAGGAGGAGGAAAGTGAAGTTTTCTGACAAAGAGCTGGAGGTGCTGACTGAAGAATGCGGCCTGCACCACGATGAACTTTTTGGGAAGGCAGCAATGAGTGTCCCAGACACTCAAAAGAAAAGGATATGGCAGCAGATCCAAGACAAGATAAATGCCATAGGGGTGAGCCACCGCACCCTTGAGGAGATTCGGAAACGGTGGTACGACCTGCGCTCCAGGCCGAAGGAGAGGGTTGCGGAGCGCATGAGGGAGATGAGGGGAACCGGAGGAGGCCCATCCACCGTCCTACCACCCACAGCCCTGGAAAGCATGGTTGAGGAGACCCTGGAGCCAGAGGCCGTCATTGGCATAGGAGAAGTGGACAGTTCAGCGCCAGGGACATCCAAAAGTGAGTACCATGAGATATGCTTTGACACCCACAAATGCAGTATACACACTATCCCAGTACACAGCAGCAGGCACCACCAGACTTGCTCCATTCCAGTCTAGCAACCTCTAGAATAGTGCATTATGAGCAATGTAGTACAGTAGTCAGAATATAGGCAAACGTTTATTATGAGGCGTAAAACAGTGTATCCCCTATGTCCCACAGGTCTTCCACAAGACACCCCCAGCAGCGACATCAGGCAGGGAAGAGAAAATGGGCCAGAGACACTGCAGGAGGCTGCTGGTGAATTTGCTGGGCCCAGCAGGACACCACCAGGGTCCATAGAGGAACAACCACAGGACATGGGGGGCAAGGGCCCAGGCCCACAGAGAGGCAATCAGAGCCAGCAGCTGGACGAATGCGCAGACGCCGGCGCAGGGTTCAGTGGGTGCCCCAGGAGGAGGTAGGGGAAGAAGTTTTCGCAGGCTTGGAGGCATCCCTCCTCCATGGTCAGCGCCTGCAAAATAGACAATTAAGGACTATCACCAGAACCCTCAATAGGATGCAGAGCAGCATGACACATGGGCTGGCGAATGTGAACAATCAGTTCAACAGAATGAATGAACATTTGGGGGATTTGACACAGGCCATCCGACATCTGGTGACTGAACTAGTGGCAGACCGAGGACATGCAAGGAGCACGGAGCGCCACACAGCAGCACGTCTTCCCACCAATACTACAGGCCTCTCAAGACAGACAGTCAGCCTACAGGTGGAACTTGGGCACTTTGCTGGCGATGTGGCGCGAGGACTTGGCCGCATCAGTAATGTAAGTAGGCAGGCTGCATGGGGCACAGGGGAGACCCATCAGGACAGCGAGGAGGGGTCAACCATCATTAGCGTGTCTGTCAGCAAGTCCTGTGTGCAACGGAGTGGTAGTGCACGGCAGGGGTGAGGGGACCAACTGGGGATGAGCCATGGTGGCCGCTCTAGGAGGAGGGTGTGAGCCACCAGACAGCACTGTACATGGGGAACATGAATTATAATGTGTCTTCATTGCAATTGGACAATGACAGACTGTGACAGACAGCATAATTCTTTTTCCATATAGTTTAGTAATAAAAAGGTTTTGTTTGTTTTACTACACAACTGCGCTAAGTGTGTCTGACATTAGTGAGTGTGGTGACAGTTGCCACGTACCTGCCAAAGTATTGGGTTGCAATGTGGTTCCGTCTCTGTCTACCTACATTTGCGATGCATCTATACCCAGGCTGTCGGTGTGGTAGCTCTTGCTCCTCATCCTCCGTGTCTGTGTCTTCAGGGGTGAGATGTAGGCCACGTCTGGTGGCAATGTTGTGTAGGATTGCACAGGCAGAGACAAACTTGCATGCTGTTTCTGGGGCATACTGGAGTGCACCTCCACTTTTGTGGAGGTACCTGAATCTTGCCTTTAATAAGCCAAATGTCCTCTCAATGACAGTTCTGGTCCGCCGATGTGTACTGTTATATCGCCTCTCGTTCTCATTGCCGGGTGTTTAGTACGGGGTGAGTATCCATGGTCTCAGTGCATATGCACTGTCACCTGTTTGACAAAAATAAGCAATTTTAGCAGGGCATGAATGGTTTCCACAGTGACCTGTATGTAAGGCTTCAGGGTGTACTCGCCAGTACCTAATAGATATCCGTCTCCAAACTCCCCACGTTCTAGGCATTGGAGTATCCCACTGTGCCTGAAAATGTATGAGTCATGTGTACTCCCTGGAAATTTAGCTACAATGTCAGTAATGACTTTATGTGCATCACATACCACCTGGATGTTGAGAGAGTGAGTACATTTCCTATTGCGGAACACATATTCCAGATTTGCAGGAGGGCAGATTTGTATATGTGTCCCGTCCACACACCCTATAACATGGGGGAAGTTGGCAATTCTGTAGAAGTCCAACTTGGTGCTGTTAATTTCTGCCTCATTCCTGGGTAGGTATATATATCTGGACATGTGTGTGAGTGTGGCATCTAGGAATGATCTGAAGAATCGTGAGAGTGAACTTTGGGATACCCCACCTGCCACAACAATCACCCCCTGATAGCTACCCGAGGTCAAGAGGTGCAGTGAGCATAGCACTTGCACATGTGTAGGGATGGCACTACCGCGCATTGTCTGTTGTTCAAGCTGAGGATGAAGTTGTTCAATTAATTCTAAAATTGCTGCACTGCTCAGTCTATATTTGTCATAAATCTCCTCCTCAGTTTGTTGCAATAGTGTCTGCCTGGTTCGGTATATCCTCTCCTATCTCTGCCTCCTCCTCCTCCTCTGCTGGGCGGCCTGGACTCTCCTCCATGCTATCACATACAGTTCAGCCATTTTGAGTCACCCAGATGCCTTCTGGGTCTCCTTTTATACTTTGGTTCTGGTTACCACCTGCTCTGAATCAGTGGTAATCTGGATGTGCAAAATGGGCTTTTTGAGACTAGTCGTAATTTGCAACTGGCTTTTGCATATGGTTTGCGACTCGCAATTTGCGACTTTCTATTTGCGGGTCGCAAATTTTGCGAGTTGGTAATGGCTCACATCGCTATTTGCATTTCGTAAATGGGATATTTGCATCCCATTTCAGATTTTGCGAGGTCGCAAATAGCGAATCGGGACATTTGCGACTCGCAATTGTTTGCTACATCTGGCCCTAAATCACACAGTCACTTTGTAACCTGGAATATAAGTTCCTCGGGGGGAACAGCTATCATTTTAAAACCATATTGTTGCCTTTTTTTAAATACAATAATTATCTCAGCTATTAAATAGGCATAATAAAAAAATGAGTGTACCTGTCAATGAACGGTACTTTGACCACCACCCTATGGTGAACAAAGGATGTATCTTCTTGCCTCATTTTCCTCTACCTTCTGTTCCCCTCTACCGGGTAGATTTTCAAATTCAGTCATCATGTAGTTAAACCTAAGAACGTGAACTATCTTCCATGCATTCCCATACTCGGCACCCCTGGAAAAGCTAAGTTTCTTTCAAGGACTGGGCACCTTCACTGTCTGGAGAGACCCCTTCTCAACTGTCCAAGATAGAGCGGCAAATGTCAGTAGTCACAATGCCACTCCACACTGAATTGTATACATGAAAAGTGTTACGTTTGTCCTTTCGAGAGTCACAGTTAGGATGGAAAATTCACAAGGAGAAAAGATCTTCCATAGCAACTTTTTAAATGTTGATTGAAAGTGAAGTTCAATAACTAAAAGATAAGTTAAGCATCAAACTCCTCCTGATATTATATTGGAGTATCGAGCCCGGCAGAAATCAATAGGATGAATCCAGTACCAGATAAAACTGTGAAGAACAAATTTCAAGAAAACAATTTTAAGTAAAGAGCAAAGATTGAGCTGAAGAAAATCAAGGAAAGAATGCCCTCCTTTATGATAAGCCTTGTCCTATATGTTTCCAAAAGGAGCTGATATTTCAGGCCTAAATATACGGAATGTAAGGGGCTGGGAGGTGCTAATGGTCCATCATTGTTGCATAAATTAAGACTCTGACTTAGCTTCTACAAGGTTTGCTTTCACACACACTGATGCTTGAACTCAGTTGAGTGAAGCAACGCTTGAATAAGAAACAACAGATTATTGTAGTCTCACTCAATGCCAATCAATACATAGGTGATATGATGTATGTGCTTTCTGGGTTACTAATAGTCCCTTACAATGGGGTCATGAATATAGTGGTAATTCAAATCTAATTTCATTCTTTAAAATATCACACACCACCACAGCACTAAGGTTTATGGTTAAAAGTGTTTATTTCAAGTCTCACCCTGTTGCAGAGCACATGTAAAATAACCACAGAGGGTTATCAAAACAGCACTAATGCATGTTGCTATCAAGGAAAATAATATCATATCTACCATAGAGGAAATATCGCCTCAGAACCTAGTAACCTAAAACCTACTTCTATGTGCTATACTATGAGAGAATGGAATAGATTAACTTGTATCTAAAGTTTTTTAGGGGGAGTCATAGCACTGCATACCTGCTTACAGTAAAAAGCTGTAATTATCAGTAGAGAGTGTTCCCTTGAAGGGAAAACAAACATTGATTGGACTCAGCTTCTCTTGGACTTGGCTCATTAACAGTTCTCTGCATAAGCTGGGATGCTGTGGAAGAACGGTAGTCTAGCAGTCTGTGCAGTTTCTTTTGCAATTATCTGGGACAAAGGTCCTCTTCAATGGTAACTCGACAAGCCTTTTATACTGTTGATCACTGATTGTACCTTATATGGTGAATTTCTGACATGATCTGTGAGCAACAATATGCTAGTCTTAGACACATAACTATATACCAATATGGTAAATGAACATCAATGCAGATGACATTGTTCATGTTATTACCGTTAGCTGACCTTGCAAAATAGATAACAAGATGCTTGTCCCAGACTGAGGTCATATTAGTTGTTCTTATGGATGTTTTTGACTGGATGACTTGACACCTTCACAGGTTCTTAGAAAGATACGGTCAGATTGCATCTACCTCAAATGTTGGAATGCCAATGAACAGGAATAATATGGAATCTTGGCCTGGTCAAAACTGAGTCAGGCACTATTGACTTTATGTTATAACATACCCTCCCCACCTGAATATGAAATCGTTAAATGTGACATTTTAGAGACAGCAGAGATGAACTTTTAGTTTAAAACTCCAAATTTATATAGTATGATATATGGTGTGATCGACCCCACAGGAAAGCAAAGAAGAGATTCTTTCAGGATCAAGACTCTTCCCCCAACACAGTGGCATGCTTCATCATAATACTCTGTCCCACTCTAGTCAGGGATGCAATGCCCAGCAGGCCACTCAATGAGGGCTCTTCAGTCATGATCTTGTCCCTGCCATTGTTACGTGCTCATGTTTCAGTGACAATAACGGGTGTGGTGTCACATGGATTTAAGAATTTAAATTGCCCATAGCACCTCATAGGACTTTTGACCTTTATGGGGACTGGGGATCTATAGAAAGATAAAAAATACAAAGAACCAATTGAATGTGAGGTGTTCCATAGTCCCTCTCCTATGGTCGACATGTTTCACACTCAATTGCCTCACATGGTTTAGCGACATTTCTTCAGGGCGTTTTGGTTGAACCCCACTATATACTATATACACTCGGTATCAAAACCTATAGTGATGTGATTATTCTAATGCACAACAAATCAGGTTAGAGAAATCAATCAATCAATCATGGTTTTGTAAAGGGCAGCCATTCACCCATAGGGTCTGAGGTGCTGAATGTAGGTGTGCAGTTCAGTCGAAAAGCCAGGTCTTGAGGTCCTTCCTGAACTGCTTAAGAGATGTGATGTGCCTGAGCTTGAGGGGTAGTGTGTTCCATGTCTGGGCTGCTAAGTAGGAGGAGGATCTTCTTCCTGCTGTAATTTTCCAGGTCTTGGGGATGGCTGCAAGGGCGAGCTGGAAGGAATGGAGACATCTGTTGGGTATGTAGAAGGTGAGGCAATGGTTGAGGTATGCTGGTCCCATGTTGTGCAGTGCCTTGAAGGTGTGGATCTGGAGTTTGTATACGATGCTTGTTGACTGGGAGCCAGTGTAGGCAGTCTCTGAGGTGCGAGGAGATTTGGCTGTGTCGGGGATGTCTAGGATGAGTCTAGCTACTGCATTCTGGACTCTTTGAAGTCTTGATTGAAGTTTCTTGGTAATGCCGGCATAGAGTGCATTGTCGTAGACCAGTATGCTGTTGATGAGTGCATGGGTGACTGTCTTCCCCGTGTTGGGTGGAGCCCATTTGAAAATCTTCTGCAGGAGACGGAGGGTGTGGAAGCTTGATGGGAAGACAGTGTTAACTTGGCAGGTCATCAATAGAGAGGAGTCCAGGAGGATGCCCAGGTTGCCTGCATGGTCAGTTGGGCAGGGGTTTTACCCTGAGCGGTGGGCCATCAGGAGTCATTCCAGGAAGAAGGGGTGGAGTCGATCACGAGGATCTCTTTCTTGTTCGAGCTGAGCTTGAGGCACCTGGCCTCCATCCAGGCAGTGAATGCTTTCATCCCATTGTGGAAATTCCTCTTGGCTTGCCAGGAGTCCTCAGGGAAAGGATCAGTTGGGTGTCATCAGCGTAGGAGACTATGTTTAGCTCATGTTGTTTAGTGATCTTAGTGAGCAGGGCCATGTAGACGTTGAAAAGCGTTGGGCTGAGTGAAGATGATTGGGGTACTCTGCAGCAAGTGTCTTTAGGTTCTGATGTGAATGGTGGTAGTCTGACCCTCTGTGTTCTTACAGGGAGGACCTTATCCAGTTCAGGGCTTTGTCTTGGATGCCGGAGTTGTGCAGTCTGTCACAGAGGGTGGAGTGAGAGACAGTGTTAAATACAGCTGGGAGGTCGAGGAGGATGAGTGCGGCAGTGCCTCCGCGGTCCAGTATGATGGAAATGTTGTCAAGGCTAGGATACGGTGTGTCTCAAGGAACTCGGTGAGTTGCTGGTTGATGGCTTTCTCCGTTACCTTGGCTGGGAAAGGGAGCAGAGAGATGGGTGCATAGTTTTTCAGCTCCCTAGGATTGGCAGTGGGTTTCTTGATTAGAGGGCTGATTCGGCATGTTTCCAGTCCGAGGGGGATGTTGCGGTCTTGAAGGATAGGTTGATGGTTTGGCAGAGCTCCAGTGCTATTGAGGTGCTGGCCAGGTTGAGGATGTGATGAGGGCATGGATCTGAGGGTGCTCTCAGTGGATGGAGTTCATCAGTCTTTGGGTGTCTTCTATGGTGAAGGGGTTCCAGGAGTTCAGTATCTGGTGGGGTGTGAGGTCGGTGGTGGTGAGCAGTGCTGGTGGGCTTTGGTTCCTGAACCCTTAATAGATATCCTGGATCTTAAGGTGAAAGAAGGTGGCAAGGTCATTGCAGAGGTCTTGGGAGGGAGGGATGGATGAGGTTTCTAGCCAGAGGTTCATGAACTCTTTGATGATGGCGAAGAGCTCTTTGCTGTTGTGAGTATTGGTGTTGAGGCTTGCTTGAAAGGCGGCTTTCTTGGCGTCTCTGAATTTAAGGTGGTGCATGGTGACTGCATATTTATAGGCTGTGTGGTCTTCGGCAGATTTGCTGAGCCTCCATTTACTTTTCAATTTTCTGCAGGTGTGCTTGGATTTCTGAAAGTCTGGTGTAAACCACTTGGGAGTTTTGCTCTGATGATTTCCTGCTGATTTCCTTTGGGGATCTACATTGTCTGTGCAGACTGAGAGCCTGTGTGTAGGTTGCTTGCGGTTTCATTAGTGCCCGTTGCTTCCAGTGGGGGGGAGTTGTTGAGAGCATTGGTGAGCTGTTCTCTGACTTTGCCCCAGTGTCTGCTTGGGCAGGGGGTGTGGTGGCCTGCGATGTTGTTTGTGTATGTTAAGTAGATGCACTTGTGGTTGGTCCATTAGAGTTCGGAGGTGTGGGAGATGTGATGTTGTCCCCTGCTGAGAAGACATGGCCAAGAATGTGTCTGGCTCTGTGGGTGGGGATGTTGACAAGATGTTTGAGGCCGAGAGTTGTGAGGTTATCCAGGAGGTTTGAGGTAGTGGGGTCATCGAGGGTATCAAGATGGAAATTGAGGACACAGAGTAGGATGTAGACAGAGGAGGTGAGAGCTTGGGGGGACGAGGTCGGCGATGTCTCCGCCAAACTGGGTTGGAGTCCAGGTGGCCTGTAGATGAGGGTGCCATGCAGGGAGGTGTTTGCGTTGGTCTGGATCTGGAACTGTAGGTGCTTGTGTGTTGACTGAGACTGCGACTCAATGGAGGTTGTTCTTGTAGATTAGGCAATGCCTCTTCCAGGCCGATCAGCTCTGTCCTTGTGGATGATTTTGTAGTAATCTGGGATGGCCAGGGTGATTATCTGGAACAGCGGTGGGGGTGATCCAAGTCTCCATGAAGAAGGCGACGTCAGGGGCTGCTGAGTTGAGGAGGTCCCAGACTTCTACAGCATGTTTGACTATGGAGCATGTATTGAGGAGTATGCACTTGAGGTGGCTGTCCTTGCTTTGTGTGGGATCATTCAGTGGTCCTTGGAGCGTACTGGAGCAGGCGCAGCAAAAAAGAGGTCCGTGGGTGTTCAAGGGGTCAGCTTGGTGGCAGGCTAAAGATCTTCCTGGGATGAGGGTGCGTAAAGTGCTGGCGTCGAACCAGGGGACGGGGCGAGAACCAGGGTCCGTGGTGCTGGGCATGGTCCAAGCATGGACAGGGGCAGACAGGCTTGCTTTTGGCATGCCTTCGTCATGCCAGCGGTGTACCCACTGCACGCGCCGGCCATTAAAAAGGGGAGGAAGGTGATGGGTCCGGACAACTGGGAGGGCGGGAAAAGCATTTGTGGAGGGAAGGGGACAGGGCCGCAGGGGCAGCGGGGGTGCGTGAGGGAGAAGAGGGAAGAGAGAAAAAAGAAAAAAAGACAGAAAAATTAAAATGGAGTAAAAAATAAGAAAGGCAGGAGTAAAGAGAGACAGAGAGAGACCGAGGATACTTACTTGCCGATGACCACTAGGCCACCAGGGATGAGGCGCAGGCAGGAGCCTGTATGTGGAGGAGGGCCTCGAACTGAGAGCCAGGCAGACTTTCAGTTCGTCCAACGTCCAAAGCAGAGGCAGCAGCAGCAGGAGGAGCTGCACTCGGAGGGCCACAGACACTGACCAGGAGGTCAGAGGAGTCACCCTCTCACAGCACTATGGCTGCCATTGAGAAGGGGAAAGGGGAGGGAGGCGAGAGCCAGTGGCAGCCAGGATTTGAGCGGAGGGGTGGGCGAACCACATATGCAAATATGTACACTCACTCACACTCATGCATACACATGATCCCATACATTCATTCACAGCACGTACTCACAAATACCATACATTCATACATACACACACACACATGCACACACCAAACATTTCAAAAACCATTAAAAAAACACAAAACTTACTGGCTGAAGTGTTTCGGTTATTGGGAGGGAAGCCTCTGTGGTTCCTGGCGTTTTGGGCTGCTGCCCCCTCTCACTGGGTGACCTTAGGCCAGCCAATGAGAGGAGGAGGCAGATCCTGAATCATCACAGTGTGGGATGGGGTCAGTGAGACATGCTGACCTCATCTGACTATGTGACGAGGTATCAGTGATAGACATTGGTCTCTGGCCAGTTTTAGGCACTTCAAGGCCTAAAACTGAAGAGTCCAGGTATCAGGCTATTAGTGGTGCTCACCCTTGTTATAATGGGGAGGAACATAAACCACTTTGCAGGGCTGAGGAGTCATGCCGACAGGGCTTTGACAACTTCAGTCCAGTAAAGTTAAGCTCAGGCAAGGCATCCGGGCACCTGTGCATTTAGTGCATGTATAGTGCTTGCCTGACCTGAACAAGAAGAGTGTTTGTCAGGCTGATCTTTACTTAGCCTGACAGACACTCTTCACTTTGGGAAAAAGGTAAGGGGAGTGCCCCTCCACCCTTACAGATGTGCTGCTGCTGTTTAAAGCAGCAGCTCAATGTTCCCCCCAATTAATCTAATTTTAGTGTGTCATGCTATGCTCTCTGTCATTCTCTCTTTTGCTTCACTCAGCTGGAAATCACATTTCCCTACTCTTTGAGGCACAGGCCCATATTTATGGAAAATGGCTCACAACTGCGCTAACTCAGTTGTGCGTCATTTGTTTTTACGCCGGCTAACACCATTCCCTAGCGCCATCCTTGTGCCATATTTATAAAATGCTGCATGATGGTGCTAAGGAATGGCTAGCATCTCAAAAAAAGATGCTAGCTGGTGAGGGATGGCGTTAGGGGCGTGTGCTAGTGGGTCAAAAATAAAGCTAGGCTGGTTAGCGGCAAAAAATTTGCCACTAGTCAGCCTAGCATCATTTTTGGATGCACAAGCAGCCAAACAATGACTCCTGTCTAAGTATAGACAGGAGTCATATGCACAACCCCAATGCCCACCACAGGGGACCAGTGTCCCCTGGGCAAGCCCTACATACCCAGTGCCAGACATGGGGCCCCATGTAAGGGGTCCCCAGTGGCACACCACACACATACACAATCACTTACCTGCAACTTACTTGGGATGGGCTCCCTCCTCCTGTAGTGTCCCTTTGGTGTGGGTGGTGGTGGTGCTGGGGCTTGGGGTAGGCATCTCTTTTCCCATTCCATGGTGTTTTCCCATGGAAATGGGCCTGCCTGTTCTTTACCGCCTGGTCTGACCAGGCATTAAATAATGGCGCTAAGCGCTAAACGCATTGTTTCTGCGTTGGGAGTTTAATATAGCGCTGGGGGTCTAGCATCATTTTTAGGAAGGGAACGCCTACTTTGCATCTCATTGTCGCAAGATTTGTTGGCACTCCGTAAAAATGGCGCTAACTCTGATATTGTGACACTAGATGGGTATTATAGCTGGTTACTAGTGCTTTAGAAAGCTGAGAGCTCCGCTGAGGATAATTATGTTGGTCTGGGCTATTCATGGCTGATATAGACCTTCTACTCTAACATTCCAAGGTTTGCCTTAATGTTTCTCCCTTTCAAATTCGGAACGGTCCTTACGCCTTATGCTATACTTCTAATAAAGAACCTTTCCTTTGTTGAGCGCTTTGAATAAGCAGTATAGTCCTCTGGAGCAGGCTAAGAGGCTGTACTATTCCCAACCCCCATTATTATATCCCGCCTCATAGTGTTTGAGCTTCCGCTCAGACATTGTACCTACAAAAGATACCTGTAGGAGAGCACCAGTGGTCCAGCAATCACATATCTCTTGGTTCAACAGCTGATAAGCTGGTACTGCTCAAACTCCAAAGCTGAATTAAGTTCTCCTAGTGAAGGAGAGTGGGTGCCCCTCTGATGTGGTGCCCCTCTGGTGTTCTATAGCCTCAAGGTTCTCCCCGGTATATACTGCAAAGGTGAGGTGGCAGGCTAGGGAGGAGCACAAGGGCTAATGATGTCTGCACAGACTTGAGTCTATGCAGCTGCCTTTGTTGTGTTTGGCAGCCTGGCATCTGGTTGTGTGATTCTGTCTGCTCAATCTCCACGCTTGCACAACAGCCCTATCGGACACAGTATGAAATTGAAATATATATCCCACAAAAGTTCTGTATTTTAGAAACATGCCAGTCCCTCAAATCATTGGAGCTAAAGGCTAATTTGAGAAGCAAACTCTTAGGTTCAGCTTAATTAATTTGTACAAGTAGTGGGCAAATTCAAGTCAGTGCAACGAAAACCTGAAACAACATTTGCACCAACTGTTGCAAAATGTTTTCCATGTACTAGTCAGTTGATGCATTTGTTGGTGATGTGGTGGGATGTTCACTGGCATATGCAAAGTTTCCAGCACCAGTTCAATTTACATAATCTAGCCTATGGAGTTCTCTGTATGTTGTGATCACTGTAGCAGAAGAACATGGGGAACATGGGTGGTATATATGAGCAGCTTGTTAGTGAGTGCTATACCTCTCTCATTAACTCTCTTTCTCTAACCTTTTCTGTTGTTGATTCTCTGTGGCTAGCTTCAGAGCATGTTTCCCAGGTTCGTGTGTGACCCTCTTATCCAGTTCATGGTTTGCCTTTATAGTCTGGGACATAAAGTTCTGAATTTATAATGAGATGATCAGGACTACAAATGCCAGAATGTAAAGAGACTTCTGGGATTTAAAGCTTCTTATAGTGGACTGGGAGTAGTGGACGTGGAGTGCTTTTGTTTGGTCTCCTAGCTACAGAACCTTCCTAGATATCTTGATGATCTCGCTGATGGAGATGATAGGCTGCAGGTGGGCTTTCAACACCAGAAACACCAGTTCCTAACCTCACTGACTTCACTACCAAATGTGTCCTACCTGGTCATGCTGATGTCCAGAACTTCTTACTGGGCAGCAAATTTTATATTGAAGACTATACTGTTTGTGGCCAAGGGAACAATAGCGCTTCTGCACTTTGTACTCCAACGCTGGAGTGGCTGGTTGGGTGGCAGGTGGGCACCTGCAGATGGGCAATCTTTATGCTAAAAACTTTTGTGACATTTGAATAGGCTAGAACTCAATTAAGTTTCAGGGCTAGGCAATTCAGAATTCAATACACAATTTAAAATGAATTTGAGGAACAAGCTTGTTAAGTCCACAGACACAGCAAGCTTAGAGTTCGCAATCTGGCACTGTCAATTCTCGTCACCACCTGGTCACTGCCCTCAGACAGTTCATAGCATGTCCCGTATTGTGGTAAACTGTACATGTAGTGTAATTTGCTTCACTACAACTACAAATTCTGAACTGTTCCCAGGCTCGAGCTCCCTGCAGCAGGACCATTAATCACCCACATTTCGAAAAAAGCATTTGGTCACTGTCCACACATTTCTTCCGCTGTGCAAAGGCTGATGACCATCTTGCAGAGTTGTTTCCCTGATTGCAATTAAGTGTCATAACTGCCAATGTTAGCATTGTAGTTATTTAATTCTAAAACATTGATTACTATTGAATATTGCCTTTTCTTTTCTTTAGAGATTATGGCCCTCATTATGGCACTAGAGGTAAATCCCGCTTACCGCCACTTTGTCGGCCACCAACTTACTGCCCCGTTGGCGGATATCCGTTCACCATTATATGACACACACACACACCAATCCGACAGAATACAGCCACATACACAAATCTGCCCGACCAAAGGTCAGTGATAAACTGGCGGTACCAAAACCCATACCATGATGGCAACAAAACAACGCCCATCACATTATGACCCACGAATCACCACAGCGGACATTCAACGCCAGTAAACTATTGGAAGTACATACAGCCGTGCTCAGAATGGACACCCACAGATAAAGCAACACTCCATTGGCCAATATGAAAAATACACCTGACAACCATACACACACCACACCCACCCACCCACACCACTATAAAATACACACCCACATTACCCACAACCCTTTATCAACAACAATTACTGCCAGGAGACTAAGAAGAAGAGCACAGAGACAACTAGACACACACACCCCATACCCCCCTCACGCACTTCACATCACACACTCCACCACATTACTCAGCACACCCTCACCAACACACATCACACAACACCCATGGCACCACAAAGGCACCCCCCTTTCACTGAGGAGGAGTTAAGGATCATGGTGGAGGAAATGTTCAGGGCGAGACACAGCTGTTTGGAGCACAGGTACAGCAGATATCTATAGCAAGGAAGATGGAGCTATGGCAGAGAATCGTGGACAGGGTCAACCCCGTGGGATAGCACCCAAGAACAAAGGACGACATTAGGAAGAGGTGGAATGACCCACGGGGAAGTTATGTTACACAGCAGCAAGACACCAGCTCGCCATACAGAGGACTTGCGGTGGACCCCCACCTCTTCCCCCACAGCTCACAGCATGGGAGAAGTAGGTACTGGCAATGCTGCATCCTGAGGGACTCGCTGGAGTAGCCAGAGGACTCGACACTGGTAAGTCAAGATTTAACATTTATCACCCCCATACCTGCATGCCATCACACCCTCTCACCCTCAATCCCATCACTCCACAACATCCCACACACTGCACCTACACATCTGACTAACCACAATGCCCAGCTGTGCATGCCATACCAATGCATGGACAGCCCTCCCAGCCCTGCATGGCCGCCCATCACCAAAGCATGTACAGCATAGGGAAACTAACATACCCACAATACATCACCATACACAAGCAAAAGCTAGCAGGGCAACACCAACCATAGAGGGGAAGCTACAGACGTACAAATGTCACACATATGAAGCATAATACATCATTTACATCCCCACAGGTACCCAAGCCAATATCAGTGGAGAGGAGGTGCCACCACTATCCAGTCCCCCAACAGAAGAGGCCCCCAGTGATGACAGTAACTCTGGACTTCTGGATCTGGAGGATCAACCTGGCCCATCAGGGACCACTGGACAGCTGGTCACCCAAACCCACTCACACACCACCACAGAGCCTCCCCTTTCAGTATCCCATACCACAGCACCCCCCCAGCGTACCCACACCTCTGTCCCCAGGACATGTCAATCAGCAGTGTGCCCACCTGTACAGGGACCCCAGGCCACACCTCACCCACAAGACAATCAGAGACCTGGGGTCAGTGGCACTGGGCACACCTTTCATGGGACAGAGGCACAGGCCAACAGGGATACTGGGCGGACTGCTGTGCACCAGGGAGAGGGCAGGAGCAGGGAACCGACTCTCCAGAAGGCAGTCTCCGAGATCCTGAGAGCCTATCAACATTCCCAGGACATGATGGGTCATACCCTTGACAATGTGCAGAAGAACAGGCGGCTGCAGGAGGGACAATATCAGGGGGTCAGGGAGGACTTGCAGGCCATTAACAACACCCCGATCTCCATTGCAGGGGTGCCGGCAGATATGTCCAACATCATGAGGGAGGCAGTGTCACACCAGCAGGCCCCTACCACTGGCCAGTCAACTGAACAGCCCTCCACTTTCACTTCCGCTGACGAAAGTGGCCAGGAGGCCCCACCACAGGAACCACAGGCCACCAGCACACCTCCCCCTGCAGAAGGTGAACCACCCCACAAACGTTCCCTGTGACCCAGACAGAAGCCAGAGACACTTGCCAAGACCACCGCCAGGAAATGAGACTTTTAGAAATGGGGTCTTTGGTTGGCAGTCAGGTTACTCCCCGTCAAAGCACGGACCCACACTCTAGTCAGGGTAAAAGAGAATCACCCTCAGCTAAACCCTGCTTACCCCCTTGGTAGCTTGGCACGAGCAGTAGGCTTAACTTCAGAGTGCTAGGTGTAATGTATTTGTACCAACACACACAGTAACTTAATGAAAACACTACAAAATGACACAACACAGGTTAAGAAAAATAGTGAATATTTATCTAAACAAAACAAGACCAAAACAACAAAAAATCCACAATACACAAGTCAAGTTATCACAAAAAATGCAAAAAAAAAGTCTTCATGTAGTTTTAAACACAACTCAAATGCTGTTAGCATGAAAATGTACCTTGGGTGCGTCAAAAATAAGCCAACACGGGCAAGTGTGTGTCAAAAAGGGCTTGCGATGCGTAGATTTCACTCACGAGCAAGACCTTGCGTCATTTCTCCTTCAGTCGGGTCGGCATGCTTAATTTCTTCTCTCCACAGGAGAGCGATGCTTCGATCCGGTCAGCACTCTCAGGTCCAGGCAGGCTGTGTGCCATTTTTACATGCCCAGCGATGTTTACGTCAGAAATCCAGCCGCATGATGATCCGAAAACCACACAGCACAGGTTGCGATCTCACCAGCCTCCATCAGCGATGCTGTGCGTCGTTTCTCCACCCCGGGCATCGATCTTTGGGTCGCATTGCAGGAGAGCGTCGATTTGCAGCCTCGAAGCCGGCCGCACATCGATTTTTCAGCCACAGATTGGAGTTGCAGCGATCTTTTCTGCTGCACGGCGGTCTGCGTGTGAATTTCACACTCTTGGGCTGCCACCTTCTCCTTTGAGGGTCCCAGGAACTGGATGGGCACCACTTGGCAGGGTAGGAGTCTCTCCAGAGACTCCAGGTGCTGGCAGAGAGAAGACCTTGCTGTCCTTGAGACTTCAAACAATAGGAGGCAAGCTCTAAATCAAGCCCTTGGAGATCTTCACAAGAGGGAAGGCAACACAAAGTCCAGTCTTTGTCCTCTAGCACAGGCAGAAGCAGCAACTCCAGGATAGCTCCACAAAGCACAGGGCAGCTCTTCTTCCTCAGCTCTTCTCCAGGCAGAGGTTCCTCTTGGTTTCCAGAAGTGTTCTAAAGCCTGTCATTTTGGGTGCCCTTCTTATACCCATTTTGCCCTTTGAAGTAGGCCTACTTCAAAGGAAAGTCTCTCTTGCTTGTGAAATCCTGCCATGCCCAGGCCAGGCCCCAGACACACACCAGGGGGTTGGAAACTGCATTGTGTGAGGGCAGGCATAGCCCTTTCAGGTGTAAGTGACCACTCCTCCCCTCCCTCCTAGCACAGATGGTTCATCAGGAAATGCAGGCTACACCCCAACTCCCTTTGCGTCACTGTCTAGAGAGAGGTGCAAACAGCCCAACTGTCAAACTGACCCAGACAGGGAATCCACAAACAGGCAGAGTCACAGAAATGGTTTAAGCAAGAAATGGCCACTTTCTAAAAGTGGCATTTTCAAACACACAATCTTAAAACCAACTTTACTAAAAGATGTATTTCAAAATTGTGGGCTCAGAGATCCCAAACTCCAAATGTCTATCAGCTCCCAAAGGGAATCTACACTTTAATCATATTTAAAGGTAGCCCCCATAATAACCTATGAGTGGGACAGGACTTGCAACAGTGAAAAACTAATTTAGCAGTATTTCACTCTCAGGACATATAAAACACATTACTATGGCCCTCATTACAACCCTGGCGGTCGGTGTTAAAGCGGGGGTAATACTGTCAACAGGCCGGTGGTAAAAAAATTTGAATCACGACCATGGCGGATACTGCCAACACAGACAGCCACTTTAACACTCCAACCTCCACAGCGGTAGAAACAAATACTGCGGCGGTAACCGCCAACAGACAGGCGGAGGACAATGTACCGTCCACTGTATTACAAGGCACCAATCCGCCACCTTTTCCGGGGTGGTACAAACGCCATCAAAAGCACGGCGGAAACAGGACTTGGAACGGAAACCACTCCCCTCTAGTCACCCAACGAGGAACCAGGACGCCATGGAGCCCGAGTTACAGGTGCTACCAATGTTGGTTTACCTCCTCTTCTACCAGGAGCAGCAAAGATGGCGGCGGCGACCACAGTGAGTACTGCACCTAGTAAACAGGGGAGGGAGGGAGGAAAAAGAGAGTGTCACACACACGCAACACGCAACATCCCCGCCCTCACCCACAACACCATACACACAAATACATGCCACAACATTACATATACAACCCGTAATCCTCTGGAAGAACGCAAGGACAAAAGGAAATGTTTGTAACGACTGTAATCATCTAAAATTCAGATATGGAAACTTGTCCATAACAGATCAGTATATACTAATATGTACAGCAACTACACAAGTCCGGATAGTGTTCCATTCATTGTCCGTGGACCAGTGGTCCCAAAATGCATGGGCGAAGCCCACACATGATACCTGCCTCTAAACGGAGAGAACACTGCTGGGGCATCAGGTCGAAAAAAAACAGGCACCTCAGGGGAAAGGGGAGGGGGGCACCTCAGCTGGATGAAGGGACGACGCCACTGCTCCACGAGGGGACTCCATGCCCACTGTTTGGTCCTGGGGAGTGCAAAGCCACAGTCTCACAAATCTCTCAAGTGGGTGGTTTGCCCACTGCTTGGTCCTGGGGAGTGCAAAGCCACAGTCTAACAAGTCTCTCAAGTGGGTGGTTTGCCCATTGTTTGGTCCTGGGGAGTGCAAAGCGACAGTCTCACAAGTCTCTCAAGTGGGTGGATTGCCCACTGTGTGGTCCTGGGGAGTGCAAAGCCACAGTCTCACAAGTCTCTCAAGTGGGTGGTTTGCCCACTGTTTGGTCCTGGGGAGTGAAAAGCCACAGTGTCACAAGTCTCTCAAGTGGGTTGTTTGCCAACTGTTTGGTCCTGGGGAGTGCAAAGCCACAGTATCTCTAGTGGATCCTTTTCTCCACTGATTCTGGAGGGGGCTTAGTGCCCAGAGTGCTTCATCCTGCCAAGGACTGGGGTAGTGGATGCTGTTCTCCACTGGTTCTGGAGGGGGCTTTGTGCCCAGAGCGATTCATCCTGCCAAGGACTGGGGTAGTGGATGCTGTTCTCCACTGGTTCTGGAGGGGGCTTTGTGCCCAGAGTGCTTGATCCTGCCAAGGAAATGGGGTAGTGGATGCTGTTCTCCACTGGTTCTGGAGGGGGCTTTGTGCCCAGAGTGCTTCACATGGTGTGTGGCAGTTCCCATTCCCGCACCTGGGTGTCAGAGCCACGAGATTTCCTGGGAACAGGTAGCATGATACTCCATGGATGCAGAGACACACTCCACTCTGCGGTGACTCAGCCTGCTAACTGCTGGTACTGCCAGTGCTGGTTGCGGTGCCTCATGTACGCTGTGCAGGGTCCCGGACGTCTCCTGCAGCCTGGACGACTTGCCACTGGGGATGATGTCCATGTCGGCTGTGGTGGCACAGTCTGAGTACGTCACTGGGCAGGTGGCGGTGATTGCGGCGGTGTCAGCGGCAGACATGCTGGCAGTGGTGCATGTGTCAGCACCTGTGGAGGGAGACACCAGGATGTATCCTGCAGCCTCGGACGGCTGCCCACTGGGGATGATGCTGGGGACTGGAGCAGAAGCAGCAGGCATGCAGGTGGGCGTGCAGGTGTTGGGGCAGGTGGCGGTGCAGGTGTTGGTGGTTACGGCGGTGTCCACCGTAGTACAGATTGCTGTTCTGACCACCAACCACCAGAAGGGGTGTCACATTCCCTAACCCAGAGGCTCTGTGCCCTGAGCTGACGTCCCTTTAGCCTTGTGTCCCTTCCCCCACCTTGGAAGTCGCTGCTGGGACCTTGGCACTGTCCTCTTTTGTCTTGGAGGAGGCCTTGCTGCTTGGTTGGTGCGGCTTGTCCTTACGGCATGTTGTCCCCTTCTTCACCTTGGCAGGTGGCAGAATAGTGTGATCCTTGGCCTCATTAGGTGGTGCACTGGCAGCCCTGATGGGTGCGGCCCGCAATGTTACAGGACTTTCAGGGACCACAGTGCTGGAGGATTTCGGGGCTGAGGTGCTGGGCTGGGATCTGGACATCCTGGCCCTAGGGGAAGGACGGGGGGAGGTGTAGGGAAGAGGTCAAAATTAGCGAGGAAAAGTATTTTATACACACTGGGACGGGAAGATTGAGGGGGTTTGGGAGTGGAGGAAGAGGTAGTGGTTGTGGGAGGTGTACATCTGCTGAATTTGGGTGAGGGTGCATGGGCTGGAGGCTGTTGTGAGGTGGATGGCTTTTGAGTGGGTGTGTGCCGGCGTTTGTGTAGTTTGGGAGGAGGGCTCATAGACACACTGGGAGAGGACACAGGGGACGTGTGAATGGTAATGGGGGTGGTGATTGCACGTGAGCGGTGTGTGGTGATGGGCATGCTGGTGATGGAGGTAGTGGCTGAGGATGTAGTGCATGCAGGTGTGAGTGGAGACGAGACTGGGAGGGTGGAGAAAGACGTGGAGGAGGGGGACACAGTGGAGGCAGTGGATGTCGGTGTGTCTGCATGGGGATGGTGCTTGTGTGAGTGCCTGTGGGATGTGTGGTGCTTATGTTTGCCATGTCCACTCTTGTGTGTTGATGAGTGTGCATGCTGGTCTGATGGTGTGCTTGGGAGGCCGAGGGAAAGGGGATTGGGTCTGGGTAGTGGAAGTTGGAGGGGGAGGCTGGACACAGGGACAATGGCTGCCATCAGTGCTGAGGCCAAAGCCTGAAATGCTCTCTGTTGGGCTGCCACGCCAGAATGAATGCCCTCCAGATATGCATTTGTTTGCTGCAAATGCCTCTCGACACCCTGGATGGCATTCAAAATGGTTGATTGCCCAACAGTGAGGGATCTCAGGAGGTCAATAGCCTCCTCACTGAGGGCAGCAGGGCTGACTGGGGCAGAGCCTGAGGTGTCTGGAGCGAAGGAGATGCCCACCCTCATGGGTGAGCGGGCACGGAAAACTCGATGAGGGGCTGCTGGGAGGGCGGTGCTGGTAGGGGGGTTGGCGGCTATACCTGTTGTTGTGGTGGGCACAGAGGTGCCCGCCACTGCAAGGGAGCTCCCATCAGAGGAGGAGTCGCTGTCGCTGGCGTCTCCTCCTGTCCCCATCATGGAGCTCCCCTCGCCCTCTGTCCCACTGGTGCCTTCAGACTCCGTACATTCACCCTCCAGGGCCATGTGGGTTGCAGCTCCCTCCTGCTCCGGTGCCACTGCTCCTCCGCCAGATGATGCTAATGCACACAAGGACAAGGTGACAAAACAAAAAGGGGGGGAAAGACAGAGGAGAGACATGGTCAATGCCTGCAACAACACCACCGTTGGCGGACACAACACACAGAGAGCAGCCCTATGCACTAGGCCATGCACTAACAGTTCAGGGGAAAATCACATGCCCATGGTGTACTGTGCCTATACCCATTTGATGCACACCTGGACCCCACAGGAGCCTGACTAGGTGTAGAGGGCCACTACCACTTTTGGGGTTGGACGAGCACTGAGCCTGCCTAACAATGGATCTACCCTGGCATGCTTGCCTTGCCCTAGGGGAACCCACAGCCCTCTTCCCACACCCATAAACCTCATAAAGCACGCAGAGTCAGCTGCATGAGACAGTACTCACCCCCTTGTGGCTGCTGTGATGCCCTCAAGCGCCCATCCAACTCCAGATATACCACCGCCAAGATCAGGTACATCAGGGGGGTCATGGTGCGACGGGCACTCCTTCCACGTTGGGAAGCCATCCCCAGCTGGGCCTCCGCCGTCTTCTTGGTCCAGCGGCGCAGGTCCTCCCATCTTTTGAGGCAGTGGGTGTTCCATCTATGGTAGACCCCCAGGGTCCGTATTTCCTCTTGGCGATGGCACACCAAATACCCTTCTTCTGGAGGGCACTGACCTAGAGGAAATGTAAAGTAGGAATGGATTTTACTCCTCCGTCCAGTTATTCTTACTCATTGGCCACAACCACCCACCCTGGCCGACAAACACATGCACTGATCATCCTCAAATGCTGGTCTCTGCCCACCCCCCATCTGTATCTTCCATCGACGCCACTCCAAACATTCATGTCCCACCCATCATGCTCACAGTGTACTCACCTGTTTGTCTGGTGGACCATAGAGTTGTGTGTACTGGGGGAGGACCCCATCCACCAGTTTGTCCAACTCCTCTGCAATGAAGGCAGGGGCCCTTTCCCCAGACACCGTAGCCATTGTCGCTTCCAGACTCAGGTCACAGCAGCACTTGCAGTGTAGGTCCTCTCCTGTTGAAGGTCAGTTATCAAGTGGGTGAACAGATATAAAATGGCGGTCACATCAGCGGCGGTGCGTACTGTCACCGCTGGCGTACATCGTCATTGGCTCCTGGAACCCATAGGGCCCAATGATAACCAATGCTGAATTGGGCTGCGGTCTTTGTCTGCCGACCGCAACGGTGTACAACGCCAGTGCAGTTACCTCATTTCCCCTTGTTCCTCCTTACAGGTCAGGCAGCCACCATTACAGGTGGTCACATGGCAGGCCAACTAACTGTGTCACAGCAGTTTTGTGCAGGAAAACTGACATACAGCACTAAACACAGATTGTCAGTCCTGTCAGTACTCCATTTCCTGGCCAGTGGGTCCTTTCAAACAACAGTGGCCATGGCATCAGGGATGTCCCAGCCAATGTTCTCTAACGTGTTGTCCAGAGTGTTGTCTGCCCTGCTGAAACACATGCGCAGCTAAATCGTATTCCTCCAGGTGGAGGATTTACCCACAGTGAAAGGAGACTTCTATGCCCTGTGACATATCCCCAACATCACTGGTGCCGTTGATGGTACACATGTGGCATTTGTCCCTCCCAGCAGAAATGAACAGGTGTACAGAATCTGCAAAAGCTACCATTCTATGAATGTGCAGATGGTGTGTTTGGCAGACCAGTACATCTCTCATGTGAATGCCAAGTATCCTGGCTCAGTGCATGACACTTACATTTTGAGGAATAGCAGCATCCCTTATGTGATGGGCCAACTCCAGAGGCACTGTGTGTGGCTAATAGGTGAGCCCAAGGTCCCAACACAGATTACATAGGTGTCTGGCTATGGTGGAGTCCCTAATGGTTGGTGTATGTCTCACAGTTGTCCCTCTATATTTGCAGGTGACTCTGGTTACCCCAACCTGTCATGGCTACTGACCCCAGTGAAGAATCCCAGGACAAGGGAAGAGGAACGCTACAATGAGGCAATTGGGCAGACTAGGAGGATAATTGAGCATACTTTCGGCCTCCTGAAGGCCAGGTTCTGGTGCCTCCATCTGACAGGTGGCTCTCTATACTACTCACCGAAGAAGGTGTGCCAGATCATCGTGGCATGCTGTATGTTGCACAACCTGGCTTTGTGACGCCAGGTGCCTTTTCTGCAGGAGGATGGGCCTGATGTTGGTCTTGTGGCAGCTGTGGATCCTGTGGACAGTGAAGAAGAGGAGGCAGAAGAAGAAGATATTGACAACCGAAACAACATCATCATGCAATACTTCCGGTGAGACACAAGTAAGAGACTGGCACTGCTCCTCTCATATCAGATTACTGTAGGACATTGCATGATTCTGCCTTTTTGCCTCTGTGTATGGACCCTGCCAGTTCACTTTGGCTTTCCATTTTACAGATCTGTGTACCACTTTCTGCCTTCTGCCATGTTTACTGCTGCCCAACAACTGTCTAACATTGGTATGAAAATGACCATTGACATTGCTATTTTTCTGAAAGTTTGCAATAACACATTTGTGAAAGTACAGACTGACCCCAGATTGATTTGTGATTCAAGGGTGTTTATTTCTTTGCTATTACGTGGAGTGGGCTGTGAAATGGGCTGGGGTGATGGTGAAGTAATGTCCATGGTAGAGTCCAGTCTATTGGCATCACAGGTGCATTGTCCAAAGGTGCATAGGAAGTGGAGTAATGGCAGTTGAAAGTCGACAGGGTAACAGAGTGGGACAGAAGGGTGACTATCAGGAGAGTCTATTTCCTGGCGGGGGTTTTGGCAATGTTCTCTGTCTTGTGCCTGGATCGCAGGGACTGTTTGCGGGGTGATTCTCCTTCTGCAGGGGGTGGGGTGCAGGTGGCCTGTTGGTCCTGTGGTGGGACCTCCTGTCCACTAGCGCCGGCGGAGGTGGAGGGCTGTTCATCGTTCAGGCTAATGTCAGGGGCCCATTGTTGTGCCACTGTGTCCCTCTTGATGTTGGCCATGTCTGCCAGCACCCCTGCAATGGTGACCAGGGTGTTTTTAATGGACTTCAAGTCCTCCCTGATCCCCAGGTAGTGTTCCTCCTGCAGCCGCTGGGTCTCCTGAAACTTGGCCAGTACAGTGCCTATGGTCTCCTCGGAATGATGGTATGCTCCCATGATGTTGGAGAGTGCCTCATGGAGAGTGGGTTCCCTGGGCCTGTCCTCCCCCTGTCACAAGGCAGTCCTCCCACCTTCCTTGGTATCCTGTGCCTCTGTCCCCTGAACCGTGTGCCCACTGCTACTGACCCCAAGTCCCTGATTGTCTTGGGTTAGTGGGTTTGCCTGGGGTCCCTGTAGTGGTGGACACACTGCTGATTGACGTGTCCTGGGGACAGTGGCATGGGCCCGCTGGGTGGGTGCTGTGGGGGTGTTTCCTGGATGAGGAAGTTCTGTGGTTGTTTGTGACAGTGGCAGGGGAACCAACTGTCCTGAGGTTCCTGATTGGCCGGGTTGGTCATCTTGATCCAGGCGTGCAGAGCTGCTGTCGTCACTGTGGGCCTCTTCTGTGGGGGTACTGGATATGGCTGACACCTCCTGTCTGGTGACGTTGGGTAGGGGTTCTGTTGGGGGGTAAATGCATAGTTATTGTATCTATGTGTGCCCTCTTATCCAATGTGTGAGTTACCCTCTACTCCTGTGGTTGGCTTATTGTTTTTGGCCTTGTGTGATTGTTACTTTTGGGGCCTGGGTGAGTATCTGTACTGGACATGCTTTGGTGATGGGTGTCCATGCATTGGTGTGACATGCAGGCCTTGGGATTGGGATGTGTGGGTTGTGATAGTGGGGTATCTGTGGGGTGTTGGGGTGATGGGTGTGAGGGTAGGGGTAGGAGTTTTTGATGGCGTGCAGGTAGGGATGGGGGGATATTGTAGTAAAGATATAACTTACCAGAGTTCAGTCCTCCGGCTACTCCTGCGAGGCCCTCAGGATGCATTATTGCCAAGACTTGCTTCTCCCATGTTGTTAATTGTGGGGGAGTAGGTGGGGGTCCACTGTCAGTTCTCTGTACTGCTACCTGGTATCTGGATACCACGGAACGCACCTTCCCCCGTAGGTCGTTCCATCTCTTCCTGATGTCATCCCGTGTTCTTGGATGCTGTCCCACTGCGTTGACCCTGTCGACAATTCTCCACCATAGCTCCATCTTCCTTGCAATGGATGTTTGCTGCACCTGTGATCCGAATAGCTGTGGCTCTACCCGGATGATTTCCTCCACCATTACCCTGAGCTCCTCCTCAGAGAACCTGTGGTGTCTTTGAGGTGCCATGATGTGGTGTGGGTGATGTGTGAGGTGCTGTCTGTTGTGATGTGTTGGGGGATGTGTTGGGATGTGTAGTTTGAGGTGCGTGGATGTTGTATGAGTATTGGTGTTGTGTGCCTGTGGATGCTGCTGTTGTGTTTGCTATTCTCTCTCTCTGGGCTTCTTCCAAACAGGCCGTTGTAAGGGGTTGTGGGTAATGTGGGTGTGTGTTTTATATTGTATTGGGTGTGTGGGTGTGGTGTGTGTATGTGTATCAGGTGTGTGTATTTTGAATTGTCCAATGTGGTTATGTTTTGTAAGTGTGTGTATTTTGAGCGTGGCAGTGTGCACCGCCAATGGATTACCGCGGTTGAATGACCGCCGCGTTGATTCGTGGGTCGTGATAGTGTGGGCGTAGTTCTGTTGGCATGATGGTGTAGGTTTTGGTATCGCCAGTTTATCACTGACCTTTGGTGTGGCGGACTTGTGTGGGTGTCTGTATTGTGGCGGATTTCTAGATGTGGGTCGTAATACCTGTAGCAGATTTCTGCCACGGTATCTTGACTGCCGTCAGCACGGTGGTAAGCAGGATTTACCGCCAGAGTTGTAATGAGGGCCTATATGTCCTACCATAACCATACACTGCACCCTGCCCTTGGGACTAACTAGGGCCTACCGTAGGGGTGCCTTACATGTAAGAAAATGGAAGGTTTAGGCCTGGCAAGTGGGTACACATGCCAAGTCGAAGTTACAGTTAAAAACTGCACACACAGACACTGCAGTGGCAGGTCTGAGATATGATTACAGGGCTACTTACGTGGGTGGCACAACCAGTGCTGCAGGCCCACTAGTAGCATTTGATTTACAGGCCCTAGGCACCTGTAGTGCACTTTATCAGGGACTTACTAGTAAATCAAATATGCCAATCATGGATAAGCCAATTACATACACATTTTGTATAGGAGCACTTGCACTTTAGCAGTGGTTAGCAGTGGTAAAGTGCCCAGAGTAACAAAAACAGCAAAAACAGAGTCCATCACACATCAACAACCTGGGAAACAGAGGCAAAAAGTTAGGGAAAGCCACGCTAAGGATCCAAAGTCTAACAGAGACTCTTCTGATTGTCCCCCTTGTGTCCCACCCTGTCACCTTGTCCCCCTTGAACTCCCATTGATCCCCTTCCTGTGTCCCCTTGGGCACTGCACCTGTGCTACAAACAGACTGGAACAATACCCTGGACGTTCCTCTATCATCACCCCATTCCATTGCACTTTCCCCTCAATTTATTAGCACTACAATAAACACCCTTGGATAAAACTACACTACTAGTATTTCATGTTTTGAAATTTTGCATTGATTGAAACAGCTACATCCATTGCAAATGAAGAGAACATAGTGAGAGCGTAGAATTAATGACCTGTTGTTGGCTGTTGTGATCACATCACAACATTGTTGTCATATCACCAACATCTGTAAAATGATAATCCATCGGTGACAATAAGCAAAGGAAACAACTGGGTATTGCCAGCATGCTAATGCCACACAGAATACAACAATAGTCCTAGAAATGTGATGTTGCACTGTCTCACCTGTGTGTCATTGGAAGTACTGGCAGATCACTAATGTTCTGTTGTCCACATCCTCTGCCTCCTCATCCTCACTGACCTCAGGGTCCATTGCTGCCACAGGGGCATCGCCAGTCTCCTCTTCCTGCAGAAAAGGTACATGGCGTTTGAGGGCCAGGTTGTGCAACATGCAGCAAGACACTACTGTCTGGCAGACCTTCTCGGGTGAGTAGCACAGTGATCCAGATGGAGGCTCCCGAACCTGGCCTTCAGGAGGCTGAAGGTCCTCTCAATTATCCTTCTGGTTCACCCATGTGCCTCATTATAACGTTCTTCAGCCCTTGTCCTGGCATTCCTCACACGGGTCAGCAGCCACGATAGGTTTGGGTAGCCAGAGTCACCTGCAAGTATTGAGAGACAACATTTAGCCACACACTATCCTAATGTGCTAACAGCAGAGGCATACACCAACATACACTGGGTGGGGACCAAGGCTCACCTATAAGCCACACCCTGTGCCTCTGTAGTTGGGCCATCACATTTGGGATGCTTCTATTCCTCAGGACAAAGGCATCATGCACCAACCCAGGGTACTTAGCATTGATGTGGGAGATGTACTGGTCTGCCAGGCACACAATCTGCACATTCATGGAGTGGAAACTCTTACGATTCATCTACACCTGTTCATTTTGGGTGGGTGGGACAAACCCAATGTGTGTACTGTCAATCGCCCCAGTAATATTGGGGATATGTCACATTGCACAAAATCCGGCCTTCACAGTGGCCAAATCTTCCACCTAAAGGAAAGCTGTGTAGCTGCACATGTGTTTTACTTGGGCAGACTACACTCTTGCCAGCACGATTGAGAACACTGGCTGTGACATTCCTACTGCCAAGCCCACTGTCACTTGAAAAGAACCTGTCACCAGGAAATGGAGCACTGTTAGAACCTGCACAAGAGGGAGGGGGTCCCAGTGGGATGATGGATAGCTGAGATCAGGTCAGGCTCCGACTGGGCATACAGCTCTGTGATTGTGGTCCTGTCCAGTCTATAGGTGAGGATAATGTGCCTGTCCTTTAGTGTAGCTAAGTCCACCAGGGGTCTGTACACGGGGTATGTCTCATTTCTCGTATTCATCCACAGCGGTAGGAATCTAAGGGACACAAGAGTGAGTAGGCTGTCACAATTTGAACAACTATACCATAACAGAAGTCCACATCATGCGATCATGTTTTGGGACAGTGTAATTTTAATGTATGTGCCTATTTATCCTGTGACGCAGAAATTATCAATAGGCCTGTTCACCCTCTCTAAAATGGCGACCACCTGTCCTGTGTGGAGGGACAGGTGGAAGTGAGGTAATTCCACCGACGTTGTGCGCCGTGGCGGTAAGCGGTCGTGAACCGCCATGCAATTCCTCATTGGATTTTGTTGGGCTCTATGGGGTACAGTGGCCAATGGGGATCTACGCCGGCAGTGACTGTGTACACCGCTGCGGATGTGACCACCATTTTCTATCTCAATCCTCACTTGTTTCCTGACCTTCCACAGGAGAAAACCTACACTGCATGTGCCACTGTATCCTGTGTCTGGAACCTACCATGGCCCGTGTGACTGGGGAACGTGCCCCAGCCTTCACTTCGGAGGAGTTAGAGCGATTGGTGGATGGAGTCCTACCCCTATACGGACTGTTATATGGGCCTCCAGATCAACAGGTGAGTACACTGTGGGCACGATGCATGTGGCATGAATGCATGGAGATGTATGTGAAGGGATCGTGTAAGGGTGGGTGGGGGAATGTCTGTTGGTGGTGTACATGTGGTGAGCTGGCCTATGTGTGTTGCAGCGGTGGGCCATGTAGGCCGTGTGTGTGACAGGCTGGACTGTTTGTTTAATGGAGTTCTCCTGTATGTATTACCTCTGCAGGTCAGTGCCCATCAAAAGAAGGGATTATGGCGTGCCATCGCCAAGGAAGTGCTGACCCTGGGGGGTCTATGGAAGATGGAGCACCCACTGTCGGAAACAGTGGGAGGACCTGAGATGCTGGGCACTGAAGACCGCGGAGGCCCAGGTGCGGATGGCCTCCAAGCGTGGAAGGGGAGCCCGTCAGAACTTGACCCTACTGATGGCCTGCATACAGGCGGTGGCCTACCCTGAGCTGGATGGGCGCTTATTGGGTGCCCCTAAGGCCAGGCCAGACATAGCAGCGTAGGACCTCATCAGGGTAATGGTTGCATGTCAAATACAGGTAACCTAGCTTGTTAGCATTCACTTCTAGGCAGGGCTGCGTAGGTCCCAGGTGTGCTGCAGTTGGCGGTGTGTGCTCACTCTCATGATTTGGTGACTAGCCATTTCACTGGTAGTGCAATGCATAGTGCGTAGGGCTGTTCCCTGTGTGTGAGGGTGCTGTGTATGCCAATGGTGGTGTTGGTGCAGTCATTGAGCCATTGTATCATTTGTCTCTCTCGTCCCTTTCTTGTTTTGTCATCCTGTCCTTGTGTGCATTAGCATCATCTGGTGGAGAAGCAGAGGCACCAGCGACAGAGGGAGCTGCATCCCACAGGACCCTGGAGGCAGAGTCCACCGGCGCCGAGGGAACAAGAGGGTGAGGGGTGCTCCACGGCAGAGACTGGAGGGGACAACACAGACTCTGATACCTCCGCAAATGGGAGCTCCCTGGTGGTGGCCGACACCTCTGTGACCACCCAGCTGCAGGTACAGCTGCCACCCCGTACCAGCACCGCCCTCCCAGTAGCCCCTCAGCTAGTTGCCCGTGCCTGCTCACCCAGGAGGGTGGGCATCTCCTTCGCCCTAGGCACTTCAGGCCCTGCCCCAGTGAGCCCTGCTGCCCTGGGTGAGGAGGCTATTGACCTCCAGAGATCCATCTCTGTAGGGAAGTCAACCATTGTGAATGCCATCCATGGGCTGGCATCCTAGATGCAGCAATGCAATGCATTCCTGGAGGGCATTCGTGATGGTTTGGCAGCCCAACAGAGATCGATTCAGGCTCTGGCCTCCTCTCTGATGGCAGCCATTGTCCCTGCTTCTACAGTCCCCCCTCCAACTTCCACTTCCGAGTCCCATTCTCCTCAACCCCAACCCATCCCAAGCACAAATACAGACTACCATGCACACAAGCTAACACCCAAGAGTGGCACAGGCAAACACAAGCACCACACTTCATCCCACAGGCACTCACACAAACAACATACAGTTGCAGACATGACAACATCCACAACCTCCACTGTCTCCCCCTCCTCCTCCACCTCTCTCCCAGTTAAGTCCACACTCACACCTGCATGCACTACATCTACATCCACTATCAGCATCACCACACCAAACAGAACACTCACCACACTGGCAGACACCTCCACAACATCCATGCACACGTCCCCTGTGTCCTCTCCCACCGTGTCTGTCCCCCATCCTAAAGGACACAGACGCAAGCACTCAGACACACAACAGCCATCCACTTCACATCAGCATACAGCCTGTGCCACCACCAGCTGTGGATGTGCAGCCATCAGTGAGTGCAGGAACTGCCTAGGGGCCTCCTCCAACAACCACCACTGTGCAGCCATCAGTGAGTGCAGGGACTGCCCAGGAGCCTCATCCAATCACCACCGCAGTGCAGCCGTCACTGCCGGCGGATGCCCTGTAGGCCACCCTCCAGGGGCTGCTGTGTCCAGAACCAGTGGGCAAGTCACTCACTCGAGAAACTGTGGCCTTGCACTCCCCAGGACAAAGCAATGGACATGTTACCGCCTCCAGAACCAGTGGGAAAGACACCCACTCCAGAGACTGTGGTCTTGCACTCCCGAGGACAAAGCAATGGGCATGTTGCCACCTCCAAAACCAGTGGGAAAGACACCCACTCCAGAGACTGGCCTTGCACTCCCCAGGACAAAGCAATGGGCATGTTGCCCCCTCCAGAACCAGTGGGAAAGACACCCACACCAGAGACTGTAGCCTTGCACTCCCCAGGACAAAGCAATGGGCATGTTGCCCCCTCCAGAACCGGTGGGCTTGTTCTCACATCTGGCTGAGGTGCCCCTCCGAGGTGAATGCCTATTCTCAAACTGATGCCCCTGCAGTGTACTATCTGGATCTGGTCAGGACTCAAGTTGGGCCTTAGACTGTGCCCTGTGGCCATGTGGGCCCTTTAAACATTGGACTTGGCAGTGTCCCTTTGTGTACATGTGTACATATCTGTTTCATTGACAAATTGAATTATTGATTTTGATTTTGATCTGATTACAATCACTTTTGTCCATTCCTGTTGTCCTTGCATTATTCTGCCATTTTTCGGGGACAAATTGTTTTTCGTGTTCAGCTGGTTGTGTGAATGGTGTGTGTGTGTGTCGGATGTGTTGTGCATGTGTGTGTCACTCTCGTTTACCTCCCACCCTCCATTGTGTGCTAGGCGGCTGTACTCACCATCGTCGTCTTCGTCGGCGTTGGTGTTCCAGGTGGAGCATAACGTAGAAGATCATCAGGAAAACATTGAGTTCGGGTTCAATGGAGGTGTGGTTCTTCCCTGTGTCTCCAATGGTGAGTCCTGTCACTTCTGAGCTCGGTTTCCACCAGGCTTTTGTTGGCATTGGTACTGCCCCGGAAAAGGTGGTGGTTTCCTGTCTCATAATATGGTGGGTGGTACTTTGTCTCCCACCTGGCTATTGGCGGCTACCGCCATGGTGGCTGTTATTTCTGCCCTGGCGGTGGAGTGGTAAATTGGCTGTGTAAGGGAGTTATCACCGCCATAGTCATAATTTGGCTGTACTTACCGCCAGCCTGTTGAGGGTATTACCGCCACTTTATCACCCACCGCCAGGGTTGTAATGAGGCCATATATCTTAAGGAACTGTTGCCATTTACTTTTCTGGATGTAGTACTGCAATGTCAATGTGTATTAAGCAATTTATTTGCTTGGGTATTTGACTAATTTGAATTGCCAGTTTCTCATTACTCTAATTGTGGCTTCGCTACAACAGGTTATCAGACCCCCGCATTTTTGCAGTGTTCAGGTAAGCCACCTATTGAATGGAGACAATGGTTGTGAATATTTGAGAATTGCCTTAAAGGCCAGTGATGCCTCAGAGTTTGATGCAGCTGCTTTATTGTTCAATCACTTAGGTCATGGCTAACAAGTGTTCAACAACCTTCGAGGCTAAAGGCTCTGCACTTTCAGGTTGGTAGATAGGATGCCACAGCACAGCTGCAGAGACAGTACTATGAGGAACAAGCAGAATGCTTCAAAGACATATTTGTTTAAAAAGGAGACAGGGCATCTATGAAACTGTAAAAGACTATATTGTATCTCTTCAAATATTCGATGCCCAGTATGAGTTTAAGAACACTGTTGATTTGTACATTTTGGATTAGTTTGTCTTCAACTCTAAAAAAATAATATAGGAGAGGTTACACAGTAGGAGAAATCCAAGGTTGGTGGAGGGAGTCAATACATTTAAGAGTATTAAAAGTTGCATGCTTTCCTCCATCGCTGTGGATTTAGATGAAGACATTTCTCCAATTACCATTACTAAAAATCTGTATGTCCTATAAACTCAAAAGATAGGTCTTTTAAATTTATGTCAAAGAAAATGTTTGTTAACTGTTTCAGGTGTGGGTCAAGAATTCACATGGGCAACAAAGCAAATAGCCCTGCTCAGGGTAAAAGATGTATCTTATGCAAGAAGAGTGGACAGTTTCAGGCTGTTTACAAAAGTAGAAGAGTGCCAAGATTAGCAAAGCAGAATTGGGGTAAAGGCTTAAAGCTCTCAATTTTAGATGTTGATCCGACATCTGCAATTGTTGCTGATTTCTTGGGCCCAACAAAACTTTTTCTAAGTTCTGAGGGGTGAAGAGAAACACACTAAACCATGCAACTGAAAACTACATTGTAGCCTATTTGGTCATACATTCAGTCTTGGAAATAAAATGAAAGCTCAAAAGATTTATTACAAATTCAAAGCCAAATGTATGTAAATGAGTCTCAAAAACATGTTATACAGGTTCCAAATTACCAAAGGTGAGTTCAAGTGTTGACAAAATCAAAATGTAGTTGCATTACAGAAAATAAGGAACAACCCTTGATGATCGGAGACCAATCCTTGATTCTCCTGCCTAACCATTGAAACTATAAGGGTCTATCTACTCTAATCTACTCTAAGCTACAGGGAACCATAACGTGACCTAACAGATAATAGTGAAAATAAAACAAGTATCAGCATCACAAAAACCACAGTAGAAGTTCCTTAGGAGAGATGTGTGTAGCATAAAGTCACATCAACCAAGCAAAAGGGGAACAGAGGTCTGTATCTATTTAAGTTTCTAAAGATCCACTCTAGTCAAAGGGCAAGAAGAGTCTGAGTGTCTAACTAGCTGTCTAACTAGCTGAAACACTCTTATCTCCTCAAACTTCAGATAGTTGACCTCACCACCAGTAACTTTCCATAGTACATGCACAGTCGTGAGTGGTATCTTAATTAGGCTTTCATATCTTGGTTCAGCCGAAAGGACTCCCTTGGATCTTTTCTCAACTTCAGGAATCCAGAGGGGAGTTCTCCTTCACAACTCCTTGTTAACATTCTAGTCTTTGGCAACCTATCTTCTCATATTCCCCTCTTGTATAACTAACATTAAGCTTTTCATTAAAAAAGGCTTCTGTCGATGCACCTGCAAACAAAAAATACACAAGAGCAAACCTTCATGTTGATGATTAACCTATTGGGTGCCCCGGGCGAGCTGGTCTCATCCAGGCACACGGTTGCCGAAATGTTTACTAGACACCAAGGATTTGTTTTCTGTACATTTCAATAAGGGGAGCGGCCCCTTGGGCAAGGGCCACGCCCCAGGGGGGGCGCAGAAATGGCCTAATATAATTAGGCCCATCCTCCCCGCAGGGGGGACAGAAAACCACTAGACACCAGGGATAAAAAAAAAAAATTTCATTTTTTATTTTATGTGTGGGGAGCGACCCCTTAGGCAAGGGTCGCTCCCGGGGCAAACCACTTGACCCCAGGGATTTTTTTATTTTTATCATACTTGCCCATAAGGGGAGCGGCCCCTTGGGCAAGGGCCACTCTCAGGGGGACACATTTTTTTGAGGCCATTTATGCCCCCCCTGGGGGCAGATTGGCCTAATATAATTAGTGGGGAGCGACCCCTTAGGCAAGGGCTGCTCCTAGACACCAGGGATAAAAAAAATGTGTTTATTTATTTTTTTATATGTGGGGAGAGACCCCTTAGGCAAGGGTCGCTCCCCTGGGCCAAATAATTTTTATGCCATTTCTGCCCCCCTGGCCCCAGGAGGGGCGAAACCCCTAGACACCAGGGATATATATATTTTTGTATTTACTTCATGTTTTTATGTATGGGGAGCGACCCCTTAGACAAGAGTCGTTGTTCTCGGAGGCAAATTGTATTTAGGCAATTTCTGCCCCTTTGGGGCAGATCGGCCTCTTTTGTTAGGCCAAACCACTAGACACCACGGATTGGTGAGTGTGTGTTGGGGGGCAGCCCATTGGGCAAGGGTCGCTTCCCATGGGGGCACATTACTGTTGGTCATATCTGCCCCCAAGGGGGGCAGATCAGCCTATTTTTGGAAGGCCCATCTGCCCCCAAAGGGGGCAGAAAGCCCACCAGAGATCAGTGAAGATTTTATTTTGTCAAAATAAGAGGGTGGGGGTATGGCCATTTCAAATAAATGGGGCCAAAATAAGAGGGTGGGGGTATGGCCATTTCAAATAAGTGAGGCCAAAGTTGTTCTGTTTACCAGTGGGCAGATTGAGCAATTACCCCCGATCCACACCCAGGGGGGCAGAAAGTCTACTAGATGCCAGGGAATAAAAATAAAAAAAACAATAGTGGGGTGGTGGCTACCAACCAGTATGGGCCTGTTATGCCCCCACCCCAACTGAAAGGGGTAACAGTCTTTCAGCTCTCCTCCACACACTAAAACATCTTACCCCATGGCAAGCAAGAGGACATTTGAATATTTGGGGTTTTGGTGTTACATTTGAGCCATGAGAGCTTGGTAACTCTCAGAATCGTCCCGCTTGGAATGGTGAGGGCTGCACTTTTTTGACTTTGGGACACTGCCATGTAGAAAAATCCACAAGACCTACACACATCTGAAAACTAAACATCTGGTTGATTCCGGAGTGGTGTGCTTCACATGCACTGCACCATTTTCTTAACCACAATGCCCTGCAAACCTCCATTTTTGCTGAAATCACACATTTTTCCCACATTTTTGTGATGGAACTTTCCGGAATATGCAGGAATTCACAAATTTCCTACCACCCAACATTGTCTCATCTATACTGATAAAAATTCTGCTGCACTTGTCAGCCTAAAAATGATTTTTTTTTTCAAACTGCCCTTTTGGACCCGCTTTGGTTCCCCCTCAATGTTTTTGGCTCTTCCCTCTCACAGGCACTTGGCCCACCTACACAAGTGACGTATCATTTTTACCAGGAGACTGAGGGGAACGTTGAGTGGTAGGAAATTGGTCCCGGTGCGGTGATCCCACACAAAAGTGTGGGAAGAATGTTATTTTTAGCTACATTTGAGGTTTGCTGAGGATTCTGGGTAAGAAAACATTGGGGGATCCACACAAGTCACACCTCCCTGGACTCCCTCTGGTGTCTAGTTTTCATCTGTGTTTGGTAGGTTTCCCTAGATGGCTGCTGAGCCCAGGACCAAAAATGCAGGTCCCCCCTCGACAAAAACAGTTGGTTTTGTATTTGATAATTTTGATGTGTCCAGATAGTGTTTTAGGGCGTTTCCTATTGCGAGCACTAGGCCTACCCACACAAGTGAGGTACCATTTTTATCAGGAGACTTGGGGGAACGCTGGGTGGAAGTAAATTTGTGGCTTTTCTCAGATTCCAGAACTTTCTGTCACCGAAATGTGAGGAAAAAGTATTTTTTAAATTTAAGGTTTGCAAAACATTCTGGGTAACAGAACCTGGTGAAGGCTCCACAAGTTACCCCATGTTTGATTATCCTAGGTGTCTAGTTTTCAAAAATGTGAAGGTTTGGTAGGTTTCCCTAGGTGCCGGCTGAGCTTAAGGCCAAAATCCACAGCTAGGCAATTTGCAGAAAACAGCTGTTTTCTTTGGGAAAATGTGATGTGTCCACGTTGTCTTTTGGGGCATTTCCTGTCATGGGCGCTAGGCCAACCCACACAAGTGAGGTACCATTTTTATAGGGAGACTTGGGGGAACGCTGGGTAGAAGGAAATTTGTGGCTCCTCTCAGATTCCAGAACTTTCTGTCACCGAAATGTGAGGAAAAAGTGTTTTTTTAGCCAGATTTTGAGGTTTGCAAAGGATTCTGGGTAACAGAACCTGGTGAGAGCCCCATAAGTCACCCTATATTGGATTCCCCTAGGTGTCCAGTTTTAAAAAATGCACACGTTTGGTATGTTTTCCTAGGTGCCGGCTGTGCTAGAAGCTAAATCCCACAGCTAGGCACTTTACAAAACAGCTCTGCTTTCTTTGGGAAAATGTGATGTGTCCACATTGTGTTTTGGGGCATTTCTTGTTGCGGGTACTAGGCCTACCCACACAAGTGAGGTGCCATTTGTATCGAGAGACTTGGGGGAACGTTGGGTGGAAGGAAATTAGTGGCTCCTCTAAGATTCCAGAACTTTCTGTCACTGAAATGTGAGGAAAAAGTGTTTTTTGGCCTTTTTTAAGGTTTTTAAAGGATTCTGGGTAGCAGAACCTGGTGAGAGCCCCACAAGTCACCCCATCTTGGATTCCCCTAGGTGTCTACTTTTCAGAAATGCACAGGTTTGGTAGGTTGCTCTAGGTGCCAGCTGAGCTAGAGGCCAAAACAGCTCGACACTTTGCAAATACAGCTCTGTTTTCTTTGGAAGAATGTGATGTCCCAGGTTGTGTTTTGGGGCATTTCCTGTCACAGGCGCTAAGCCTACCCACACAAGTGAGATACCATTTGTTTTGGGAGACTTTGGGGAACGCGGGGGGAAGGACATTTGTGGCTCCTCTCCAAAAATGCACAGGTTTGGTAGGTTTCCCTAGGTGCCGGCTGAGCTAGGGACAAAATCTACAGCTAGGCACTTTGCAAAAAACACGTCAGATTTCAATGTAAAAATGTGATGTGTGCGTGTTGCATTTCCTGTCGCAAGCATTAGGCCTACCCATGTAAGTGAGGTACCATTTTTATCTGGAGACTTGAAGGAACACAGAATAGCAAAACAAGTGTTATTGGCGCTTGTCTTTCTCTACATTTTTTCCTTCCAAATGTAAGACAGTGTGTAAAAAAAGACGTCTATTTGAGAAATGCCCTGTAATTCACATGGTAGTTTGGGCACCCCGGAATTCAGAGATGTGCAAGTAACGACTGCTTCTCAACATCTTATCTTGTGCCCATTTTAGAAATACAAAGGTTTTCTTGATACCTATTTTTCACTCTTTATATTTCAGCAAATTAATTGCTGTATACCCAGTATACAATGAAAACCCACTGCAAGGTGCAGCTTTTTATTGGCTCTGGGTACCTAGGGTTCTTTATAAGCCTACAAGCCCTATATATCCCCGCAACCAGAAGAGTCCATCAGATGTAACGGTATATTGCTTTAAAAAATCTGACATCAAAGGAAAAAGTTACAGAGTAAAATGTGGAGAAAAATGGCTGGTATTTTCACCTCAATTTTAATATGTTTTCATTTCAGCTGTTATTTTCTGTAGATAAACCTTGTAGGATCTACACAAATTACCATTGCTGATTTCAGAATTTTGTCTACTTTTCAGACGTTTAGCTTTCCAGGATCCAGCATTGGTTTCACACCCATTTCTGTCACTAACTGGAAGGAGGCTGAAAGCACAGAAAATCGTTTTCTGATTCAAGTCTGCCTGTTCCTGAAAGCTGGAAAGATGGTGATTTTAGCACTGCAAACTCTTTGTTGATGCCATTTCCAGGGGAAAAAAACACAAGCCGCTTTCTGCAGCACTTTTTACCTTTAAAAAAAAAACAAAACATGTTCGCTTTATTTTGGCTAATTTCTGGGTCTCCTTCAGGGGAACCCACAATCTCTGGGTACCTCTAGAATCCGTAAGATGTTGGGAAAAAGGGGCGCAAATTTAGCGTGGGTAGCTTATGTGGACAAAAAGTTATGAGGGCCTAAACGTGAACTTCCCGAAATAGCCAAAAAAGGGCCTGGCACCTGAGGGGAAAAAAGGCCTGGCAGCGAAGGGGTTAATCACAAGGAGAACATTCTCAGGCCTCATCTCCTGCTTGATTTAGCATAACCCTTAATTCACATACAAATACATGGTTATAAGTGCATTTCACTTAAACAATATAAATGAGGAATAACTATGGAAATGTCGATAAACTCGAAATTCTAATATTCATATGGAGTAATAATGCATACATACGCTCCGAATATGATCATTCTGTGTTTCTACTTCTAAATGTATTTCAGTTCATTATTTTCAGTTTCTTCGTTCACATGCGTACATTTAAACATACATTATATATTTTGTTGAGTGCATTTTATTTCTCTTTCTGGAACACATAATGGCACAACCATTTTATGCTATCTCAACCCTCCTCTGATGATGTATTAAGTTATCACAAACCTACTTTCTTCTCAAACTAAACTCTCTAGAACCTTGCCGTTTTTATCAATTTTCATCTAGAATTCTCTAGGCATTTCATATCATCATAATATTTACACCGACTGTCTTTCATTTCAACAACTGCTCTCTTCCTCTTTCTTCCCTTCTGAATCTTCGCTCTCTGGAAAACCTTATATCCCACCACCAGGAATTTTGCAAATATTGCAATAAGCAGCAATGGCTTCAAAATAAAACCTACAGTTCCATTTCCCAAGTTCCCAAACCACTTGCCTGTAGCAGTAAATCCATCTCCAATCTCTTCCCATGCACCTGTTACTTCCAGCTCCTTCAAATCTTTTGTCAACCCGGAAATATTAAGACTATAATTCTCAAATCCTTACTCTTATCAGGAATGTAAGTACAATATTGCTGAACCTTCAGCATTCGGTAGTCTCTGCCCTCTTTTGCAAGCAATAAATCTAACACAAGTCTATTTTGCAAAACCATAGATCTGAGCGCTACCATCTATGTGTTCACAAGCAGCTAAGAATTTGCTGTGCTAGTAACCAATTTGTACACTACTGTAGGTAACTTTTTAATCTTCAGGTCATTCTGAATCACCTACAGATGGAATCAATGCACCAAAAATGTCTCACTGTTACTGTGGCACTAGCCCTCGTCTAGTACCAGGTTTCATTTTCCACACAGGATCCTCAGAATGTTCCACATGATAGACCTTTGGGAACACTGTTGCCAGATAACACGTACCATGCCATCCTTTCGGCATCTTAAAATAAGCATACTGTCCATAGATCAAGTATACTCCAGGAGTCAGAGGATCCTTTCCATCCAGAAAGAATTCACTCTTGCCTCTAACATCAAAAACATCTTCACAATCTATCTTCCCTATAAATACCGGGGCTATATAACTCTGATCAATGTGTATGCAGAACTTCTCTGTGTGTTGCCAATCAAAAGTCAAGCCTGGTAAATTTCCTTGCACTTGATGTTAATTTTCCTCCTTTTTCCATCTATGTTGTGCTCTAAGATCTTTGTCCATTTTGGAACTGTATTCTAATTCCCTTTTTCTATCTTCCACTAAATTAAGGAATGGCTTTTCTATCTTGGTCATGGAACAGGTCAGATTGTGTCAGTGAGCATATGCAGTTTCTAAAGACTTCAGTGATACAAAATATTTCCCTGCTATTTCTGCACCTTTAAAGGAAGGGTTCTTGTTCAGGTGCATAAACAAAGAGACTTCTGGCAACACCAGGCCATAGTTGGAGATATAATATTTAAAATGTTCCTCATTGTAAAATATGCTTGTAGGAAGTTGGCTCTGTATATATTATTTCAAAGTGAGAGATAGTGTGCACAGAGTCCAAGGGTTCCCCTTAGAGGTTGATGGTGGCAAAATTACATAATACTAATGCTCTATTTTGTGGTAGTGTGATCGAGCAGTAGGCTTATCAGAGGGTAGTGTTAAGCATTTGTTGTACACACACAGGCAATAAATGAGAACACGCACTCAAAGACTTAACTCCAGGCCAATAGGTTTTTATATAGAAAAATATTATTTTCTTAATTTATTTTAGAACCACAAGATTCAGAAATAGGTAAGTACATAAATTGTTAGGTACTTCACACAGGTAAGTATGGAACTGTGAATTAAAACAATAGCTTACACAGTTCTTGCAAATGGCAATAAGCTATTTTAAAAGTGGAGATTGCAAAAATCAACAGTTACTGGGGAAGGTAAGTATTGGTTAGTTTCTCAGGTAAGTAAAGCACTTACAAGTTCAGTCTCCTGGGCATAGGCATTCCACTGTTGGGGGTCCAAGACAACCCGAAACCCTCAGCACCAGCAACACAGGGCCGGTCAGGTGCAGAGGTCAAAGGAGGGCCCAAATAACATAGGCGCATATGGAGAACAGGGGTGCTCTGGTTCCTGCGTCCTCGAGGACTGACCAGGGTGGTTTTGTTGAGCACTTAGGGGTACACACACAGGCACACAAAATGCACCCTCAGTGGCACAGGGGAGGCCAGGTGCAGTGTGCAAAGTAGGTGTCGGGTTTGTCGTTGAAAACAATGGAGGGACCCAGGGGTCACTCTGGCGATGCAGGCAGGCCACAGGGGGGCTTCTCGGGCCAGCCACTGACTGGCTAGGATGAGGGCTGTCTGCTGGTCACTCCGGCACTGGTAGGTGGTTCCTCTCGGTCCTGGGGGCCGCGGGTGCAGTGCTTGGTCCAGGCGTCGGGTTCCTTTGTTACCAGGCTGTCGCGGTCTGAGGGAGCCTCTGGATCCTCTCTACAGGTGTCATTGTGGGGGTGCAGGGAAGTCGACTCAGGGTGTCCACATCGTTGGAGTCGCCTGGGAGTCCTCTCTGTGGTGTTGGTTGTCCTGAACTCGAGCCGGGTGCAGAGTGGGAAGACTCACGCTTCTGGCGGGAAGTTGGAGTCTCTTCAAAGTTGTTTTCTTTGTTGTTGTTTCTGGACTGGGCAGCTGTCCTCGGGAGGTTCTTGGTCCTTTAGGTGCAGGTCAGTCCTCTGAGTCCTCAGAGGTCGCTGGTCCCACTGGATGCGTCGTTGTGCAGGTTCTTTGACTCTGGTGACAGGCTGGTAGGGCTGGGGCCAAGTCAGTTGTTGTCTCCATCGTCTCTGCGGGGCTTTCAGGTCAGCAGTCCTTCTTCTTTCTTCAGATTGCAGGAATCTGATTTCCTGGGTTCAAGGTCACCCCTAAATACTAAATGTAGGGGTGTGTTTAGGTCTGGGGACAGTAACCAATGGCTATTGTCCTGGAGGGTGGCTACACCCTCTGTGTGCCTCCTCCCTGAGGGTAGGGGGGCCACATCCCTATTCCTATTGGGGGAATCCTCCAAAACAAGATGGAGGATTTCTTAAGGCAGGGGTCACCTCAGCTCAGGACACCATAGGGGCTGTCCTGACTGGTGGGTGACTCCTCCTTGTTTTTCTCATTATCTCATCTGGACTTGCCGCCAAAAGTGGGGGCTGTGTCCGGAGGGGCAGGCATCTCCACTAGGTGGAGTGCCCTGGGCCACTGTAACACCAGTGTTGAGCCTTTGAGGCTCACCGCCAGGTGTTACAGTTCCTGCAGGGGGGTGAGAAGCACCTCCATCCACTGCAGGCTTTGTTCCTGGCCACAGAGTGACAAAGGCACTCGCCCAATGTGGCCAGAAACTCATCTGGATGTGGCAGGCTGGCAGGAACTGGTCAGCCTAACACTAGGAATAGGACTGGTATACAGGGGGCATCTCTAAGATGCCCTCTGTGTGCATTTTTCAATAAATCCCACAGTGGCATCAGTGTGGATTTATTGTGCTGAGAAGTTTGATATCAAACTTCCCAGAAATCAGTGTAGCCATTATGGAACTGTGGAGTTCGTGTTTGACAAACTCCCAGGCCAATTTCTCTTTATGACTACCCTGCACTTACAATGTCTAAGATTTGGCTTAGACACTGTAGGGGCATAGTGCTCATGAAACTATGCCCTCACCTGTGGTATAGTGCACCCTGCCTTAGGGCTGTAAGGCCTGCTATAGGGGTGACTTACCTATGCCATAGGCAGTGGGAGGTGGGCATGGCACTCTCAGGGGAGTGCCATGTCGACTTAGTCATTTTCTCCCCACCAGCACACACAATCTGTGAGGCAGTGTGCATGTGCTAAGTGAAGAGTCCCCAGGGTGGTATAATACATGCTGCAGCCCTTAGAGACCTTCCCTGGCCACAGGGCCCTTTGTACCAGGGGTACCAGTTACAAGGTACTTATCTGTGTGCCAGGGCTGTGACAATTGTGGAAACAAAGGTACAGTTTAGGGAAAGAACAATGGTGCTGGGGCCTGGTTAGCAGGATCCCAGCACACTTTCAATCATAACTAGCATCAACAAAAGGCAAACAGTTAGGGGGTAACCATGCTGAGAGAGGCATTTTCCTACCATGCTAAAAAAAAAACGACAAGAAATCCCATAAGTCAACGGAATGTAATGATATGTAATGCCTTCTGGCATATAGGCAGGTAAGTGTGTGCAGATGTAGCAGTCCCTAGCATTTACCGTGTTAATATATTCATACAACAACCTAACATATACATTTTCAGAATAATCTATTCTTGACTCATCTAAGTGTAAAGCTTTTTCATTTATTTTACGTATAAAGGCTATTATATTTAGGGCTTAATGCTTGTGGGGAAACACTAGGGGGTAACTCTTTCTCTACAGCAGGTGAAGGGGAAAATGCCCCTATTAGCAAAACCACTAGTACTACAAGGAAAATAAGAAATAAGGCACCAACTATGTACCTACATCAACTTTTCTGATTTGTCTCCAGTACTTCTTCAAAATCAGACCTACTACTGATCAAATGCAGCAGCAGCAAAAATATTTATTTGTTAGTTTCACCAACGCAAACAGCAAACAAAGTTTGAATGCTCAAATGTTCATCAATAACATGCATAGACATTTTTGTGAGACTTTCCTAGCCCTAATCTGTGCTCTTCTAAATGACAACCCTTTTTCTTCTTCTACTTGGGCCTAGGTACTCTTCTCAACTACCTATCCCAGTCAATATAATTTTCACTAATGATTACAGGTCAAACTCATTGATGACAATGAAACTTTGGGGTACAGTTCAACCACAATGCTCAGTTCATGGAGGTTCAGCCGAACTCGTATGATGACTCCAATATTCCCAGAACACTTTGGGGGTCATTCACCCTGGCGGTGGATCAAGGGGACATTCAACTCTGCGATTATGGGAAGCGTAAATCCAGCTGGCGCGAGCTCCTCACTTCACAGCAGTCGTGGTGACCAAGATTACTTGGTAAGGATCACACCAAAGAGGCTCCAAAGCTGTCATGATGACATGTTTCTTCACCAGGACCTAGTGATCAGGACTGAGATAATGGCACTGTTCTTGATGCAGAGGGGCTGTAACTGCTCCAGCCTCATGAGACACAGAACGCACCACGTCAAGTCCTTTGCAATAATTGAGGACCATTCGATCTGTAATGTGCATTCACAGGAATTGCTGGCAATCTCAATGCTCGCCCCATAATGATTTTATGGGGAGACAATCCAGTCTTTCGATCATTTGATCAGGTACAGTCCGAAGACTCATCAACAAGAGAGGCAAAGCATCAGGCCATTCCAAAGATGTCGAAGCACACACTTTTGCAATCTGAATTACAGCATTCCATTTACCTGCTCTACAAGACCTGAAGCCTCAGGTATTTAGCTGCAATATAGTCTCTGATTTGCAATGCTACACACAGCAATTTCAGGACCTCATTATTGAAATGAGTCCCACGATCCGATTCTAAAGAAATGAGGTTTAAGCTCCCTTAACAGCAATTTTCCTATAGTAAGTCTCTCATTTCTTCGAGTTGGATATGACTCACCCCAACAGGAAAAGATGGACACAATGACCAAAAAATACCTCAATCCATTGCACACAGGCATCTCAATAAACTCCATCTGCATCCTGTTAAAAGGCCCTCCATATCTTCCTCTATGACTCGGTGTGACAGCAGTTCTCTTTCCAACATTGTTCTGTTGACACACAATGCACCTATGACACCACGCTTCAGCCATCAATCTGAATTTAGGATTGAACCAGGTCCTTCTGAACAACCTCACAATAGCATCCCTGTTAACATGGGCCAGACCATTTAAATGTCTTGACAAAGGAAATAACAAACTATTTGGCAACACTGGTCTTTCATTCAAGGAAACCCAAATATCATCATCTCACTTGACACATCCTGCTCTGACCCAACTCTGCTATTCCTCCTCAAACACATCCTTTTGAAGCCTGTCCACCTCTTCCCATTCTTCTACAACTTCAGAAAGGGGACAGATGGCATAACCTATTCTCTGGCCTTGTCCACTGTCCTGCAGACATGAACCATCAACATAGAGGACAAAATTACATTCAGGTAATGGTTCATCTCGTATGTCTGGTCTCAACTTGGTGCAGAGATCAGTAACATTGAGAAAATCATGGCCCACTTCATAATCATCATTACTTTCCTGACCAGGTATTCGTAATAAAGTTGATAGAGTCAAAACACCACAGTGTTTAACAGTCACATTCTCTGTAGCCACAATTACTTGCTCATATTTGGTAAGATGGCTGCTTGTCAGGTGTTGGGTTGTTGTGCTGGTCAACAACAGCTCCACAGATTATTGAACGTACACAGGTAATATGACCCATGTCAAATCACACCTCTCTAGAGTTTTGCTGACCATCACCACTGCTTTAAGGCAAATAGGCAGGGCAGAAGCTACAGGAGCTACTGTGACTTAGAAATAAGTCACAGGTCTCTTGGCATTCCTGTGTGTTTGTCTAAGCACTGAAAGAGTGCAGCCCTCCCTCTCACCATAGAAAAGTGCAAATGACTTGTTTTAATTAGGCATTCGCAGTGCCGGGGCATGACAAAGACTTTCTCTCAGCTCTAGGTAGGCAACAAGACAGTTGTTATCTTATGATACCGGATCAGACACATCCTTGCGTGTCAGCCTCTGCAAAGGTGTGACCACCAGGGAAAAGTTGGGTATTCACTGACAACAGTAGCCCACCATTTCCAGTAACATTCTGACTTGTCTCTGTGTGGATGGTGGACTCATTCTCAAAATGGCTGAAATTGTTTCTTGCAACACTTTTCTTGCTCCCTTCTCAATGTGGTGTCCAAAATATTGAACCTCTTTTTGATAATACTGCAATTGTTGTGGGTTCTTTTTACACCTTTCTTGGGCACACATATTTTAGCTTAGCTAAGGCCTGTGCCCTTTCCCCTACATGTGTGCTCTCATTTCATTTATTCACTTTCGTCAGCCTCCTTTTTAGTGGGGGCGTTTTTCTTTTTCCTTATCAGTTGTGATTATACAAAAGTATTGTTATTATTTCTGTGCATTAAATTTCACCATGTACCTCTGTCCAAGGCTGACCAGAATAGTACATGATAATCCAGCTAGCATTGTTGCCAAAAAACTATGTAAACAGTCTGACTCTTAGGCACATGTCCTTTGTCAGGCCTATTTCACGGAACAGAAATATGTTTCTTATAAAAACTTTGTGCGGGCCAAGGGAAAGGAGGGAGGTCATTCCGGCAGGATATCCATCTACGCCGCATCTCAGCCCTTTCTCTACAACCAACTAAGGAGATGGCGGGCAGACCCCTATTTTCCAGGTAATGGGGTGGGTGATCCTCTCATGGATTAAGTATGGACAGATTGGGCTAACCCCACTATGCTTTCACTTAGGCGTCAGGGGTTAGGTAGGATTCATGTGTACATGTTATTCTAGTATGCTTGGATTGTTTATTTTCGTCTCACTGGCCATAACAATCCTAATCCTGCTATGTCTCATTGTCCTTATAATTGCAGCTCAAAAATGTTATCGTAGATTGCAGTCTTTTCAATAAATGTTTTGAAAACCACAATGCATCTTTTCTTTGATCTTTGTGTGTACATGAAACATTTTGCTAACAAGAGAAAGGGGTGAAATTTGCCGGCCACAACGTCCCCTGAGAGGTCACAGAGTGCCATGCGTCGGGCTGCCACAAATCAGCATTGCTTTTCATGTTTGGGTGATGTGCTGCTAGCTAGCCGAAAAGGTTGAGCCAACAGCCGCCAAGACGGTGTGAGATTGCTCAGTCACCCATAAATGGTGGTGCTGCCACCCCAAATCTAGCAGTCTCCATCCAATAACAATAGTCCTACGAAACAACTTCACTGGAGATACTTTATGTCTATTCTCAGCCAAGTGGTTCAACAACACAATAGTGTCCTGTCTACAAGCTTCCCGAGTATTCAATGTCACAATTAGGTAATTGATGTATTTAATCAGAACTGAGTTTTCTTTATAATCTGGTTGAAGAGAGAAGGGCCCTCAGAGTACTCTTGTGGGACTCCGCACCATGCCAAAACACAGTTTCCAAACCAAAATGCAAAGCAGAATTGACTATCCTCATGCAAAGGCATTGAAAAGAAGGCTTGGCATAAATTGATGACAGTCAACCACTCACACGGAATCTAAAACTATATCACAGCTGGATTTGGTATCATGGGGCAACAAGGAACACAATTTTATTTATTTTTCAGTGATCCTGCACTGTTCCGATTTACTGCTCGGGTTTTGAATGACCATAATGGGACAGTTACAAGGACTACCCATTCTTTCCATCAATAGTCCCTGCTGAATCATTGACTTGATTATTGAGTTATCCCAGCAATCGTTTCAAGAGCCAAATTGTATTGGGTTGTTCTTGGGAATTCAGGATTTGGTGTGACAGAAATTTGGACAGACTCAGCACCTTGAATCAGTTCTATATCCTTTCCAGAAAAATTCCACTCTTCATGTTTAACTGTCTCCTTCAGATCTGGGTCAAATCATTAACTGTCAACAGAGTCAGCAAAGTACAATATGATCCATTTCTAGTTTATTTAAAGACAGTGCCCTCATCATGTGTCTGTATATCAATGCCTGCAGATGTACAAAAGATGACACAGTTCAATTTGGAAAGCTAATCCTTTCACAAAAGATTCACTGGGATGGAGTCACATATTATTATGAACTTGTGTTGATTCTCGAAGTACCCTATTTTCACAGAAACTTGGACAGTTTCTTGAGTTGTCATCCATCCTCTTCACCTATAATTTGGACTGTTTTTCCAGAGAGGTGTAGGTTTAGGACTTCTACTGTTCTCATAGAAGAACTGGGAGTAGCAGTGTCAACCAGAAATGACACAGGATGGCCATACACCTTGCTATCTACGAATGGTTCTCTCTTGTCTACGTCCAAGGCTAAACCAAGTGCGCTGTCTTCCTGGCATCTCAGGCACTGTCAGGCTGACTGACCAGAGCCATGGCTCTTGTGCAGTTCAAACAAGGGAAACTGTTGAAAAGGATTACTGCCTTGAGTCACATTTCCATTCATTCTCACTTGATGAGGCCCAACAGCATACCGGTTGTGGGATGTGCGTCACTGGAGCTTGGGGTACATTGCCATTTTGACTCCTGGTCCTCTGCACGCCTTGCATCTGTGCAGGATTACTTTTCTGAGAAGGCACAAATCGTGCATTTTGAAACTGATTCGCAGGATTTAAAGAGCATTCCCTCTTGCAATGTCCCAGCTTATTACAGATGTGACAAAGGGTTGACCTTTTGAAACTATTGACAGTCATTCCTGTACTGGGATCCATAGGCACTCCTTGACTTCTACCCTGCATTGGATTAGGTGCTTGCTGATATACTCCTTGCATGGCACCAACATTTCGCACAACCAGCTGCATCTGACTTGTTCTCTGAGCTGCTTTCATCTGAGCAACTATCACCTTCTCCTCCAGTTTCTTCTGCTTCATCTCAATCGCATCATTACAATACTTGTTGTACCTCAGAATTTCATCAACTGACTTATTCAACCATCAAACTAAGGGGGTCATTATGACCCCAGCGGTCGGTGTAATAGTGGAAGTATTACCGCCAACAGGCTGGTGGTACATACCGCCACTATTATGACATTGGCGGAGGATTGGCCAAAGCCAAACCGCCAAGTTAACACACTGACCGCCACAGCGATAACGACCACCAGCCTGGAGACTTTAGTCTCCAGCCCGGCGACCATCACCAGGCCGCCCATGGCATTTTGACCCCTCCCACCGCCATGGTTTCCGTGGTTTCTGTACCGCACACAGAAACCATGGTGGTAGGCACTATCAGTGCCAGGGAATTCCTTCCCTGGCACTGATAGGGGTCTCCCCTGCCTCCCTCCCCATTCCCAGAGTCCTCCCCATCATCCCCCTCCCCCCACTTACACGCACAAACATACACACCCATACAAACACACATACACACATTCACCCATGCATGCATACATTTATACACACTCACACCAACACTCAAGAACATACATTCAGGCACACTCAATCACGCGATACAACATGCATGTACACAAAGACACACCCACTCATGCACACACGCATTACACACACATGCACGCATTCAAGCACAGTCACACACCCCCGACACATGCACACAACATCCCCCACCCCCTCTCTTGTTGGAGAACCCAACTTACCTGCTTGCAGGGTGTCCTCCGGCAGGAGATGGGATGCGGCGCTGCTGCCAGCAGCAGCGTCCGCCAGCAAAACACCGCCAGGCGGAATCATGGAACAAGATACGGTAGATGGTGTTTTGCTGGCGTGGCACTGCTGCTGGCAGCAGCGACACCTTACCGCTGTCCGCTGCCATGACCGTAGCCGGAATTCCATCAGCCTTCTGGTGGAATTCCGGCCATGGTCATTATTCCATGGATGGACGGTAGCCATGGCAATGGTATGTTGGCGGCCGTCGCCCGTGGCGGTGGGCGGCATTTGCCGCCAAAGTCATAATGAGGCCCTAAATGTTGCTGAATCATCATGCTAATCTCAGGTCTCAATCCTCATTACAAAATGTCCCATGCCCTCAGCCTCTAATGTCTCCATTCCACTAGACTGCTTGAATTCCTGCAACAATCTCTCATAGTAAGCATGAATCGACTTCTTTGGTTCCTGAGTCGTTCTGTCAGTTTTGACCCAATCAATATCTTGTGGGGGAACCTTCATCTTAAAAAATGTCATAACCTGATGATACTTTTTCATCACCACCGGCGAGGGACCTTTCGTTACTGGATTTCTGATTGATTCTGCCTCTGGCCACTGAACAGCTACCTTCCATTTTGTCCATAAATCACTCGGAACAACATTGTCAAACAAAGTATTTAAATCAACCTCCAACACCTGTTATATTTTCACAAATCGCTCAACTTTTCTGTACCATTCTAATGGTTTTTCTCTCTATTTTAGGAAAGCATTGGTAAATCATGCTAGATCCCTTCTGCTCCATGGCACATGCATGTAACCTCCACCAGGTACTTCTCTTAATGGGAAAGTTGTGACACTCCTCTCTCCTGCTCCCGGAGACGGTTCTCTTGGGGATTTCTTTACCTCTTTGCTTTTCATCTAGCTTCACACTTTTCCAGTTCATTCCACTTCCTGATTTTATGAATCAATTCCCTAATATGCGTTTTCATTCCTGGAATTCTCATGTCACTAACGTCCATTTCATTGAAGCACACTTCGTAACTCTTCTGTAAAACCTTTGTTTTATTCAAATCCACATCATATATTTGGGCCAATTCCGCTAACTTATCATGAACTTGTCCTGATTGTTTATTGATGTCCCTACACATAAATGCAAGTTCCTCCTCGTGACAAGTCTATATTATTCTAATCCAAGATTCCCATTGATCATTTCCTCCAATGTAATGTAAGTTTCATCTCATCCACCAATCTCTCCTTTGGGGATGATTGAATTGTACACTGACTCACCTCTGTACTCACACTTTCCCCGGATGGGGCTCCTTCATAAAAAGCCTTTATCTAATCGTCTATCTCCTTAGCGCTGAGAGATCAAGTCAAAAGAGACATTTTAGGCATGGTCTCATTTCCCTGTGCACCATTTCCACAGTTCAAAGGTGGTTCCCATATAGGAGTTCCAGTAGTAGGCATTTTCTGTTAAGTACCGATGGATGTACGTCCTGACAGAATCAAAGTCGTATCTGCACTCACTACACATGAGGTACTTCATTGTGTCGGAACCAGAGGAACATATTCCCTAATATTAGGACTAAGTGGTACTCCACTCTGTCCACCAACAGTATTTGATACAGTCAAATTATAAGTGCTGCTTCAGGGATCTTCAGATTTATGCATAGGAACAACCGGGCCAATAGTAACTGGAACAGTGATAGCATCAACAGTACTCACAGTAGGGTCAACTAGGCCACACTTTCTCAAATCATCCCTCCGTGGCTCATAAGAGGCATATTTATGGTGCAGCGCCACTTTCCCAGCGCCCCTTAGCACCTCCCTACCTCCACCATGTATGCGCCATATTTAAAATACGGCACACTATGGTGCAGGGTAGGGAGCAGTAGCGTCATTTTTCATGATGCTATTGATGTACACTGCAGGAGTAGCAACAAAATATTGGTGCTACTCATGCAGAGTAAATAGGGGCCCATTCAAAATAATGGAAGCTTCCCTTTAACACTTTCTCTGAACAGGCATTAAAAGTGCTGTAAAAAATTGAGGCAGGAAATCTAATAGATTTCCTTGTGCCATTCTCTCGGCCCCCCCTAACGGGGGAACGTCGACTTTGCATACATTATGCCTGGAGCAGGCATAATGTAATGTAAAGGGTTACAGAGTGGCACAATGCATTCATTGTGTCACTTTGTGAATACGGCACAGGGATTTCAGCTTTGTTGGGCCACATTAACGTAAAGAAATATGACGCTAATGTGGCGCAAGGTGGCGATAGGGGATTATAAATATGCCCAAAGTACGTTAGCCAGGATGGGTCACATAGGGCAGTCATCTTAGTTGGGGAAGTGGCACTTACTGTCTTTCCATAGCCACTAGTACCACCATTTCCACCTTCATCCCTAACTTTATTATATGGAGTTGGACGTTCTGACAACAAAACATCCAAAAGACTATCGCCAGAATCACTGTCAATAACTTCACTTATGTCATCTGGTTCTTTTTGTTTATTCTCTTTCCGTTTCTTAGTCTTTTTCTTTTCCTTTTCTTCCTCAGTTGTAAAGGCTGGGTACAGCCTAACTTCCTCTCTCATGTCTGTCCTCCACCTTTTCTGCTCAGCATTCCACCTAGCATCTGCATAGAAAACGATAGCTTTCCGTGCTTTTCCCTTTAACATTTCTCTCTCTCTCCCTAGCATGAACAGTCCCAAGCATTGAGTGCTCCATATTGTGTGGGTCTAGGAGGCATTTTCATCTTCTACAACACGCTCCCCAAATTTTCAAAACTTTTCAAATTGAATGTGCCATATCGTGGGAATCTCTATGGGCTTTCCTTTTCTGTGATCTTATGCCATTGACCAAGCCAAACACATGTATAAAGCCCTAGATTATTCTCCATTGGTTGATCTGGGGTATTTTAGAGAGGCGCCTTTTCTCCCTCTCTCTTAAGAAGATGAGCATCTCCTCTGGACAAATCCTGCATGACTCTGAAACATTTCCTTTTTCCCAATTAAATGTTAACAATAACCACACACTTCTGTTTCAGTTCAAAACAATGCCATATCCACAATTCCTTCTTCCAAAACAACCACCAATTGCAGCGCGACCTGTTATATTGTTGTCAACCAATAGCAGTGCGGCACCACAGCAACTGACCTATACCAGCACGGCACACTATGATCTCAATTCTGCTCCTCCCAGCAGTTTCCCCTCCTTTACAATCTGCACACACACTCTCTTCTCAGTGTTACACAATTAGAACAAGTACATACAATAACCTTTGTCTGCTCCACTAAAGAGTCAACAGGTTTCAATCACAGAAGAAATATTCCAAACACTTCAAATGAAACCTCAACCTGTGGAGTATCATCCAGATCAGTATAGATTCACTCTGCAATTAAGATCCACTATGCCAATCGTCTTACATTCATACAAAGATAAGTTCCTGTCTCAACTGTGCCCTTGTCAATGTCTCACAATGAACACAACCACTTAGCAGACAAATTAATATGGTGTCTTCTGTACCTTTAAATACTATCCCGGGATCTTAGGCCACATCGGAATAGATAACCACTTCAACTTCCTTACAAATCACCACATTCACACAACATACAAAACATCTCCTCAAGACACCACCCAATCGCACAACAATCTAAGTATGAACTGCCACAATTCACAGTCCTATTAATACTCACTCCTTTACCACCAATATGACTCTCTTCCAGGTTTCTGCAACTTTGACGATTTTCTAAGGTCTGGGCATTGGCACTGGGGATTAGACTCTGGGGACTAACTAATCTAGAATATGGTTCCAGTTCTCCTCACTTCGGAACGAGAACCATATTTGTCGCTACCACCTGATCCAGCATCTGGCACTGTTGCTGATTTCTTGGGTCCAATGAACCTTTTTCTGAGGGGTGAAGAGAAACACATTAAACTATTCAAATGAAAATTACAGTGTAACCTATTTGGTCATGCATTGAATCTCGGAAACCAAATGAAAGTTCAAAAGATTTATTACAAATTGAAAGCCAAACTCATTTAAATGAGTCTCAAAAACATGCTATACATGTACAGAATTACCAACGATGAGTTAAAGCATCGAACAAAATTAAAACACACCAGCATTAAACTGACCAAGACTGCAGTAGCAACAATACAGAAAATAAGGAATAACACTTGATGATTGAAGACCAAGCCTTGATTCTCCTGCCTAACCACTGAACCTATCAGGTTCTAACTACTCTAATAAGCCACAGGCAACCCTAAAATGACCTAACCCAGAATAATAAAAATGAAACAAGTGTCAGCACCACAGAAACCTCAGTAGAAATTCCTGTAAGAGAGATGTGTGTAGCATAAAGTCACATCAGCCAAGCAAAGGGCAACAGCGGTCTGTATTTTTCTAAGGGCCCGATTTACAAGGCCCTAGCACCACTGGAGCATCGCTTTTTGCGACACTTCCATGGGGCTAACAGCTTCTCCATATTTACAAGGAGGTGCAATGCCACTTTTTGTGGCTTTACGCCTCCTTGTAAGTATGGGCTCCTCCGATACAGTTTTCTGGATCAGAGGGGAGTGCAATGAGTGTTGCAGTAGGCGTTCCACCGCAACACCCATTACTTTTGATACTGCCCCAGATTTACAAGACTTTCTTGTAAATCTGGCTTTAAGTTTCTAAAGGTCCATTCTAGTCAAAGGGCAAAAAGGGTCTGAACCTTTAATTAGCTTAAACACTCTTATCACCTCATACTTCAGATAGTTGACGTCACTGGCAGTAACTTTCCATAGTCTGTGCACAATCATGAATGGTATCTTTTAATTAGGCTTTTATCTCTTGATTCAGCCATCAGAATGACGTTGGGTCTTTTCCTCGTCTTCAGGAATCCAGACGGGAGTTCTTCTTCACCACACCTCATTAATGCTTCCATCCTTTGCAACCTGTCTTCTCATACCCCCTCTTATGTGTAACTAACAATAAGCTCTTCAATAAAAGAAGGCTTCTGTTAATGCACCCGTAAACAAAACAAAAATACACAGTAAGAGCAAACTTTCATGTTGAAGACTAATCATGAGGAGAACAGTCTAAGGCCTCGTATCCAGCTTAATTTAGCATAACTCTTAATGCACATTCAAATACATGGTTATATGTGCATTTCACTTAAACAAAATAAATGGGGCATAGATATGAAAAGGTTGACTAACTAGAAATCATAATATTCGTATACGGAAAAATATTGCATACATGTGATACGAATAGGATCATTCTATGTTTCTACTTATAAATACATTTCAGTTCATTATTTTCAGTTTAAGTTTTATTTACATGACTACATTTAAACACACATATATTTTGTAATGTGCATTTTATTTCTCTTTCTGGAACACATGATGGCACAGACAAGTTATGCTTTCTCAATGTCAATGTGAAAACTTTTGGGGAAACATGAAATAGGAATTTTGGGATATTTTATGAGTTCATTGGTAGGTCTAGGAAGAGTTTGTGCTGAAAGTATATGTTACTGTAAAAGACAGAGACATTGTTGGACAGAAACATTTCCAGAGTTTTTTGTACATTGGGTTGTTTAAAGGAATGATTTTGAATACTGTATTAAGCTCGAATCTCAAGCTGTTTCAATTTTTTACAAGTTCTGCTCTACCCTTTTCAGTGTCAGTGGTGAACTGAAGCATCTATTTGGCAAAATGTGTCTGGGCACAGTCATCGGGACCGCAGATTCAGCTAAATAGGTTTTGTTTCTCATAACTGCTTGAAAGAAACTGGATTAGATATGTCTGTGTGTCAACTTACACACTCTGAATAGAAGCATCCAGGGAGATGGCCATCTTATGCCCAAGATCCATGCCATGATAGCTAATTGAGGTAAATCAAGGTATATTTTAGTCATCGACTAACATTGGGCAGACAATCAAATTCCACTTGCTGCTGAGTCATAAAAGCTAGCAACTTTTGTCAAACCTTTTGGAGTGAACAAGTACTTACATCTTTCTTTTGGCCCTGTCAGCAGCAAGTGTCTTTCAGAAAACCTTTTGGTGGTATTTCTAGGAATTCAGATTTTGCAAGATGATATCCTGATATTTGCAGAACATCCAAAGTAACATAAAATTATACTTGTACAAACTACTAGGCCAGGTCCTCCCTGGACTGGAAACAAGCATCCTGGGACCGGTTTCAGGGTATCACCCTTCATCAGCCAGGCTAGCTTGAATCCAGTGGCACAATGAGCAAGGGACCCACGTCTGGGCATACCCTTGCCAAGTGCCACTGGATTCACGTAGGTCCCATCCCGTGTTTGGCAGAAACAAACTGCTACCATGCGCCAACGCAGGCACACTTCCACCATAGTGCAATGGTGCCTGCACTGTAGGAATTATTGTTTTTGTGCAGGAAGACACACCTGCACAAAAACAATCACAAGAGGTGTTTTTCTCTAACTATGTGACCACACATAGAAAGAGGAAAAATACTGAGAAATGAAGATATTCCTCCCTGTTGTGTCACTCTTACGCCACCCCTGAGGTGGCGTAGGAATGTGACACATTCACAGACTTGTAAATTTGGGAATGCATCAGATTCCTTTAAGTTCCATGGGTGTTGCATGGAAACTCTGTGAGCAACACCCATCAATCGCCTCTTTCAAGCATTGTTATGGTGAAAGGGGTCCATATTTACAAGGCTAGGAAAAGCCACGCAAGGTGGCTTTGCATTGACAAAGTAACGCTCTGGTAGCACAATGTGCCCCTAGCGCACTGTAACTGAGGCCCTGGAAGGTGAAACATGCTTGAAACAAAATGTCAACACTCCATCAGTCTCACTGGTATTTCTTGTATGGTATTAAAAGGTAGGGAGCTTGAAGAAAAAAACGACTTGGAATTTCGAACTGTGTGTTGATAACTGGGTACTTATCAAAAAACAACAATACAAGGTTGTAAAAGGGGAAAGCAGATTCACTCTTCCAGTGAAGCTGATCAAGTTAACCAAGCTGCGTGCTGTTGGAAAGGAAGGTGATTGGTGCTTGTGTCAGGTGAACAGGCATGATTAATCAGTGAAGTTAAACTTATGTTTGGTAATATCACTCCTGAATGGTCCATATGGTGTGATGGTATTTCCCATGGTATTTGTGTTTCCCATGTTTCCGTTTTGTTTGTTATTGAAGGGAGGATGATGTAGTATGTGTATAGTATGTATGTGTTTTACTTACCCTGCAAATACTTACCTTGATTGTTGTCTTTGCTAAAGTCAGGGCCTTCCAGGTTCTGGGGTCTCACAGCTACATTCGGTTCTTGGCAGTTGCTGTGAGATTCCTAGGATTCATCTTGGACCCATCACTATCCATGACCCAGCAAGTCAACGCCATCTCCTCCTCCTGATTCAACACCCTCCACATGCTCTGAAAGATCTACAAATGGATACCCACTGAAACCAGAAGAACAGTCATCCAAGCCCTCGAAAGCAGCAAACTGGACAATGGCAATGCCCTCTACGCAGGAACCTCAGCCAAACTCCAGAAGAGGCTGCAACGCTTCCAGAACGCCTCCTGGACACCCCGCCCCCCCCCACTGCCACATCACAGACCACCTGAATAACCTGCACTGGCTCCCAGTCAACAAGAGAATCACCTTTAAACTTGCTCACAAGGCACTGCACAACACTGGACCAGAATACCTCAAAAGATGACTCTCCTTCTACATCCCGACCCGTCATCTCCGCCGACCTCGCCCTCGCAACCGTCCAATGCGCCCTCAGAACTACAACCGGCGGTAGATCATTCTCGCACCTCGCCGCTAAAATGTGGAACACTCTTCCCACCCACCTGCGCCAGACCTAAGACCTCCTTACCTTCAGGAAACTTCTCAAGACCTGGCTGTTCGAGCAGTAGTAGCACCACCTCCCCCACTTCCTCCCCCTCCCCTCCTCAGCACCTTGAGACCCTCACAGGTGAGGAGTGAGCTTTACAAATTCCTGATTGATTGATTGATTGATTAGGATTCATAGTCATGTTCTCTGGTTGTGGTCTCTTCCTTCCTGAATAAACTGCAGTTTGAACTTCTGGATGCTTCATCTGTTCTTTACTACAGCAGCCATGGTAGGCGGTAACCCCAGTATTGAGCAGTGTCTTGGTGCGATCCTAAGTAAAACCTTGGGCTTTTTAATGTAGTACTAGTCTGGACGTCGCACTCTGGCTTTGGCAGAACCCATGTCCAAGGCATGTACAACCAGATGCATTCTATATTTTCCAGAGAACCATTGCTATGTAAATGTGTTCCATTTAGAAGCAATGTACGTACATGTAGTCTTTCAGGGCCGATGTTGGACACCCTAGAGCTAGAAGACTTATTAGCTAGTTTTAGTCAGTGGTAATAATGTTCCCACACTCGATGGTTTACCACGATCAACAGTGCTCATTTAAGCAACTTTGGATGAATGAAAGGCAGACTAAACTGACCAGGATTTTAACCGTGAATGGGAGTTCCAGGCCAACGTATGTAGCAGGCAGAGCGTCCACTGGGCTAACTTTGAAGCATATACATGGCATTCTTTTTATCAGTTTGTATGCTGCATACATATTCCATGGGGTACTCCGATCTTGCCACAATGTCTTACCCCCGGATAAGGATTTAGTAGCAGCTGAACGCCAGCACCTCTCCACTTTTCTCCACTTGACCTTCTTTTACTGTATGTCATGTCATGTTTTGTGTGGTGATTGCTTTTTATTCTCAGAAACCAATTTTCAAGCTCTTTGGGCACTTCACGCTCTGTTTTCAGCTCTTGTTTGAGTCACTCTTAGCAACAGGCAAGAGAAACATCGTACATAGTACAAGGACAGTGCGACAGGTTATGGCAACTTTTCTTGCTCTCACAGTCTGTTCTTGATAATAATATTTAAAAATAATATGTTGCCCCTCAAATCACCGGCGTACTATTGGTAGTCTAAGGTCCAATTTAATGTTCAGCAGATGAAGTTTCCAACATTGGAGGACGACAGTACTACCACCATTTCGAGGGACCCCCCACCAGCAGACCTACCAACACGTTAGAACATGAAAGTGAAATAATTTTTAAAAGATGAATCTGGGGAATATATTTTCCCTATTGATTTCTATTGAAGCAGACACAAAATCAGGCAGAAGAAAACAAAAATGTTGCCATTTTTGGATTTAAAAACTCGTAATCTCCCACCTGCATCGGATCTTTTGGCATGTATGCACCAGACAAATTTTGAGGTGGCCTCCGGCCCCATGGATATCGCTCATGGCGGTTCCTGTCAATGTAGGAAAAGTATGACGGATTAAACTGTCAGGTATGAGAAGTGACATTCAAAATGTGCAAAAGTTTTTTGTTTTTCAAAAACAAACTTCCAAAAATAAAAAATAAAAACTAATGGCCCTCACACTATGGAGTCATTTAGATTTTTCATGCCCCTCAGCATCAGGGTTTTCCTAACAATGATGGAGAGCAAAAAAGGCATTACATCATCCACCCTAAACAGGGCAGATGGAGTAACACACTTTCTCAGATGACTCGTACTCCATCGAGCTGTCGGGGTAAGTGTTCTGTGAACAGAGCCACTAGTGGCTCAGTCACTGAAGAGAGCTGTGAGTCGCTCAATTGATGGAATACTTATGGTGCGCTTGACTAAGTGGGCCAGGCAGTCAGAAAGTTTGGCAGGCTATGTACAATATTGCATTTGTGACAGAATACCAGGGACACCAAAGTCTAAATTGGGCCTGAAGCTGTCTGTAGATGAAGATCTTTGGAAAAGACTGGAAAAATCTCAGACTTTTCTCCACAGTGATGATGAGTGGGTCTCTCAAATGACTGGAGTTAGTCCAATCTGTATGCAAACTCCTGGGGCCAGATGTATCAAAGGATTTTACCCATTCTGTGTCTATGGGAAAATGCTTTAATACATATGGCCCCTAGTCCCTAGAACATACATTGCAGTTGCAGGCTCGGACTGGGGTGAACGGTAGGTCTGGGGACCAAAATAAAAAGAGCCACAATTGTAAATCAGATAGGTAAAAAAGGCACTTAGATTCTGCAGATCGAGGCAGTTGTGACCTTGTAAAGGCTTTCTGTTTAGGTGTGTTTTGCAAAGTATGGGAGACAGCATGCATTTGTGCCTGAAACAGACAATGTCTCTGGTTATATCAGAGTGACGAACTGTAAAAACCGTCCCGCCAGACCTTAAAATAGGCCAATAAAAATAGACAAAAACTCAAACACTGACCTATCAGATCAGTCCTTCTGGCACTGCCAGATAACCCAATAGGCTAGTCGAACCATGTGCACCTGTGACACACAATGTACCATCATCGTACAGCTAGTTTGCCATGGTAGACTCAAATTTTGTACCAGCATTCGCAGTGACTGTTGCAAAGTGCTGATACACCAGTCAGTTTCAGAGATTGTTGATTTTTTGTAACTGCGTGCTGGCTGACACAATCAGAATACCTCAGAACTAGTGTAAGCAATGTAATTTGGCGCAGGGGCAGTTCAGCACTTCTGCTAATGAAGGAACCATCGGATTAGAAGAACATAGGGAACATTTGGCATGCACACCCATGGACGCTTTTGTTCGCATTCTGACTCCTTCTGTGCTAGAGCTCATGGAGAAGATGCATTTGGGGACATCCGTGATCCTAACTTATTCATTTTATGTCATATACTTTACTCTTTGGACAACTGGAGAGGAAAGCAAGTGGTACTAGCATAACCTTTGTAATTGGGAAATTGCTTGGAACTTATTTACATTAGCACAAAACTGATCACACAAAATATCTATGCAGGTTGACAAATCGAATATTACTGTGTGTATTTGACTTAACAATCATTGTGCAAATGTTTCCAGACTGAAATTACACCATTGCAGGCTCTTACAGGACATCTAATACACCCCCAATAAACTATTTAAATGGGGCTGCCACCGCAACTCTGCATGTTTTTGGTGTGGTGATCCTATGACTGATACAATTCATATCTTTGTCACATGCTGCGGTAAATCTCAATACTTGGAACTGGCCTCTGATGAGATAGCCAAGTGATACAGAAGCATATATGCCTAACTCCACAACTAATAATCTTAGTCTGCTCTCAGATAGTTTCAGCATCATTTGACGGAATTATATTCTTCATAATAATTTCTAATTGAATATGTATAGCGCGTCCGTGGCTGGACCCTAATCCCCCTGCAGTTGCTTCTTGGTGGCACCAATTCGGCACTATAAGTGGGTTAGAGCTATCCATTGTCAAAAGTGACCTGTAAAGGAAGCTCCTGAAGCAACATTGGGTCCCAATCATTGATTGAATAGAATCTCTCATCTTTGAGAAAATCTACACTTGATATTGCATACGGTTGCACTGTTCTATAATTTCTTTTTAATTTTTTAGTCCCTGTCCTTTTGTCTTTTCCAACGTTTGTTTGATATATTGATGAAATGTTTTTATCTCACGTGTAGCATCCTTGCACTCCAAGAAAAAAAATACAATAAAAAAATGACAATAGTGAAATTATTTGGAACATAATTCACACAGACTTATACACCATTAGATAGCCAATCATTTTGACGATACTGTTGGAGAAGAGACGGGTACATCAATGATTTTCTCTCCACTCAGGTGGGCAGATGTAAAAAGGGCAACACAGTCTGTTTTCTCACACGTCCAACTATTTTCAACAAATGTTCCACTTTGAGAAAATGTCTTTACCCAATGGAATGGGGCCATGTGATTTCTCTGCCCCTCAAAGAGGCCTCTCTATTCCCTCTTTAGAGTGGGTATTACCCCTAATGATACCCACATGTGTAGACAGCTATAGAAGACAACTGCAGGTGGTGGTTACATACATTACCTGGGTTTAGACCAGAAAAAGGTAGTCTATACCCGGGTAATGTTTGATCTGTCACCCAGACATGGCAGAAGCTTTTGCAGGGTCCAGGTCAAAAAGTACATCAGAGGCCCACATAGCATAAGTACATTTTTCTAAGCCAAAAAATGGTCTACAGGGAAAGACATAACTGAACAACCTGACTGTCTGCTGCCATGTAGGCATACCATCCACCTCATCATAAGTAAAGAGGACAGGCTTGACAGGCTTCACAGTCTATAAATGAATGCTGACTCATGGGTGCAGGTTCCTAAAATGTATTGGACCATCATTTGGGATGGGATTGTACACACTCATTTGAATAGTAGACACCGGTAGTAGATAGATACTGCTGGAGCATTTTCATCCTTCGCAGGAATCATTGCTTATTGAGGTTAACAGATCTTTGGACCCTGCATAGGATGTGGTAGAACCATTAACACAATTTCAATACAAACAATTAAGTTAACCAGGATGAGCAATGTGGCCATTCAAGGAAAACTCCAGTCAGGAATAAGGTTAAGGAGTTTGTTACAAACTCAAGCTTAAAGTCATGCAGACAATTTGCAAGACAAAGTTTTAAGGATACAGAATCACCAAGGGTTGCCACAGGCGATGAAATTAATTCAGGCAAACTGACACTAATAAGACTACACACTCAAGAAGAAGAATACAAAACATCAATAGGATTATCTGAGATTCAGAAACCAAGGGTTGCTAAGGTTTAGCAAGTATCAAGTTAATTTCAAGTCAGCAGGGTCATAATTGTAGCTGGGCACAGGGAAACCCTATAGTTTCAAAATCAGGGTGGGATCTAACACCTGCAGGCAAAAGGACAAAAAGAACTTGGAAAAAGGTAATCTTGGGCAACAAGCTTCTAACTAAGGTGGGCAGAAGATACATAAAAAGAGAAAGCATCAGCATTTCAGAAGATCAATCAAGAGTCTTCTGCAGGGGTTAGGAAGAATTCCTTTAAGTCTCAAAAAGGCATTTCAAAGGGGAGAGTCAGAGAGGAAGATACTTCTCAAAGGGGCTCAGCATGCGGGATTCTTCATCTGCAAGGGTTCTGGTCAAAGGACATCTGAAATTCAGGAATTCTGACCAGAGTACAACTGGTCAATGACATATCGAAGCTCATACTGAAGTCTGAATCGCTCTGAGTGACAGTCAATTTTTCAATGAAGGGGCATCATCCAATAGAAATCGATCACATAACTCCAAGTTGAAACATTAGCGCATCTTCCCCGGTCTGACATGGGAACAGAATTCATCGATGTAGCTCCACACGATTTTGAAACAAAAGTTTATTGTGCTAGTCCACAGGCTAGGATGTTCTACATTCAAGGACATTGCTTCACTTCTCTCTATGTCTAAAACAATAGGGTTTTATTACCAAAGCTAGTCATCTCATGGGAACGAGGTCTGAAAGAAAGTTCATGTTAAAAAAATGAATGAGCATTCTCTGCACAGCCACAAAAGGTAGTCCTCAGCAGGCCTCACTTAGACCAATGCAAGTGAATTAATGTGGCGCATTAATACATCAAATAAAATACATTTTTATTACGCAAACTATTAATTCTTAATTAATAATTCTTCATTAGCATTTAGATTCCATTATCTTTAAATGAAATAACACTGTTAATGCAAGTCAGTCAGTATAATGTGGAACTGCATTTCTCTATTTTTGCACACGGTATTTGTCATTAATCATTAGAAATTCAATATTGTTTCCATACGCACTATTAGTCTAGAGACTAAAGTACATCATAATATCCGTTTAATCCTTCAAACATTTAATTTTGCCTTAATACTATCAGAGTTTCTAACATTAGTCTAAACGAATGCACGTCTAAAATGACTTCTCAGTGCATCTTTCTACATTCAAGCCATTAGCACTTTGGCTAACATAATGCAAAACTATCACATATAGATGACTTCAGTGAGATGAGGGACAGCATTAAAGTTTCTGATACATCAATATTCTAACCGTCTACAGCAGTGGTTCTTAACCTTTTTGTTAGACCTGACATGCCTTAGGGTGGTCACCCCTAACTTTTTGCCTGCCTGCCTCCACTTTTTGGACTCTGTTTTGCTGGCTTTTAGACTCTGCGCACTTTACCACTGCTAACCAGTGCTAAAGTGCATATGCTCTCTCCCTTTAAACATGGTAACTTTGGATCATACCCAATTGGACTATTTAATATACTTATAAGTCCCTAGTAATGTGCACTGTATGTGCCTAGGGCCTGTAGATTAAATGCTACTAGTGGGCCTGCAGCACTGGTTGTGCCACCCACTCAAGTAGCCCCTTCACCTTGTCCCAGGCCTGCCAGGGCAAGGCCTATGTGTGCAGTTTCACTGCCACTTCGACTTGGCATTTAAAAGTACTTGCTAAGCCTAAAGCTCCCCTTTTTCTACACATAAGTCACCTCTAACATGTGCCCTAGGTAACCCCTAGAGCAGGGTGCTGTGTGGGTAAAAGGCAGGACATGTACCTGTGTAGTTTACATGTCCTAGTAGTGTAAAACTCTTAAATTGGTTTTTACAGTACTGTGAGGCCTTCTCCCTTCATAGGCTAACATTGGGGCTGCCCTCATACATTGTTGAAGTGGCAGCTGCTGATCTGAAGGGAGAAGAAAGGTCATATTTAGTATGGCCAGAATGGTAATACAAAATCCTGCTGACTGGTGAAGTTGGATTTAATGTTACTATTTTAGAAATGCCACTTTTAGAAAGTGAGCATTTCTCTGCACTTAAATCTTTCTGTGCCTTACAATCCAAGTCTGGCTAGGTTTAGTTGACAGCTCCTTGTGCATTCACTCAGACACACCCCAAACACAGGGTACTCAGCCTCACTTGCATACATCTGCATTTTGAATGGGTCTTCTTGGGCTGGGAGGGTGGAGGGCCTGCTCTGACACAAAGGACTGCCACACCCCCTACTGGGACCCTGGCAGACAGGATTGAACTGAAAGGGGACATGGTGCACTTCTAAACCACTCTTTGAAGTCTCCCCCACTTCAAAGGCACATTTGGGTATAAAACAGGGCCTCTACCCTACCACCTCAGACACTTGCTGGAGAAGAAACCTGAACCAGAACCTGCATCCTGCCAAGAAGAACTGCCTGGCTGCTCAAAGGACTCACCTGTCTGCTTTCTACAAAGGACTGCTGCCTTAGTGTTGGCCTGCTGCCTTGCTGAAATCTTGTCTGGCTGCCAAAGTGCTCTCCAAGGGCTTGGATAGAGCTTGCCTCCTGTTCCCTGAAGTCTCAGGACCAAAAAGACTTCTCTTTTTCATTTGGACTCCTCGCGCGGGGAAAAATTTTACGCACAGCTTGCTCCGCGGTGAGAAAATCACTGCACGCCGACGCTGCCCGACGCGACGCCTATGGGGCGACCGGAACTTCGACGCACGGCCTCGCATGGACAACGCCGCCCGGCTTCCAGAGAGGAAATCGACGTGACGCCTGCCGTGAGAAAGAAAATTCCGCGCACAGCCTCCCGGAACGACGCGCAGCCGGATAACAAGCCGATTAATCCACGCACAGACCCTGGGACATCTGGTAATCCTGCGAACCATAGAAGGAGTCGCCCGCGTGCCGGAAAACGCCGCATGTCTTCCCCGAGTGAAAAATAACAACGCAAGTCCATGTGTGAAGGGGTGAAACTGACGCACACACCATTTTTCTTCCCGCAGAACGACGCACGTCTCCCCGCGTGAAAAATAACGACGCAAGTCCATGTGTGAAGGGGCGAAACCGACACACACACCATTTTTCCACACATCTCCTCCTCTGCGACCCTCTGTGGAGATTTTCCACTCCAAACCAGGTACTTTGTGCTTGAGAGAGACTTTGTTTGCTTTTGAAAGACTTAAGACACTTTATATCACTTTTCAGTGATACTTCTACAAATTCTTATTGCATCTTTTATTGTGTTGATCTACAAATATCCAGATAAATATTCTATATTTTTCTAAACACTGTGTGGTGTATTTTGGTGGTGCTATATGGTGTTATTGTATGATTTATTGCACAAATACTTTACAAATTGCCTTCTAAATTAAGCCTGATTGCTGGTGCCAAGCTACCAGAGGGTGGGCACAGGATAATTTGGATTGTGTGTGACTTACCCTGACTAGAGTGAGGGTTCTTGCTTGGACAGAGGGTAACCTGACTGCCAACCAAAAACCCCCATTTCTAACATTGGTGATCAGCGGTGAGGATAGGACTTGTATTTGTGCAGTGACATACAGTAGCTAAGTATTTCACTACCTACCCACAGTTGAAGGTCAACTTGATTTTTATCTCTTTTTGCAAATTTGTTTTTCCTGACAATTTTCAAAAACTAAATCCTCACTCAACATGTCTCTGGCTACGTCTCAAGTAGGAGATTTGGACCTAGCCCTGTTGGAGACATGTACTGTCAAACATCAAAAAGGGTTCTGCAGGGTGATGAGAGTACCCACCCAAGGGGCCTCCAGAAAGGAGGACTTTCAAGTGGCGCTGAGGGCCTGGGCAGAAGCCCATTTAGAGGAAAGTGAGGAAGGAGAGGAGCCAGAAAATGGCCTCTCAGAGGATTTATTGCCATCAGCGGGTAATGTTACCACTGCAATTGTGCCCCCTTCCAGGCCAGGGAGCAGTGTCTCTGAGCAAAGCCTGTCCGCAGAGGAAAGGAGAGAAGAAAGGGAGTTCCAATTGCAAATGGCAAAACTGAAAATTGAGGCCCAAAAGGAGGAAAAGAGGGCAGAGAGAGAAGCCAAACAGGTGGAAGCTGAAAGAGCTTTGGCTGAAAAAAAACTATTGTTGGCTCATGAACTGAGTCTCAAGGAGCTGGAGATCAAGGCGAGACAGTCTGAATCCAGCAGTAATAGTTGCAACATACAGACAGGACCTGCTGGAGAAAAGAAGGTTCATATACCCAAAAATGTGGTGCCCAGTTTTGTGGTGGGAGATGACATAGATAAATGGTTAGCTGCTTATGAAGTTGCACTAAGGGCTCATGAGGTTCCTGAAGGGCAATGGGGGGTAGCTATGTGGGGTTATGTGCCGCCATTGGGGAGGGATACACTTCTCACATTGGATCAACCTGATCAAAACACATACCCACTTCAGAAAGCCACTTTACTTGCCAAGTCTGGGCCGACCCCTGAGGGATACCGTCAGAGGTTCAGGGACAGCACCAAACAAACCACACAAACATGGGTAGACTTCTTTGACTTTTCCAGTAAGGCACTGAATGGATGGGTGCGGGGCAAAGTAGATAATTATAAAGGGTTATATGACTTGATTCTGAGAGAGCATATGCTCAATACTACTTCTAAAGAGTTGCGCCAGCACTTGGTAGATAGTAAGCTGACTGATCCCAGGAAGCTTGCTGAGGAGGCAGACCTCTGGGTTAGCACCAGTGTGTCCAAAAAGGTACCTGGGGGGGACACCCACAAAGGTGGTCAGGGTTCCCAACAGAAGAAAGAGAGGGGAGATAAACTTACAGATAAGGAACTCTCCAAAGGCCCCCAAAAGAATTCCCAAGGAGGGAGTGGCAACCATTCCTTTTCCAGATTTGGGAAAAAGCCAGGGACTTATGATAAATCAGGGAGATCCAACCCCAAATGCTTAGAGTGCTACCAGTATGGTCACTATAAAGGCGACCCCCAGTGCTCCAAGAGGGCACCGTCCACTACTGGACAGACACCTGGGTTGACTAGTGTAGCGCTCGGGGGGAGATGGACCCAGATAGCTTTGGGGAGCAGGTAGAGATTTCCCTAGTGTCCCTGGGAGAAAGAGAAATGGTGCCCAAAGCCCACATGCACCAAAATACTTCCAAGTACAGGCAGTGGGTCACCATTGATGGGCAAAAGGTGGAGGTTCTGCGTGACACAGGAGCCAGCATGACTACTATCAAGAGTCAGCTGGTGTCAACCGAGCAGATAGTCCCTAACACATTCCACCAGGTCATAGTCGCTGACAATCGTGAGAGTCACCTACCGGTGGCTCTGGTCCCCTTTGAGTGTGGGGGGTCTCTGGTACTCTGAAAGTAGCTGTGAGTCCTGCCATGCCTGTAGATTATCTGTTAGGCAATGATCTTGAGCATACTGCTTGGAAAGAAGTAGAGCTCAGATCTCACCTGAAGATGTTAGGGTTACCTGAGTGGGTCTGCATGACCACACGGTCCATGGCTGCCCGGGAAGGGAGTCAAGGGCGTCTGGATCCTGGAAAAATGGCCCAGTCAGCTGCAAAGAGGGAGGGCAAGAGGTGTGGGAAAACCGCCTCAAGTGTTCCCACAGTGGTGGACGAGGCCCCTGAGGAGGAGGAGGCCCCTGAGCCCACTGGGGAGGACATAGCTGACCTGGGTAACCTACCTGAACTTGCTAGCTGGCAAGTAGAGGGGGGCCAACCAGAGCAGAATTCTGCAAGGCGCAGAAGGAATGCCCCGCCCTTAAGGGTCTGAGGCAACAAGCCACAGCCCAAGCAGCAGGTCACGCCTCTGGCACTCACCATATTTACTGGGAGAATGATCTGCTTTACAGTGAGCGTAAGGTTCCAGGTCCTGGGGCAGCCCGTGTGCTGGTGGTCCCCCAGTGTTACCGGAACTTCCTACTGGGTCTGGCTCACGACATTCCCCTGGCAGGACACCTGGGCCAAGACAAGACCTTTAACAGGATTGACACCCACTTCCATTGGCCCAGAATGAGGACAGCCTCAGATAACTTCTGCAGAGCTTGCCCCACCTGCCAGGCTAGTGTGAAGACAGGGAAACGGCTTAAAGCTCCCCTGCTCCCACTCCCAGTCGTTGGCACCCCCTTTGAAAGGGTGGGCATCGACATTGTTGGTCCCTTGGATCCCAAAACTGCCTTAGGCAACAGGTTTATCCTGGTTTTGGTGGCGATGCCACCCGCTATCCAGAGGCCATCCATCTGAGAACAGTGACTGCTCCGGTGCTAATCAGAGCCCTGTTGTTAATATTTACCCGTGTGGGATTCCCTAAGGAGGTTGTGTCTGACAGGGGCACAAACTTCATGTCTGCATACATGAAGTCCATGTGGGATTAGTGTGGGGTGACCTACCGGTTTACTACCCCTTACCATCCTCAATCCAATGGGCTTGTTGAGAGATGCAACAAGACCCTGAAAGGCATGATTAGTGGTCTGACTGAGGCCATGAGGCGTAAGTGGGACGTCCTCTTACCCTGCCTGTTGTCTGCTTACAGAGAGGTGCCCCAGAAAGGGGTGGGGTTCAGCCCCTTTGAGCTTCTCTATGGTCACCCTGTCAGGGGACCCCTAAGCATTGTGAAGGAGGGCTGGGAGAAAGCTCCCAAGTCACCTCCCCAGGATGTGGTCAGCTACATGCTGGCCCTCCGCAACTAAACCCAACGCTTCTGGAAGCAGGCCCAGAGTAACCTCGAGGCCAGTCAAGAGGTGATGAAGGAGTGGTATGACCGGAAGACCACTCTGGTTGAGTTCTCACCTGGAGACAAAGGGGGTCATTCCGACCCTGGCGGTCCATGACCGCCAGGGCCGGGGACCACGGAAGCACCGCCAACAGGCTGGCGGTGCTTCCAGGGACATTCTGACCGCGGCTGTAAAGCCGCGGTCAGAAAAGGGCAACCGGCGGTTTCCCGCCGGTTTACCCCTGGCCCAAGGAATCCGCCATGGCGGCGCTGCTTGCAGCACCGCCATGGGGATTACGACCCCCTTCCCGCCATCCTGGTCCTGGCGGTAAATACCGCCAGGAACAGGATGGCGGGAACGGGTGTCGTGGGGCCCCTGGGGGCCCCTGCACTGCCCATGCTACTGGCATGGGCAGTGCAGGGGTCCCCTCACAGGGCCCCATAATGATTTTCAGTGTCTGCAAAGCAGACACTGAAAATCGCGACGGGTGCCACTGCACCCATCGCACACCAGCAACTCTGCCGGCTCCATTCGGAGCCGGCTTCATCGTTGCTGGGGCTTTCCCGCTGGGCCGGCGGGCGGCCTTTTGGCAGTCGCCCAGCGGGAAAGCCAGAATGGCCGCCGCGGTCTTTTGACCGCAGTGCGGTCATTCGGCGGTAACCGCATGGCGTGCGGCGGTTGGAATGATCGCCAAAGTTTGGGTGATGGAGCCAGTAGAGCCCAGGGCTCTCCAGGACCGCTGGACTGGCCCCTTAGAGATCAAGGAGCGTAAAGGGGAGGCAACTTATCTAGTGGACCTCAAGACCCCTAGGCACCCACTAAGGGTCCTCCATCACAACCTGGCTCAAACCTCACTTTGAGAGGTCTGAGGTCAGTATGCTCCTGGTCACAGATGAGTGCATGGAAGAGGAGAGTGAACCTCTCCCCGACCTCCTCTCTGTCAAAGAAGGGGATGGGTCAGTAGGGGGTGTCATTCTCTCTGACTCCCTGACTCTAACCCAGAGAGGAGACTGCTATGAGCTGTTAGAGCAGTTCTCCCCCCTGTTCTCCCTTACTCCTGGACTGACCCACATCTGTGTTCATGACATTGACACAGGTGACAGTCCCCCTGTGAAGAACAAAATTTACAGGTTGTCGGATAAGGTGAAGGCCAGCATTAAGGAGGAGGTCTCCAAGATGTTGACTTTAGGGGTTATTGAGAAATCCAGTAGCCCCTGCGCCAGCCCGGTGGTATTGGTTCCTAAGGCTACTGCCCCAGGTGCGAAGCCAGAACTCCGGTTCTGTGTGGACTACCGGGGTCTCAACTCAGTCACCCGGACTGATGCTCACCCCATACCCCGAGCTGATGAGCTCGTTGACAGACTTGGTGCTGCCAAGTTCCAGAGTACGTTTGATCTTACTTCAGGGTCCTGGCAGATCGGCCTGACTGAGGGGGCTAAAGAAAGATCATCATTTTCCACCCCTGATGGCCATTACCAATTCCGGGTGATGCCATTTGGACTGAAAAATGCCCCTGCTACCTTCCAACGGTTGGTTAACGGGGTCCTAGCTGGTAAAGATGCCTACTGTGCAGCTTACCTGGACGACATAGCTGTCTACAGTTCCAGCTGGGAGGAACACCTGCTCCACCTCAAGGAGGTGCTTCAGGCTCTGCAACAGGCAGGCCTGACTATCAAGTCTAGTAAGTGCCAGATTGGGCAGGGTTCCGTGGTGTACTTGGGACACCTAGTAGGTGGTGGAAAGGTGCAGCCACTCCAGGCCAAGATTGAAACTATCAAGGCCTGGCAACCACCTAGAACAAAGACTGAGGTGAGAGCCTTTTTGGGCCTCACTGGATACTACCGCAGATTCGTCAAGGGCTATGGTACCATTGTGTCCCCCTTGACAGAACTGTCTTCCAAGAAACAACCTAGGTTGCTGAATTGGACAGAGGCTTGTCAGAAAGCCTTTGATTCTCTGAAGGAAGCCATGTGCACGGCCCCCGTGCTCAAGGCCCCTGACTACTCCCAGGAATTTATTGTGCAGACAGACACTTCAGAGCATGGCATAGGGGCTGTTCTAGCACAGCTAAATGAGGAGGGCTCCGACCAACCAGTAGTCTTTATTCGCAGAAGACTATTACCACGGGAACAAAGGTGGAGTGCTATTGAGAGAGAGGCATTTGCTGTGATCTGGGCACTGAAGCAGCTAAGACCCTACCTGTTTGGGACTCACTTCCGGGTTCAGACAGACCACAGGCCCCTGAGATGGCTCATGCAGATGAGGGGTGAGAATCCAAAACTCTTAAGGTGGTCCATTTCCCTACAGGGGATGGAATTTACGGTGGAGCATCGCCCAGGGGTTGACCACGCCAATGCTGATGGTCTCTCCAGATACTTCCGCCTTAGCGATGAGAGCTCCCAGGACGTCGGGTAGCTCTCCGCACATTCAGCTGGGGGGACACATGTTAGACCTGACATGCCTTAGGGTGGTCACCCCTAACTTTTTGCCTGCCTCCCTCCACTTTTTGGACTCTGTTTTGCTGGCTTTTAGACTCTGCGCACTTTACCACTGCTAACCAGTGCTAAAGTGCATATGCTCTCTCCCTTTAAACATGGTAACTTTGGATCATACCCAATTGGACTATTTAATATACTTATAAGTCCCTAATAATGTGCACTGTATGTGCCTACGGCCTGTAGATTAAATGCTACTAGTAGGCCTGCAGCACTGATTGTGCCACCCACTCAAGTAGCCCCTTTACCTTGTCCCAGGCCTGCCAGGGCAAGGCCTATGTGTGCAGTTTCACTGCCACTTCGACTTGGCATTTAAAAGTACTTGCCAAGCCTAAAGCTTCCCTTTTTCTACACACAAGTCAGCTCTAATATGTGCCCTAGGTAACCCCTAGAGCAGGGTGCTGTGTGGGTAAAAGGCAGGACATGTACCTGTGTAGTTTACATGTCCTGGTAGTGTAAAACTCCTGAATTCATTTTTACACTACTGTGAGGCCTGCTCCCTTCATAGGCTAACATTTGGGCTGCCCTCATACATTGTTGAAGTGGCAGCTGCTGATCTGAAGGGAGTAGGAAGTTCATATTTAGTATGGCCAGAATGGTAATACAAAATCCTGTTGACTGGTGAAGTTGGATTTAATATTACTATTTTAGAAATGCCACTTTTAGAAAGTGAGCATTTCTCTGCACTTAAATCTTTCTGTGCCTTACAATCCACGTATGGCTAGGTTTAGTTGACAGCTCCTTGTGCATTCACTCAGACACACCCCAAACACAGGCTACTCAGCCTCACTTGCATACATCTGCATTTTGAATGGGTCTTCCTGGGCTGGGAGGGTGGAGGGCCTGCTCTGACACAAAGGACTGCCACACCCCCTACTGGGACCCTGGCAGACAGGATTGAACTGAAAGGGGACCTGGTGCACTTCTAAACCACTCTTCCCCACTTCAAAGGCACATTTGGGTATAAAACAGGGCCTCTACCCTACCACCTCAGACACTTGCTGGAGAAGAAACCTGAACCAGAACCTGCATCCTGCCAAGAAGAACTGCCTGGCTGCTCAAAGGACTCACCTGTCTGCTTTCTACAAAGGACTGCTGCCTTGCTGTTGGCCTGCTGCCTTGCTGAACTCTTGTCTGGCTGCCAAAGTGCTCTCCAAGGGCTTGGATAGAGCTTGCCTCCTGTTCCCTGCAGTCTCAGGACCAAAAAGAATTCTCTTTTTCATTTGGACTCCTCGTGCGCCGCAAAATTTGACGCACAGCTTGCTCCGTGGTGAGAAAATCGCTGCACGCTGACGCTGCCTGACACGACGCCTACGGGCCGACCGGAACTTCGACGCACGGCCTCTCATGGACAATGCCACCCGGCTTCCAGAGAGGAAATCGACGCGACGCGACGCCTGCCGTGAGAAAGAAAATTCCACGCACACCCTCCCGGAACGATGTGCAGCCGGATAACAAGCCGAGGAATCCACGCACAGACCCTGGGACATCTGGTAATCCTGCGAACCATAGAAGGAGTCGGCCCGCATGCCGGAAAACGCTGCACGTCTTCCCCAAGTGAAAAATAACAACGCAAGTCCGTGTGTGAAGGGGCGAAACCGACGCACACACCATTTTTCTTCCCGCAGAACGACACACGTCTCCCCGCATGAAAAATAACGACGCAAGTCCGTGTGTGAAGGGGCGAAACCGACGCACACACCATTTTTCCACGCATCTCCTCCTCTGCGGCCCTCTGCGGAGATTTTCCACTCCAAACCAGGTACTTTGTGCTTGAGAGAGACTTTGTTTTCTTTTTAAAGACTTAAGACACTTTATATCACTTTTCAGTGATACTTCTACCAATTCTTATTGCATCTTTTATTGTGTTGATCTACAAATATCCAGATAAATATTCTATATTTTTCTAAACACGGTGTGGTGTATTTTTGTGGTGCTATATGGTGTTATTGTATGATTTATTGCACAAATACTTTACACATTGCCTTCTAAGTTAAGCCTGACTGCTCGTGCCAAGCTACCAGAGGGTGGGCACAGGATAATTTGGATTGTGTATGACTTACCCTGACTAGAGTTAGGGTTCTTGCTTGGACAGAGGGTAACCTGACTGCCAACCAAAAACCCCCATTTCTAACACTTTTGACTTCTGAAGTCTGCCACTGAATCATTAGTGAAATCCTTAGACCCCCACTGAGTAAAATATTGAAAGCCGGGCACTCACAACCTAAGCAATTTCAATGATTTGAACCTAAAAACAATACACAAAAATATAGACACAAGTATACACTACACAAGTTCTCAACTAGTGAAATCATTTTTTTAATTCAATCAAATATAGACAATGTTTTTAATTTTGCCCCTTATTTTAATATACTTAAATTTAAGTTATTAATTGTAATATTTTATTTTGTAAAACCATCCCATACCCTCTGAGTAGGCTTCACGGACCACCCAGGTTAAGAACCAGTGATCAGCAGCATACAATGCAGATGCTCCCACAGACATGCCTGCTAGGCATTGATGCAAATTACTCAATACACAAGACCAGATTTGTTAAGTTCACTTTATTACTAGCCAAGAGGCACTTAGCAAAAGAATGGCTGACACAGAAGAAACCGACAGTGGAGCACTGGATAAAAGATGACATGGATTGCTTCCTGGCTGAAGAAATACAGATGAATCTTGTCCGATGCGAAGAAAATCTGCAGGTAATCTGGACACGTGGAAGGGCCTACCAAGAAATATACCCGCCTGATGAGAAACCATCATAAACAGTTTCATGTGTGTTTGGAGTGACTTGTGATAGCAACCTATTTATAATGCATGCAGCAGTAATTGAGACGTATTTAAACAGTATATATATTATAACTGAATATGAGTGCGTGTCATATAGGTGGGAGTGTTTGCTATTCATTAATGATTTCAGGCACCTGTTGTTTGTTACTTTACTTTTTCTTTCTTTGTGTAAATAGTAAAAAGTCAATAAAAAACATCTTTAAAATGTGCATTAGACAAGTGGTATATTGCATCTAGTGTCTCCCATTCTGATTATGTAATGCAATTCAACATCAGTACTCTGCAGTGGCAGATGATGAAACCTAATTTGTTTGAGGATGCCTCATGTAAATAAAAAACACTCCCTAGGAAAGCTTGTGTATTAAGACATCGGCTACACCTTGGATCTCATGATGGGTAGGATAAGTCAGTTTGTAGAATGCACCTTACAAATAAAAATGATTACACTCACATTATCAGCTTGATGGCCAAGCAAGGGTGGGGGTTTAAAGAGTCACACAAAGAGTGAACTGGCTCAGCTGAATTGTGTTACAAATCACTGGCACTGTGGTGATGCGGTAATTTACCTGAAAAGCATTAGCCTGACCCAATATGTAACACGAAACCGCTGCAGCAGGTATAAAAGAGTCGAGGCTCCTGCTCCTGACAGTGATTTCCCACCAGGAGGAGTACACCCTAGGCTTTCCATAGTGGTGGCCTGCTACTTCTGGCACTATGGTTTGTTCACTTATGTTATGAAGTGTACTAAGCATTTCCTGTAAGGAAAAGCAAGGACGGGTTTAGGTCTTGCTTGGCAGGGCAGCTCTCCTTTGACCTTTTGTGAGCAACAGAAGTAAAGATTTGGTAAGCATTACTGAGAGAGCAGCTTTGGCTCCCCTCAGACATTGGCCCTCATTCTGACCTTGGCGGGCGGCGGAGGCCGCCCGCCAAAGTCCCGCCGTCAGGTTACCGTTCCGCGGTCGAAAGACCGCGGCGGTAATTCTGACTTTCCCGCTGGGCTGGCGGGCGGTCGCCTTCAGACCGCCAGCCAGCCCAGCGGGAAAGAGGCTTCCACGATGAAGCCGGCTCGGAATCGAGCCGGCGGAGTGGAAGCTGTGCGACGGGTGCAGTTGCACCCGTCGCGTATTTCACTGTCTGCGCAGCAGACAGTGAAATACATGTAGGGGCCCTCTTACGGGGGCCCCTGCAATGCCCATGCCAGTGGCATGGGCACTGCAGGGGCCCCCAGGGGCCCTGCGACCCCCCCTACCGCCATCCGGATCCCGGCGGTCCGACCGCCGGGATCTGGATGGCGGTAGGGGGGGTCGGAATCCCCGCGGCGGTGCAGCAAGCTGCGCCGCCGCGGAGGATTCAATGGGGCGGCGGTACACTGGCGGGACCCCGCCAGTGGTGCCGGTCCGACCGCGGCTTTACCGCCGCGGTCGGAATCCCCATTGGAGCACCGCCGGCCTGTCGGCGGTGCTCCCGCGGTCCTCCGCCCTGGCGGTCAAAGACCGCCAGGGTCAGAATGACCACCATTGTGTGCTTCGGCTATATTGTATGAAATATTACAACAAAGACAGGAGGCCTGAATTATTTATTATGAAGATCATATTTACTGCCTTTAGGCTTTTAATGTTGGAATCAATATCGCACTATGTTAACACCTGTATTCCAGGGTTTTGTTACATGGAATCACACGGATTTGCAATGTGTTTTGCTGCGTTGCCTGAATATTTGATAAATCTGGCCCCAGTTCTATTGGCATTGGCGGTGCTTGTCAGGAGGGGCTCTACAGAAAGCTCTCTGACTCTTAAACACCTACACTAGGGGAAAAAACAGTGCATCACAACAAAAGTATAGATGACCCCAAGAGTTAGTAGCAGACCTCTTTACACCCCTACGTTAAAACAGTTCAACATAAGTTAAAAGACCACCCATGGAGTGTGAGCCCTACCAAAAGGAGCATATCTTCTCAATCGAGATGTGGTTGAGCCAAAGACGAAAGTAACGGTATGCTATTACTTGAATGCAGTCATGTGACACCCTATTAGTCTGGCAGAAGAGCTAGGACAAAAGAGCACATTTGAGAAAGAGAACATTAGCGGGCCCCAGTGCCCTTGCAAGGACTCCAAAGTCTGTCCGCACAGTGAGAAACTAATGGTCACAGACACCTCTGCTTTCAGCCCATCTGCAGAAAGAAATGCATTGTTCCAACGCAACTAGAGGAAAGTCATGGTAAATGGAATACACTGACTAGGTCGCAGGGCTATCACTACTCTTAGTAGCGAGAAATGGAAGCACCGGCTTTGGATGTTTCTGTAGATGGGCTTTCAGCCTGAACCCGGTTACATCCCTGGGTGGGCTGTACACACTGCCATGGGTTGTGCTGTCTGGATTTCTACTAGTGGGGTACCCTCAATACCTCCCAGCAGACATTTATTTTGAAGTGCAGGCATCTCTTGCTTCTCTTTAAGCTATTGTGAGATTTTAACATCAAGGCCCATATTTATAGTTTTTGGTGCAAAACTGCGCTAATGCAGTTTTGCATTAAAAACTTTACCCCACGCTTGCGTCATTCTCAGACACATGCCGGGAGTCATATTAATAGAATGGTGCAAGCCGGCGGTAAGGCCCGGCTAGCATCCTGAAAAATGACGCTAGTCAAGTGGGGGTGGCAGTAGGGAAGGAGGAGGTTGTGCATCAAAAAATGAAGCTAGCATGGTTAGAGGCAAAAAAAATGCCTCTAACCAGACTAGCGCCATTTCATGGCGCACCACAACCAAAAACATGACTCCTGTCTTAGGAAAGACAGGAGCCATGTCTCATGCCCCCCACCCCTTTGGCCAGCACATGGGACAAGTGTCTACTGGGCATGACTATGGCACCCTGTGCCATGCGGGGAGGGCCAAATTAGGGCCCCCGACAGCCCCCCCAAAAAAAATACTTACCTGGACTTATCTGTGATGGGGTCTCCCATCCTTCGGATCCATCCGGTGGGGGTGGGGGTGTTTCTGGGGATGGGGAGGGCATCTGTGGACCCATTCCATGGTGCTTAACCATGGAAATGGGTCCATGGGTTCCCTAACACCTGGTCTGACCCAGGCGTTAAATAAGGGTGCTAAGCAAGCTTAGCACCAATATTTAGATTCACCTTTCACCCATGCGTTAAATATGCACTATGGGGATAGCATCATTTTTTGGATGGGAACACCTACCTTGCATCCCACTGATGCAAGGTAGGTTCACGCATCCAAACAAATGGTGCAGACTCCAATATTGTGACGCTAGACATGCCTTGCATCAAAATATAAATATGTAGTTAAGTTTGCAACGAATTTGCATTAAAAATTGACGCACATTAGGTGCAGACAGAGTATAAATATGGGCCCGCATTTTTAGAGATGTTTTAACTTGAAAAGGATTAAAACAGAGGTATATGCAGTTTAAGGAGCATATTTATACTCTGTTTATCCATCCTGAGTAGATAGCAAACAGCTACAAAAAATATGGCCTGAAAAGATTGAAATCGTTAGGAGGAGACCTGGTCAACAAAGCATGGAGGGAGCACTTCAGTCTAAGCCACAAGTCTGATGGCCTCATTTACAAGGACTTTACACCGCCGTTTTATTTTTATGCAGCGGTGGCGCTAAGCAGTGCTTTACACTGTTCCAGATTTACAAACTGAGGTAGTGGGCCCAATGTGCCAATTGTAAACCCTTGCATCACATTATACCTGTGCCAGGTTTAACATATGCAAGGCAAGCGTTTCCAGGCAAAAACCCATGCAGAACTGACGCAGTGAAATTTACAATATTTCAATGCGTCATTCTGTGACTTTACTGCATCAGAAGTTTACCGCTTGCTCAGAAAAGGCATAAAATTGACTGAGGGCTTTTCCCATGGGGGCCTCCTCCCTTTGCCGGACTAATGTCTTTTTTTTTTACGCTAGGCCAGTAATGAGTGTGTTTAGCACCACAGATGCGTCAGAATTTCTGACGCATCAGTGAAAATGTGCACCATGAAGCTCTGTATAGTAAATACATTGCGTTCCTGCATCGGGGCTGATGCATCAGCTGCTTGTAAATGAGGCCCATAGTTTGGTACTTGCTGGGAGAAAAAAGAAAAAAAGGCTCATCCTAGTTCAGACAACCGAAAATCCAGGCATAAACCTAATGTCAACAAGAAAAATGAACATGACCACCAGCAAACAGGTCGCAGATCTACAGACAGTGCTTAATTTGAACCAGTGGTTGCCGGAGGTGGGCGCCAGCACTTATTTTTCTGCATCAGGCATTTACTGCTAGCAAAAGACACATATGGGAAAGACAGAGGAAGAAAAAAATGAGAAAGCGCCACAAAACAAAGGCAGAAAGCAAAAAGCTGCAAGAGTAAGTTAAGGGACAGGGAGTGCCTGTAAATGGATTAAAGAGGCCCAAGATAGCTTTGGGATCGCGCTGCCTCAGTATTCTGTGCTCGCACATTTAATTGCATCAGTCACGTGTTTCAAAGGAGAGCTTTGGGCACCGACAGGTTTTTATTTACAAATTAAGCACTGTCTACAGATGTAAAGGAAGCTCAAGGCTTCAGTGAACATTGTTCAGTGGGTGAAACGCATTTTTGATCCCTCCCAGCATGAACAGCCCTACTTGGTAAAATTAACTACTCACAAGGAAATTCTCTTTGCACTAGCCTAAAAGTCCTGATAAAGAAAGATGAACTACCTTTAAACACTTGTTTTTGTGGCCTGACTGAAGACCTGCTCCACATTTTGCTAAACTGTCCACTCAACCACAGGATTTGAGGAAACACCGTCGAAGGCATACTGAAGCACATACAGGTGGACAATGACGAAGCGTGTGTTCCGTTTGCTCAGCAACATTTCAGAAGAGCTCACAAAACACACAGGAAGGCACTGTGTCAAAAGCTGGTACCTAAAAGAAAATGACCCGGAACAAAAGACAAAATGGTCCCGTAGCCATGCGTCTCATTACGTGAGCTAAGTGAACCGGTATTAAAAACTGGCACCAGTAGACGTGCGGTTATGCAAGATATGCTTAAGTACCAAAGACTGATTGTAAATAGTGAAATGACTTGGACTTTGTAATAACTGCATTTTGTTTTATTCATATTATGTTGATATTTCTTTTACAAAAGGCAGGTTTGCTGCCAAAAACACCTATTAAATAAATTCAAATTCAAATCCAATTCAGTAGCAGAAATAGTTCGGTTCTTTCAGCATCCAATCAGACATTTCTTGCACAAACCGTATATTAGCTATATTATGCAAAATCTACACAGTTCTCCAGAGGTTTTATCACAGTGATGCCTAAAGTTGTATTTTAACCTTCAAGTGTTATAAACAAATGGCATCTTGAATCAATTAGAAGAAGATATTTCCACGTTGAGTGTTGTACATAGTGGCAAATCAGAATGCATATGGTTTAATTTTGAAACGTATACCTAACAATATGAGTTGAAAATTAGTAGGTGGGGAATTATGGGTCGAGCAACCCACTTGAAATAGTGACAGTGGGAGCCAGCAATCCTCTAAAACAGGAGATCTCCAAACTGTAAGCCAGCAGGGAGTAATCTCCATTCTCATACCAGTTCTTGTAGCAGACCACAGATGCCAACTACTTCGGATTCAAGAAACCCAAAATCCACTATTTTTTTTATTTTCCTTAGTTTCCCTAGCTGATATTGGTCGAATCATAGATAATGTTCTCTGGGTGGCACGTTGAACACTTCTGGGTTGGCCACCCACACCCTCTCACATAGGGCTTGATTCACAAAGGTAAACTTACAGTTTTGTGGAAGTTTACAATTGTTTGCTTTTCAAAAAGGTATTTTGCTAGTAGGGTAAGTTTACCTTTGTGAATCAGGCCCTTAGTGTTTATCTGGATCCTGGGTAGAATCCATTTAGCATTACAATAGGGTTAACTATGGCTCCAGGAGTTGGGCTTCTATCACCTTGAGGTAGAGGCATACCATATTCACTGGTTTGTATATACAGCTTGCGAAATGATTGCCTCAACTTCTTTTACATTCTGGAGCATGTATTAGATTCTGACATATGCAGTCTGTAACACATCTCCAGACCTCACACATGCGACTTAGCTCACTACTCATATGTGACACCTCCACCAACATCTTACTCTTGCCAAGCATAAAAGTAAGTATTTACTAAATGAACCAGAAATGGCTTTGAGACCCCATCAAGGGTTAGGAAAGAGCTATAGAAATGCTACATTTCTGTATAATACAGTTGAGGAAGGGCAGAAGAATGTGGCCCAAGCAACATCTTCAAGGATGGAGGGAGGACAGGCAGGTGTACATCTTGAAGACTTTTAGAAAGTACAGCATGGTGAAGTGTAGGCACATGTAATATGTGAAAGTTTGGGGCCCGATTCAAAAAGGTAAACTTAGACCAAAAGTCTAAGTTTAGACCTAAAGCGTAACTTTATTCATAGTAAAGTTAGACTTTTGGTCTAAGTCTTGACTTTTGGTCTAAATTTAAGCCAAAAGTTTAAACTTAGAACAAAAGTCTAAACTTAGACCAAAATTCTAACTTTACTCATAGTAAAGTTAGACTTTTGGTCTAAGTGTAGACTTTTGGACTAAGTTTAGACCAAAAGTCTAAACTTAAACCAAAATTCTAGCTTCAGTCATAGTAAAGTTACATGTTTGGTCTAAGTTTAGACTTGTGGTCTAGACTTGGACCAAAAGTCTATGGGCCCAATTTACAAAGGTAAACTTAGACCAAAAGTCTAACTTTATTATGAGTAAAGTTAGACTTTTGGTCTAAGTTTAGACTTTTGACCTTAACTTAGACCAAAAGTGTAAACTTAGACCAAAAGTCTAATTTTACTATGAATAAACTTAGTCTTTTGGTCTAAACTTAGGCCCATATTTATACTTTTTTTGTGCTGCATTTGTGTCATTTTTTTACACAAAATCAGCGCAAACTTACAAAATACAATCTCAAATGCGACGCTAAAAAAGTATAAATATGGGCCTTAGAGTTTTTGTCTAAGTTTACCTTTGTGAATCGGGCCCTGGGTCTAAACTTAGGCCCATATTTATACTTTTTGCCGCAAAACTGTGCAAACACAGTTTTGTGGCAAAAACTATAGTGTGGGCTTGCGTCATTCCAAAGCATCAGCTAGGCGGCAAATTTATGGAAACCTGCAAGCCGATGCTAAGCCGGGCTAGAGTCTAGAAAAATTATGTTAGCCGGGTGGGGGTGGCGATACCGGGTAAGGGGGTTTTGACTCATAAAATGACGCTAGGCTGGTTAGAGCCAAAAAAAATCAGTTAACCAGCAGAGCGTCCTTTCCTGATGCAAAACCATCTATACCACATGACTCTTCTCTCATAAAATACAGAAGTCATGCCCGCCACCCCAATGGCCAGCACAGGGGACCAGCGTTCCCTGGGCATGGCCATTGCATCAAGCGCCATGCAGGGGGGCCCATTTCAGGGCCCCCAATGGCACTTAATTTTTTTTTTTTAAATACTTACCTATACTTACCCTACTTACCTGGGATGTGGTCCCTTATCCTCCGGTGTACCTCTGGTGTGGGTGGGGCTCTTCCCCAGGCTTGGGGTGGGCACCTGTGGGCCCATTCCATGGTGTTTGACTGTGGAAATGGGTCTACAGGTCCCCTAAAGCCTGCTTTGACCCAGGCATTATATAATGAGGCTAAGGAGGCTTTGTGCCATTATTTAGGCCCCCCTCCCACCCATGCACTTTTTTTGCACGGGTGGATAAATAAGGCGCTAGGGACTTTGAGTCATTTTTTGGACGGGAACCCCTACCTTGCATATCATTGATGCAAGGTGGTTTCACGCATCCAAAAATGATGTTAACTCCTATATTTTGACACTAGACGGGTCTAGCTATAAAAGATAAATATGGAGTTAAATTTGAGCCGAATGTACGCAAAAAAATGACTCAAGTTCAGCGCAAACAGAGTATAAATATGTCCCTTAGACTTTTGGTCTAAACTTAGACTGTTGGTCTAAGTTTACCTTTATGAATCAGGTAAATAGTGTGTATTTAGCAGTGTGTGTACTGGTTGGTGGTGCCCTGGCTAGCTGCAATGCAGAAGGTAATCCTGCAGGCCTGAAGGAGTGGAATCGTTTAGCAGGGGGAGAGAAGGGGACTGCAAAAGGGTTGGATGTGTTTATCTGCTACAGGAAATAAAGTAAGCTTTCCTGCCATCCATCCATGAAGGCACATCTTTAAAATATTGAAGGCAGAGAAGGACCAGAATGCCAGGCGTTTCAAAAAGAGAAGACGTAATTAATTATTAGCCCAGTAACAGAATTGTTTAATAAATGCGAGATAGGGAGGTCTGAGACATAAAACACGTGGAAATGTGCTGGGTGCATAGAACATGCATTAGTAATAGCCATTAGAATAATTGAGGGTAGAATAGCTCAGGAACAGTGTTTGAAGCATTAACAATGAGATCCAGAGAGTTCGGACACGGTGAAACAAAGGCTGCCACTCTAAGCCCACAGCAGGAAAAAGCTCTTTCAACTCTGCTGGCCGCTCTGCCGGAGAAAATAAATGATAGTAAACTTTCAAAACAAATGAGTTTACATCAAGGGAAAATGTCTTGCTTAGTGTTGTTATGCAGAATATGTAGAGGACAGTTTGACAAGAATATCTTCAATCACCTCTTTTAGGAGCTGAAAAACATACATAATTCACATTATCATTGTCTCCAGCGAATACAGGTACATTTTCCAATTTCAGGCCATGTTCAGTTCATTTGGTTATAATCTGCTCTGCAATTGCAATAGACGTTCCAATTGCATCGTCATACAAAACTATTAAAGTGTATGTCACACCAAAATTGAAAGTTCAATGAAGGTCTATATAGTTTAATGGTTTCCTTGATGGATGCATGGCTGGAAACCAAAACATATTATTTTGTAAGTCTTATAATACTAGCTATGAGGATAGTACTGTAATACATCTTTGGTGATATAGGATGCCTTTGAGTGGCTGCTGGAGGCGTTTGTTGCAAGAGATGGGTCATGATCAATGATTTGGAATAGCTTAATCCCACGGGCCAGAGAGTGGTAGGAGATGTGATGTTTACAGCATGGTATACTTTAGTCACATTTGCTGCTGTGGCCTATGTTTGAAAAAGAAAGACACATGCATAAGCGACAAGTAGAGAAAGTCTCTATTGATGAAGAAAATAAGTAACGCAATGGGGCTTGGAACTGAAAATTCTAATTAAATATTAACCTAAGTTGCCAAACCAATGGCAATTAGAATCTGCATGTGATATTTATAGGGTCAAGAAGCATGTTGAGAGTAGCCTGACTTGGTTAGCACTGCTGCACATTCAAAGAGACTAATACCAATCACCCGACAGTTGGCAGCGGGGTTTCAACCTGAATGCCTTAAATTGAACTCTATCAATGCATGAAGAGTGTCAGTTCAGATTACATGTAACCCGGAATAGATAGGAAACCACTGCTGCAGTGCAGCAAAAGTGAATATTTAATACAAATCTAGACATGGCTTACTCTGGCTGCTTCCGACTGGTAGTTCAGCTATAGATGTGTTAAAGCTTTTGCCATCCCAGCCCTGCTAAAGGCATTTCCTCTTCTGTTGTGATCTTGCTTCATGTATTTTGACACCTCTCTTTCCTCCAAAGGCAAAGGAAAATTCTATATTGCATATGCTACACCTTGCCTTCTGCATGTCTTCTGAACACTTTCTTATGTTTGGGTATAACGCCTCCCATTTTGTGCTGACAAATATTTGTTGGCTTTCTTCTTGGGAGTCTCTGCCAAGTAGTAGTTTCATCTGAATATGAGCTGCCATTGGTGACAGCCCCAAAGCCTGATGTGAAACCTGTCTCTGCTGCACCCTCACCTGATTCAGAATCTGACATTTTGTTTTTCCTGAAAGTATCCTGTAAAATAACCATACTGTACTGAATCCATATTTACAACTTCTTTGCATTTGTAAGAATAGTGACCTTTCTCTACCAGCCAAGACATTCACATTATAAATTGACTTTTAGTTGTACACTCTTATCCTGAAAACATAAAGCAAGTATGTAACCTCACATGAACTGTAAAAACAGGAAGCAGAAAGCATCACATCTAGAATTTTGTCCCCATTTCTGTTGAAGTAGAGCACGATATTTTACACACAATGGCAAAGTATTCAAATGAAGTGGAACGAGAAGCAAAGGTGAGGCTTGTGTGGTTGAGCAATAAGAGAAAGCTGTTTATTGGTTTTAGTTATTTTACAGCAATAATTCAAGTTGAAGTAGAATGCTGACACAAAAGCAAATTAGAACTTCAGGGCAGAGATAATGGCGCAGCGGCCAGTGTAAGAGGTGAAATTTGCTGTAAACAATGACTATACAATAAAACATCCTACTATTTAAATATTGTTTTGACAGTTAAATAAAATAATATAGTATTATTGTCGGTCTGAAAAAGGAGCACCGGCATGCCAATGCCTAAAATCTGGTTTGGAACTGGGACATCACCATGAAATTTGGCTAAGCCACTTCCAATAGTCACCACTCTGCAATGGAAGCAGAATGGAACAACACAAGCCACACCATACAGCGAATCTTTAGAATTCCTAGAACACCCAGCCAATCAAAGAAAGGTAAAGCAGGAAAATGACTTTCTTCTATATAAAGTTACACAAGCTGAATATGTGTGTACTCAGACGTTTTTTCACTCATAATGATTGCTACTATGGAGATTTAGGGGGTCATTCCGACCCCAGCGGGCGGCGGGCGCCGCCCGCCGGGCGGAAACCGCCCGAAGACCACACCGCGGTCAAATGACCGCGGGGGTCATTTCAACTTTCCCGTTGGGCCGGCGGGCGATCTCCAAAAGATCGCCCGCCGGCCCAGCGGGAAAGCCCCTGCAAAGAGGAAGCCGGCTCCGAATGGAGCCGGTGGATTTGCAGGGGTGCGACGGGTGCAGTGGCACCCGTCGCGATTTTCACTGTCTGCTAAGCAGACAGTGAAAATCTTTGTGGGGCCTTGTTAGGGGGCCCCTGCACTGCCCATGCCAGTGGCATGGGCAGTGCAGGGGCCCCCAGGGGCCCCACGAAACCCGTTCCCGCCAGCCTCTTCCTGGTGGTGTAAACCACCAGGAACAGGCTGGCAGGAAGGGGGTCGGAATCCCCATGGCGGCGCTGCAAGCAGCGCCGCCATGGAGGATTCCCTGGGCCAGGGGAAAACCGGCAGGAAAACCGGCAGGAAAACCGGCGGGAAAACCGGCGGGAAAACCGGCGGGAAACCGCCGGTTCCCCTTTTCTGACCGCGGCTTTACCGCCGCGGTCAGAATGGCCTGGGAAGCACCGCCAGCCTGTTGGCGGTGCTTCCTCTGCCCTCCACCCTGGCGGTTTGAAACAGCCAGGGTCGGAATGAGGGCCTTAATGTAATTTCTTCGGTCGTGGAAATGAGTTAAAATTGTGCCGATGTAAATATAAAACCAGGCATAAGGGTGTAGTTCCTTAAAATAGTGTCAGGGTGGTTTTAAAAACAGTGTGTAAAGAGATAGTCAAAAGTGCAAACTATTGCATAGGTAAAAAATCTCACGAGGGCCTTCAGTATATAGAATCTATGAAAACGTGCTTCCCCAGAAGCTACTGCCGTATATCTCACATGACGGGAGTGCTTAAAAGAAGTATGAAGTGCAAGAGTATATAATTTTTGGGCTTTGTCAGTTTCCAAAAATGTAAGTATCTATGCAGCAAAATATTCACTGTGGTTTAGTGTTAAAAGTTCCAAACCCCTCAGCCACAGAAATGGTTGATTCAACAGAAAATAACAATTACCTGAGGAGAAGGTCTTACTAAAACTTGGATCTGTCCACAGACGTGCTTGTAACTGGTGGCTCAAATCATGTCTGGATGCTCCATGTGGAAGAATAAGTAAGGGTGTAAATCAAAGATAGCTGCGTCAGTGTGCATGCCACTGTAGTGATGTGAGAGGGGAAAACGTGTGCAAGTTTCGATGAAGGGTCCAACAAAAATACTTTGGTGAATTAATACGTGGAAATATAAGAGGTCTTATTGTGAGATGCTGAGAAGTAGACAAAATAAACTAAGTACTTTGCACATGTTTGAAAAGACAACTACTGTACCTAAGAAACGAGGGCTGCTAGTTCCCTCAATGTGGGTAGTTGTAATTAAATGCACATTCTTTAATAAGAGTAACATGTAAAGTTATATATTGATATGGGTCACAGGATAAAAGATATCATAAACATTTGTTATGAATTGTGAAGCTAGAAAGGACACTGGGGTTATAGTTGGATCTGAAAACATCCGCCTAGGCTGCAGCCTAACCTGGACATACCAGTGTGACAGAAGGTCCAGTCCAGCCCAGCCCTGTGAAAAGGTGGTCAGACTACCCCAACTCCACTCCGTGAAAATATTTAGCCACATCCTCTTGGATGTTGACCCACACTTGACATAGCAGAATGTTTACCTCAGTTGGAGCTATCCTACATAAAAAAAGAAAGCTGTGATCTGTACCTTACATGTAATTCTCTACACCAGGTCTATAAAACGTATAAGAGATTCAAAGCGTCATACTCAAACCAGAGATTGCACACAATCTATCCAGCAAATGCATTAAGCACCTGAGCTATCTTATTTCTATTACAGCAACCACATACATAACTATATACACTCTCTGCTTCTTTTCAATCCATTGTAGACCGCTCAAAGATCTCATTCCTTTCTAGCCAACTCTATTGTACTACGGTGAGTATTGCGCAGCCTTGAGCACAGCAGGAAAGGGTGGAAGCAAGACTTGACGCTGACCAGGGCAACAAAGATGGATAAAGCATTGTAGAAGGAGATGCGAGTTCTGCAATACTCTGGAAACAGACAGAGATGCAAGATACCCATCAGGAATTGAAGTTAATGTTGCTTCACGTAGTTCACCAATTGAATGAAGCAGGAAACCGCAGGTACCTTTCTCAACTTGAGTCAACATTGGGCACTCTCCCCCAAACAAGTCGGCTTCTTATGGGTGTTCCCTGAACCAAGAACATGATTTGTTTAGGCATCTCTTGCAAGGCCAGGCACTCCCCTCCCCTCCGTGAGCAGCCAGGTAGGCACACCCACACCTTCACCAGCAATTAGCACGGACTGCAGTTGATATCCACTGATTTCTAGGCAACCGGCTGTCAAACAGACACCAGTTTTAGCCACACAGCAGCTCTTTGAGTACTCTTACGACTACATTCTTCCTTGGTCAAGAAGATCTTGGAACCAGAACACAGTAGGGTGGTTTGAATCCTACTTTTACGCTAATTTTCCAGACAGGGTAGTGCGGTTCCCTTTTCAAACACATTTTCTGCTGTAGTTCAGGCACAAGTGTTGTGTAAGGTGATGGCTTTCACACTAGGTAGAGATAAATACAGCTTCAAGAAGGAGTAGCCAAAAAAGGGCACAATGAAATGTTAGATCTCTGCACCTGACTGTCACCAGCTTTCCTGAATTGGTAATCAGAGACAGACAAAACGGCTGGCCCTGTCTAGAAATTTCACCACTCTTTACAACAGGGAGCCTGATTTAGAGTTTGGCCAACAGATAACTCTGTTACCAACATGACGGCTATCCTGTCAGCCTTATTACAAGTGCCATAGGATAAAGTGCACTTATAATAAGGCAGCAGGATATATGTCATGTTTGGGACTGACTATCCTATTCCCAAACTCTAAATCAAGTCTAGAATCGGTTGACTCTGACCCATTCCCTATCATATAGCATTGCTCGGCAAATCTAACCATTAATCACTGGCTAAAAGATCCTCATAGAATTTCTAAGGATATCCAGCCTTCCTCACAGCAGTTCCTGAGTCTCCCCCTTCCAGTCACATCAGTGCAAACAATACCTCTCCACTCTCTGGGTATGCTGTATCCACCCTCATCTTGTGCCATGCCAGACCAAGGGCCATACAAAGTGGATTCTACTGGTCACAGCACCCATACTCACAGTAAACAATGAGTATTGCTCTAAAATATGTGCCATAAATATACTGTGCACACACTCATTACACACAGATAACATGTGAACCCAAGGGTCGGGTTGTCACATCCCAGCTCCTCTATGTCAGACAAAAGGACTCTGCCCAGAACTATTAAAAAAACAGTCCACTGTCACCATTGGTTTATGCCAGCAATCTAAGTTCTGGACAGTAGTTCTATGCCAATACAGACAATGTGCTTGAAGTGTCCTTGTATGTCACACAACAGGCTTGATGACGCAGAAATGATGGTTTTACATTTATTAGCGCATAAACGTAGTGCCGCAATAATCAAGTGTGACTTTAACCGAACTAATAAAGATTGTACGGGGACAAATGTGCCCTCAGAGTAGTTCGCCAACATTTATAAGCGTGCTTTATATAACGTGATGTATTAGAATTGTACTAATCTGACATAACCGTAAACGTGTGCCATGATTTGCTTGTTTGAAATGTTTTAACTTAGCATAACTTTAGCGGAGGCTTCGGCCTAGTTGCCTTGTCTCACGGTTTAGATGCTCGTGTTTTTCTAATGTGCTAATAAAACGTGTATTCTTGCTTGAAGCTGTACTTTTCCAGTGAGATCGGTTCACATGCTTATCTTTAAGGTTTCGTGCCAGCCTGGCATCTTCTTCTTTGCTCCAAGGTCAATCTGCAGGTGCAGACAATGGAAGCTCTGAAAGTGAGTTAATTGGTAAAATATGTTGCAACTTACGTTCCCGACTCCAAGGATAATGTATGCCTAGGTAGAAGCTTGTGAATTGTAGTTTTTGATTGGACAATTTGAAGCCAACCTATGAACCCTCCAATGGAAGACCCTACTGGATTTGAACTGTTGTTTATTTAAACCCGGTGCACAAGAAGAAAGCAGCCATTTTAGCTATCAGCCATTTTTAGCCATCAGCCTTTAGCCATTACCCATTGCACCCATTGAGGACATTAGCCATTTTGCAGGACATTGCAGCCATTATGGCCCATCTTGCCGACTTCGTCATTTTGCCATCTTCTACGATGCCAATTGATGTTCGACATCATTTTGAATGAGACTTTGATGCTTTCTCTAATCGAGAGAAAGAGACTTTAAGTAATTCTTGCCCTAGAGACTTTAACTTTGATCTGCCCCTTTGCATGAAGTAGTAGTTTTGTCCTTTTATCTTGCTGCTGTGAGGCAATTGCCCTGTCCACCCTGCCCCTTTGCCCCGTCCCATGCTGATCGGAAACCGGTACCTGTGAGACGAAGACTTCCTTGAATGCTGATTGAATTTGGTAACTATGAAAGGAAAATGTACAATTGCATTGTGTTTCTTTTAGGTAACCAACTGCTGATTTTTGATAAGAGCCTTAGTTAGGAGTTTTCCAAATCAATGTTGCTAAATTGTTTTTGCATGAAGTCCCACATGCAGATGCTAATTTGAGGTTAGATGAGGATTCATTTGTTGCACGATGCAATTTGTGACCTTGTTATGCTGACTAATGTATGCAATTAGCTCATTACAGATTATAGTTTTAGTGGTTTGCGTTGCTATTATCGAATGCATTGTTATTCAAATGCTGCATAGATTGCATCTTTTCCGCTGTTATGGACAGCTATTAATGTTCATTTACATATATCATTTGGTGTTGAGACACATTTATATTGTGCTAGCTTTGTTAATATAGGGAAATAAATTCATTAACTTTGAATAAACTGGTGTGGTTATTCATGGCCGAAAAGTCATGGTTCGCCGAAATGTTTTCTGGATTAATTGTGAAGTGTTATGTTGATCAAGGCATTGCTTATGTTCGTTATTGATTATTGATTAGATCAAATTGATTGATCTCGGGTGAAGAGAGCCCCACTTGGTCAAAAGATTCATCGACCTAAGAGCGTCCAAATACAGGTAATTTATTAGGAAGGAACGCTCTATCAGTAGATGGTAGCAGAGGACGGTTACGACTTTTGGGACCCCCACTCGAGAGGTATATGGTGTTGAATTAGATTTTTTTGGGGTAAAACAGATTGAGAGAATGATGATGCCCTAAGTCCCCCGCGACTTTCCCGGGATCTCGGAGCTTGCGAATGGAGAGAATGGAGGTGTGAAATCGGCGTTGGCGGTACTAGTGACGGTATGAGTGAAGTCAGGGTTTTGCGCTTGCACAGCTTATTTCTGCAGATTGTTTGAAAAGGTTGCGAGGATTTTAGAGAATAGCGGAGGTGCGACTCCGAGTGTGAGAGTAGGGAAGTCGTCGAACTTCATGTGCAGAAAAAGGTCCACGTGGTTGTTGTTGTTGAGACGGGCCCTGCGAGGTCAAGAGACTCCGGAGTATGTTGAAAAGTGTATGAGACACTTGTTTTATGTTGTGGTCTGGTCGGTTTAGTAGGTTGACCGGGCGTGGTCAACCAGTCGGTACGTGTGTTAAGGGAGTGAAAGAAAACTTCGACTTCGGGCTTTGACAAATTCTAAGTGCACTAGAATAGATCATTGACAAGTTGAGAGCAGAGTCTGCGGGTCAGGATTTGCTTGCGAAAGTGGGGACCGAGAAAGATGGAATAACTGCAGAGGCTAGTGAAAAATCCCTAAGGTCCTGAAGCGATTGTGTTACCCTTCCTGTAGTAAACCGACAGATCTGTTTTATTATTATTTGGTTGCTCGCGATACATGCCAGAAGTTGTTACGAGAGGAGCTGAGTGAAGGAGGACTAGCCGCGAGGCTTTGTCAGCCGCAGTGTGTGTGAGTGTGACGTCACTAGGAGCCGCGCTGGGATAGGTTGGTTGCAAAGAAGGGTCGCGCACGGATTGGACGCAGTCCGTGGGGGCTCGATTGGAAGGGGAAAGGCAAGCGAAGAGTATTCCGGGAATTAAAGTCACTTATTGATTACAAACTTTGTGAAACAAAAGACGAGAAAATGAAGTTTTTTAAAGCATTAAAGAGTGCGATTAAGGGGGTGTCTTACATTAAAGCGAGCGTAGGAGAGGAGACGCCACCCGAAGGTACACCAGCTTACATTGTAATGGAGGAAAAAGGGGTAGCTCCGTGCCTTTGGCTAAAGCAATGGCACAAGCTGACAGAGAAACATGGGAGCGTAGCGTTCCCGATCCATGGGACATTCAATATAAGGATCCTAGAGAATTTGAGATTCGCGATGTACGACATGAAGGTACCTCCAAGGCCAGCACAGTTTGAGGCTCTAGCGATTTGGGAACTAATGGCTAGACAGCAACAGCAAAAGAAGTTCGAGACCAGGATAAGAAAGGTAGAAAAGACACTAGCGGACGCTAGGTGGGATAATGCACAGAAGGTGTGGAGGTCAGATGTATTGCAGGGGATAAAATTGTTTCCTGCAATTGCTAAGGAAGAAGAGGCGACAGGCAAGAAAGCTACCTGTAAGACAAACAGGAGGTGTTCTAAAGATAGAGAGGACGAGGAAAAGTTAAGGAGAGAAGAGGAGTTAGAGGATGAGGAGTTAATCATGCAATTACTGAACGACCGTCCACCACCTTATGCAGAGAGTGGACAAGGTCCAAGTACCAGTTCTGCCCCTCCGGCACCGGTACAGAATAATGAAACTCCGAGTTCAGAAACGCCATCGGGATCTAAGGACCCGAGTTTACTGTTCACCCCGCAGATACCGCAGGTTAGGAGAATATATCCAGATGTGCCTATATTGAAAACAGCAGAAAATTATCAGCCGCAGGTCCCAAGGTACTACAGCAGTGACAACAGTACGGGAATGACTGTAATGGGAGTACAGAATGGTCGCAACCCAACATTGGCACAAGCTGAATCAACCCAGTTTTTGATGCCTCAAAAGCAGATGCAGGGGGGGACCGCACATGCTCAGATGACGGGGAGTCAGACGGGCATGCCGGCAATGATGACCCATAGTGTGGGAATGAACATGCCTCAGAACATGGGGAATGGACAGAACCCAGATGCGATATCCCTACCCATTACTGTAGGTCCACCGGTACCTTTGTACATTCAACCTAACTCAGGTATGAGCGGTCAAGGATCAATGGTGCAGAGTGGGATGGAAAGGAGGTGCATACAAAACACTCCAGAGACAACTCCGATAGCGGCTCTGCCAACTGGATCTGGGTCCTTGATGGAGTTCAGTCCCATATTTGCTCAGTCAACAGTGGTGAGGTCGAGTCCCCCACTGATAATACCGCTATCATCGAGCACTGAAAAGTTGCCGCAACCATCAATGGCAGTCGATGTGAATGCTACACTGATGGGGTTGAATGCGCAACAGCTAACACAGTGGTTCAACAGTCTGAATTCCACACAAAGCTCAGCCAGTGGGAAGGGAGAAGACTATCTGAATAGGGTCAGGTTGAACATGGAAGCAGGAGAATTGGTGGAAGGGACTATGGGTTTGAATAGGTTAGAGTCCTACTCGGAAGAAGAGCTGAGGTATCTATGTCCTAGGATTACGAGAGAAGTGAACAAGGTACATAGAAGGTTGCAAGAAATAGCTGACAAAAACGGGGTTGAGATAGACAAGACAAAACACTTGAGCAGGAGCTATAGATTGGATTTCAGGACCACAGACTTTGAACACATGAGGTCAGCAGGCATGAAAACGCACCTTAGAGAATTGCTGCAGAGTGCACAAGTGTGGAGGTGCTTAGACAAATGGGAAAGCAGATGGGCAAAGAAAAAGGAAAAGAGGAAAGACAGTGTCCCAGAGCACAACGAGAAAAGACCGCAGAGTAGTGATGCAATAACCATGTTACCAATGAGGGAGACAGCAGGGGGAAAATTAATACATGTACCGTGGCACAGAAGCGACATTCAGTCTTTTACGGATGATTTTCCCAAACTGAGAGAGAAACCGATTGAATGGTATCAACAGACTGATAGGTTTGTGAAGCTTGCAAAATGTCTTTGGGAAGACCTGAACACCCTCTTTGAGATTGTGGTTCCGGCAGATTTGTGGGAGGATTGCAAAAGGGCTGTAGGTTGGCCGACAAGTGAACCAGAGAGAGACAGGGATACGGGTGCACCGTCACCTATGGTGATGAGCTTGTACTATAAGGTGATTGAGCATTTGAAGACGAAGGTTGCCGCGAAAAATGTGGATTGGCAGAAGATTGATCGAACTGCCCAAGAGGCTAAAGAGTCGATTCATGGTTACTATGAGAGGTTGTTGAAGGCGTTCAAGAACTACAGTGGCACGGAAACAATAGAGGCGAAGGACATGCTTCATTTTGTGTTTAGATTTGTGGAAGGGCTGAGACCAGAGATAAGTCAGATGATAAAGACGCATTTGATTTGTTGGCAGTCGAAACCTATTGATGAGATGTTGAATTATGCGAAATACTGTAGCGATGAAATTGAAGTGAAACAGAAAAGGTTGAAAGAGAAAGTGATGATGATGCAACTTAAAGCAGCTCAGACAGGTCTGCAAGGGTTGCAAGGGTTCCAACAGCAGATACCGCAGCCGCAGCCGCAGCCGCAGGGAAATATGGTGTTTCAGCCACAGGCGAGAGGCAGAGGAGGTTTTGGGAGTAATGGTCCGGATTTGAACACTGTGGTAATTCCGAATGGTGTGCAGGCAATGAAAAGGGTGATGCCGTGTCACGTGTGCGGAATCGTAGGTCATTGGAAACGCGAGTGCCCGATGGTGGTGCAGGAAGGTGCAGGTGTTGGTCAGCAAAACAATGATGTCAATGCATTCCAGACAATGAGGGGACCGAAAATGAGAGGTCCAAACCCACATTTTCAGACCATAAATCAGCTGCAGGGATTACAGCCCATGCAGCCGCAGCAGATGCAGATGCCCCGTATGCAGATGACGCAAATGCAGCCAATGCAACAGCAGTTTCCCATGGTACCTAATCAGCAAATGCAAATACCTTTGGCACCAGTGAGTCAGCAGCAAGTGATGGTTCTTCCACAGGTCTCGGGTCAGGTGATGAATACAAATGGCACCGTACAACAGTTCCCATTACACAGTGAGAATGGAATAAACAATGTATGGGAGAGTGAAAGTTCAGATGAGGAGGGAAATTGTGTGCTTGCAGCATCCTTGGAAGTTGATCAAAAGGGTCCATATGTGGAGGGAAGAGTTATGGGTCATAGTGTTTCATTCTTGGTTGACACAGGAGCCACACGTTCAACTGTTAGGAGCATCGAAGTACCAAATTTGCCACTCTCAGGGAGAACAGTTCAAGTAGTGGGAGTAGCAAACAGGCACCTGACGAACCCAATCACAGATCCAGTACCAGTCAGAATTGGTAACTATCAAGGGTCACATAAATTTGTGGTATGTGACTCAAGCCCGATAGCACTGTTAGGGAGAGACCTATTGTGCAAATTGGGATGTTCGATTATGTGTTCGAACGATGGAATTAGAATTCAGACGAGCAGTGATGGGGAAGAAGAGGACAGTGTAGAAGGGGAGGAGATGGAAACTGTCGATGAAGAATATCCTCTGATTAACCTTTTTCCGATGATAACTGAAGAAGATATTCCAGCTGAATTACGGGAAACAGTCGGAAAGGAAGTGTGGGATATGACAGGAAAAGAGGTGGGATTGATGAAAGGAGTGGAACCAGTGAAAGTGACCGTAAAACCCAATGTAACCTTTCCCCAGACCCCACAATACCACATGGCGCAAGACACCCTCATGAAAGTCGCCCAACTCATTGACGAGTTTGTAAAACAGGGAGTACTGAAAGAAGTGTTAAGCAGTCCATGTAATTCACCAATCATGGGACTAATAAAGCCGAGTGGAAAGGTCAGAATAGTGCAGGACTTGAGGAAAATAAATGACATCATAATTAAATGCTGCCCTGTAGTACCGAATCCAGCTGTGATAATGTTTCAAGTCCCTTGCGATGCCGAGTGGTTCTCAGTCATTGACTTGTCACAAGCATTCTTTTCGGTGCCTCTTCATGAGGATAGCCAATTTCTCTTTTGTTTCAAATTCTTAGACAGAGTTTACAGTTGGTGTCGAATTCCTCAAGGGTTTTCGGAGTCACCGTCAATTTTCAATCAGATTCTAAAGAAAGACTTGGAAGCGTTAGAATTGCCATTCGAGTCAACCCTAGTACAGTACATCGATGACTTACTGATTGCATCTAAGACAGAAAGTGGCTGCACAGCCGACACCATTGCCCTACTGAACCATTTGGGAAGGAATGGACACAAGGTGTCTCCTTCAAAGTTGCAGTTCTGTCAGAAGAAAGTAAAATACTTGGGTCATCAAATAGAGAAAGGGTCACGGAGAATAATGAAGGAAAGAATAACAAGTGTGCTTCAAATGAGTCCACCAAAGACGAGGAGGGAGGTGAGGAAGTTTTTGGGGATGGTGAGCTACTGTCGCCAGTGGATTCCCAACTTTTCAACTCTAGCCAAGCCTTTACTGAAACTGACCCAGAAGGATGCCTTGGATGAAATTGAGCTGAAAGGAGATGAGATGGATGCTTTTATTGAATTGAAAGAATACATGTGCAGGGCTCCAGCTTTAGGTATGCCTGATTACACAAAGCCTTTCACATTGTTTTGTCATGAACGTGATGCATGTTCTTTGTCTGTCTTGACCCAAGCCCGTGGTGGCATAAACAGACCAGTAGCATATTTTTCAGCTACTTTGGATCCGGTCGCAGCAGCACTGCCAGGGTGTTTGCGCGCCGTAGCAGCAGTTGGTATCAGCCTCACTCAGAGTGAAGGAATAGTGATGGGACACCCATTAACAGTCATGGTCCCTCACTCAGTTGAGATACTTTTGACCCGCTCCCGAACGCAACACATGACTGGAGCAAGACTCACAAGGTATGAAACAATAATTCTGGGCTCACCGAATGTGCAGCTGAAAAGGTGCACTACGTTGAATCCAGCAACCTTGCTTCCCGGTGAAAATGCTGAAATTGAGAACGCTGAAGACGTCGAGCATGACTGTCTTCAGGTGACTGAATTTTGCACAAAACCTCGACCTGACATTAAGGATACTAAGCTTGATGAAAATGACCAAATTGTTTTTGTTGATGGGTCATGTTTAAGAGATGCATTGGGAATATTGAAAGCAGGATATGCTGTATGTACTGTAACAGGTGTCTTGGAAGCATCCTGGCTTCAAGGAGTCTATTCCGCACAAGTAGCAGAGCTTGTAGCCCTTACAAGAGCATGCCAACTGTCTACATTGATGAAGGTTACCATTTACACTGATAGTCAGTACGGGTTTGGAATTGTGCAAGACTTTGGGCAACTATGGTCACAAAGAGGTTTCCTGACCTCTTCAGGGTCCCCAGTGAAAAACGGGGAGAGAATAAGGGAATTGTTACACGCCATTCAGATGCCAGCCGAAATTGCAGTGGTAAAGTGTAGTGCTCATACAAAAGGACAGGACTATGTTTCTCTGAGAAATGCATATGCGGATCAAGTCGCAAGATTTTGTGCCTTGAACTGTATATTGCTCAGGTATGAATGGAATTTGATAAGTGAACCAGAACTCGAACCAGCTGAAGCATTTGCCTTGAAGGTCGTGGATACAATGGATGAGCTAAAAGCATTACAGAATAGCGTCAGGGAGGATGAAAGAGTTTCCTGGATTAAGTCACAATGTACAAAGAGACCAGATGAGTTATGGGTTTCAAATGAGGGAAAATTTGTTTTACCAAATAGTCTCTTATCGCAGCTAGCGCGGTTCTATCATGGGCAGGCTCACCTAGGGAGAGATGCCATGATAAGATTGTTCAAAACTGATTGGTTTAACCCCAGATTCCGTCAAGTTGCAGAAGCAATTTGCCATCGATGTGTCATTTGTCAGCAGATGAACCCAGGAAAGGGAACGGTTGTGAACGTGAGCCACATTGGTAGGGCGGGAGGCCCGTTCAGCAGAATGCAGATGGACTTTATTGAGATGCCTGTGCATGGAGGTCTAAAGTATGTGTTGGTGATTGTGTGCATTTTTAGTCACTGGATTGAAGCGTACCCCACACGTAGAAATGACAGCCTTACAGTTGCAAAACTATTGTTGAGGGAGTTGATACCACGTTTCGGATTCCCGATCTCTTTAGAATCAGATAGGGGAAGTCACTTCAATAACGAGGTGATAAAGTTACTTTGCGCAGCGCTGAACATTGAGCAAAAACTGCATTGTAGCTATCGCCCAGAGGCCTCAGGACTGGTGGAGCAGATGAATGGTACACTGAAATCAAGAATGGCGAAAATATGTGCATCGACAAATTTGAAATGGCCTGACGCATTGCCTTTGGTGTTAATGTCAATGAGAAACACCCCTGACAGAAAGACTGGATTGTCCCCGAACGAAATTCTCATGGGCAGGGCCATGAGACTTCCTGCAGTTCCCGCAAACGCGCTTTTGAATATTACAGATGATATGGTGTTAGGCTACTGCAAAGGTCTGGCTGACGTGGTTCGCTCTTTCTCTCACCAGGTGGAAGCAACCACCTTGCCACCGATCCAAGGTCCAGGACACACACTGAAAGCAGGTGACTGGGTCGTGATAAAGAAGCACGTGAGGAAGTCGTGTCTGGAACCCCGTTGGAAAGGCCTTTTCCAAGTGATCCTGACGACCACTACCGCTGTGAATTGTGCAGGAGTTCCCAACTGGATTCACGCCAGTCACACAAAGAAGGTGTTGTGTCCCACAGATGAGGAAGTTGAAGCGCTGAAACTGCCAGTACCTGATAACAAAGTGCCGAGCGCTGAGACAGAGCAAAACAGAACTAGAAGCGAACAGGCAGAAATAGAAGAGAGAGAAATATTCTCTGAGGACGAAACAACCGATTCACTTGGGGAAGACCAAGGAGAAACCTCAGACAGCGACGAAGCAGCTGAGGGTAACAAAGAGCCTGAAGCAGCTGAGGGTGACAAAGAGCCTGAAGCAGCTGAAGGTAGCAAAGAGCCTGAAGCAGCTGAAGGTAGCAAAGAGCCTGAAGCAGCTGAAGGTAACAAAGAGCCTGGAGAAAGTAACGGTGACAAAGGGCTCGAAAAAGGTGAAGAAGCAGGAGAGCCTGATCAGAGGAGGGCTTTCCCAGAAGCAGACGGTACAGAAAAAGAAAAGAAAAACCTGATTGACTCCCCAGAAGGAGGGGACAAGGCAGAACAGAACGAAACTGTTCAAACTTCCACAGAAGAGATCGCAGGTCCATCAAGTGGACACAGTGCAAAGAGGAGACAAAGTATATCACCAGTAAAACTAAGAACTAGAGAAAAGTTGAACGACAGTGAAAGGCCAAGAGTGAAAGAGAAAAGAAAGGAAGTGTCTGTCGTGGTACCAACATCAAGTGAAGAAAAAGACTTGGCCAAAGAGGAAAGTACCAGTGAGGCAGAATCGAAGAGAGATGCAAAATTGAAAAGGAAAAGGATACCAAACAGGAGATATTCCGGTCCAGAATGGGCATATGTAGTCAATGACGATTGGACTGACAAATTTGTATCTCTTAGCCTCGAGAACGAAGAAGAAGAGATACCAATAGAAAAGAAAAGTTTTATGGACACTGTTGATTGAAAGGGTGATAAATGACATTGCTTGCTATAATCTAACGTGATACAACCAACTGAGACATTGCTAAACCGGATGAGACATTTGCTAACTTGATAAGACTTTGATAACCTGATTGACTCTTAAACCCGATTTGAGACAACGTTGCTAACTGAGAAAAAAAAAAAATAAAGGACTCAGTTATTGCCGAATTGAGACAAATGCTGCTAACCAATAAGTGACTGGGCTCCTGAAGAAAACTGTGTGAACATTGCGCTCGTTCAGCTTTGTAACTAATTGCTAAATCGTTTCTTTATAGGTGCTTCTAGCTCTCTGATTCTATACAGATCATGGCTACACAAAACAGTAGAGTGAAATATTGTAAATATGCGTGTATAGGCTTGATAACTGCATGTGTACTAATAATAATGGCAATAGTGCTTGCAACGCGTGGTAAGGGTGAGAATGAGAAAATTGATGCTTCTACTTCTGCTCCTGTTACTGTCACTGAACTGACCGCATTGAAAAGACTAGAATTAGATGAGAGACACTTGCATGATAAGAAGGAACTTTCGTATAATGTTTTCTATCGCCTACTAACAGAATATGTTGAGACTATGGATGCGAAAGATTGTTATGTGTGTACACAGATACCGACATCGGTAAAGGAAGGTGTGACTTATCACCACATGCCTCTTACATATGGGATTACATGTAGTATAGTAACTTCTAGATTTTATGGTCAAACTAACATACAGTATTTTTACTCAAATTATGATGTTACCTTTGCATATGTTCCTATAATAACGCAACTAAGCCAGATTGCTAAAGATTGGGATGCTAAAATAATGAGGGAATTTTTCGAGCCAATGCAACCTTTTGAAACAGCTCACGCTCATAGGGAAAACCTTACATGCTCGCTCTCTGCAGTAGAAATAAGCTTTTTAGATCGCACAGATGATAGAAGGGCACAAATGAATGCGAAATTAGAAAAAGAGCTAAGTAAGAGAACTTCAGTAGATAATTATGCTTTTGCCGCAATAAAAACACAAGGGAGAATAGCTTTAGATGCTTGGCATGTAGGGAAATTTTGTATATATCGTGGTGAATCTTATTATGATAACATTTTCGTGGGAGCGAGTGAATGTAAACATACGTTTATCTTTAAGGCCAAATGGACATTCATGCTGAACGGACTTGACCCTGTCATACCTGGTGTATATTACATTTGTGGGCATAATGCCTATTATCGTCTTCCAAAAGGGTGGTGGGGGAGATGTTATTTGGGTATAGTGTTCCCAAAGGTTTATCAACTGGATGACCTATCGGTGATTCCAAAGACGTCTGGATCTCATCGTATCCAGAAAAGAGAGACCGCAGCTGCTGTGGTAGGAGATATATTTGGAGCCATGATTCCTTCATTGGGAGTTGTGTTGAATTCCATCAAAATAAGAAAGTTGTCTACTATAGTGGATAACATGTTGACAAAGTTTTCAGGTGCTATAATCCTGATGGATGCTGAACTTGCAGCAGAAAGAGCTATGACTCTTCAAAACAGGCTTGCCCTAGACATTCTTTTAGCAAAGGATGGCGGCGTTTGCAAAATGCTTGGTGCGCGTCACTGTTGCACGTATATACCAGACAACAGTGTGAAGATTAAAACAATGCTTGCAAATCTAACAAAAGAGAGTGCAGACTTGAAGGAATTGAAAGAACCAGGAGTTTGGGAGAAGGTTGGAAAGGGAATTGCTTCAGTGGGAAATTGGCTTGGTGGCATTTGGAATGGATTATTACTAAAAATAATACAGGGAATACTAATAGTACTAATTTGCATCTTAGGGATTTGGGGAATAAAGAGAGGAATACTAATGATCATGGCAAGAATTAAGAGAAGGAAGGAAGAGAAAATGATGAAAAGAATGGCAGAAGAATACAAGGCAAGAACAAGGGGAACTAAAAGGCAAAGAGAACTGACAGAATTTTAATGGAATAAAATTTGTGGGAATAGTTTGTGTGATGACAAGTAGTCATCAGAGGAGGGATTGATGACGCAGAAATGATGGTTTTACATTTATTAGCGCATAAACGTAGTGCCGCAATAATCAAGTGTGACTTTAACCGAACTAATAAAGATTGTACGGGGACAAATGTGCCCTCAGAGTAGTTCGCCAACATTTATAAGCGTGCTTTATATAACGTGATGTATTAGAATTGTACTAATCTGACATAACCGTAAACGTGTGCCATGATTTGCTTGTTTGAAATGTTTTAACTTAGCATAACTTTAGCGGAGGCTTCGGCCTAGTTGCCTTGTCTCACGGTTTAGATGCTCGTGTTTTTCTAATGTGCTAATAAAACGTGTATTCTTGCTTGAAGCTGTACTTTTCCAGTGAGATCGGTTCACATGCTTATCTTTAAGGTTTCGTGCCAGCCTGGCATCTTCTTCTTTGCTCCAAGGTCAATCTGCAGGTGCAGACAATGGAAGCTCTGAAAGTGAGTTAATTGGTAAAATATGTTGCAACTTACGTTCCCGACTCCAAGGATAATGTATGCCTAGGTAGAAGCTTGTGAATTGTAGTTTTTGATTGGACAATTTGAAGCCAACCTATGAACCCTCCAATGGAAGACCCTACTGGATTTGAACTGTTGTTTATTTAAACCCGGTGCACAAGAAGAAAGCAGCCATTTTAGCTATCAGCCATTTTTAGCCATCAGCCTTTAGCCATTACCCATTGCACCCATTGAGGACATTAGCCATTTTGCAGGACATTGCAGCCATTATGGCCCATCTTGCAGACTTCGTCATTTTGCCATCTTCTACGATGCCAATTGATGTTCGACATCATTTTGAATGAGACTTTGATGCTTTCTCTAATCGAGAGAAAGAGACTTTAAGTAATTCTTGCCCTAGAGACTTTAACTTTGATCTGCCCCTTTGCATGAAGTAGTAGTTTTGTCCTTTTATCTTGCCGCTGTGAGGCAATTGCCCTGTCCACCCTGCCCCTTTGCCCCGTCCCATGCTGATTGGAAACCGGTACCTGTGAGACGAAGACTTCCTTGAATGCTGATTGAATTTGGTAAATATGAAAGGAAAATGTACAATTGCATTGTGTTTCTTTTAGGTAACCAACTGCTGATTTTTGATAAGAGCCTTAGTTAGGAGTTTTCCAAATCAATGTTGCTAAATTGTTTTTGCATGAAGTCCCACATGCAGATGCTAATTTGAGGTTAGATGAGGATTCATTTGTTGCACGATGCAATTTGAGACCTTGTTATGCTGACTAATGTATGCAATTAGCTCATTACAGATTATAGTTTTAGTGGTTTGCGTTGCTATTATCGAATGCATTGTTATTCAAATGCTGCATAGATTGCATCTTTTCCGCCGTTATGGACAGCTATTAATGTTCATTTACATATATCATTTGGTGTTGAGACACATTTATATCGTGCTAGCTTTGTTAATATAGGGAAATAAATTCATTAACTTTGAATAAACTGGTGTGGTTATTCATGGCCGAAAGGTCATGGTTCGCCGAAATGTTTTCTGGATTAATTGTGAAGTGTTATGTTGATCAAGGCATTGCTTATGTTCGTTATTGATTATTGATTAGATCAAATTGATTGATCTCGGGTGAAGAGAGCCCCACTTGGTCAAAAGATTCATCGACCTAAGAGCGTCCAAATACAGGTAATTTATTAGGAAGGAACGCTCTATCAGGCTCAGGTCCTTGACTTTACCCTGGGCAAACCTAGGACTCAGAGCACACAGAGGATTAGCGTGCAATTTGGGACAAAATAAAATTAGGATACCAGTTTCAAATGCAGTCATGCACTCAGGGTAGGAGTACATGCCTGGTGTCTGTTAGCACGTCAGACCTTAATAAGTAAATTTACAAGAGGACGCAAACAGGTCGATGAACGTTTTGACTCACATTTTAGATGTTTCCACCATAGATTCAGTACATGCAGATCAATAATCAATAATTAATCAATAACATCAATAATCAATGGTAATCAATAGCATTAGTAATCAATTGGAGTCAGTAGTTGTCACACACCATGACCTTTCAGTCATGAATAACCACACCTTCTATTAAAAGTTAGAATATTTATTTCCCTATATTAACAGTGCTAATGTCACGTCAAATAATCTCAAACTCAAATGATAAACATACAGAAACATCACTGGCTGCCCAAATCTGTGAAAGAAACGTAATCTAATCAAAGCTTGAGCAATTGCACATTCTACGGTTACGGTGCAAATCAATAACAAGAACAATTACGCAAACGGTATCACATACATTTATATTCAGCAACGGAAAGACATCGACTATTACTCCCTATAGCAGACTTCCATTAGTGAGGATCCCTATCTAACGCCAGATTAGCATTAGCATTTTGGGCTTCATGCAAAATATTTTAGTCAACACAAATTTAGAAAACATCTAACTATGGCTCTATCAAAATAGTGCAGTTGGTACCTAGAAAGAAAAAGCAAATAGGCATAACAAAACACATCTGTAACAGTATACCTCTCCTCAATTGGATCGGCAAGCTAAGATAGCCTTCGTCATCAGGTCATCAGTTTGGTCAGAAAGGCATCAGGATTCAGCATCAAAGTTCAGGAAAACGCAAAGTCTTTAAGCATTTAGGGCCAGATGTAAAAAGGGTTTTGCGACTCGCAAACGGCGAAAAACGCCGTTTGCGAGGTGCAAAAGCCTCTCCGGTATGCAGAAATGCATTTTGCGAGTCGGATCCGACTCGCAAAATGCATTTCCGACTAGCAAATAGGAAGGGGTGTTCCCTTCCTATTTGCGACTCGCAATGCTATGCAATTTATTAAATTAAATCGCAGTTACCATCCACTTGAAGTGGATGGTAACCCAGTTGCAAACGGGAAGGGGTCCCCATGGGACCCCTTCCCCTTTGTGAATGGAAACAAAAATAATTTTTCAGAGCAGGTAGTGGTCCTATGGACCACTGCCTGCTCTGAAAAATACCGAAACAAAAGTTTTTTTTTTTTTTTCTAAGTGCAGCTTGTTTTCCTTTAAGGAAAACAGGCTGCAGATAGAAAAAAAAAACTGCTTTATTAAAAAGCAGTCACGGACATGGTGGTCTGCTGTCTCCAGCAGGTCACCATCCCCATGAGTGCACATACTCGCAATGGGGTCACAAATTGCGACCCACCTCATTAATATTAATGAGGTGGGTCTTTGCGACCCCATTGCGAGTTGCAGAAGGTGTCTGAGACACATTTCTGCATAGCAAATTGCGACTTGCAATTTGCGAGTCGCACGGACTCGCAAATTGCAAGTCGCAATTTTCTTTTTTGCTACATCTGGCCCTTAAAGTAAAGCACATCTCTAGATGTTCAGTAAAGTAATGGTCTTTCGGCACGAAGAAAAATGGGCAAATGCGCTGTCTTCCATCAGTGCAGCCAGGCTAAGTTAGATTTACTACAATTACTTCCCAAGTCCCCATTGGTCAAGGGATGGCATGTTCGCACTTTATTCAATAAAACTAAAATATCAAATCTATAATTTCGACTAGTACTCGGTTCACATGTCGCTGATTGGCTCCTTTTGTCCCGTTCTCATCATCCGGCTCGTCAGATAACAATATTGTTGCAGCTTGTACTCCAGTAAGTGTCTCTACTGTTCTCCTCATGAGAAAGTCAGTCTTCCACACATCACACTTACAATGTTACATTTTATAAGAACAGCATCTTCTAGCAAGCTGTTCTCATGAGAAAGACTTTTAGCTACGAGCACATTTGGTCAGCACAGTGGAATATCACAATTTATTTCTTTATGCAAACACTTAATAATCGGTTTAGAAATACAGCTTGACATGAGGCCATGCCAACTAGGCCAAGACCTCCACTAAGTTACGGCCTACAATTAATAAAGCTAAGACATAATGCATAACCCTTAATATAATGTACTACTACATAAATCAAACATAAGCTCCATATTTCATATTAATAAGTATACTTCGGGAACAATGGCGGCAACTCACGTGGACTCATTTTCAAATGCGTGCATTATTTTTCTCTATAATATTACATTTTCTACGCAAATCCATTACTCTGAATACATAAATATTGATTAATATTTTTATTAAAACACCTGCTCTAGCATTACCATGCAAGAAAATTTCACGTCTCAACAAGCCATTTTCTGCAGGGCTCTTAAAGCATTCCTTTCACCAGTGTGACTGCCACTGGTGACACCAAGACCCCTGGTAGAATTTTCGTCCTTGTCCTAAGGTGTCAGTGTCCACATCAGAAATCCCTCTCTTCCTGAATGGGGTACGTTGGGTGATCCATGTGATATAAACTGGTTACCAGACATGAATATTCAATCAAGGAGCAGTGCCCTGTCTCATTTCTCTGTCCATGAGCTCCTTGTTGTGAGGCCTACCTTGAATCTGGAGCTTCCTAAGAATAGGGTGTCAAATAGTCTTCCAACTCACCCAGGCAGCACTCTGGCATGCAACTAAATTCCATTATAAGACGAAAACTGATGGAGCTTTCTGGACAGATCAGAGAAGTCCATTAGTGCAGTTGGCAACAGCGAAAGAGGCATGGGCAGATAGATGGGGCTGACAGGGAGCTGGTCCGCCCTCTCCTTTCACACTTAGAATGGGTAAAACCCTTTGAAACATCTGGCCCTGTGTCTATGGGAAAATGCTTTTGTGCATATGGCCCTTAGTGGGAAAGTGCCGATTGGAGCCCCAGAGACCACTCGTACAGTGTACAAATCTTTATAAGGAAAGTTCAACCTTGTCTGCATTCCAATTTCATAGGATGCTCATACAAATGCTTGACAGGTTGAGAAGTATGAATAGTGGAGGGTTAGTGGTTGTGTGTTGGGCTCTCTTGGTTTAATATTGGAGTGCACGCCCCAAACATTTTAAAAATAAAACGGGTCCTGTTAGGAAATTCCTGTACTAATCACTAAAGCTTAAACCCTCCTTTCCTGGTTGCTGCTTGTGTAAGGATGAAATATAAAAGGAGAAAGTACAACAGGTCGGTGTCTAATGATTCGTTTTCTAACTTAAAGTGTCAGAGGGCCTGATTGGGTTGTATTCATGTCTTAGTGACGTTCCCAATTAACGAAACGATTAAATGTATTCTCCAGCAATTTGTCAGTCAGTCAGTAAATCCTGAAAGGTGTTTTTGCTAATAAATAGATACCAGGCTTGGGACGATAAATGGACATTGATGAGCTGCGCCTGCATGTGGTCCAGTTCTGAGTTGAAAGTTCCGCCATGTGATTGACCAAACTGTGTTGAAGCACGAGTGCTCTGGGTCAAAATTCCAGAGATGAAGAAGTGACCTACAAGATTAGATGATTATAGCCCTCATCAGGGAGCTGTGGGGAGTGGATTGCTAAACATCATCGAACTTTTCTTTGATACCAAGCAGCTCTCTGCCCCACAAGGCAATCCCAGATACCCTGAGAAACAATTCAGATGTGTGTGCCAAATGGACTGGACCCTTTACTGATAAGGGCATTGGTTAATGCTCCTTATAAAAGTGCTTTGGGAATTATAAGAAGTAGGAAAGTGCTGCAGAGATATCAAAACAATACAATACAGCTATGAGCTGGCACGCTGTTAAAGTGCACGATTCAGACGAAGCCCAAAACAGGGGCGCACTTATTTGAGAACTTTCTGACTCTCCCTGCCTTTCCATGAGCGCCATCTGATTGCTGTTGGTTTAGAAGCATCAGCTACACCGTTGCTAGGGGATTTATAGCTTAACCTACCATTAGTCCAGGATGATAGTAGACATGTGAACTAGGACAAAGAGATAGAAGCTACTTTTTGTCTCTTTTGCTAGCTAAGGGATTCATGGAAGGTTCTTTTCAGTAGAAGGCATGCAAAGAACACCAAGGGCCCCCGTGTTTTATACACGAGTTTTGGAGATTGTATTGTCTTTCCTCAATGTCCCCTATTGTCACGGTTTCGGGCGGGTCTGATCAGGACTTTCGTTGGGACACCCCTTGAGGTCACCGAATATCCTAAAGAGGTAGTACACTGGGGCAGAGGAGCAGCTAAAGGCATACACGGAAAGGACACGCTCTTTTATGGGTCCAGCTGGAAACACAGTGGCGATTCCTGAGAAAACAGCAATAGCACACTGTCACTGTTAGGCACGAAATACAACGTATTACTGGACAAGGATGAGGGCTGGAATTGCCTCCTGGAAACCAGGAGCCAACCCCAGTACACAGGAGGATACGTATACACTGGTGAAGACTGATAGAACACTTACCAGACACAAAGAACCAAGAAGAAACAGAAACAGAAGGGAACAAACAAAGAGGCAGAGGCAAGAACTAGGAACAGGCTCAGGCTGAAGCAAAGGCGGGTCTAGGACTTGAAAACAGGGCGCAAACGTCTGGCTGGGACAGACAGAGACAGGACTGGGAAACTGAGAACAGGCTCTGGCTGGAACAGGCAAAGACAGGACTGGAATACAGGGAGTAGGAAATGAGCAGTAAACAGGACTGGGAAACAGAGAGAAGGTTCAGGCTGAAACAAGGCAGGAGCAGGGCAGAGAAACAGGGAGCAGGCTTTGGAAGAAACAAACAGGTACAAGGCTAAGAAGTAGGGAGCAGACTCTGGCTGGAACAATCAGGAGCAGGGCAGAGAAACAGGAAACAGGAAACAGGATCAGGCTGGAACAGAACAGGAACAAAACTAGAACACCATCCGACAAGGGGTCTGTAACACAAAGGAATTAAAGTCCGATGCACGACAAGGATCTTGAGGAAATGGCTGCTTATAAGCAGTTCCAAGCTGGGCTGCACAGGAGAGGTTTCAGGTGTGTGTGGTTTCGGACACTTGCAAGTCCTGGAGGAGAGGATCCAGTGAAAAGGAGCAACTGGGCTTCTCCCATTGAAAACAATGGGAAACAGAATCCGGGTTTTCCTGACTACCAAGCTGTGCATTATGGGATTTGCAGTCCCAAGAAGCAAATGTAGTCCTACACAAGTGTACCATGGAGAAAAGAGAAATAAACAGGAGTCAGCAAGGGACTCTAGATAGGTGTTCAAGGTGATTCCCAGGCTTCTGACAGTCCCCTTACAGCGCCCCCTGGAAATGGGACGACCGAGTCGTAACACCTATGAGGCAGTGTACACAGGTGTAGTTTTGGTTCCAGGACACAACCCGTTTCTCTCGTACAGGAGGTGTGTGAAATCGGGCTCTGTGTCACACCAGTTCTGGGCGTGTGACCCAAGTACAGATAGACAATCCTTGAGACTAGTATTGCTGCTCGTCTTGGAAACAAGAGAAATGGGAACTACTGCAAGCTCACTGAATTGCCAAATATCTATGTATCAGGCTTTGACTTTCAGGGAACAGCAAGGTTGACAACGCTAGGCATAGTCTTGGTGGGTGAGATCACAATAGAAGATCTAGGTCAGCTACAACATCGACATATATCTCTCCTTTTCAAGCATTTTAAGACATTAGTCACAGTTAAGGAAATGGACTAAATACCATCAGGGTGTTGAATGGTAGGAACTGCTATTTCTTAAATCTTCAAGTTGACCTGCAACAAATTTATGTGACTCCTTTGATCTGCACACACTAAAGCATAGTTAATTGTTCTTTGTTTTTTTTTACAAAAAAAAAAAATCAGAGTGGTACAAGTAAAACGGTTACAGTCAAAGGTGATCAAACAGTATACTGATATTCCGGAGAGAAAGATTGCGGAGGCCTTCACCCTAATTAGAGAAGGAAAGCCCTGGGGCCCAATGTTTTCCTGCCTAAATTTTTTAAAGGCATGACAAGTAAGGTCATAAAGCCCCTTCAAAACATTTATTATCAGGCTTGTGGGCGAGGTGAGCTGCTCGAGATCTCAGACAGGTAAGCAACCTCTTAATCCATACACAAGTGAAAACAACAGAAGAATGTGCCTCCTACAGGCTGAAGTTTTGGCAAAACATCTGATGCTGGAGATAGACAGTATAGGGATCCCAGACCAATCCGGGTTCATGCCATATAGATCCACCAGATGTAAGTTCTGGCCGATGTTTGGGTTTTTGGCCTGTTGGGTGCACACATGGAAACTGGCAACACCTGTGCTGGTTGACGCTCAAAAAAGTCTTTGATTCATTGAAAGGGCCCTTTCATATGGCACTACTGTGAAGATGGGCTTGAGTCCATGCATGTATACACCATAGACCAATGAATGGCAAGAGTGAAAGTGAACTGCATGCTCTCAGAGGAATATGAGCTGGGTAGCCGCACCCTCCAATGATGTCCTCTTTTCCTGTTGCTCATCTCTCTGGTAATGGAACCAATGGTGAACTAGATTAGGCAGGACATGCTGCTGCAGGAACTCTGTTGGGACAGGGACTGGGAGGATGTGATTTCCCTATATGTTGACAATGTTCTTCTGTATCTTGCAGATACAAACCAATCCCTCCTGATAATTTTAGAGACCCTAGCAGACTTCAGCCACTTCTCAGGCTTAAAAATAAATTGGGGGAAGTCCATACCCACTGACTCATTGGACACCATGGACTGGCTGACCGAGTCCATTGCTCTGGGAAGATGCAGGATTTACTTATTTGGGAGTATACAAGACCATGGACCGTAAATTGTTTTGTGAAAGATGTGTGGAACAAATCCTGGTGAATTTCCACCTGGACGCGGCTCACTGGCGGTGGCTCCCCCTCTCCCTGCTGGGTGGGGAGGCTTTATTTCAAATGACATACCTCGCCTAATTCCTCTACGCCCTACAGAACTCATTGTTTGAGGTCCAGAACTGCTTTTTCTGGGTGGTGGAAACCGAGGTTAGGAACCTGCTGTGGAATGGGGGTATGCTGCAGTTAGCCCTTAGGACATTAAAGAGACGTACAATGGACAGGGGCATCACCCTACCAGATTTATGCCTGTATTATTGGGTGACTGATCTGCTGCTGGCCAATGAGTGGTCATTTGCAGATCAGCGGGAGCCCTCCCTGATGGCTGACAGGAGGGCCTTGGATCCACAAAGACACACAAGATGGCTGTATGAAATGAGGAGACTCGAGGCACTCGTGGGACCGATGGCCACGGTATTTCAGACCCGGAGACGTGCAACACGTAGGCTGGGATGAGCGAAAAGACTGATAATGGAAACACAGCTGTGTGACCCAAGTGCACTGGCGGAGCTACGTGGAGTGTTGGGGTACTGGCGGTGGGATAGGATAGGTATGTCAAGGGTAGGGAATCTGTGGGGCAACAAGGAAAGGTTGATATTCAATTACTTTTATAGGCAATTTGATATGCCCAAGGAACAATTCCTGTGATACTTGGAGGTCAAATCCATATTATCAAACCGGATCTCACTACTCCAAGAATTGGAGGATGAAAGCCCACTGGAATATAGGGTGTTGGGCACTCCATTGGACAGACATGCCATATCTCAGATATACTCTACAGTTCTAACTATCATCTAGGCCCCACTACAGAAGCTGAAATCTAAATGAGAGGGAGACCTAGGCAAAGTGGAGGACAATGAATGGGGATCAGCATGCAGGCACCCTGTAGAGGTTGCCACCCGGACAGGGTTACGGCAGATACAGTTAAAATTTCTGCACCTAACGTATTTTACCCCACAAGGCTTCGTGCCATGGGTACGATTGATACAGACTACTGCTTGAGGGGATGAGGGAAAGGAAGCATGTTGCTGCACTCACTCTGGTAATGCCCAAGAGTGAGGAGCTTCTGGGAGAGCACACAACGTAGACTATTGGTGGTGGTGTTAGAGAGTATGCAATATTAATAATAATGAGTAACCAAAAGGAAATTATGAATGTGCACTAAAAAGGCATAAACAAAGAAACGTGTGTTAGAAAAATAAATGTGCAGCTTTGAAAGTGATTGCCATGGTGTCAGCCACCTCGAATACATTGTGAAATAAAAAGTGACTGTAAAATTGTATTTGGATCAACTATAATTATATGCACTGACAAAAAGATTATTATTAATGTGTACTACAAAACTAATGGTTTGAAATTATTATGAAATGTTTTATTCTTCATGTATTAGCATTAGTGAAAAGGCCCGCATTTAGTGTTTTTCAAAAGCACAATGTTTAAACGTTTTGCTGATTTTCCTTCCTTGCATTAATAATAATTAAAGATTTCAACAATGAGCTTTGTTTCTTTGTAGGAAGCAGTGTGAATAAAAATATAATGTTCTGTATTGAATAACATTGTAATTTTTCACGGAAGCTGAGATCCCGAGAGGAGCATGAATGTGACCCTTTCATGGAAGGAAAAAAGAAAAGTTACAACTGTACCACAGATGATGTTTAACTGACTGCGCACTAGCCCACCTGATAGTCGTGCCCAATAGAAGCTTAGCTAGTAACTTTTTGGAACTTTAATAGCAAAGCTTTAGGTGCTGTAAGACAGATTTGATTCTGTTTAACTTCTGTTCAGTTCTGTTAGTCAACTCTTGTCTATGATTCAAACAGTTCAGATACCTTAGGCCCAACATTACTGAACTGTGGCCCCCTTCATGTTCCTGATGCTGATTGAAGATCTGCTGTGAGTATGCACTACTGATGAAGAATCTGCAAGCTGCTGTCTCACTTAGGAAAGGTACAACCAATGTGCATTTTGTTTTCTTTTGTAAGTTTTTCCCTTTAGAAAATCCAGCTGCATGTTTTTGGTTACCACCATAGTTAGATGTTTTCAAAATTATTTTTTGTCTTATTTTTATTTTTGCATGAAGCCCACAAATACTTTTTAAGTTAGAGTTTGGTATTCAGGATGTCTGATCCAGCAATTAATTTACAAGTTTATTAATTGATTGTGATTCAATTGCACAACTAAATGAAGTCTGTTACTATAGAAAGAGGAAAATGCCTCAGGGGATTTTTTTTGTGTAGGAAGGTGCCCCTTGCTGCACATAAACAATACTTACAGTGCAGACACCCTAACACCATTGTGCAAGGATGCCTGAGTTGGCAATAGGCAGCCAAAATGGCACCAGCACAGGGACAAAACAGGAATGTGCCATATTCTTTTAAACACTGTGCATTCCTGCCCTTTTCCTGTTATGCAGCTCAGCAAGGTAACTTACGGCACTGCTTGAGTTGGCCATGAATATGGCCCTTAGTTCTCAAATATCACGCTCAGTAGTCATTGAATTCAGGCTTGTTCCTATAGCAAGCTGGGAAATCTATCTTCTCTTTGGTCCTGCAGGCTGCAACCATTCCTCAGTCCTACCTTGGTGAGAAACAGCTAGTAATCTGCCTGTGTTACCAGTCCACCTCTGCCATGGCCAGAACTAGATAAGCCAAAGATTTCAGTTCATATCCAGTACATTGGGTGTTGGACTTTGACCAACTGACCACTAAGATTTAAAGATTGTCCCAAAATTTTGTACAGAACCCAACATGGCCACAGCATTTTTAAGGTATGTCACAGCTCCATAGCAATCTGTTTCAGGAGAGCTGTCACTCTCAGGTGTATTTTGACTTGTATGCTATCTCAGGTCAATCAAGTGCTGCTGATGAGTTGTTACATTCTCCATCAGACAAGACACAAGATGCACTGAATGGATAGACAGCCCTCCTCTATTTATAAGGTGTGCAGTTCTGGTCATGCTCTTGGCCTTTGTCATTGTCCACAGACTGCTCTTTTTAGGTGAAAGGCTGCGCCCTGTAACTGGCTTGGTCCATTGAGTGCAACATACATTCAGAAGGAACCCCAGCCTAACACTATTCGAACTCTAATGTATGCAACCATTCTCATGCACCCTACATACAATTGTGTGACCCTGCCGCTCTTTTCAGGAGACTCACCAGTATAATAAAATATAGAGCAGGTTGCCACATGGTCGAAATGCAATAGGCTTTCAACTCTGCATGGAGGGTTATAAATAAGTGTCCTTTACTACTATTGAATACTGTCATTCATATTACAAAAATATTTGATGACTAAGTTATAATTTCCTTTGTGGTGGTTGGGGCATGGAGCACTGAGTTTAAGCTGTTCTTTCATGTGTAGTAGATCACTTCTTGACCATCGCATTTGTTGAAGCGGAGACTTGGAATAAATAATTGTTACTCCTTATTAAAATTCAAGCTTACTACTAGGCCCCTAGGCAATGAACCTTTGAGGCAAGTGAAAACATGGCTTTTTTTTAGGAGTCAACGATGAGAGTTGGGGTTCTATTTTAGAATGTTATTAAGACATTAATTTAATCAATATCTTTATTAACAAATCGATCCATCCAAATTACTGACACAAACCATATAGTGTGTCCCATAAATATCCAATCCCTATTCTAAACTAGTTTTTAGGGAAAATGAAAGCCAGTAGAAATCTTTATGGTTCTCATCTAAGATGTAAAAGAAAACGATGGTATGTAGAGCTGCGCCAAATTTGGCAGCGTCATGCACTGTAATTTTCAAAACGCAGGGATGGGGTGTATTTGGCGTACCCCTGTGTTTCCCTCTGCGCTAAATTTGCTGCCATGCGCCAATGCAGCCAACCTTCCACCATAGCGCACTGATGGCTGCATTGAGGGCAGGGGATTGGTTTTTTGCAGGAAGGAACACCTTCCTGCATAAAAACAATCTTAAATGTCAATTTGCTCTCTCTATGTGTGCTGCAGAATGCAGCACTCATAGAAAGAGCAAAAAGCGAGGAGAAATTAAAGCATTTTTCTTGCTGCACCATGCTAATGTCACCCCTGTGGTTGGCGTTAGGTTTTAGTGCTGCCTTAGGTTTATGAAAACTCATAAATCTGAGGCAGCATCAAAATGTAATGGGGATTGCTGTGGCACGTCCGCAGAAACACACATTGTACGCCCCTTCCATGCAAAGTGCTGCATGTGAAGGGACCGTATTTACAAGGTGGTGTTAAGCCACAAAACGTGGCTTAATGTCACCTTATCAATATGGCGCAGGGCATTGTGCCACCGGAGCATCATAAAAAGTGATGCTCTGGTGGCGCTAGGGACTCCTAAATATGCCCCATTATTTCTAGTCAAGTATCTCATTGAGAATTTAAGTAGAATCTCTCAGTAATACGTATAAGCAGGATAAAGTCAGTCTCAGAATGAATTGAAGACATTATGAAAGAGAATAGGACAAGTACGTGTCAGCGTCAGGGCACTCTTGAAGAGCCTAGTAAATTATACCAGTCTAACGAATATAGCACGCCTCATTGTGTGCCCGAGAGTCTAAGGCCCTCAAGACTCGCAATGGCGTTCTGACCGCCGCCAAAGCAGTGGTCTGACCACTTTAATGGCAGTCACACCACCACATTATGACCGTGGCTGTTCAGCCACGGATGGTCTGCCAGCAACGCCAGTTTCCCTCCACTGGAGGGACTGGCAAACCTAATCCACCAGGGCAGCGCTGCATGCAGTGCCGTCCTGGGGATTACGTCCCCCCTCTCCACCAGCTTTTACATGGCAGTTGCACCCCTGTGTAAAAGCTGGCGGAGACAGGATGCAGGGAGCCTGTCCATGAACTTGGCATGGGCAGTGCAGGGCCCCCCATGGACAGAATCCGTCGCGCTTTTTTCACTGTTTGCTTAGCAGACAGTGAAAAGCGCGCCAGGTGCTTTTGCACCCTACACACCGCAACATTGCCGCTGGCTCAATTACGAAACTCGTAAATGGGGCAGCGAGAAGGACACCACACTGGCGGTGACCTGACCGCAGGAGTTTGGCAGGCTGCCTTTCTTTTCCACCCGCCAAACTCATAATGAGGGCCTAAGTGTCTGCTATTTTACCCTGGGAATGCATTTTTAAAACATAAAACAAGGAAACAAATTACAAAGCATGCATAGATAACCTTGGGGTTTAGCCAAGTACTCAAGGCCTTCATGTGAACAGGACAGCTTCTGTCAATATGGCAAGTTTTAGTAATGAACATTCAAAATGCACAGTACTTTGAACTATTTTCTAAACAGCAATGAAACCGCTCATGTTTCTTCCCGCTGGTGAGTGTCTATGACGGAAAGAACAATTAGGTGAGTAAGATACATTTCTTACAAGATTTCATTTCCACTCTCACACCTTTGTAATGAATTCTTATTCATAAGGAAACATGTTTATGATTGTTCTAATATTGCAATGATTCTTTTCATAGGTTAAATGGTCGTGAAACAAAGTACTAATATTCTCTCTATTCATTTGTTTGTTACTAAAGAACATTTGTATCATGACATGTGTGAGAAACTGGGGCTGATTGCAGAGGCCCCCTAACTTTTTGCCCCCATTTTCCACTTTATGCTGGTGTTTTCCTGACTCTGATGGTGCCCTGGGTACTGCTAACCAGTCCCAGGGCCTGTGCTCTGTGTAAAATGGATATGCAAATTAGGCTAATTATAATTGGCTAAGTTAACCTACCTATAAGTCCCTAGTATATGGTAGGGCATGTAGGTTTAGGGACCACAGCATAGGTGGTGCACACCTAGGTGCATTGCTGAGGTGCCCAGTGTCATTTTAAAAGCAAGCCTGCCTTGCTGGCTGCTTTTAAATTAAAGTTATATGCAAATTCGACTTTGGAATTAAAGGTACTTCCAAAGTCTTAAACTACCTTATTTTTACATATAAGTCACCCCTAAGGTGTGCCCAATGTGCCCCTAGGGCTGGGTGCCATGTAACTATAAGCAGGGACTTTATAAAAATAGATTTATAAGCCATGTTGAGGTAAAAACAGCCAAATTCGTTTTTCCCTCATTGAAGTAAATGGCCTTCATAGGCTAGAATGGGCAGACTTTATTTTAAATTTTAAAGTCTCCTTAAATGTTACATACCAAGAATTTGGTATCAAATTGATTGTTATAATAAATCCCACAACTTCCAGTTGTTGGATTTAATATAACTAGTGCAGGTAAAAAGTTTAGACTTTACCTAAAAAGTTGCCAATTTCAGCTCTGCATTGTTTTTGCTGCTGTGCTCTGATTGGCCAGCCTGCAGCAGCTTCTGCCAGGCTACTTTAATGAGGTGTGAAGTGGCCTGACTTTACACAAAGGAATGTGCTTGGGGGAGAGAATCTCCCCTCAGCAGATGGGGAAGCAGGAAGGGGGAGGGCTGCCAAACTGGTCTTCAAAGGCAGAGAAGGACATCTGGAGCACCCAGCAACACCCCCACATCCTGCAACCCCAGACAGCTAGGTGCCCCCTTGATTAGATTAGGAGAGGGCAGGAGAGGGGTGTGTTTATGATTTTTAGCCACACCAGTGGGTGGGCTCAGCCAGATCTCTCCTCCAAAAATCAGATTCATCCATTTTGGATTTTTAGAGACTATTGCCTTCTGGGATGGATTTTTGCCACACTTCCCAGGAAGTGGTCATCACAGGGGGACGACCCTGTCCCTGATTGGAGGACCAGGGCCCCCCTGCTTTTCACCCAGGAGCAAGGATAAAACTGGCAGACCTGCACCCACGCCTCAGATCCCCACCAAATTTCAAGAAGAAAGAACTTAAGGAGAAGAAGGACTGCCCTGCTGGACCCCTGGCCTGCACCTGGACCCTGCACTCAGAAAGACTGCACCAGCTGCACACTTGGGCTTCACCACAAGAAGGACTTTGCCTGGCTTCAACTGGTTCAAGGAGGGACTCCCTGTTTGCTACAGGTGAAAGATTGCTAAACCAGAGTCCCCTGCACCAACTCCTGAAGAAAGCGACCAGCTGACCACTGTCCAGTGGCCAAAAAGGAGTTTGCGCCAGGTGCATTCTGGGAGTTGAAGTCCGCACCCCCAAGGACCATCACAGAACTTCTGGACCCTTGGGGTGAGCTGTGGACCCCAAAAGAACCTTAAAAGAACATCTGGGTGAAGCCCCAGAAGTTTGGAAAAGATTGGAGAATTTTTGGAAAAAAGCTCCATAAAGTGACCGACCCGACGCGGAAATTCTAGCCGGCTTGCCTCAACCGCGACCCGGCCTGACTTCGTGGTTCGTCCCGGTAAAGAAAAACATCCAAAAAAGAGACTAAGTCCGAACGTAAAAAGTTGACCGGGATCTTCCAGCCATCGTATCCGAGAAGGGCTCCACGGACGTCGGATCAAGATCCAGGTTTACCCCGGTCGAAGGATTTTCATCTCGAAAAAACGACTAAGTCCGAAGGTAAAAATCACCACCGAGGAAACCGACTTCGCGTATCCGGACAAGGGCTCCAGGAGGTCGGATCCAACTGGCAGGTTTGTCCCGGTGAAGAAAAACTTCAAAATAAAGACTAAGTCAGAAGGTAACTTTTTAACCGAGGCTTCCCGCGACCTGTAGCCGAGCAGGGCTCCATCGCGGTCGGCCTGAAAGTTTGACTTTGTCCCGGTCCTGGTGCAACCAGATGACCCGATTGGCGCTTTTTGTTTCTAAGCGCTAGAAAATAATAATACTTTAAAAATTCATATCTCCGGTTCTCCTGAACCGATTTTAATCGTTTTTGTGTCATTTTAAAGATAAAAATATAAGCTATTTTTATAAATTGGTTTTGGATTTTTAAACTGTTTCCTGTGTTTTATTTAATTACTGTTGTGTGATATTTGAATGCTTTACACTTTGTCTCCTAAGTTAAGCCTTGACGCTCGATGCCAAGCTACCAAGGGTAGAGCTGGGATTAATTTACTGAGACCTAACTGTACTTTTGTGGAGGTTTGTGGCTTGTTGCTAGGTGTAGGTACCTACCTGCCCTACCAATAACCCATTTTCCAACATAATTGGAAGCAGCGACGGGATCCTGTACTTGTGTTCAATATCACGTTACAGTTTTAGATAAAACAAATTAAAAATCCTTTAAATTGTCCTAGTGCAAAAATTGTTTTTAATTTTTAATTTTAAATTTTTTTTTTAAATTAATTTGGATTAATTTCAATTATTGAATTTTTGTAATTTTTCTAAATTCTTGTTTCCAATTTTTGCAAAAAGTTTTTGTTGACACAAAACTAGGGAACCATGGAGCTTGATCTGGCTAGCCTACCCACACTGACAGTAGTCCAGCTTAGGGGGTTGTGTATTGAGAGGGGGTTGCCTGCAACCCCTGATCTCAGGAAGCAAATCCTGATTAAATCCCTGACAGCATGGGCTGAGGCCCAAGAGGTAGAGACAGAGGAAGCTCCAGAGGAGGAAGAAAAAGAGCAAGATGCTAACTCTAACCACTCAGGGGAGGGAAGGCATCAGACCCCAAGTGAGGAAGAGGAGGAACGGTCCTCACTGGATACAGTCACTAGGCGCAGACCCAAAGCTAGTGGTAGGAAGAGGGTCCTTTCAGGAGAAGAGAACCCATCCATCAGGGAAAGAGAGCTGGAAGCCCAGCTAGCCTACATAGCTTTGGAAGCAGAGAAGCTGGCCCTAGAAAAGAAAAAGTGGGCATACAAAGAGAAAAGAGATGGAAGCAGCGATAAAGAAGCTGAGGTGTCCATGGGTGGGGGAGTTTGCCCCAGATTACCCAAGGGGGTGGTTCCTGCTTATGTAGAGGGGGATGACATAGATAAGTGGCTAGGGGCATTTGAGAGGGCACTCCAAATGAGAAGGGTTAAGCCTCAATACTGGGGTTCCCTTTTGTGGGAGTTGGTCCCCAACTCAGTGAGGGATAGGCTTCTGACCTTAAGGGGGGAGGAGGCAGATTCATACCCTAGTATGAAGAGGTGCTTAGTCAAGAAGTTTGGTCTGACCCCAGAACAATATAGAATGAAGTTCAGGGACACCCAGAAGGTCAGTACCCAGTCTTGGGTTGACTTTGTGGACACCTCACTAAAGGCACTAGAGGGCTGGATTATTGGCAACAAAGTAAATACTTATGAGGGGTTATACAATCTGATCATGAGAGAGCACATCTTGACCAATTGTATCCAAGAAAGGTTACGCCAGCATCTAGTGGACTCTAAGCTGACCAACCCTAGAGAGATAGGGGAGGCAGCTGATGAGTGGTTGAGAACCAGGGTGGTTGTCAAGTCCCAGGGGGGAGACTCCAAGAAGGGGGGGACAGGTCCCCAAAAACCTAAGGAGGGAGGTGGTAAGCCCACCACAGAGACTCCCTCTGTACCCCAGAACCCTAAGAAGGAGGAGAGTAAATCCCACTCCCACGCTGACATGCAGAGACAGGGAGACCCAGGGTTAAAAAAACTCTTGGACAGTAGGGCTTGCTTTGACTGTCAGCAGACAGGTCACTTCAGAGGAGATGCAGCCTGTCCAAAGAAGGTGGTTAGCACTGGGCTGTCCAGTGTAGCCATAGAGGAGGATTCCTCAGATGATGAAGTCCTCCTAGCATTGTGCTGGGAGACAGGACCAGATGGTAAGCTGGTGATCCCTGAGGGTGGGAGTAGGCACTTCCACCACATTCAAGTGAATGGGATCCCTTCCACTGGCCTGAGAGACACCTGTGCCAGTCACACTGTAGTGAGTGACCGGTTAGTGACCCCAGACATGTATGTCCCAGGAAAGACAAAGAAAGTCAGGATAGCCACAGGGGAGGTCACCTCCAAACCTGTAGCCATAGTGCCCCTAGAGAGGGAGGGTATCCTTGACTGGATTAGGGTGGTAGTCAGTGCTGACCTTCCCCTAGATTGTATCCTGGGCAATGACCTCCCAGAGGTGAGTCTGGTCACAGATGGGGTGGTCGCCCAGGGCGCCCCCCCAACCCAAAGTCCTGGGGAGTCAGTCCCTACAGTTAGGAGACAGGGGTCCCCAAGAAAAGGAAAGAAGAAAAGGAAGGGTAGGCCACTCTTAAAGAGAGTTCCAGGGAGCCAAGGGCCCTCTGCCCCAGTAAGGGGGGAGCCCAATGTTGGCACTGGTGAGGCCTCACCTGACCCCAAGGAAGTCCTGAGTAGTCAGGCAGCTGTCCAGATGCAGGGTGTTGCCCCTGCACTGACAGAAGGGAGAGTGGAAGGAGGGTGTCTGCCACAGGAGGTGGTAGCCCCCCACTCTAGACAGCAAGAGGGGTACCAGGACCCCAAAGATGCCCCTAAAGCAGCTCAGCCACCTGTCAGTGGAGAGCTTAGGGTGTGGTTCTGGGTACTGACAGCTGTCAGTAGCCTCTGCTGGGTGCTAGCCTTCCTGGCAGCACTGTACTTGGCCTGGGAGGCAGACCCCAGGGCCAATAGCAAAGTAGGCCCCCTGACCCTATTGGTCATGGTGGGGTTGCTCAAGTGTTGGGTGACCTCTTTGGGTAAGCTAGGTGTTGCCCTAGCAAAGTTAGGAGTAGGGGAGGTGGGCACCTCACTACCCAAGTTGGCAGAGAGAGAGGAGGAAGACCCCCCTAGAGGGAAGTTTCAGTTTGAAATGGGTCCTTTCATTGTTGGGGTGGGTTCACTACCCAGAGGGAGAGACCCTGACAGGAGGATGTAAGGCAGAGTAGGCCCTGCAAAGGGACAGCCAGTTTTCTTCACTGTCTTCCTCGCCTAACAAGCCAGGAAGACTCTCCCAGGGTTGGGCTGAGTCTCCTGGGCGTGTGGGCTGGGGGGGGGTTGTGTGAGAAACTGGGGCTGATTGCAGAGGCCCCCTAACTTTTTGCCCCCATTTTCCACTTTATGCTGGTGTTTTCCTGACTCTGATGGTGCCCTGGGTACTGCTAACCAGTCCCAGGGCCTGTGCTCTGTGTAAAATGGATATGCAAATTAGGCTAATTATAATTGGCTAAGTTAACCTACCTATAAGTCCCTAGTATATGGTAGGGCATGTAGGTTTAGGGACCACAGCATAGGTGGTGCACACCTAGGTGCATTGCTGAGGTGTCCAGTGTCATTTTAAAAGCAAGCCTGCCTTGCTGGCTGCTTTTAAATTAAAGTTATATGCAAATTCGACTTTGGAATTAAAGGTACTTCCAAAGTCTTAAACTACCTTATTTTTACATATAAGTCACCCCTAAGGTGTGCCCAATGTGCCCCTAGGGCTGGGTGCCATGTAACTATAAGCAGGGACTTTATAAAAATAGATTTATAAGCCCTGGTGAGGTAAAAACAGCCAAATTCGTTTTTCCCTCATTGAAGTAAATGGCCTTCATAGGCTAGAATGGGCAGACTTTATTTTAAATTTTAAAGTCTCCTTAAATGTTACATACCAAGAATTTGGTATCAAATTGATTGTTATAATAAATACCACAACTTCCAGTTGTTGGATTTAATATAACTAGTGCAGGTAAAAAGTTTAGACTTTACCTAAAAAGTTGCCAATTTCAGCTCTGCATTGTTTTTGCTGCTGTGCTCTGATTGGCCAGCCTGCAGCAGCTTCTGCCAGGCTACTTTAATGAGGTGTGAAGTGGCCTGACTTTACACAAAGGAATGTGCTTGGGGGAGAGAATCTCCCCTCAGCAGATGGGGAAGCAGGAAGGGGGAGGGCTGCCAAACTGGTCTTCAAAGGCAGAGAAGGACATCTGGAGCACCCAGCAACACCCCCACATCCTGCAACCCCAGACAGCTAGGTGCCCCTTGATTAGATTAGGAGAGGGCAGGAGAGGGGTGTGTTTATGATTTTTAGCCACACCAGTGGGTGGGCTCAGCCAGATCTCTCCTCCAAAAATCAGATTCATCCATTTTGGATTTTTAGAGACTATTGCCTTCTGGGATGGATTTTTGCCACACTTCCCAGGAAGTGGTCATCACAGGGGGACGACCCTGTCCCTGATTGGAGGACCAGGGCCCCCCTGCTTTTCACCCAGGAGCAAGGATAAAACTGGCAGACCTGCACCCACGCCTCAGATCCCCACCAAATTTCAAGAAGAAAGAACTTAAGGAGAAGAAGGACTGCCCTGCTGGACCCCTGGCCTGCACCTGGACCCTGCACTCAGAAAGACTGCACCAGCTGCACACTTGGGCTTCACCACAAGAAGGACTTTGCCTGGCTTCAACTGGTTCAAGGAGGGACTCCCTGTTTGCTACAGGTGAAAGATTGCTAAACCAGAGTCCCCTGCACCAACTCCTGAAGAAAGCGACCAGCTGACCACTGTCCAGTGGCCAAAAAGGAGTTTGCGCCAGGTGCATTCTGGGAGTTGAAGTCCGCACCCCCAAGGACCATCACAGAACTTCTGGACCCTTGGGGTGAGCTGTGGACCCCAAAAGAACCTTAAAAGAACATCTGGGTGAAGCCCCAGAAGTTTGGAAAAGATTGGAGAATTTTTGGAAAAAAGCTCCATAAAGTGACCGACCCGACGCGGAAATTCTAGCCGGCTTGCCTCAACCGCGACCCGGCCTGACTTCGTGGTTCGTCCCGGTAAAGAAAAACATCCAAAAAAGAGACTAAGTCCGAACGTAAAAAGTTGACCGGGACCTTCCAGCCATCGTATCCGAGAAGGGCTCCACGGACGTCGGATCAAGATCCAGGTTTACCCCGGTCGAAGGATTTTCATCTCGAAAAAACGACTAAGTCCGAAGGTAAAAATCACCACCGAGGAAACCGACTTCGCGTATCCGGACAAGGGCTCCAGGAGGTCGGATCCAACTGGCAGGTTTGTCCCGGTGAAGAAAAACTTCAAAATAAAGACTAAGTCAGAAGGTAACTTTTTAACCGAGGCTTCCCGCGACCTGTAGCCGAGCAGGGCTCCATCGCGGTCGGCTTGAAAGTTTGACTTTGTCCCGGTCCTGGTGCAACCAGATGACCCGATTGGCGCTTTTTGTTTCTAAGCGCTAGAAAATAATAATACTTTAAAAATTCATATCTCCGGTTCTCCTGAACCGATTTTAATCGTTTTTGTGTCATTTTAAAGATAAAAATATAAGCTATTTTTATAAATTGGTTTTGGATTTTTAAACTGTTTCCTGTGTTTTATTTAATTACTGTTGTGTGATATTTGAATGCTTTACACTTTGTCTCCTAAGTTAAGCCTTGACGCTCGATGCCAAGCTACCAAGGGTAGAGCTGGGATTAATTTACTGAGACCTAACTGTACTTTTGTGGAGGTTTGTGGCTTGTTGCTAGGTGTAGGTACCTACCTGCCCTACCAATAACCCATTTTCCAACAACATGCTATACCATGACTCAGATCAAAAACTGACAAAGGGAAAGAACAAGACGGAGAGAAACAGAATTTGTCCTTGTTAAAATTGCATCCAAGTACACATTGCCGTAACCCATGTTTAAATACAGTGTTTAGTTAAGGCCTACAAAATCCTATCGCACGGGTTAATAATATAATGCTTTTATTCTTATCTCTCTCTCTCAATTGTGTCTTCTACTTTATGATGTCCAGCACTGTGAGGTATCTTAGTTCCACACCTCATATTTCTATATTCTTTTGCAGGTTGGAAGACTTGTAAAACACTTCCTGGTTCCTTTGTACCATAACATCTTAGAGTTCAGGTCACTTAACTCCAGTAGACTTTCCAATCTCAATAGGCGTGGTGTCACGAATTATTACTAATAATGCTAAAACCTAAGCAACAACCTTTGGCAAAGCCAAAAGATTGGCATTGGCTGATATCTTTCGGATTTGTCATGCTTGCATTGTTTTGGCAAACATTAAGTCTAGGTGAGCTGCCTGGCTCAAGCCAACACAAAAAAAACATTGGCTAAAAGCAAACATATATTTTGGGTTTCAAAAAGTACATATTTCAAAATTAGTCTCTGGCATTGACGGGAACTAGATTGTGTGTGGATGTGGTGTGGGCCAAAGCCAGATGCGGTTAATCACAGTGAAGTTAGCCAGTGGTTGAGTATGCAGATACATTGCCCATGCTGTATGCTGTATTGGAACGGACAGCTCAATATGCAATTTTATTAAAATCAAAAGGTCTTAACTAGAGCCAGACCTAAAGTAACAACCTGCTCCAAGATGCCTAAGTGTTGTATGTCATCATGGGTGTTGATAAAGGGTAGACAGATATATTATTTCTTACAACTGGTTTATCCTTTTGTAATCTTGATACTGAACCGGCACCCAGGCATCAGGTGTCACGATGAAGAGGTGACAATAACAGTGGCTGTTACTTCCAATCATGAGGTTTGGGGTCTGGGGATGTCGGGTGACGAGGGGTGTAAAAATAAAAAAACGTACCTGCTGATACTACTCTGTCCTGCTGCTACTCCCGGTCCCGCTGCTGGATGCTTCCTGGTAGTCACCACAGGCTCCCAATCCAGATGCTGCTCTCATGCTAAAGCAAGCATGAAAGCAGCTCTGGGATTGGCCTGAGTAGGCTGGTTTTATACTCGCTCAGGCACAGGGAGCCTGTGCCATTTCTCCAACCCACCTGTATAATACAGCTGGGTTGGAGAAATTAAAATTTGCACATCGGTTTGGCTGGACTAAGTTGGCCTGCCAAACCGACATGCGCACTTTACAGTGTCCACCACACCCTATGGCCTAGCCCCACCCTGCCCTTCATTCCACATTCCAAGCTGTCAGAGAGACAGCCACAGATTAAATTATAATAACATTGTTTTATTATCATTTTATTTGTCACTGCCTGCCTGACTGCACAGTAGGGTGATACTCCTCCGCTATTCTTGAGGAGCCGCCCGAGACATTAATATGAAGTGAGTAGATATATTTTCCTCACATTAATACACAAAGATTCTTGCAAAATCCTAGTGATGCTGCCAGGTTTGTGGTGCCTTCTGCATACCTGTCAATCTGTTGACCCCCAGTGGCGGCGACATCAGACACTTTAAGAGCTCACTGCTATGAAGGTGAATGGAGGCATAATTTTGGGTGTACCATATAAGTTTGAAAAACAGGTGACCCACTGAATTCTTCCAAGACATTTTGGGCTAGAGCTATGATCAAGTGGCACGTCGGTCCTGATGCGCCACTTTTATTGCGCCGCCCATGCCCTACCTAACGACACCATGGTTGTACTATATTCACAATGCGGTGAACGATGGCGCTCGTTTCCACAAAACCGCCATCATTTATGACACTATTGTGGTGCTTTGCTGGATTAGCGCCATAAATAAAGGCTCTAGTGCAGCAAAGCACTAGGGAGGCCCTTAGGTTACTATGGGCCAGTCACTTTAACTCCTGCCCCGAGCAGGCGTTAGAAATGATGGAAAGAATGTTGCAGTTAAGTCTTGTAAATTTCACTGCACCATTTTTTGCGGCCTCCACGCATGGAAATGCCCCCCCACCCTTGTATACATTATACCTGGCACAGGTATAATGTGGCACACGTTTTACAAAGTGCCTCCATGCTAGCATTGTGCCACTTTGCTAATATAGCGCGGGGAAATGGCCTCCTTAATGCCACATTAACATAAACAAATGACGCTAGTGTGCGCAAGGCCTTGCAAATCATGGCCTTTAAATGTAGCCCATTGTTAGAAGGGCGAATGTAAGTGAAAGAAGGGCAACACTCTCCAAATGAGGGTGAGTTGATAGGTATGCTTCTGTGCACCACTAAATATACATTCTACAGGCGATACTCTCGAGTTCTGTATGATTCGTCCGATTAAAGAGAGAGAGGACTCCTAAACTCTCTAATGAGTGATAACTAATTTAAAAGTAACAAGGAGGCTGCTGCCTGCAGTGCGTCACTGGGACGTCCTTGTTGATGTGACACAGACGTAAGAATGAGTTGGATACAGAGAGGTCTGCCTTCTATTTTTGCATCTCACACAAAGGCGAGACCTTGACACCATGTTCTGGGAAGCTCCCTGAGCTCGAAGGCGCCCTTTTCAGATTACTGATCAAAAGATTGCTGCTGCTTTGGCTCGCAGACAAACACCGCACCATCAATACAGGACTTGGGGGGGAGGGAGTGAGGAACGAATCTGTGGCCTAGCTTTGCATTATTCGCAGTTGCTATAAAGCTATATTTACGGGACCCGTGATGAAACGAGGGCATGCGACTCATCTGAGAGAGGAGTCATCGTCACTTGGGTCAAACGATCAAGTCGTTGAAAGAGCAGTGCTTATTTATTTTTGGAGGACTCTTTCTGGCTCATACAGGCGTGCTGAAAATTCTGTGTCCTTGTCATTATCTGGAATGGTTTGTACTGACGCTATCAACCATAATCGCTTCATGATGACGTAAGTGCACTGTCCTACTAACAGCAGATACATAGGTGCTAATGACAAAAGGTCCTGCATTTTCAATGTGAAATAAAACCATGAAAGGTATTGACCCTTTGTTGGCGTGACAGCAGATTGGAAAGGAATTTTGCGAAGTTATAAAACAGCAAATTCAAGAAAAGGGTCCTTTGAAGTATAGACTCTACTTTCTGGAAGGTGAATCCATTATACCCTCATTGTACTGTATTGTTTGTTCACTTAGACTGTGGCACTGCAGGGCGCTGTTTTTGACGACCCAACCCTTGTGTTTGTTCAAAGGAGCACTGACGAAGCAAATACATCAAGATATTTTTTGGAGCAAAAAAAGTTTTCTTTGGCCCATTTAGTAGATTAGTATGCAATGTTAACTAAATATGGGTTGTAAATGAGTTTTATGGTTTTGATGGTGGAAGCTGAAAAGCTTAGGGGCACATTTACGAGGTTTTGGAGCAGGGCAGAGCCCCAAGAATTCTTGCGGCTCTTCCCTGCATCAAAAGAAAAGGGCAGGAATGCCCCATATCTATGAAATATGGCACATTCCTGTCTTTTTCCCTGCGCTGGTGCTCAATGGGGTGCCATGCGTCAACTGAGACACCCTTGCACCATGGTGGGAGGGTGTCTGCACTGCAGGGATGATTATTTTTGTGCAGGAAGGCACGCCTTCCTGGACAAAAACAATCATGAGAGGCTTTTTCCTCTTTCTATGTGTGCTGCAGAATGCAGCCCTCCTTGAAAAAGGAAACACGAGCAGAAATAAATGTATTTCTCCTCGTTGCACCTCTCTTACACCTCCCCTATGGAGGTGTAGGCTTTTGACGCATTCCCAGGTTTACAAAATCTCATACATCTGGGAATGTGTCAAATGCCATGGGTGTAAGGTGGGAACACCCATCGTAAAGCCCTTGACATGCCACCCTGTCGTAGGGTGAGGCAACGCAGCGACTTGCACTGCGTCATCTCAGTTCATATCTACAAGGACATGGAAAGTCATGCAGGGTGGCTTTACGTGGCCTTGTAAATATGTCCTTGCAGTGTGCACCACTGGACCGTCACTAAAAGTGAGTTTCGGGCGGCCCACAGGGGATTGTAAATAAGCCCCTTAATTTGGACCAGGAATGGAATAGCATATCAAGAACAATCATGTCAGGACACCCATCACCCTAAAAAAGGACACACAAACAGTTTCAGACAGCCTGTACCAACCTACCACAACCGAGCTGTTGGATATGGCCCTATCTTCAGGGTCAACAGAAAACTTTTTGCCTTCACCGCTGCTGCTTTTTGAATTTTGTTTTTGTTGGCATTAGGACTCTGTGCACTTTACCACTACTAAAGTGCTTTTGGCTTCCCCTGAAAATATAGCAAAATTGTGGTCTTCACCTAATTGACTGATTTAATTTACTTGTGCTTGCCTAGTAAAGTGGTACTTGATGCACCCAAAGGCCTGTAAAGTAAATGCTACTAGCGTGCCTGCAGCACTCATTGTGAAACCCACTAAATTAGAACTTTAAGTCATGTCCCAGGCCTGGCAGAAAAAGGAAAGAACTTTTCAGAACCAGATGTTAGGGTAGCCAGGATGTCACCCCCCACTTCAAAGGCTGGCAGTAGGGATAAATATTGGACTTCGTGAACCACCTCTTCAGTACACACCTGGACCTGTCGATGACTTTAGAAGCACTGCCTTGTTCTCCAAAGAACTGCCCTGCTGCTTGAGGCCTACCTTGTACCTCAGAGGACTGCCCTGCTAAATGAGGTCTGATGTGTTTTTCTGATGACTGTCTGTGAGAAGGTAGCCTCTTTCTAGCCTTGTTACCCCCACTTTTGGCCTGTTTGTGAGTGTATGTCAGGGTGTTTGTCACTGTTTTCACTGTCTCACTGGGATCCTGATAACCAGGCCTCAGTGCTCATAGTGAAAACACTATGTTTTCAGTATGGTTGTTATGTGTCACTGGGGTCCTGCTGGTCAGGACCCCAGTGCTCATAGGTTTGTGGCCTATTTGTATGTGTCACTGGGACCCTGTCACACAGGGCCCCAGTGCTCATAGGTGTGCATGTATATGTTCCCTGTGTGGTGCCTAACTGTCTCACTGAGGCTCTGCTAACCAGAACCTCAGTGGTTATGCTCTCTCATTACTTTCAAATTGTCACTAACAGGCTAGTGACCAATTTTACCAATTTACATTGGCTTACTGGAACACCCTTATAATTCCCTAGTATATGGTACTGAGGTACCCAGGGTATTGGGGTTCCAGGAGATCCCTATGGGCTGCAGCATTTCTTTTGCCACCCATAGGGAGCTCTGACAATTCTTACACAGGCCTGCCACTGCAGCCTGAGTGAAATAACGTCCACGTTATTTCACAGCCATTTTACATTGCACTTAAGTAACTTATAAGTCACCTATATGTCTAACCTTTACCTGGTAAAGGTTAGGTGCAAAGTTACTTAGTGTGTGGGCACCCTGGCACTAGCCAAGGTGCCCCCACATTGTTCAGAGCCAATTCACTGAACTTTGTGAGTGCGGGGACACCATTACACGCGTGCACTACATATAGGTCACTACCTATATGTAGCTTCACCATGGTAACTCCGAATATGGCCATGTAACATGTCTATGATCATGGAATTGCCCCCTCTATGCCATCCTGGCATAGTTGCTACAATCCCATGATCCCAGTGGTCTGTAGCACAGACCCTGGTACTGCCAAACTGCCCTTCCTGGGGTTTCACTGCAGCTGCTGCTGCTGCCAACCCCTCAGACAGGCATCTGCCCTCCTGGGGTCCAGCCAGGCCTGGCCCAGGATGGCAGAACAAAGAACTTCCTCTGAGAGAGGGTGTGACACCCTCTCCCTTTGGAAAATGGTGTGAAGGCAGGGGAGGAGTAGCCTCCCCCAGCCTCTGGAAATGCTTTGTTGGGCACAGAGGTGCCCAATTCTGCATAAGCCAGTCTACACCGGTTCAGGGACCCCTTAGCCCCTGCTCTGGCGTGAAACTGGACAAAGGAAAGGGGAGTGACCACTCCCCTGACCTGCACCTCCCCTGGGAGGTGTCCAGAGCTCCTCCAGTGTGCTCCAGACCTCTGCCATCTTGGAAACAGAGGTGCTGCTGGCACACTGGACTGCTCTGAGTGGCCAGTGCCACCAGGTGACGTCAGAGACTCCTGCTGATAGGCTCCTTCAGGTGTTTGTAGCCTATCCTCTCTCCTAGGTAGCCAAACCCTCTTTTCTGGCTATTTAGGGTCTCTGACTCTGGGGAAACTTTAGATAACGAATGCATGAGCTCAGCCGAGTTCCTCTGCATCTCTCTCTTCACCTTCTGATAAGGAAACGACCGCTGACCGCGCTGGAAGCCTGCAAACCTGCAACATAGTAGCAAAGACGACTACTGCAACTCTGTAACGCTGATCCTGCCGCCTTCTCGACTGTTTTCCTGCTTGTGCATGCTGTGGGGGTAGCCTGCCTCCTCGCTGCACCAGAAGCTCCGAAGAAATCTCCCGTGGGTCAACGGAATCTTCCCCCTGCAACCGCAGGCACCAAAAAGCTGCATCACCGGTCCCTTGGGTCTCCTCTCAGCACGACGAGCGAGGTCCCTCGAATCCAGCGACTCTGTCCAAGTGACCCCCACAGTCCAGTGACTCTTCAGCCCAAGTTTGGTTGAGGTAAGTCCTTGCCTCACCTCGCTGGGCTGCATTGCTGGGAACCGCGACTTTGCAGCTACTCCGGCCCCTGTGCACTTCCGGCGGAAATCCTTTGTGCACAGCCAAGCCTGGGTCCACGGCACTCTAACCTGCATTGCACGACTTTCTAAGTTGGTCTCCGGCGACGTGGGACTCCTTTGTGCAACTTCGGCGAGCACCGTTTCACGCATCCTCGTAGTGCCTGTTTCTGGCACTTTTCCGGGTGCTACCTGCTTCAGTGAGGGCTCTTTGTCTTGCTCGACGTCCCCTCTCTTTACAGGTCCAATTTGCGACCTCCTGGTCCCTCCTGGGCCCCAGCAGCATCTAAAAATGCCAAACGCACGATTTGCATGTAGCAAGGCTTGTTGGCATTCTTCCGGCGGGAAAACACTTCTGCACGACTTTCGAAGGCGAGAGGGATCCGTCCACCAAAGGGGAAGTCTCTAGCCCTTTTTGTTCTTGCAGAAACCTCAGCTTCTTCTGTCCAGTCGAAGCTTCTTTGAACCCGCAGCTGGCATTTCCTGGGCATCTGCCCATCTCCGACTTGCTTGTGACTTTTGGACTTGGTCCCCTTGTTCCACAGGTACCCTAGATTGGAAATCCACAGTTGTTGCATTGCTGGTTTGTGTCTTTCCTGCATTATTCCTCTAACACGACTACTTTGTCCTTAGGGGAACTTTAGTGCACTTTGCACTCACTTTTCAGGGTCTTGGGGAGGGTTATTTTTCTAACTCTCACTATTTTCTAATGGTCCCAGCGACCCTCTACAAGGTCACATAGGTTTGGGGTCCATTCGTGGTTCGCATTCCACTTTTGGAGTATATGGTTTGTGTTGCCCCTATCCCTATGTTTCCCCATTGCATCCTATTGTAACTGTACATTGTTTGCACTGTTTTCTAAGACTATACTGCATATTTTTGCTATTGTGTATATATATCTTGTGTATATTTCCTATCCTCTCACTGAGGGTACACTCTAAGATACTTTGGCATATTGTCATAAAAATAAAGTACCTTTATTTTTAGTATAACTGTGTATTGTGTTTTCTTATGATATTGTGCATATGACACTAAGTGGTACTGTAGTAGCTTCACACGTCTCCTAGTTCAGCCTAAGCTGCTCTGCTAAGCTACCATTATCTATCAGCCTAAGCTGCTAGACACCCTATGCACTAATAAGGGATAACTGGGCCTGGTGCAAGGTGCAAGTACCCCTTGGTACTCACTACAAGCCAGTCCAGCCTCCTACATTGGTTGTGCAGTGGTGGGATAAGTGCTTGAGACTACTTACCACTCTTGTCATTGTACTTTTCATGAGAGAAAAATATACAAAACAAGGTCAGTGTATATACACATAGTCAAAAAGTTTTGCATTTCCTCTTTTCACTCTTTTCTAAGTGCTGAAAAGTACCTCTAAAACTTTCAAAAAGTTCTTAAAAGTTTAAAAAGTTTTTTTCTGTCTTTCCAAAAAGTTCTGAAAACTTTTTTCTCTTTTTCTATCACTTTAACTCTCTCTAAAAAATGTCTGGCACAGGCCAAAGTGTTGATCTGTCCAAACTTGCATATGACAACCTTAGCTGGAAAAGAGCAAGGAGTCTCTGTATAGAGAGAGGTTTGAGTGTAGGGAAGAATCCTTCCTTGGAACTGTTACTTAACGTGCTTAGAGAACAGGATAAGGCCATAGGTGCCCCATCTGTTGAAAAAGTACCTAATAGTTCCCAATCTGATTCAGGGACTCCCCCAGGAAAAGATTCAGGAAAGAAACTTCCTAGCCTGCCCATTACTAGACAATCTAGCATAGATGGTAATGATGATGAGCCACACCAAATAAATAGTGTTGTCTCACATCATAGCAAAAGCATTTATTCTCACCAGACTGGTAGTAATGTTTCTGTAAACCAAGCTGTTAAGTTGGCTTCTGTAAGGGACAGGTCTCCTTCTGTTCATTCCCATCATAGCTCTGTTTCTAGAAATGTCCCTCCCACCAACCCTGATGACAGAATGTTAGAGAGGGAACTCAATAAGTTGAGGGTGGAACAAACCAGACTGAAGCTTAAAAAGCAACAGCTGGATTTGGATAGACAGTCTTTTGAATTAGAGAAGGAAAGACAGAAGTTGGGTTTAGATACCCATGGTGGCAGCAGCAGTATTCCCCATAGTCATCCTGCAAAAGAGCATGATTCCAGGAATCTGCACAAGATAGTTCCCCCTTATAAGGAGGGGGATGACATTAACAAGTGGTTTGCTGCACTTGAGAGGGCCTGTGTTGTACAGGATGTCCCTCAAAGGCAGTGGGCTGCTATCCTATGGCTATCATTTAGTGGAAAAGGTAGGGATAGGCTCCTTACTGTGAAAGAAAATGATGCCAATAATTTTACAGTTCTTAAGAATGCACTCCTGGATGGTTATGGCTTAACCACTGAACAGTACAGGATATAGTTCAGAGAGACCAAAAAGGAGTCTTCACAAGACTGGGTTGATTTCATTGACCATTCAGTGAAGGCCTTGGAGGGGTGGTTACATGGCAGTAAAGTTACTGATTATGAAAGCCTGTATAACACAATCCTGAGAGAGCATATACTTAATAATTGTGTGTCTGATTTGTTGCACCAGTACCTGGTAGACTCTGATCTGACCTCTCCCCAAGAATTGGGAAAGAAGGCAGACAAATGGGTCAGAACAAGGGTGAACAGAAAAGTTCATACAGGGGGTGACAAAGATGGCAATAAGAAGAAAGATGGTGAAAAATCTCAAGATAAGCATGGGGATGAGGGTAAAACCAAAGATCCCACTTCAAATCTTAAACACTCTTCAGAGGGTGGGGATAAAACAAATTCTTCCTCTTCTTCCCAACCTGCACACATTAAAAAGCCTTGGTGCTTTGTGTGTAAAAATAGAGGCCATAGGCCAGGGGATAAGTCCTGTCCAGGTAAACCCCCTGAGCCTACCACCACTAATACATCAAGCTCTAGTGCCCCTAGCAGTAGTGGTACTAGTGGTGGGACTGCTGGCAACAGTCAAGCAAAGGGTGTAGTTGGGTTCACTTATGGGTCCATAGTGGAAACTGATGTAATCAGTCCCAAGACAGTTTCTGTCACACCTAGTGGCACTGGCCTTGCCACACTGGCTGCTTGTCCCCTTACAATGGATAAGTACAGGCAGACAGTTTCAATAAATGGTGTTGAGGCCTTGGCCTACAGGGACACAGGTGCCAGTTTCACTTTGGTGACTGAAAACCTAGTGCACCCTGATCAACACATCATTGGACAACAGTATAAGATTATTGATGTCCATAACTCCACTAAGTTTCTTCCCTTAGCTATAATTCAGTTTAGTTGGGGTGGAGTTACTGGCCCTAAGCAGGTGGTGGTATCACCTAGCTTGCCTGTAGACTGTCTCTTAGGTAATGACCTAGAGGCCTCAGGTTGGGCTGATGTAGAGTTTTATGCCCATGCAGCCATGCTGGGCATCCCTGAGGAATTGTTCCCTCTCATTTCAAGTGAAATGAAAAAGCAAAGGAGAGAAGGCCTGAAAACTCAGGATCCCTCTCCATCAACAGGTAAAAAGGGTATCACAGTATCCCCTAACCACCCTACCATTCAGGATACTATTCCTGTGGTGGGAGAAACCTCTCCTGGGGTGGCACCTGTTCCAAGGGAATCATCAGCTGGCAAAGCTGGACTCCCTGAGGTGGAAGTACCTCTCTGTGGGATAACTAACATTGGTGAGGAAAACAGCACCATTTTAGTTAACATGGAGCATCCCTCCAACCCTCCCAGAGAAACTTTAGTGCAGAAACCCTGCACTACCTCACAACACTTAGGACAGCATCCCTGCCCTAGTGTGGAGCTCATAGGACAGCATCCCTGCCCTGCTCCAACTCAAGAGAAACAGCATCCCTGTTCTCTCTTCCAGCCAGATGGACAAAGTTTTTGCCCAGCTATGGCTTTTCTGAGACAGCATCCCTGTCTGGCATTTCCATCACTACAAATAGGTTCAGTGGACAATTCCCACTGCTCTAAACTAAAACTTACTGATAGAAACTCTGAAAATACATCTTCACATTGTTGCTTAGCTAAAAAACTTCAAACAGGGTGGTTTACATCCCCACAGGGAAGTAACCATATAGTGGATGATAAAGGGAGTAACCAGTCTATTGCAGAGCTACTCTCTACTTATCACCACTTAGACAATAAAGTCTCAACTGGCCAAGGTTAGCCTTATTGTCCTTCGTTTGGGGGGGGGTTGTGTGAGAAGGTAGCCTCTTTCTAGCATTGTTACCCCCACTTTTGGCCTGTTTGTGAGTGTATGTCAGGGTGTTTGTCACTGTTTTCACTGTCTCACTGGGATCCTGATAACCAGGCCTCAGTGCTCATAGTGAAAACACTATGTTTTCAGTATGGTTGTTATGTGTCACTGGGGTCCTGCTGGTCAGGACCCCAGTGCTCATAGGTTTGTGGCCTATATGTATGTGTCACTGGGACCCTGTCACACAGGGCCCCAGTGCTCATAGGTGTGCATGTATATGTTCCCTGTGTGGTGCCTAACTGTCTCACTGAGGCTCTGCTAACCAGAACCTCAGTGGTTATGCTCTCTCATTACTTTCAAATTGTCACTAACAGGCTAGTGACCAATTTTACCAATTTACATTGGCTTACTGGAACACCCTTATAATTCCCTAGTATATGGTACTGAGGTACCCAGGGTATTGGGGTTCCAGGAGATCCCTATGGGCTGCAGCATTTCTTTTGCCACCCATAGGGAGCTCTGACAATTCTTACACAGGCCTGCCACTGCAGCCTGAGTGAAATAACGTCCACGTTATTTCACAGCCATTTTACATTGCACTTAAGTAACTTATAAGTCACCTATATGTCTAACCTTTACATGGTAAAGGTTAGGTGCAAAGTTACTTAGTGTGTGGGCACCCTGGCACTAGCCAAGGTGCCCCCACATTGTTCAGAGCCAATTCACTGAACTTTGTGAGAGCGGGGACACCATTACACGCGTGCACTACATATAGGTCACTACCTATATGTAGCTTCACCATGGTAACTCCGAATATGGCCATGTAACATGTCTATGATCATGGAATTGCCCCCTCTATGCCATCCTGGCATAGTTGCTACAATCCCATGATCCCAGTGGTCTGTAGCACAGACCCTGGTACTGCCAAACTGCCCTTCCTGGGGTTTCACTGCAGCTGCTGCCAACCCCTCAGACAGGCATCTGCCCTCCTGGGGTCCAGCCAGGCCTGGCCCAGGATGGCAGAACAAAGAACTTCCTCTGAGAGAGGGTGTGACACCCTCTCCCTTTGGAAAATGGTGTGAAGGCAGGGGAGGAGTAGCCTCCCCCAGCCTCTGGAAATGCTTTGTTGGGCACAGAGGTGCCCAATTCTGCATAAGCCAGTCTACACCGGTTCAGGGACCCCTTAGCCCCTGCTCTGGCGCGAAACTGGACAAAGGAAAGGGGAGTGACCACTCCCCTGACCTGCACCTCCCCTGGGAGGTGTCCAGAGCTCCTCCAGTGTGCTCCAGACCTCTGCCATCTTGGAAACAGAGGTGCTGCTGGCACACTGGACTGCTCTGAGTGGCCAGTGCCACCAGGTGACGTCAGAGACTCCTGCTGATAGGCTCCTTCAGGTGTTAGTAGCCTATCCTCTCTCCTAGGTAGCCAAACCCTCTTTTCTGGCTATTTAGGGTCTCTGTCTCTGGGGAAACTTTAGATAACGAATGCATGAGCTCAGCCGAGTTCCTCTGCATCTCTCTCTTCACCTTCTGATAAGGAAACGACCGCTGACCGCGCTGGAAGCCTGCAAACCTGCAACATAGTAGCAAAGACGACTACTGCAACTCTGTAACGCTGATCCTGCCGCCTTCTCGACTGTTTTCCTGCTTGTGCATGCTGTGGGGGTAGCCTGCCTCCTCGCTGCACCAGAAGCTCCGAAGAAATCTCCCGTGGGTCGACGGAATCTTCCCCCTGCAACCGCAGGCACCAAAAAGCTGCATCACCGGTCCCTTGGGTCTCCTCTCAGCACAACGAGCGAGGTCCCTCGAATCCAGCGACTCTGTCCAAGTGACCCCCACAGTCCAGTGACTCTTCAGCCCAAGTTTGGTGGAGGTAAGTCCTTGCCTCACCTCGCTGGGCTGCATTGCTGGGAACCGCAACTTTGCAGTTACTCCGGCCCCTGTGCACTTCCGGCGGAAATCCTTTGTGCACAGCCAAGCCTGGGTCCACAGCACTCTAACCTGCATTGCACGACTTTCTAAGTTGGTCTCCGGCGACGTGGGACTCCTTTGTGCAACTTCGGCGAGCACCGTTTCACGCATCCTCGTAGTGCCTGTTTCTGGCACTTCTCCGGGTGCTACCTGCTTCAGTGAGGACTCTTTGTCTTGCTCGACGTCCCCTCTCTCTACAGGTCCAATTTGCGACCTTCTGGTCCCTCCTGGGCCCCAGCAGCGTCCAAAAACGCCAAATGCACAATTTGCGTGTAGCAAGGCTTGTTGGCGTCCTTCCGGCGGGAAAACACTTCTGCACGACTCTCCCAGGCAAGAGGGATCCGTCTACCAAAGGGAAAGTCTCTAGCCCTTTTCGTTCCTGCAGAAACCTCAGCTTCTTCTGTCCAGTCGAAGCTTCTTTGCACCCGCAGCTGGCATTTACTGGGCATCTGCCCATCTCCGACTTGCTTGTGACTTTTGGACTTGGTCCCCTTGTTCCACAGGTACCCTAGATTGGAAATCCACAGTTGTTGCATTGCTGGTTTGTGTCTTTCCTGCATTATTCCTCTAACACGACTACTTTGTCCTCAGGGGAACTTTAGTGCACTTTGCACTCACTTTTCAGGGTCTTGGGGAGGGTTATTTTTCTAACTCTCACTATTTTCTAATGGTCCCAGCGACCCTCTACAAGGTCACATAGGTTTGGGGTCCATTCGTTGTTCGCATTCCACTTTTGGAGTATATGGTTTGTGTTGCCCCTATCCCTATGTTTCCCCATTGCATCCTATTGTAACTATACATTGTTTGCACTGTTTTCTAAGACTATACTGCATATTTTTGCTATTGTGTATATATATCTTGTGTATATTTCCTATCCTCTCACTGAGGGTACACTCTAAGATACTTTGGCATATTGTCATAAAAATAAAGTACCTTTATTTTTAGTATAACTGTGTATTGTGTTTTCTTATGATATTGTGCATATGACACTAAGTGGTACTGTAGTAGCTTCACACGTCTCCTAGTTCAGCCTAAGCTGCTCTGCTAAGCTACCATTATCTATCAGCCTAAGCTACTAGACACCCTATACACTAATAAGGGATAACTGGGCCTGGTGCAAGGTGCAAGTACCCCTTGGTACTCACTACAAGCCAGTCCAGCCTCCTACACTGTCCTGCTGCTTGAGGCCTGCCTTGTTCTTCAGAGGACTGCCATGCTGCTTGCTGTACTGCTTGAGGGCTGCCTTGCTGCTTGAAGGAGAGGGCCAACGCCTGAAACCCAGGACTACCAGACCAACCCCACAATCTAGTTGGCTGGCCTCTTGTGTGAGCTACAGGGACATAACAAGCTCCGTTGACCTTGTACCATTCACCTGTCCTCTACTGAAGTAAGTCTTAACCACCTAACTCCTTCCAAGTGGTGCCCACACAGGTCCTGGATACATTGAAGTGGGTTTAAAGGTGTTGTTCTTTCCTAATCCTAAAAGTTGGGATACTGAAAAATGTTCACCAAAAAGAACTGACAGAAGACTGAGACCTACCTGCCAGCCCATCTGCCTAAGGTGCAATGAAGGTAGTACCCACTACATTCTCTCAGCAGCAAATCCTATTTAGCGGGACCCTTAAGTAATGATATCCGGCCTCGTGGACGCCCTCACTGGGCTACAGTTTGCAGCTTCACCCTGCTGGAGGTTTTGAACTTTGAAAAACTTATCCAAATCCAAAGGTAAACATTTTCACCCAGCTTGACAGGGACAGGTTCTCCATTGACAATTACGACCTCCTCCACCTGGAAATCTGGCTTCTCCTCCCAGAGCTTTTTCCTGCTATTGTTGATGGCTTCACAGATACCTCGTGTAGTGCTCCCTGGCAAACTTGAATCCTCCTCAAACACAGCCTGCTACTTTACTCTGCTGCCTTCCCTGCTGAACTCTAATATCTCTACTATCTTTTGGATTTTTTTAAACAAACCTTTTCAAGTCAGAATTTAAGCGGAAACATGGCCTAATTCACCTCGTGTATCCGGACCGTGCTCCATTGCGGTCCTCCTTAAATTTTGATTTCAGTTGGCACTTTGATCTGTTTAAAGGTTTATGCCTTTGGTTCTACCAACTGGATTTAATTTGTTTTTGTGCCATTTTCTTTATTAAAATGTTCTCCATTTTATTAATTGGTGTGGGGTTTTTCTTTGTGTTTTCATTTTATTACTGTTTGTGTGCTGCATATATTCTTAACACACTGCCTCTACGCTAAGGCTGCATGGTTTTGTGCCTAGGTACCAACGGGTTAAGCACAGGTTAATTCAGTGACTCAACCAGTAACCAAATGAGGGTATGCACTACATGCAGCAAGAGATCTGTTACACAGTGGTTACCACATCAGTATCACACAGCTACAGTGCTTCACCAGCATGCAGACTGGACAATGTTAAGCATCAGAAATTATTGCTCACAACAACAGCTTGTTTAAAGGCGACTTTTAATACAGACTACCCTGGTGTATCTTTCTCATCACTCCTCTGTAATACCTGTAACACGTACAAAGCGGCCACCTTCACTCCTGTATCAAGAGCAGGACGTTTATTGGAAGTTCAGCAATCACAAAAACAACCCAAATGGGATCTAAGGAGTAACATATAGCAGCTGTCTGCTATAGACTGTGCACGCTCTATCTTCCACGTGTCTTTTCTCCATTATAGTGTTCAGCACTGTAGCCCAAGACAAGGTAAGTGTACCTTCTGGTCACTCACAAACAACACCGAAATGCTTCTTTCATATGACTCTTTTGCCAGTACAATACTCTTCCAATAAGGCACTCACTGTGAACACTGCTACCCATACAATAATACGCTTCTGTGCCTTGCGTTGGGGAATAAAGCACTACATAAATACAAATACGATACTTTACAATTTAATTAGCAATCACAATAACAATTGGTCCCTTTCCTTTTTTTGGTGGTGGTGCTATTTGTGTGTTTGAAAGGGAACTGTGCCCAGTCCTGCAGAGCATCCACAAATATGTGTACTGGTGGCACTCCAACAAACTGGCATACATGTATTACTGTTGCCCTATTTATGAACTGTGCACATTGTAGTTGTTTAATCCAACATCAGCAACACTAAAGTATGATGGATGAAATGCTGAACAATGCAAACATTTACCCCCAGTCACATATCTGGGTTTAATCCATCATTCTTTTGCTCACCATGACACCCCAGTTTCGACCCAGCCATATACAAATAAGCCTTGACTCTGTTCCCCATGGGAACAGTCCAACCCGAACTGCCAGTCCAGGTCCTCCCTAGACAGGAAACAAACACCTGGGACCAGTTTCAGAGTATCACCCTTCATCAACCAGGCTAGTTTGAATCCAGTGGCACAGTGAGCGCGGGATCCACATCTGGGCATATTCTTCCAACTTAGAGCGACTTTAGCAACACAAAAGAATGATGTGTGGAGTGCTGAAACCTTTCAAACACTTCCCTTCATAGATCGGGATTTAATCCATCATTCTTTTCTTGTCAGTGCGTGGATTTCCTCATTCAGGTCACCAGCTTACACTTTCAAGGGTCCAGGGAGTATAGTTGGCGCCATTTGGAAAGTCAGGACTCTCAGCAGAAGGGACAGATGAAGTCTTTGATGTTCCTGAGACTTCTAACAGAAAGCAAGCTTACTCAAAGCCCTTGGAGAACCTTGGAAAGCAGGATGTTTTCACTACCAGGACAGAATAAGCAAGCAGCATGCCAGCACAACAAAGCAACAGGCAGAGTGGCAGTTCCTCTTGCAGCATCTTGCTCTTCTTCCTGGCAAAATGTCCTCAGTCCAGAGGTGTCCTAAAGTTGTGGTCTCATAGGTCCAATACTTATGCTCATCTCTAACTTTGAAGTAGACAAACTTCAAAGGAAGGTATTTGCAGTGTACAAAGCCCTGCTTTTCCTGGCTTGGCCCTAGACACACTCTAGAGGGTCAGAAACTGCTTTGTGTAAGGACAGACACAGCCCTATTAAGGTGCAAGTGTATGCTTCTACAACCACTCTAGCTAAGAAGACCCATCATGCTATGCAGGGCACACCTCAGCTCCCTTTGTGTGACTGTCTAGAGTGAATTCACAAACGGCCCAACTGTCATCCTGACCAAGATGTGTATTACACAGACAGACAGAGGCACATAATGGTTAAGTAGAAAAATGCCCACTTTCTAAAAGTGGCATTTTCAAACTTACAATTTTTCACCAAAAGTTGTATTTTTAAATTGTGAGTTTAGATGCCCCAAACTCCACATCTCTATCTGCTCCAAAGGTAAAATTACACTTAAAAGATATTTTAAGGTAATCCCCATGTTACCCTATAGGAACAGTAGGCCTTGTAATAGTGAAAAACAAATGTATCAGTATTTCCCTATCAGGACATGTAAAACACACCAGCACATGTCCTGTCCTACCTTTTACATACACTGCACCCTGCCTATGGGGCTGCGTTGGGCCTAATTTATGGGTGACTTACATGTAGTAAAAGGGAAGGTGTGGGCCTGGCAGGTGGGTGCACTTACCAGGCCGAACTGGCAGTTTAAAACTGCACATACAGACACTCCAGTGGCAGGCCTGAGACATGTTTGCAGGGCTACTCATGTGGGGGGCACAATCAGTGCTGCAGGCCCATTAGTAGGATTTGATTTACAGGCTATGGGCAAACACTGTGTACTGTACTAAGGACTTCATAGTAAATCAAATATGCCAATCATGGATAAACCAATCACCAATACCATTTAGACAGAGAGCACTTGCACTTTAGCACCAGCCAGCAGTGGTAAAGGGCCCAGAGTCCTCAAGCCAGCAAAACTGCAATCCAGCACAGGATCAAAAAACAGGTCAGAAGCCAAAAAGACAGGGGAAACCCTGCAGAAAGGAAGGGCCATTTCCAACATACATGTGGAATGTGGCACCTCTTAATAGTCTGCTGTATGAACGTGTAATCTAGCTTTATAACAACTAGCATCACTTATTAAAAGTACAATTTCAAAAGTTACAATGTAGCTACTAAATTGCAAAATGAGTGATGTAAAGAAAACATCTTTTAAAGGGTGTGCCATCCATACAGTTGCAGTGTTGTATGCTGCAAATGTTATTTATCCCACGATAAGGACCAGAGTGCTTACAAAACATCTTGGACTGTTCTCTAAGGCAGAATATAATGATGTTCATCACAGCACACAGTATAGTTATGCTTGTTTCAGAATACCATTTTGTTAAACATTGAACCCACTTGTCACTGGGTCTGTGGAGTAAGGATGCTACATTTTGTTCAAGCCATGTCAGTTAAATGCTGTATTGAGCTTTCTACAATGTACAATATAAACTTTAAACAGGGCATGGGTTCTCTTTAACCCGAAGAATGATTTACCGAAAGCTGCAACGATATGAGTCAAAATGTGGAAACTGTTTTACTGTGTTATTCCAGAGCAGGGCGGATTGAATCGAACCTAGACTTCGGGCAAAGTTGCAATGAAGATTTGTTTTTTTGACTGAATCTCTATGTCACATCTTCCCATACAGCCATTGGGGGTTGTTTGTGAAAAATATTGCACAATCAAATATTTTATTGTTATTATGTTGTAAACATTGTTTACAAAAATATCGCCCCATTGGGAATAGATGGTCTAATGACTCCAAAGGAGCAAACATTTTCTATATGATGTTTAAGACTCACTATTTAAGTGAGGCAATATTCTGAATACGATATTCTGGCAGCACACTCCGTGGGAAAAGGCTGTAGGATATTGTGATTGCTTTAAGTGACTACACTCTCCACAGCCCACTTGTCACCTGAAGAGTCAATCTTGACACCCCACTGAACACTCAAAGACAAAGTACATGAGGATGCATCAACCAAAGAGTATAAAATGTAGTTTTCCTTAGCTATGGCGAGGCAACAAGGGACACTTTCTTCACACATTGCGATATTCAGATGGACACATATATGCCCACTCTGAAAATGCCTGGAAAAGGGAAGGGAGTCACACTCAGTCCAACACAATGCACCACTGAGAGAGTTGCATTTTCTCAGGGTGAAAAGAATCTTTCATCAGGCATGTTCAGTGAATGAGACAGTGAGAAGCACAGACAACGAAAGAATATAGATCATTGTGATAGGACCCTCCTACTAAGATATGCAATATGGCAATCCTCGTCTCCTCCATACATCTGGCTCAATAGCTCTACTGCCAGCACGTAGAAGCAACTGTCTGCAGTGTGGGGTGTCCTGATCAGATTTAACCAGAGATGGAGATCCAGACTCATACATACCATTGGTGAGAGCTTTGAAGACTGTTTGACAGTTAGATGTCTCTACAATCAGTATTTACTAAGACTAGTGGGACTTGAAGTAAATTGTGCTTAGATTAACTGCCAGAGGCCATAGTTTAATAGCGTTGAGGCAACAGAGATTTTAATTATTCACAATTTTGCTGATTGTTTAGAATACAATCTGAGTGTGACCATCATAGTGTAGAGTGAATGTGCCAATTTGGACACAGTTTAGAATACGCATGGCGATGTGCAGAGTCAAACATAGGGAGAATCTAGGAGGGATACTGGAATTAGCTGAATAATAACTTGCTGCTAGAAAAGAGAAGTTCACATGCACAAGCGTATTGACTAAAGGTCACAGGGAGAATCAGCTGGAACTTTTTTAACAAGTTATGCTCATCAAAGTGTTCACAAAAGGTAGATTTCAGGAGGAAATGTGTATTTTCTGTCTTAAACGGAGGTAAATATAGCATGAGTAAATAGCGCAAATTGGAATCATAGGGCCAAAAAGACCTTATCTAATGTACACCATGTAAGAGAGAAATTTCAATAGAGATGGGTTAAGTAAGTGTTCACGTTGGCTTATCTTCAGACAGCTTGAGAGACTGAACCACATCTCCTGCCAAATAGTGAAATGGGGAGGGCTTTCATGTCCCGGAGTTGACAGAAAGTTTAAAAGTGTCAGTGCTGATAAGCTATGAACCAAGATGGGGGCCTACCAGATTCTAGAACCTTGACTTATGTTGAACATAGCACTCAGAGAGAATGAAGGTTTCTTCTGCCTGCGTGCCTTAGATGAAAGTTTCAGTATTGATTCATGTATTTTATTGGTCTTCAATACTCCATTCAAGGTGCTAGATGATGGGTTTCAGCAAACACGTGTGGTGCCCTGTATGGCAGGTCGGCCTAGTGCTTCCTCAAGGCTTCTGTGTGTTCTTTGTACTCTGGTTAAAAGTCTGGTTTAAGCCATACTTCCCTTGACTTATAAACAACAAACTGAAACCATCAGAACAATTTAAATGAGGCATAGGGCTCACACCTGTGCTTAGAGTGTCCTGAGTTACAAAAAATGCTTTATCAAGAATCAGTAGAGGAGAAGCACCCTTAAAAAAGGGGGTTCCTGGACCTTAGCGACATGACTTTTAACATTCTTTAGTACATGACCACGATGAATTTCTTCAGTAAGGGAAGATTGATTATATACTGGCTGGATTGAAAGCTTTATATTCCTCATTCTTTTCCTGATGAAGACCTAAATCCCAATCTGGGCAGGACGCTGCAGCAACAGGATATGCAATTGTAAATAATTTCAACACAGTCATCTGAAACACTGAAAACTAGTGGAAATACCTTCCGTTCCAAATGTTACTAGGGTATACTCAAAGTATCCTTCTCAGCATGTGAAACTCGACCTAATGTGTGCTGTATCTGAGAGTTACTGTTCAACACTTCTTAAATTCTTTGTGGACACGTACATGGACAGTCTTGTCTTATGTTGTAACTCGCCCTATCTGGACATGAGGTATGCAACACTCTTTATCATCTGACTCAGACTGTGAACATGTGTCAAACCCTGATGGACCCAAAGTAATCACACCTGTCCACTGTTGATGATGTTATCACTTCAGTAAAGGGTATTTTCGTAATCTTGTGCTTTGGTTTGGTCAACATTTGTTTATTTATTTATGAGAAACCAGAAAATGATGGGGGTTATTACGACCCTGGCGGTCGGTGCTATAGTGGAGGTATTACCGCCAACAGGCTGGCGGTAACTACCTCCACTATTATGACATTGGCCAAAGCCAAACCACCAAGTCAACACACCGGGCGCCACAGTGGTAACGACCGCCGGCTGGAGACTTCAGTCTCTAGCCCTTCGGCTGTCACTAAGCTGCCCATGGCATTTTGACTCCGCCCACCGCCATGGTTTCTGTACTGCCAAGGAAACCATGGCGGTAGGCACTATCAGTGCCAGGGAATTCCATCCCTGGCACTGATAGGGGTCTCCCCCGCCCCCTCCACCTCCCCAGAGTCCTCCCCCGCCCTCCCCCACCCTCCCCCTCCCACTCCTGACCCCCCACATATACACACATGCACGCACAGACATACACCCCCATACACACATTCACCCACGCATGCATACATTCATACACACTCACAGCAACACGAACATACATCCAGGCACACACACAAGCATACGAATCAACATGTACGTACACACATACACACTCATGCACACACGCATTACACACGCATGCACGTATTCACACACAGTCACACACACCCCCACATACACACACAACCCCCCCCCACCCCCCTCTCCTGTCAGAGAACCTGACTTACCAGCTTGCAGGGGGTCCTCCGGCAGGAGACGGGACGCGGCGCTGCTGCCAGCAGCAGCATCTGCCAGCAGCAGCATCTGCCAGCAAAACACCACCAGGCCGTATCATGGAACATGATACGGTAGGCGGTGTTTTGCTGGCGTGGCACTGCTGCTGGCAACAGCGCCACCTTACCGGCGTCCACCGCCATGACTGCAGCCGGAATTTCGCTAGCCTTCTGGCGGAATTCTGGCTACGGTCATAATGGCATGGACGGTCGGTAGCCACGGCGATGGTATGTTGGCGGCCTTGGCCGTGGCGGTAGGCGGCATTTGCCGCCAAGGTCCTAATGAGGGCCTTTGTCTTGCAACAGTGTAAACACACGTAGATAGAACTAAAGATGCTATGTGGGTAACATTAATCTATTGAGGACATTTGAGAATAGGTTGAGTATGCTAAATTGCATGAGCCTTATAGGTGAAGACAAACAGACATACAGCCTGCAGCACATCTATTGCTATTGGGTATAGAGATGTTTTTTTTCTGGAACTCTTGGAGAGAGGGGCATGGTCTAAGTAGTTTAGTGGGGACCAATGTAGACACATCTGGAGTCCCCAGTATGTACCTCATTTTCCAACAAGTTGTCGCAGTATGGCTTAAAAAGATACCATTGAACTCACTAAGCATCCTCCATAAAATCTCCAGCTAGGCAGCTGTGTGCTGGGGTGATAGGTAGTCCCACTGCTGTGCCCCAAGCACTGCAACGGACTAGTCATAAACTCCTGTCCCACCTCAGAAATTACCTCTGGTGGGAATTACACTTGAGTGAAGAGCTGGAGCAAGATATCCATCACAGAAAATTGTGCTTCTTAAATTTTAGACCCCCAGTTAGGTATTTCATTACTGCTGCTGGCAGGTTTCAGTTGTTCCTCTACATAAATGTACTGTTTACAAAATCTAAAATAGGGATACCTTAATGTTCATTCCTGAATTACTTTCTGGTCAGCTAGCAAGCCTATTATGTTCTGTCAAATTGTTATATGTGGACCAGGGTTGGGAGTTTGGCAGTCTTAGGTACCCCACTGACATCATCCCTTATATCAAATAGAGGGTCTCCATTTGGCACAAGTTTGGATAAAACAGCCTCCATCAGGGCCACGTAAGTGTCCATAACATTGATTCACTGTACGATAGATTTTTCATTCAATGCACTTGAACATCAAGGGCTGATCTATGTTAATAAGTATATCATTTCATCTCAGAGCTGAGACCAAGCTCGTATAAGTTGGAAGAAGGCTGATAGTCTAAATGGTGAAACTCCAGAATAGGGAGAGAGGCTCGTAGGTCTTCTGGAAAGGATATCTAGTAGACCTTTGTAGATGTCACATGATTAAATGATAGGTCATAAAAGATGGTGTGAGACAAAGGGTAGGGCTGATGGATTTGTGAGGATTGACTCTCAGGTCAGACGAGGTAGTAGCCAGTAGGCTCAATATGGTATTTTGGGGGTTGCAGAGGGCTATGTCAGTGTTATGCAATGATTTGTCTGATAATGTTTAGTAAGATGACTAACCAGGCAGTTGAGATGTTTTCAATATCAGAGATGTCACATCAAATCAGGAGTTTACACACCATATTGTTAATGTTACTGGTTACAATTGTTGCCCAAATTGGATGCTGAAGCGAGAAAGCAGCCTGCTCTATCCTGCGTAATTTGGGTACAATTGGGGTTGCAACAATGGTGATATTGATTAGATTGCATTTGTCAGGAAGACTAGATTGGGGAATTGGACAGCTATTTGATGCACCTTACTGCCCTTTAGCAGAGCAAATGTGTTGCCCAACATCTTGCCTAATATGTATTTATCAACATGAGGTTGCATTTGTAATCTGGAACCATTTTTGAGTAGGTGCTTCTAAGGGAAAGTCTAATCAAAGGGTTTTATTAAGACATGTAGTTGCTAATTTTGTGTGCATTTGGTTTGATGAGTCAGTTGGATAGTCTCCTATGGGGATGCTTTAGGGTTTATTGTTAGTTTTACTTCTTTCATTAAGGAGTGGCACAGGAACTTTTGCCCTGTTTAAGTGTGGAAAGGAAAGATGGGGAGTTATGAATTTGTAGAGCTGGCGGGATATTTGGGTATGGTACATGCAGCTGGATATAGGATGACCAGCAGATTCAAAATGCTCAGTAGATACAGCTAAGTCTATAACGAAAGAGGGTTATTAGGTCTAGGAGAGAGAGGAAGTGGGAGTTCGAGATTGGCTTGTCTGGGAGGACCTGGAGATCTAGGATGCTGGTGCAGGACTGTTAGATCCAGGGTGGCAAGGAGTGGTGGTTAGTCATGCATGGGAAGCGAAGCCCAGTAGAGCAGAAAGGGGATGGATGTGTTGCTAGGTACAAGAGTGAGCAGTAGGTGAGAAGAGGGAGGGGAGGCTGTTTAGAATAAGCAAGGGATGCTCTATTGTGCTGCATAGTTTGTTTTGTAAATTGATGAGCCAGTCATTAGCAGTAGTTGTAAGCTCAGACTGGTGCGAGCACACATGAAGCGTGTTTTCGATCTCTCACAGGACAGATCTTTTTAGCTTGACGGAGAGGATGAGGGAATCAACAATATTAAACAATTTAGATTTCTATGAAGCACATTTGGCCACACAATATGGACGAAAATGGGAACTTTAAGTTAAATTATTTATTTCCAATCAATTCAATGTATATGCAAGTCATGAAAATATTGAAAATAAAAACAGAACCACAGCTGGCAAGCTGAAATTTTACAATTGGTTCAGTCTCATCAAATTAAAATACAAAGCAATAAGAACCACAGCAATGAAGAAACCATCCAATGCAGCAGCACTTTTCTTGATCCCCCATAACGCCACCATGTTTGCTCCGTATTTATGATATGGTGCACCATGACGGTATTAGGAAAAATAGAGTCAAAGTATTTGATGCTATTGTGGTGCTTTGCTCCACTAGTGTCAAAAATGTTGACGCTAGTGGAGCAAAGTGCAAGGAGGCCAATTGATTACAGTGGGTGAGTCCTTTTAATGACTGCTGAAAGCAGACATTAAAAATGACGCTAAAAATGGCGCAATTAAATCTTGTAGATTTAATTACATCATTATTGTGGGCCTCCTTGCGCCGGAACGCCCCCTTTGCATACATTATGCATGGCACATGTATAAAGTGGCGCAAAGCGTTACAAAGTGGCGCAATGCATGCCATGCGCCACTTTGTAAATATAGCATGGGGAAAAGGCCACCTTAGTGTTACCTTAGCGTAAAACAAATGGAGCTAATGTGTCGCAAGGGGCACTTAAACCTGCCCCTTAATGTGCATATTGAAGACATGGTTATGCATGCACATGCTAATTTATCAGAATAAACATAAACATAAAAAGGAGAAATACATGTTACTTCAATAATTTAAAGAGTAAGTATAAAACATGAATAATAAATACATGTAAGCACTTTACATGAACATTAGTATGCACGTTATATTCTTCAATCTTTCAGTGACTACATTACATTAATACGTCTAAATATGCACACATAAAATTTATACTAAGGCACACAGTAAAAATAATGTCAAATGTAAATACGTAACTTGTGCAATGATGACATGTAAAAGATGGAGTCTAAATAGCGCTACTCCACTGGTTATATCAAGGCAGCCGCCAACAAAGCATAGCCATGAACCGTGCTGTCTTCTCATATTAATCAATGTGTCCCTGAATTTGTCTACCGGATTTCCGCCGCTGGATGTGGTGACGAAGTGACCATAACAGACTTGCCAAGGCTGCAGCAGGTTCATGGGGCCAAGGGCCTTGTAAAATACTGATAACGTGAGTTTAAGGTGGAATGAGAGCTCTGCATTCTATATCTGTGGCTCAAGGAGGAGACCTTGCCAACATCCGCTAGCGGTTGTGTAATTTTAGAATGATACTGGAAGCCTGAACCAGAAAAGATATTTGACTGCTTCTCGGCTGTATTTCTGGCTTTGACCCAAATCTCTGGCCTCAGCGCACCATAAACAGATTTTAAGGCTCAGGAGTAGATGTCACGAGTCGTGACTGACGAAAAAAGTTGAGACAAGTAAAAAATATTCCAGTTGTCCTGTTTCATATTCCAGGTGTGAAGCATTCCATCCATCATACCTTTACCGCCAAGCTTTAGATGTCTCTCATAATATGTCACTAGTGTTAGAAGCTGCGCTGAATGTCCAACTTTCTCTCAGGATTTCAACAAAGGGTGCTTGGGACTGCTTGGGCCTTCAAAATAGGGTGCAGCCTGTAGCTTGTTTTGGGCTCTGCTTGTCAGTCTATGAGATGTTTTTTTCCGGAAAGTAGTACCCAGAGATCTACTGTAAAAAGTCGATCAGCTGCTGCATTCTTCTCCTGTGGCACAGCCTTTTCATCTTAACTGATGATGCACTGCGCCCCCCCCTCACCCCCCCCCCCCGCACACCAAGGCCACTTTGTCTCTTGAATGTGCTAGAAGGACAATGTGCCTGGTAACAAGGGAAGTAAGTGCAAAGTGGGAGGGTTCTGTGTGTGCCTACGTAAGCATGTATGTCTGCTTATTTATTATATGCCCATGGCATGTACAGAATGACGTCTGTGACACCAGCAACGTCTGTGCACAAAATGCCACAAAAGAAACAAGAAATATTTGCAGGTCTTATACCTTGAAAAAAGTGTTCATTTGCTATGCCTGCAAAAGAATACTTAAATCATGTCTTTGTCACGCCCCTATAAATAAGTATGCTTTACAGAGGTGCAGTCATCCCTCTGTTTTAAAAGATGATACCATTCTCTGTAGGAAGTCTGTTTATTTCCGACTACAAAAGTGTTAGGATGATATCCAAGAGCTTGCTAAATCTGGTGCGGAGTCGTCGAGAGTTTCAAAAGTTGTAAGCGGATTTCAAGTCCTTCCCTCACTCCCTTATAAAATGGAATTCCCCATACAACATTTCTGCGCCCACAACTTAGAAACTGCTAAAAGAATGGTAAGCAGAGTTCTACGGCCCAACAACTTTTCCGGTGCCTTTTCTTCGTGTGGGGAAAATCTGTTCTGCCCCTTTGAAGATGTGAGGTAAAACGCGACTGTTAGTCAAAGTAGGCACATTATTCCTTTTGTAGTAAGCTCGTAGGTTGCAAACCGTGGCATTACAGTGCATCAGCATGTCACTCTGGACCTTCGCCGTGGGCCCTCACAATTTTTGTGGACGATGAGTATAAAAAATAGAAAAAAAAGAAGCAGTTCGAATTGTGTGCACACGTTCTCTCTGCGAGCATTGCGTCCAGAGGGGTAAGCTCTTAGAAGACTAAAGCACTTCACACCTTGTTCCCAGCTCTAGTTTCAGACTTTTATGTAACAACCAAAGGGAAAATCATGTTCGGTGCATGCGCGCAGCGGTAGGGCATGTCATCTTTTATGCCTGTCACTTCTGTTTAGTTCAGTTGCCTCTTAAAATAGCTGCTCACCGCCCTGAAAGGATAGTGTACTGTTATTGGCAAACCGGTGGCACTGTGGCGAGGATCCTTTCAGTATGATGAGAACAGAAGGTTCCCGGGGGACCCTCTAAATAACTCAGCAGTTTTGCTATTTTTGAAACCAGAACTCAGATAAAGGAAGTGAAGAGTAGATATGGAGTGAAGTATTATTTGGTGAGTTGTATGACACTGTGTCGTGGTTCATTTTATAGATTTACAATTATATCTCATCCAGTAAATCGCTTACCATACACCCTGAAGAAAGCATAGTATTACTATTATTACCTTTACACCATCTAATGAACCATATTAACTATTACATTCATCAAGTACACTTACCAATACTTACGTTGCAATGTAGTGGTATGACGATTTAGGGTATGTGAAATAATTGTCATGTGATATAATGCACATGATATAGTGGGGGGTAAGGTCAATTAATAGGTGCATGGAGCGCCTATGAGGCGCATCTGTCTTAATTAGAACACTCTTTATATTTGGATGACCTTGTTGATGCCAACTCCCTAGGTGTATTTCACCTTTCTTTGTCATGGCATACAGCGAAAAGGAAAACAAGAGGATACTATGTTTTTGTCTTTGATTTATTTTGTATTATTTTGTTTACTTCCACTTAGGGGTTCATACATGCACATACAGCATCAATAACAGGAGAGAGCGGTAATATCCATTGCCTATTTTAATCTATATCTGCATAGTTACACTTATATGCATTCCCTAAAAAACTTAAGGGGCAGATTTAAGGAAAGTGGCGCTGCACCCAGTGCAGTGCCACTTTCCTTCTGCCCCTTAACGCCCCCCTACCACCACCATATGTGCGCCATATTTAAAATACAGCGCATCATGGCGCGGGGTGCCGGGCAATAGTGTAATTTATTTTTACTCTGTTGATGTACCCTGCAGGAGTAATGCCAAAATGTTGGCGCTACTCCTGCAGAGTACATAGGGCCTCATTATAAATAATGATATGCCCCCTTTTAATGCCTGCTCCGAGCAGGTGTTAAAAGTGCTGAAAAAAATGGTGCAAGGAAATCTCTGACATTTTTTGGGCCCCCCTAACCGGGGAACGCCCCCTTGCATACATTATGCCTGGTGCACGCATAATTGGGCGCAAGGGTTTACAAAGTGGCGCAATGCATGCATAGTGCCACTTTGTAAATATGCAGCAGGGAAAATGCCACTTTAGGGCCGCCTTAGCGTAAAAAAAAAAAAATGACGCTATGGCGGGGTTGAGGTGGCGCTAGGGGCTCTTAAACAGGCCCCTAAAAGTGAAATGGAGTTAAGGTTCACTAACATGTCAACAGTGCCCCCACCATAAAAAACACGAAAAGTCATGAAATTCATAAATTAAGATGCTGCTTTTACTCCATGTCCCAACCTTGCCCCACTAAGTCAACCTTAACTCTCACTCCTCTAGTAACTTATACAAGCTTGAAATGGGATAAGTCGAGACTAATTGATTGTGTTTATAATTCTGCAACAGTTTATGTGATATTGTCACCTTGGTTCTCATGTACTAACAGTTTTACCATTTGCCCTTTGACTAAGCAAAACAGGGTTTATGAAGATTAAAACCCTTTTACAAACGTACAAAGCCCAGGGTAGAGCACTGAAACATGGCAGCTGTTTCTATGTGTTTGACAGAGTTTTGGCATATAATGGTTGCTGGAAATGTATTTACTGGTTGAAGGGCGTGAAACTGTACTCAAGCAGCAGCCACAATTTCTGTAAGGTTGAAGTCACAAGCAATCCCCAAATTAACAGTGCTTCACACAGTCAGGGAAAACTTAAAGACAATGTGTAAACTCAAGAAAAAATATAGTAAAGCATTTGCCGCCAAAACTACAAAAATCCAATTAGTAGAACTAGCAATATGTAATTTTAAAGTTTTAAGCAAAAATAGTGCCTAGAAGCATAAAGTATCAACTGTGGTTATCTGGTCATGCTAGTCCCAGACAAAGTCACAAGTTGAGGCCGCCGGAGATAGAGTGCAGGCTGGATACAGGGACCAGGTTTGGCCAGCTGAACAAAGTACTGTGTTGCGCATCAGCGGTTCTGAGGTGCTTGTAGGAAAGTACCATCTTGCCTGGCATGTTACCCCCATATTTCACTGTATATATGTTGTTTTTGTGTATGTGTCACTGGGACCCTGCCAGCCAGGGCCCCAGTGCTCATAAGTGTGCCATGTATGTGTTCCCTGTGTGATGACTAACTGTCTCACTGAGGCTCTGCTAACCAGAACCTCAGTGGTTATGCTCTCTCTGCTTTCCAAATTGCCACTAACAGGCTAGTGACCAATTTCACCAATTCACATTGGCATACTGGAACACCCTTATAATTCCCTAGTATATGGTACTGAGGTACCCAGGGTATTGGGGTTCCAGGAGATCCCTATGGGCTGCAGCATTTCTTTTGCCACCCATAGGGAGCTCTGACAATTCTTACACAGGCCTGCCAGTGCAGCCTGAGTGAAATAACGTCCACTGAGTGTTTGGGGCTGGCCTGGGCAAGGCAGGATTTCACATTCAAGAGAGACTTTGCTTTGAAGTAGGCCTACTTCAAAGGATAAAATGGGGTATAAGAAGGGCACCCAAAACCACAGACTTTAGAACACTTCTGGAAACAAGAGGAACCTCTGCCTGGAGAAGAGCTAAAGAGCTGAGGAAGAAGAGCTGCCCTGCCTGTGACTGTGCTTTGTGGAGCTATCCTGCAGTTGTTGCTTCTGCCAGAGTAAGGGGGCAAAGACTGTACTTTGTGTGCCTTCCAGGGCCTACCTTAGGGGTGTCTGACATCTAAGAAAAGGAAAGGTTTAGGCCAGGCAAGTGGGTCGAAACTGCACCCACATACACTGCAATGGCAGGTCTGAGACATGATTACAGAGCTACTTGTGTAGGTGGCACAACTAGTGCTGCAGGCCCACTAGTAGCATTTGATTTACAGGCCCTGGGCACATCTAGTGCACTGTACTGCAAGGCGAGGGCCGCTATCAAGAAGGAGGTCTTCAAGATGCTGTTGTTAACGGTGATTGAGCCATTCAACAGTTCCTGGTCCAGCCCATTGTGCTGGCAACCAGGGCTGCCCCACCAGGCACCACTCCAGAACTCAGCTGATGCGTGCACTACAGAGGACTCAATTACACCAAGACTGATAGTGACCCCATCCCACGAGCTGATGAGCTCATTGACAGGCTGGGTGCTGCCCATCAGGGCACTGGCGATTGCTGTCAATGAGGGGGCAAAAGAGAGGTCAGCATTCTTAACCCCAGAGGGCCACTGTTAGTTCAGGCTGATGCCCTTTGGCTTGAAGAATGCCCTTGCCACCTTTCAGAGGTTGGTGAACATGGGTCCTGACGAGGAAGGTGGCATTCTGTGCTGCCTACCAGGACGGTATTCAGCTCCAGCTGGGAGGAACACCTACACCACCTCCAGGAGGTGCTTCTGGCCCTGTAGCATGCAAGCCAGACTATCAATGCCAGTAAGTGTCAGATAGGGGATGGTACTGTGGTGTTTCTAGGCTACATGTCAGGCAGAGGCAATGTACAGCCCATCCAGGGGAAGATTGAGACTGTGCAAGGATGGTAACTCCCTAAAACACAGACTGAGATAAGGTCCTTCCTGGGTCTCACCGGCAATTAAAGGAGGTTTGTTAAGGGATATGGCACCATTGATGCACCCTTAACTGAGTTGACTTTGAGAATGTAGCGCAGGAAGGTGATCTGGACAGAGGCCTGTCAAAACGGCCTTCTACTCTTTCAGGAAAGCAATGCATACAGCACTTGTACTCAAGGCTCCTGACCGCTCTAAGCAGTTCATTGTGCAGATGGACACTTCAGAGCATGGCCCAGGGAGTGTTTTAGCACAGTTAAATAAGGACGGTCTAGTCCAACCTATAGCATTTAGTATCAGGAGGGTTACGTCCCCAAGAACAGAGTTGGAGTGCAATTCAAAGGGAGGCCTTTTCTGTGGTCCAGAGACTGAAGAGGTTGAGACAATACCTGTTTGGGGCTCACGTCGCGGTTTAGACAGACCACAGACCCCTCAGATGGCTCATGTAAATAATGGGTGGAAATTCCGTGCTGATGAGTTGGGCCATTACTCTACCGAGAATGAAGTTTAAGATGGAAAACTGTTCTGGGTCAGAGCACACCAAATTCAGATGGTCTTTCCAGGTTCTTCCACCATAGTGAGGAGAACTTCCACAAGATTGGGTAGTTTTTCCCACATTCGCATGGGGGAATACTTGTTAGATCTGTCACCCTTATTTTGGTCTTCCTTCAAACCTTTTGCCATACCAATACATTTTTTTGTTGATCTTGTTTTTGTTAAGTGCTAACCAGTGCTAAAAGGTATATGTTTACTCCTTTAAACGTGGTGAAATGGGCCTACATCTAATTGGCACATTTAATTTACTTGTAAGTCCCTAGCAAATGGCTTCTACATGTACCCAGGGCGTGTAAATTAAATCATGTAAATTAAATGCATAGTAGTAACAGTAGTGGGCCTACAGAAGGGATTGTGCCACCCACTTAAATAGCCCTTTATGCCTGTCTCAAGCCAGCCGTTGCAGCCTGTGTGTGGAGTTTAAAACTGCCATTTGACCTGGCAAAATAAACCTTTTGCCTGGCGTAAACCTATCTTTTTAATAAATACAAGTAACCCCTAGGGTACCCCCTAAACAGCCGTACGTCAAGGTGCAGTGTATTTAAAACCCTGGACAAGTACCTTTAACTTTAACATGTCCTGGTAGTGAAAAACTCTTAAATTAATTTTTCACTACTGCAAGGCTTGCAGCTCCCATAAGATAACAGTTGGTCTACTTATTACATTTAATAAGTGGTGACTTTCATTTGAGAGCAGGTAGAAATTTCGAATTTGTTATCTAAAGAAGTGTAATTTGAAGCACTCTTTAAAGGTAAATTTAGATTTTGAGTCACAATTATAAAAAGGCCACCTTTAGAAAGTTAGCATTTTCTTGTCCCAACCATTTGGTGTCTACTGCTTGTGTTCTAGGTCACATGACTAGATGCAACTGGCAGTTGGTCTTTGTGCATTGCTCCTAGACAATGAAACAAAGGAGCATAGGTGATGGCAGGATGAGCAATCGCTGACTTGTTGATGGGGCACACTCAGAAAGAGTTTGACACTAGTCTATTGTAACCCCAGAAAAGCTGGGACTAAGGCACGTAGGCAGAAAATTTCCACCACTGGGGATGCAAACCTCCAAAATCATCTCCTAGTTCAAAGTATACACCAAGTTTAAATAATGGACCCTCAGACTGAATTCTTCAGTACACCTCTGGACCTGTGGAAGACTAAGAAGGACTGCTGTGCTGCTCTGCAAGAAGGACTGCTACGCTGTTGCCCTGCTGCCTAGATGAAAAGGACTGGACTTATATCTTCATCTCAGGACCACCAGAGTGACTCCAAGTGCTAGTTGGCTAGCTTCTTGATCAGAGCCTTAGTGACAGAAAACGTTCAAACCACCTTGAGTCCTGCACCTGGACTCAGTCTGCTGTGAGTGCTGCCCCCCAATTGGTGCTACCCCAGTTCTGGATTCTTGGAAGTAGGCCTAAAGGTACTCTGAAAACCCAGCTGTGGTCCTGTGGGCAGCACAAGTGAGATGCATCTCCTCGCAATACCAATTCGGAACAGCTGCTACGTGATGCATCCATAACACAGGGATTTGCATTGCAGCACTGTAGGAGGCTGGCCTGGCTTGTAGTGGGTACCAAGGGGTACTTACACTCTGTACCAGGTCCAATTATCCCTTATTAGTGTAGAAGAGGTGTTTCTAGGAGCTTAGGCTGAACTAGGAGACATGCAAAGCTCCTACTATACCACTGGTGTCATATGCACAATATCATAAGAAAACACAATACACAGATATACTAAAAATAAAGGTACTTTATTTTTATGACAATATGCCAAAAGTATCTCAGTGAGTACCCTCAGTATGAGGATGCCAAATATACACAAGATATATGTACACAATACCAAAAATATGCAGTAATAGCAAAAGGAAGTAATGCAAGCAATGTAAAGTTACAGTAAATTGCAATAGGAGCACATAGGTATAGGGGCAACACAAACAATATACTCCAAAAGTGGAATGCGAACCATGAATGGACCCCAAACCTATGTGAGCTTGTAGAGGGTCGCTGGGACTGTAAGAAAACAGTGAGGGTTAGAAAAATAGCCCACCCCAAGACCCTGAAAGGTAGGTGTAAAGTGCACCTATAACCCCCAGAGAACACAGAAGTTGTGATAGGGGGTTTCTGAAAGGAAGACCAACACCAGCAAAGCAACAACAGTGGATTTCCGGACCTGAGTACCTGTGAAACAAGGGGACCAAGTCAAAGAGTCGCGACAATGTCGACAGTGGGCAGATGCCCAGGAAATGCCAGCTGAGGGTGCAAAGAAGCTGCCATCGGATGGAAGAAGCTTTGGTTTCTGCAAGAACGAAGAGGACTAGGAACTTCCCCTTTGGAGGATGGATGTCCCACGTTGTGAAGAAGCTTGCAGAGGTGTTCCCACGCAGAAAGACCGCATTCAAGTCTTGCTAGCTGCAAGAGTCACAGTAAGGGTTTTTGGATGCTGCTGTGGCCCAGGAGGGACCAGGATGTCGCCACTTGGATGAGGAGACAGAGGGGGCGCCCAGCAAGTCAGGGAGCCCTCAGAGAAGCAGGCAGCACCCGCAGAAGTACCGGAACAGGCACTTAGAAGAGGAGTGAACTGGAGTCCACCCGAAGTCACAAAAGGGAGTCCCACAACGCCGGAGGACAACTCAGAAGGTTGTGCACTGCAGGTTAGAGTGTCGGGGACCCAGGCTTGGCTGTGCACGAAGGAAATCCTGGAAGAGTGCACAGGAGCCGGAGCAGCTGCAAATCACGCGGTACCCAGCAATGCAGTCTAGCTTGGGGAGGCAAGGACTTACCTCCACCAAATTTGGACTGAAGAGTCACTGGACTGTGGGAGTCACTTGGATAGAGTTGCTGAGTTTCAGGGACCACGCTCGTCGTGCTGAGAGAGGACCCAGAGGACCAGTGATGCAGTCTTTTGTTGCCTGCGGTTGCAGGGGGAAGATTCCGTCGACCCACTGGAGATTTCTTCAGAGCTCCTGGTGCAAGAAGGAGGCAGGCTACCCCCAGAGCATGCACCACCAGGAAAAAGGTCAAGAAGGCGGCAGGATGAGCGATACAAGGTTGCAGTAGTCGTCTTTGCTACTTTGTTGCGGTTTTGCAGGCGTCCTGAGCAGTCAGCGGTCGATCCTTTGGCAGAAGGTGAAGAGAGTAGTGCAGAGGAACTCTGGTGAGCTCTTGTATTCGGTATCTGAAGAATTCCCCAAAGCAGAGACCCTAAATAGTCAGAAAAGGAGGTTGGGCTACCTAGGAAGGAGGATAGGCTAGTAACACAGGTAAGAGCCTATCAGAAGGAGTCTCTGACGTCACCTGATGGCACTGGCCACTCAGAGCAGTCCAGTGTGCCAGCAACACCTCTGTTTCCAAGATGGCAGAGGTCTGGGGCACACTCGAGGAGCTCTGGGCACCTTCCCTGGGAGGTGCAGGTCAGGGGAGTGGTCACTCCCCTTTCCTTTGTCCAGTTTCGCGCCAGAGCAGGGCTGGGGGATCCCTGAACCGGTGTAGACTGGCTTATGCAGAGATGGGCACAGATTTCCAGAGGCTGGGGGAGGCTACTCCTCCCCAGCCCTGACACCTTTTTCCAAAGGGAGAGGGTGTAGCACCCTCAATCTGATGAAGTCCTTTGTTCTGCCTTCCTGGGCCAGGCCTGGCTGGACCCCAGGAGGGCAGAAACCTGTCTGAGGGGTTGGCAGCAGCAGCAGCTGCAGTGAAACCCCTGGAAAGGCAGTTTGGCAGTACCCGAGTCGGTGAAGGTTAGACATATAGGTGACTTATAAGTTACTTAAGTACAGTGGTCACTGTCAGGACATATAAAACACATTACTATGGCCCTCACTACAACCCTGGTGATAAATCCCGCTTTCCGCCATGCAGAAGACCGCCAACATACCACTGCGGCCGCGGAATTCCACTACAGGTATTACGACCCACATCTCGGAATCCGCCACAATACAGACACCCACACAAGTCCGCCACACCAAAGGTCAGTGATAAACTGGCAATACCAAAACCTACACCGTCACGCCAACAAGAATACGCCCACACTATCACGACCCACGAATCAACGCAGCGGTCTTTCAACCGCGGTAATTGATTGGTGGTACACACCGCCGCGCTCAAAATACACACACATTTACAAAACACAACCACATTGGACAATTCGAAATACACACATCTGATACACATACACACACCACACCCACACAGCCAATCCAATATAAAGCACACACCCACATCACCTACAAACCCTTACAACCAAAAATGTGAAAGAAGGCCAGAGAGAGAGACTACCTAAAACAACACCAGCATCCACAGACACACAACGGCATCACTCACACAACATCCACGCACCTCAAACAACACACACCAACACATCCCCTCACATCACAACCAACACCACCTCACACATCACCCACACTACATCATGGCACCTCAAAGACACCCCAGGTTCTCTGAGGAGGAGCTCAGGGTAATGGGGGAGGAAATCGTCCGGGTAGAGCCACAGCTATTCGGATCACAGGTGCAGCAGACATCCATTGCAAGGAAGATGGAGCTATGGCGCAGAATTGTCGACAGGGTTAACGCAGTGGGAGAGCATCCAAGACACAGGATGACATCAGGAAGAGTTGAAACGACCTACAGGGAAGGTACGTTCTGTGATATCCAGACACCAGATTGCTGTACACAGGACTGGCGGTGGATCCCCACTTCCTCCCCCACAACTAACAACATGGGAGGAGCAAGTCTTGGCGATCATGCATCCTGAGGGCCTCACAGGAGTAGCAGAAGGACTGGACTCTGGGAAATCATATCTTAACTACTTTATCCCCACACCCCATCTGCATGCCATCACGTACCGCCACCCTTACCCTCACACCCATCACCCCAACAACCCACAGATACCCCACTAACACAACCCACAAATCCCAAACCCAAGCCCTGCATGTAACAACAATGCATGGACACCTATCACCAAAGCTTGTCCAGTAGGGAGACTCACTCATGCCCCAAAATCACCAATCACACAAGGGCCACGGCAATAATGCAAGGACAGGATTAGAGGTTAACTCACCCATTGCACAAGATGGCACACACAGATACAATAACTATGCATTTACACCCCAACAGGACCCCTACCCAACATCACCGGATAGGAGGTGCCAGACATATCCAGTCCCCCCACAGAAGAGGCCCACAGTGACAACAGCAGCTCTGCACGCCTGGATCAAGATGACCAGCCCGGACCATCAGGGACCTCGGGACAGTCCGTTCCCCTGACACAGTCACAAACCACCACTGAACCTCCCCCCTCAGGAAACACCACCACAGCACCCACCCAGCTGGCCCATCCCTCTGTCCCCGGGACATGTCAATCAGCAGTGTGTCCACCACTACAGGGAACCCAGGCAACCCCACTAACACAGGATGATCAGGGACCTGGGGGCAGTGGGCACACGGGTCAGGGGACAGATGCACAGGATAACAGGGAAGCTGGGAGGACTGCTGTGCGACAGGGGGAGGACGGACCCAGGGAACCGACACCCCACGAGGCACTCTCCAACTTCATGGGAGCTTATCACCATTCCCAGGAGACCATGGGCACGGTACTGGCCAAGTTTCAGGAGACCCAGTGGCTGCAGATGGAACACTACCTGGGGATCAGGGAGGACTTGAAGTCCATCAACACCACCTTGGTCACCATTGAGGGGTGCTGGCAGATCTTCTCAACACCAGGAGGGACACAGTGGCACACCAACGGGACCCTGACACTAGCCTGGACGATGAACAGCCCTACACCTCCACCGGCGCTAGTGGACATGAGGCACCACCACAGGATCAACAGGCCACCAGCACCCCACCGCCTGCAGATGGAGAACCACCCTGCAAATGGTCCCTGAGATCCAGGAACAATACAGCGAACGTTGCTAAGACCCCCGCCAGGAAATAAGACCCCCCTGAATGTCACCCTTCTGTCCCACTTTGTCACCCTGTCCACCTTAAACTCACATTGCTCCACTTCCTATGCCCCTTTGGACAATGTCCCTGTGAAACAAATAGACTGGACTCTGCCATGGACATTCCTCCACCATCACCCCAGCCCATTTTACAACCCCCTCCACTTATTTGCACAGAAATAAACACACTTCAATCACAAAACAATCTGGAGTCAGTCTGTGCTTTCACAAATGTGTAATTGCAAAATCTATGGAATATAGCACCTCTAGTGCACTTTACTAGGGACTTACTAGTAAATCAAATATGCCAATCATGGATAAACCAATTACATACAATTTACACAGAGAGCATATGCACTTTAACACTGGTTAGCAGTGGTAAAGTGCTCAGAGTTCAAAAGCCAACAGAGCAGGTCAGAATAAATAGGAGGCAGGAGGCAAAAAGATTGGGGATGACCCTGCATAAACTAAAAAGTCCAACACGACCCCCTACCAGCCTAAAGCCAGGGGAGAACAATCAATACCTTGATGTACTTCCCTGATTGGGGCGATAGAACAGGGACCCAGGTCCACAACAGCAGGGGCATGTTCCAGTTCTATGCCTTCCTGACTCCAGTTGGATCCCTCTGTCCATACTCTCAGGGCCCACTAATCTAACCCATGGGGAACCCTTCTCCACATCTGCAGATACCATCTGTGCAGCACCTAACTTTACTTTGCTCACAGGTGTATCACAATGGGCAGATAGTACCACCAGGGCCAACACAGTGGTGTTGCTCACTCCACCCCTGGGGTGTGACTCTCATCCCCCTCCCAGGGGCAACTCTGCCCACCAGGACAGCAAGTCACAGTGATCCCTGACAACTGTCAGGGATGAGAGCCCGACCTCAGGCCTCTCCAACCACTGTGACTGTGGAGAGTGGGGGACGGTAGCCCCAGGTGCCTGGCACCCTTTGACCACTCTCCCTTCCACCAGGTCAGGGATGACAACCTGACCCTGGTCCTCCTCTCTGGGGCTCTGTATCCTCCCTCCAGGAGAGGCACCCCCAGAGACAAAAATTGTCAGGGTGCTTGTAGAACCAGTCCTGCACAATTCTTCCACCAGTGCAGGGCTGTTAACCTGTAACTGGTCCTCCAAACTGGGGTCTGTACCTTCAGGTTGGACCAGGGCCAGGGGTGAGGCTTCCCTCCCCCTGCCCTCTCTTCTGGGGTCCTGCACCCCCCCAACTAGGAGTGCCCCCCCCCAGAAGACAACATGGTAGGGGTACTGTTAGCTGTAGTCCCTTCTTCCAGGTCAGGGGGGACACCCTGAACCTGGTCTTCCAGTCCAGGGTCTATACCCTCAGACTGGACCACTGCCTACCCCCCACCAGGTCAGAGTTTACCCTCTGAACCTGGTCATCCAACCCAGAGTCACCACCCTGCGGTTGAACCATTGACTGGCGCACCAGGACTTCCAGGGGGGCACACTCACCCCCCTCAAGGGACACACTGCCCCCAAGGGCCACACAAGAGTCTGGCTGGTGCAGGTCTCATGACCTCTGCCCATCTGACAGAATCTGGATTCCCCCAACCCAGAAATGGTCTCACCAAGGTCATTCCTGGGGGACTCTGCAACAGGAGGCAAGCTCTAGATCAAGCCCTCGGATATTTCTTCTCAAGATGGAAGACACACAAAGTTCAGTCTTTGCCCTCTTACTCTGGCAGAAGCAGCAACTGCCGGATAGCTCCACAAAGCACAGTCACAGACAGGACAGCTATTCTTCCTCAGCTCTTCTCCAGGCAGAGGTTCCTCTTGTTTCCAGAAGTGTTTCTAAATTCTGTGGTTTTGGGTGCCCTTCTTATACCCAATTTCTCCTTTGAAGTAGGACTACTTCAAAGTAAAGTCTCTTTTGAATGTGAAATCCTGCCTTGCCCAGGCCAGGCCCCAGACACTCACCGGGGGGTTGGAGACTGCATTGTGTGAGGGCAGGCACAGCCCTTTCAGGTGTGAGTGACCACTCCTCCCCTCCCTCCTAGCACATAGGGCTCATCAGGATATGCGGGCTACACCCCAGCTCCCTTTGTTTCACTGTCTAGTGTGAGGTGCAACCAGACCCACTGTCAAACTGACCCAGACAGGGAATCCACAAACAGGCAGAGTCACAGAAATGGTATAGCAAGAAAATGCCCACTTTCTAAAAGTGGCATTTTAAAACATTTTCAAACACACAATCTCAAAATCAACATTACTAAAAGATGTATTTCTACATTGTGACATCAGAGACCCCAAACTCCATATGTCCATCCACTCCCAAAGGGAATCTACATTTTAATCAGATTTAAAGGTAGCCCCCATGCTAACCTATGAGAGGGACAGGCCTTGCAGCAGTGAAGAACGAATTTAGCCATATTTCAGTGTCAGGACATATAAAACACATTACTATATGTCCTACCTTAACCATACACTGCACCCTGCCCTTGGGGCTACCTAGGGTCTACCTTAGGGGTGTCTGACATGTAAGAAAAGGGAAGGTTAAGGCCTGGCAAGTGGGTACACTTGCCAAGTCGAATTTACAGTTAAAACTGCACACACAGACACTGCAGTGGCAGGTCTGAGACATGATTACAGAGCAACTTATGTGGGTGGCACAACCAGTGCTGCAGGCCCACTAGTAGCATTTGATTTACAGGCCCTGGGCACCTCTAGTGCACTTTACTAGGGACTTACTAGTAAATCAACTATGCCAATCATGGATAAACCAATTACATACAATTTACACAGAAAACATATGCACTTTAACACTTGTAAGCAGTGGTAAAGTGCTCAGAGTTCAAAAGCCAACAGCAACAGGTCAAAGAAAAAATAGGAGGCAGGAGGCAAAAAGTTTGGGGATAACCCTGCATAAACTAAAAAGTCCAACAGTTCTTGATTAAACGTCAACTGCAGCTTGGTACATATGGCTCTTGGCCGGCTTATTTGGGTAACATAACAAAAGGCTTTGTCTCTGCACAGCTTGTTAATATTGTGGATAGATCTGTAGCACGTAGGAAATATATGCTAAAACAGCTGTTAAAAGAAAATCCATTGAAACAGATTTAAATGACTACCATGGGAAAGTCCTGTTGGCTCATCTGATATACACACATTATAGAGGGCACCAACAACCATATCTAAAAGATATAAAGGCAAGGCATAGAAAAAGATGGATGCTGAAGCTGAAACATGGCCAAGGGCCTGCCCTTTTTTAAATGGAGAAAGTGTAAAAAGGATAACCGAACTAACAATTGTGTCTTTTGTACTGCCTGCGAACTGATATTCGTACACCTCATTGTATTTTGTGTGACTATCTGTGGAGAGAGAAAGAGAATGTTATTGTGATTTTTTTTGCGAATCAGGGAATGTAATGATGTCCTTTTATGTTATGCACTGGACAAATGCTTTGAAATGATAATGATTAATCAGGCCTAGGGAAGAAGGTACGTAAGGAAATGGTTATTGCTCCAGATTCTTGTCAGTTTGACACATTGGACCTTTCTCTTGATTATCTTTTAACTCACTAAATAAATGCAATATGAAATTCTGTCAATTTTTGCAGTATATATTTTTAAGGTGGAGTGTGTACGGCGACAATGTAATACCTTTCTGAAAGTGATATCTGTGTTCAATTTTAATACCTCATTTTTAGAATCTTAGACAGTTTGTTAGAGGGGTGATATACGAATAATGGTAATTTTAAAAATAGTGGGTTGATATCAGGGCTAGCATGTATTTTATTCTCTCCTGATGGTTTTGATCTTAATATGGATTTCGATCTTCTAGACATGGTAATTGTTAGAAATGGGGTCTCTAGCTGGCATTCAGTTTACATCCTGTCCAAGTAGGGACCCTCACTCTAGACAGGGTAAGGGAGATACATAGCTCAGATAACACCTGCTCGTGACCTTGGTAGCTTGGCACAAGCAGTCAGGCTTATCTCAGAGGCAATGTGTAAAGTATTTGTACAAACACACACAGTGAAAACTCCACAAATGGACTCCACACCAGTTTAGAAATATAGCCAATATTCATCTAAATAAAACAAGACCAAAATGACAAAAATCCAACATACACAATAGAGATATGAATTTTTTACGTAAAAAGAGGCTTAATCCATAGAAATTTATGTATGCGTTGTTTTAGCACAAAGTACCTGAAATGCGTCAAAAATAACGCCTCACAGACGAGCGTGCATCGGAAAAGCAAGCAATGCATTGATTCCGTACTCGCAAGTGAGTTCCTGCTGGGTAAGCGATGCATCGATTCTTTCCTCCCAGGGAAGGGATATGTTGATTTCCAGACAAGCAGCCTCAGGTCTGCGCGGTGATATGGAAGATTTTTACGTCCAGGGCTCATGTGTGGAAAATTCTGACACTCTGTTCAAAGGGTCCGAAGGGTGTGAAGGAACAGGTGCTGCATCAATTCTCCAGCCCTGGAGCAGGCACTTCATTGATTTTTCTGAAGCGCACACAGTAGTGCGTGGATTTTGCCCTGCAGGTTACTAGCTTCCACTTCTAAGAGCCCAGGGACACCACTTAGAAAGTCAGGACTCTGAGGCAGAAGAGTCCAGGCACTGGCAGATGAAGTCTAGGATGTCACTGGGACTTCAGAACAGGGGGTAAGCTCAGTCCAAGACCTTGGAGAAACTTCACAAGAAGGATTTCAGTAAGCAAAGTACAGTTCTTTTCCTCTTCAGACAGAAGCAGCAGCGGGAGGCCAGCACAGCAAAACAACAGGCAGAGTGGCAGGTCCTCCTCAAGCATCAAGCTCTTCTCCTTGGCAGGGATTTGTTTTGATCAAGAAGTAATCTAAATGTCTGGGATTGTGGGTCCACTAATTATACTCATTTCTGCCTTTGAGGTGTGCAATCTTCAAAGGAAAGTCTTTCTAGTGCACAGAACTCTGCCTCTGCACCAGACACACACCAGGAGGTTGGAGGCTGTATTGTGTCAGGGCAGGCACATGCCTTTCAAGTGCAGGTGGTAACTCCTCCCTCCCACTGTAGCCCAGGAAGACTCACCAGGGAATGCAGGGCACACCTCAGCTCCCTTTGTGTCACTGTCTAGAGTGAATTCACAAACAGCCCAACTGTCACTCTGACCCAGACGTGTATTCAGCAGCCAAGCAGAGGCACAGAATGGTTAAGCAAGAAAATGCCCACCTTCTAAAAGTGCCATTTTCAAACTGACAATCCAAAAACCAACTTTACCAAAGGATGTATCTTTAAATTGTGAGTTCAGAGACCCCAAACTCCAATGGGAATCTGCAATTAAAAGATATTTAAAGCTAATCCCCATGTTAACCTACGGGAGAGGTAGGCCTTGCAATAGTGAAAAACGAATTTGGCAGTATTTCACTGTCAGGACATGTAAAACATACCAGTACATGTCCTACCTTTTAAATACACTGCACCCTGCCCATGGGGATACCTTGGGCCTACCTTAGGGGTCACTTACATGTAGCAAATGGGAAGGTTTGGGTCTGGCAAGTGAGTACACTTGCCTGATCGAACTGGCAGTTAAAACTGCACACACAGACACTGCAGTGGCAGGTCTGCGACATGTTTACAGGGCTACTCATATGGGTGGTACAGTCAGTGCTACCGGCCCACTGGAAGCATTTGATTTACTGGCCCTGGCCACACTTGGTGCACTATACTAGGGACTTACTAGTAAATGAAATCTGCCAATCTTGGATAAACCAATCACCAATCCAATTTAGACAGAGAGCATATGCCCTTTAGCACTGGTTAGCAGTGGTAAAGTTCCTAGAGTCCTAAAGCCAACAAAAACAGGTCAGAAAACGTAGGAGGGAGGAAAAACGTTTTGGCATGACCCTGCAAAAAGGGCCAAGGCCAATAGTAATTGATTAAATATGAGAAAAAGGCATTTTTTATTGCTGAAAGTAAATGGTGATGTAAGTAAATTTTTCTTTCAGTGTGTGATACTTGAGGTCACTAATGGTGTCCAACCGCTATAAACTCTAGGAGCTAGATTGATAGACATGTAGGCTGGGGACAAGCATAACAGAGTTTGGAAAATATTGCCAGTAGATATCAGGGCTCGATGTTCTCTTTTGCTGATTCTGATCCTAATTTTATCTCTGACTTATCAATCTTGTAGCTTTTAAACAATAGGTCAGATTAGTAATTATGACACTTTCCTCTTTTTATACATACCAGTACAATATATGATATCCCATTGGATATAGCTATATTATATGAAGAGCTTTTACAATGGGGTTTTACTAATGATCATGCATTATGATGAGAAATTGAGGTTTTTAAGTTACGCAATTGAGTTCAAGTTTTATCAAATGTCTTGTGTTTGTAATAATGTGTTGTATGTTTTTGTTGCCTTATAGGCACAATTCTAAAGAACAAACTACATGAAACTAAACTGGATAAACAAGACTACAATCCCAAAATGCAAAGGAAAAAAAGGAGTGGAACAGCAAATCACACATGGACCTGGGAAACTTGGCAGTGCAGTGACTTGTAGGTTCAGTGAGAAAGCATATCAGATGTAATTTCAAGTGGGAATGATGATGATTTTACAGTTATGAGCTTTACTAGTGTCATTATTTCTTGCATGTGCAGTAGTGCCAGTTTCAAAGATGACACACTAGCTTTTCCTCGGTGCCACAGTGGAAAATGGTGTATGTTGGAATTGTGGCCTTTAGAGTTTCCGCAAGGGTGCATGGGTGCATGTATTTGAACAACATAAGCTGTGGTGGCCAGGAACATACTGCATGAACTACAGTTCCCTTGGTGCATTGTGTTTGTATATCATGCATTAAAACATAAATTACATATTTCTTGATTACTAAGGTACTGCATTCGCTTGGGTATGTGTGTGCTGATGAATTATGTCTGTTGCTCAATTCTCACTAACCCACATATCTTTCATTGGTACTGTCACCATGGAGCTTACCTTTTGTTGTAAGTATGGGGGCTGATGTGTCAATAGTTCTGACTCCAGTCACTGCCTCTGGCTGAAGGATCTTTTCGATGAGTTCTTCCTTTGCTGGTCGTGGTTTGGTGTTTGATTTCCCATATGTTGTAGCTGCCTCCTACCTTTTGTTGCACAACCCCTCCTTCTTACGGGGTGGAAATCAAGCATTTGCTTCCCATCATCATCATTTAACTTTATTTCGGTAAGTAAAAACATACCATAAAAGTACAATACAAGCATCATAAATTGTTAATTTTTTTAATTAGTAGAACACTAAAAAATATAAGCACAGTAAAAATATAAAAGAGATAATAAAGAGTTAAAATTCAAACAGAATGATCACAATATATATCTCCTAAATTTAGAGTGTACCACACAACAAGGACCCTATGCCCATAGGTGTTCAATAATGCAATAAAACAGTGTCTTAATATTAAAAGTTAAATACTAAAATCAGACATCAAAAAGTCAATTAAAGTGCATACATAGATCTAAAAATTAGCTACCCAGTCTTATTCTTTAAAATTGCTAGTCTGAGGTGCCAGATTGATTCGAGGAATTTTGCCACTGGTAAAACTACCTCGGCAGATGGATCAGATTAAAAAATTCTCTCAGCATACAAATGAGACCTGGCGCCTATAGATTTGCAGAGCGGGATAATCTAACAAACTCTTGTGATATGCATGACAATAAAAGAGAACATGTGAAATAGACTCTTCACGTTGGCAGCCCATCGGGCAGAGCTTGGAACTATTAGTGGAACAATGCCAATTGTACGTTAGGGAACACAGAGGGAGGGACCCTATTCTGAATCTAACAAAAAGAGCTCGCGCAAATGGAGATAATGCTATATCCATATAAGGCTCAAATTCATAGTGGCATTTGAGTAATAAATAATTATCAGATGTTGACAGCGGAACAATCTTAGTAAATCGCACAATCTGAGCGTTGTGGCAAAAAGCATCCTTCAGTAGCTGCACAGCATTTTTAGGAATGGAAGAAGGGTCCAACCAGTAGGACCCAAAACCTAGATGGAATAAGGATTCTTTGACATAGGTACACCATTTCGTTTTGCTGATAGTGTTACTGCCCACCAATTTGAGAAGCCCACAACGAAATGGAGAAAGGGCATCTGTTATCCAGAGCCGGATCCAATATTGCAAGGGCCTTAAAGCAGCAATCTGCGAAATAGAAAAAAGATTTAAATCCATACGGATGGGCAGAGATGGAGTGCTAGAAGGAACTTTTAACAATGATTTAAAAAATTGATTTTCCGCCCTTTCCAAATCCACCAGGTTACAATGGCCCCAAAGTTCAGCACCATATAAGACCCCCCCCGGTCATGGGATTTATATATTTCAAGGGCGGGAGACATTGCAAACTTGGGAGATCTAGAAGCAAATCTTACAATGCCACCCGCACAATAAGGATTTCTGGCGGTGTACATGCCAAAGGTGTGAGTCTTCCAGTTTGAGACCTAAGTAGTCAAAAGTGCCCACTCTTTCCAAGGGAGCACCATCTAGGTATACTGGTCTCTTCATTTTGCACCTACTGTCCCCGAAGACCATATACTTTGTTTTTGCTGAGTTGATTTCCAACCCATGGTCTTTGCAAAACTCCAAAAATCGTGATAGCAATCTGGAAAGCCCCATGGCAGTTCGCAAGAGTAACAGGGTGTCGTCTGCGAACAGTAGACAGGGGAACTTCTGGCCACCCAAGTTCGGGGCATCACCATAACATTCTAAGAGGTATGGGATGGAAGCATTAATAAACAATAGGAATAGGGTGGGCGCAAGGACGCACCCCTGCCTCACACCTCACGTTGTAGAAAAAGCTGGGGTCAAGTCACCAGCCGAACCCCAGCGCACTCTGGCGTAATTGTCAGAGTAAAGATCTTGGATAACATTGATCAAAGAACCCGGAACTCCAATATTACTCAAGACCTCCCAGAGCTTAGCACGCGGGACAAGGTCAAACGCAGATTTCAAATCGACAAAGGCCACAAATAAATGGCCTTTGTCTGCATCTACGGTCTTCCACTTGATGGTAGTAAATCGGAAGACCTGATCGATGGTACTGACCTTGTCCCGGAAACCAGCCTGGAGATGGCTTAAAACCTGTTTTTTTGTTATCCAGTGTTTTAATCTGGATAACAACTGGAAAGAGAATATTTTTTGCAGGTTATCTAATAGACTAATCGGTCTGTAGTTCCCAGGGGAGCTCTTATCTCCTTTTTTATGTATGGGGACGATAATAGCCACCTTCCACGTATCTGGGTAAGAACGAGTTATCAGAACAGCATTCGATAGCCTATTAATGTACCGGGTCCAAAAAGATAAATCTGATTTATACAGGTCCGATGGGACACTGTCTAAGCCAGGAGCCTTCCCTGTTCTTTGAGCACGGATTGCCAGCTCAGTTTCTTTTAGGGTAAAGGGTGACACAGGGGAAAAGCACAGTGAAGAATCAATAGGAGAGTTGTTCGGATTGGGGCAAGACCCATAAAGTTCCAGAAAATGGGAAAGCCAGGATTCTGCATCAATGTGACATTCAGAAGTAGATGAAAGGGCGGGGTCTCTGAGTGAGACCAGGGTCCAAAAAAGTTTAAGGTCACAGGCACTAGCTGCCTCCAGCAGACGCTCCCACAATTTTTCTTCGTATTTAAGTTTAGATGACTTACAAGTAGAAGCATAGTTCCTTCTTGCATGTATGATAGCATCCCGGCTCTTTAGCTTTAAAGCTTTGGACAAAAGGCTCTCAGCCTCCCGACACTCCTTATCAAACCACTTACAATTGGGCAAGGAGGAATTGTTTTGGGTTGAGGGGGGTTTAGTAAAAAGCTCCTTGAGATCCATACAAAGGGTCGCATGAGAGGACATAACTTCTGAGGGAGATAAGACAATAGAGTCATCAAAAAGCTGGTGGCAAGAGACTAGGTCATGAAGCTTATCATTAAGCAGGTTAGATTTAAAAAACGAAGACCATCTCACCACACGCCTATTGCTGGATAATTCCAGCCAATCATTGGGAGCATCCAGAACAGAAGGTGGAGTGAACCCTGAAAAAAGAGTTGCATTATGTTCAATTTGTAAGGGGGCATGGTTGCTCGTGTACCGAAAACCAACCTCTACATTGATTATAAAATGCCAGACTCGCAGATCAAAAATAACGTAATCCAGAGTGCTGCTATAGTGGCCTCTGTAGAAGGTGGGTCTAGAGTTGTCATTTAAAAAACAGCCATTTCCAAAACACAGGCCATAAGTTACTACAAGGTCTATTATCTGCATGACCCTAAGGGGAGGAGTACATGGCACTGTTTGGATTGAAAGCGGGGGAAGATTCCATACTGCATCTTCGGCCTGGATAGACTCGACAAAAGCTGAATCGAATTCAATTTGGGCATTGAGGTCACCTGCAATAATGACACAATATTTAGAATAAAGATCGGATAAAAATTTGTGTAACAGATGAATAGTACCAGACTGGCGGTTAGATGGACCTGGCCTATTATAAATATTAATACATAACACCGGAGTGCCTGTAATAGGCCATATTGCTATTGCAAGGATATCACAAGAGTCAACAGTGATTTCCTTTACCCTGCCCACTTCAGTCAACTTGACCCAAGTGCATAGACCACCAATCGCCCTTCCCCTAGTGGACGGAGTCGCCTTTTTAGTGAAACAACAATAGCCTTGCCTATACGCACAATCCATAGCCCAAGTTTCCTGAAACATACATATGGAAAAAGATTCAACATAAGCCCCCCAGTCCAGCTCAGATAATTTGCTCTTGATGCCAGCCACATTCCAAGACAATATTTTCCTTTTTGTAATGCTACAAGCTGACATACAAGAGTCGGCATCGGGAGCAGAATAGGAAATCCCATTAGTGGTGCAGGGTAAAGCCCTTATAGTATTGTCACCCAAACTGAGTGAAGATCTTGTAAGTGTCGTTGCCCAGACATGTGGAACATTATGTTTGCAAGAATTAGAATGAGATAGTCAATCCACATCAGATGTATCCCCTGAGGTGACGGGGTCTTGTATGAAGGTACCTTTATTGTTGCAAACCAAAGCAGCCCCGTCGCCTGGAAAAGGCAACAAGCCAGAGGAAACAGTTGAAACAGAGACATTTCAAGGAATTGGGTTGGCTCCGGGTGGACGCAAGGACGTGATCTTGTGGCCCATAGCAGGCAGACTTTCTAAAAAAAAAAATCTCAGAGTCAGATCTTGATAAATTACGAGCTTCCATCTGCAAAATCCCTTTAACTAAAGGGGCACTGACAAGATGAAGTTTGATAGTGTCCCGCCCACCAGGGCCTCGCACACGAGAAGCAAAGGCAATATCCGCATGGATGATAGAGCCACAACCCCTAGTGTGGGGAATCCAATACGACACCTTGTTAATAAGAGAGGAAGTGTCTTCCCTCCTATGAGATGGAAGTCGAGGGACGTTACACATGTCGATGCAATTTCGGTTGGGCACATGGGTAGAATGGGCCACAGATTGGCCCGGATAAAAAGGAAAGAGTGGCGAATTTGCTTGAGCAGAAGTCGAGTGATTTCCATGATGATGACTATAACTAGCACCCTTGACCGTTTCCCGTGGCAGTGGGGAATCTACTGGCAAAGCAACAGGAGCCAATGGCCGAGAAGCTTGTGCAGTGGCTGAGTTCGGGATAAGCTGAGGAGTTAGGTCAGGTTTTTTGAGTAATTTAAGGACCTCAAATAAAAGACTCTTCAATTCCCTGACTTCAAGCTTTAGACTAGATACCAGAGCTGAGACATCATCACTAGGAGGATCAAAAATGGGTTTAAAAGGCACAGGCACAGGGAGCGAAGGCTGTATGGCACTTGCTAATTCTGGTTGGTCCAAGACAGAAAACCGATTTGTACATGGAATCCCATTGACAATAGAAACAGAACGGATTACGTCCAAATTAGAACTAGTGGCAGGCGAAAGCGAGGAATTAGCCAGACCAGTCGAGCTGGAAGGGACAGCAACCTGGGCTAAAGTTTTCTGAGGATGAATGTCAGTAGGTTTAGTGGAGCTAGTCGTTAGAAATGGAAGTAAAGATCCTGATTTCAGTTTCTTACAGGCATTGCCCTCTTTTTCCTTGAGGATGGATTCCACTTCCTCAATTAAGTTATCAATTTCTCTAGAAACGCAATTGGAGTGGAATTGCGTTGCTCTGTTGGATTTAGAGCTTTTGGATTTGGCTATAGCCAGGTCAGGACTAGAACGAACCTTGCGCTTTCCCATGCTGAATACAGAATGGGGAAGAGAAAAAAGAAGGAAACTTACTCATCACCACAGGTCACCGCTGGTTGACGCAGCACAAAGACCGAGAGATTAAGGGGTGTGGCCCAGCCCAGCCTCTTCCGGGCGCTGCCCGCGCGCGTCCCGCTACGGCGGGAGCGCAACAAGATTTTTAAAGGGCTCCTGCCCTGTTGGAAGTGGCTCCGCCTCCGGTACCAGCAATGCGCGTCCGGCGACGGCGGGAGCGCGACTAGATTTTTAAAGGGCTCCTGCCCTGTTGGAAGTGGCTCCGGCACCAGCAAAGCGCGTCCCGCATTTGCTTCCCAATATCATCTATACTGTGATTGCTGACACCTACAGCACTGTGCTTTTGTCAGTTTTGCATCCAATCCTGTTATTTTGTTGCCTAAATTGCAATGAGGGAGACCCTGCCTAAGAATTTGCCATTTTCAGTTATGCGTTCGCCCACTAGGATCTGAAGTTCCTTGTCGCTGAAAGTACTCCGTCCCTTACTTCCGCCTTCAGCCCGTTGCTCCTGGTTTGCTGTTTTGTTGAGGGGCAGGTCAGCACATCAGAAGATGGCACCAGCACTCCTTGCCTTCTTCCTGTTGTATGATAACTTTATAGACTTCAATTGCAACTATCACAATTGACGGCTGTTTCCAATTTGCAGTTTGGGATTACGAAACACGAGCAGTCACATAGAACACATTTTAGACCCTGTAAGATTGGGTAGCACATATTAATTTGAACTTTACCCTTGTGAGGCAGAAGACCTGACATCGTCGCTGGGTTACACTCGAATGATGAAATAGGTGCTGGATGGGATTGAAAAACGTTTATAAAATAGAAGACTGGATTAAAAATAAGATAGATAATCCAAAAAGGAATATGTGGAAATAATTTTAAGGGCTGTAAATGCTTACTGGTGGTGTGCGAGCTTTAACCTGTATTGAGCTCTGCACTTTGGGGGTCGGGGGTGTTGTGTTTGGCTAGAGGAATAACCACATTGATGACCTACATGAATCAGAGCAGCACTGGCAGTGCGTGGCTTTCATCTCATCTGCACTCAGTACTGAGTGTGTCCCTGCACACTTGGGCCCTGATTTCTGCTTTTTGGGGCAAAACCACACTAACTGAACTTTGCACCACAAAGTTTAGCACCGGCTTGCACCATTTCTGTGCACCAGCCGGGCACCATATTTATGGAATGGTGCAAGCCGGTGCAAAGGGTAGGCTAGTGTCAAAAAAATGATGTTAGTCGGGTGGGGCTGGCGGTATGGAAGAAGGGGATTTTGCACCAAAAAATAACGTTAGGCAGGTTAGAGTAAAAAAAAAAATATGACTCTAACCTCCCTAGAGTCATTTTCTGACGCAAAACCATCCATACCATATGACTCCTGTCTTAGAAAAGAAAGGAGTCATGCCCACCACCCCAATAGCCAGCACAGGGGACAAGGGTCCCCTGGCCATGGCCACTGCACCCTGTGCCATGTATGGGGGCACATTTCAGGGTCCCCTATTGCACTTAAAATAAAGTTTAAAAAAATACTTACCTGTACTTACCTTTACTTACCTGGGATGGGGTCCTCCATCTTTCGCTGTCCCTCTGGTGTGGGTGGGGGTGTCCTTGGGGCCTGGAGAGGGCACCTGTGGGCTTATTCCATGGTGTTTCACCATGGAAATAGGCCCACAGGACCCCTAACACCTGCCCTGACCCAGGCGTTAAAAAATGGGGCAAAGCAAGCTTTGCACCATTTTTTTACCTCTCCTCCCTCCCGTGCACCATTTTTGCACAAGAGTATAGATATGGTGTTAAAGCCATAGAGTCATTTTTGGCATGGGAACGCCTACATTGCATCTCATTAAGGCAAGGTAGGTTTCCATATCCAAGAAATGACTTTAACTCCATAAATTTGGCACTAGATGGGTCTAGCGCCAATGTATAGATATGGAGTTAGTTTTGCACCGAATTAGAGTTTAAAAAAATGATGCTAATTCGGTGCAAACAGAGTATAAATATGCCCCTTGATGCGAGACCAGAGGCTCCAACAGTGTTGACAGGCCAGGGCTGAGTCAACGCACCTGCTCTTGGTAACCATAACCAGGATCGCACGCCACCAGAAGCCATGGGGCAATGCCTGCAGCTGCAAATTGTAGACAGATCCACTCTGAACTGAAAGAGACTAAGGTGTAGTGCAAGGGAACAGCTTATGGCAACTGTAGTTTGAAAGACTGATATATACTACTACAAGACTAGCTATACTTTGCTATGGGAGGTGTACCTCTATTGGAATCTTTCCATTAGCAGAATCATGACTAGCAACAACCTATGATGGCCTAGGTCAGAGCGGGACCGGGGAGGGCAGATGGAGAGGGGTGGGAGGCTCATGTCAGACCCTCGAAAGATTCCTACTACTAGCCTTAGCTACTGAAAGCAGCCTCCACCCCCTTCTCACCAGACCTGGCTCACTGTCAAGTATAAATTAATACGTTGTTACCTAGAACCATTCCTGCAATTTCTGTTGGCAACTCATTGAAAAATTTAAGGAGGGGGCTGCTGCTAATGCTGACTCCAGCCTCCCAAAGGTTTGTCCATCTATGATAGCAGCAAGTCTGGGCCTGTCTTGCGTGGAAGAAAATGTCCTTTGTCTTTATGAAACTAAGGGGCATAGTTAAAAAAAGTGGCATTGCACACAGTGCAGCGCCACTTTTCTTGTGCCCTTTAGCGCCCGCCTACAGCCACCATGTGTGCTCCGTATTTAAAATAGGGGGAAATAGCGTCATTTTTTTACGCTATTGATGTGCTCTGCAGGAGTAGTACCAAAATGTTGGCACTACTCCTGCAGAGTACATGGGGGACCATTGCATTCAATGGCATGCCTCCTTTAAAGCCTGCTCTGAGCAGGCATTAAAAGTGACCAAAAACATGACGCAAAGGTAATCTGTTAGATTTCCTTGCGCCAATTCTTTCAGCCCCCCCAACAGGAGAACACCCTCTTTGCATACATTATGCCTGGAACAGGCATAATGTAGCTCAAAGGGTTACAAAGTGGCACAATGCATGCATTGCCCCACTTCATAAATATGGTGCAGTGTTTTTGGCCTTCTAATGGCACATTGGCAACAGAAAATGATGCTAATCTGGTGTTAGAATGGCACTAGGGGGATCTCAAACATGCCCCTTAGACTGAAGTTATATTACCATGATGATGACTGAAGTTATAAGATGAATCAGCTCAGAAGCAATCCCATTCAACCGATCTGCTGTACTGGGCAATCCTCCTAACTTCTCAGTTGTGAAACGACCTAACTTCCAAACCTCTACCCTCCGAAAAGTCATCTGTATCCTCTACACTAAACACAGCAAGGAGCTAACTCAAGTTCTGGTTATGGCTCTTTTGGACTATTGCTACATAGTCTATCCTGGCCCAGAAAAGTCGCTTCAGGATGGGTTTCGGATGTGACACCCCACACCCAAAAATGCATTCTTGGCTTTGTAGTTTGGTCTGTGGGCCCAGGAGTGGGTCTGCTACATCTGTGTCAGTTTTTCTCCCAAAACCTTCAATCTGAAGTAGGAAAGACAGAGATATACATCACATACATGAACACAGATAACCTTGAATCTATATGGGTCCCCCTGCTTGCCTAAACTGTGTGATTCTAGTTAAACATCTAATTTCGCAGCGCTTCCTTTTTCTTTATTATTATACATGAGAATACTTTTAAATATTTGAGTTCTGGATGTGCATTGTACAAGCACCTCTTATGTTTTATTTAATAGACTATAATGTTGCTCCATCTATAATAAGAATCTAGGCCACGTTTAGGGTTTTCATAACTACTGACTTGCCTCTTAGTTAATTGACATTGGGTGGTAAGCCGTTAATGTTTCAATTTCAGGTTAAATAACTATTGCTTTTAATAAATGTCTATGCAGTGATATAATCTGATGTACTAAGCTGAAACGCTTTCTTGAGAAAAATTCACTTTTTTGAATTTTTAAGAGACTGTATCATATTTTTGCATTGCGTTTGCACCACAATATACAAGCCAAATGTTTTAATGACTTAACTAGTGCATGGTCTCTTAGAGGCAAGCCACACCCTTGGCTCGGGTCGCCCTATTAGTTTGCTGGTCTCCACACCTCTATTTGCAACTGGGCTTAGGGCATGAGGCCTTCAGTCACTTGATAAAATGGTTTGAAAAAACGTTAGGATGAGAAATGTGGTGCCATTCCAACATCTATCGATTTGACAACTCTACCATTAAGGCTTCTCATAGCAGAGACGAAGAAGAGAGAGTGCATGCTGTTAAAATATATTTAAAATAGGTGATTTCAGGGACTCTAGGCTGTTGTTGTGTATATGTCCGTAGTCATGAGTTTCCAGGGAGAAAAGCAAGGCCCAGATGGGACACCCCCCAAATGCATGCTTGTTTTTTTAGTTGGGGCTCTAGGCCCTGAGTCAGGGTTGGTATGTCAGTACTGTTTTTTGCTATCGTTCTCATTTTGATGAGACCTTTCAACTTGTTACTTTTTTGGAGTGAAGACTTAAATGTATACAGGGACTAGTTTACCAAACAAATAGCAAAGGTACATACATAGAAGTACTTCAGCAATGGGTGCTAATTTACTACATTTTGGAATTCACAAACAATGGCAGTAGTAGGCTTGGAAAGCTGCACCAGGCTCAGGTTTCCAGGCAAAGAACTGGCAATCACATATCCAAAAAGTGATGGAACAAATGCTTGCAAAAAGTCTAACCAATGGCAATCACTTAGGGTAGTATTCCAACCATTCATTTTTTGCCCGCAATGTAGCCTCAGTTTGGATCCAGCCATATGCAAAACAGTCTTAACCTTGCTTTAATAAGAAAAGTCCAGCCCACACTGCCAGGAAGGTCTTCCCTGAACCAGAATACAAGCTGCCACTGTGCCACTCTAGACAAAGACCCACCTAATGCAAATCGGTACCAACCCTGTTTCTGAATCTTGGTCGGATGACCCCTCCATTCTGCAGCCCAGTAAGGAAATTTGAGATTCACACACACCCATAATATCATCGATTAAGCTATGCCCCTGTCCCAGCCTTCCCCAAAAAAATATTGCCAGACTGTAAAAAAGTGCAGAATCAAAAATCAAAATAATGTGCCTGCACTTGCAAAAAGTGAAGCCAATACCAGCTGTAGAAGCTCTCACTTGTCTTCCAGTTTAATTCTGGGCTGAATTTAAATGCTATGCATTATGTACAATGCTTATTTCAGCTAAACTCCTGGTTAAATTAAAACATTTTAATGATAGTATGCTCAAGCGAGGTACTTGGGTATCTCCCATCCCATCTGATCTGAAAATGTTTCTTCAAGAGACTAACATTTGGTAGAGTATCCTTGAGGTTTCAGGGACCTAAGCTATGAAGAAACCCTAGCACTTGACTCTGAATGTAAGATAGTTATCCACATTTTGAGGAACTACTGAAAAGCAAACTTTTTAAAGTTCGATTTAACTCATTCCAATTCCAGTAGTGGTTTGATCGAGAATGCCAGATCTAGGACTATCCTGTGCATCGCTTTGGATTCAGGCTGGAAGTTCTCAACACTTGTTTCCTTTTCCCCCTGCAAAGCATCATAAATTTGCATAGGTAACATATAACACTATTAAAAAAACAATACTTAAAAATAACAATAGATATTTGACAAATTCAAAGGAAAAGCATGTATGGGACAATCATGATTTATTGCATCCACATGGGAAGAGGTAAAAGTTAAAACAAAGGTGCCGTAAAATATGCTCACAACAGGCTCACTGCCTTTCCCAGAATTAAACCACAATAGCGATCTCATTTGAGACTTGTTAGAATTCCTAATATAGGATGCTGTACAATTTGGGGAGCTATCAGCAGTGGTCATAACCATGGAAGGCTACAAAAAATGAAAGGAGCGGCATGGTTCCATTCCTGCAGAGAAGCAGCAGTCAGTGTGAGCCGAGGACAGAAATGTTGAAGAAGGGAAGAATTTTTCACCTGGGGTTTATGATTATGAAGGAACATAAAAACTTTATTGACCTTCCAGGAATTATCAACTGGTGCCATGAAGTCAGAGTATTATGGCCTGTGGGTAAAACTGGAAAACCTCTGAAGAAAAGTCTGAATTGTTTTGTGGAACTTCTCCCATTTGGATGGTCAAACTCTGTGGGCTGAGGTATGTCATCAAAAGACCCTTCCACAGTCATTCTTGAGCAATAATTGGCAGCAGGGGAAAAAAACAGAAGAGTCTTGCTCTCCAGGCGGGCTCAGCAGTGGAACTCTCCTGAAAGAGAACAGGATCTTTGAGTGCAGGGACACACAATATTGTAGGAAATCAGTAGTCTATCGATTCTTAGCACTGAGGTGGTTCAGAAGTATGGCAAAATGCACCACCTGGTAGGTTTGTCCTGTCAGGTCACCCCTCAGGCAATGTGGTGCAGCTTTGACAGTCCTAGATACAACAGCAACAGCCCTCTTCAAGTCTTCACATGGAAGAGAACAAAGGTTAACCCTGGCAGTGTGGATTTCCTATACCTACCTCTCACCAGGGATGACACTTAGCAGAAGCAGCTTGTCCCAGAGAATGGCAGATTTCACAATCCATTGTGGATTCAGCAAAACATTTCAGTTCCATCCTTTCTAAAGATTTCAGTGTGAGTTATACACTCCTTAGCTCTGGAGCCCAAACCTGACCAGGCAATCAGTTCTCATTCACTGTCAATGCACAGATTTAGGTTAGAAAAGCTTGTGCTGTGTGAATACTAACGCCCTGAATGAAACCAGGGACTAATAGAGGATTCCTCAACCCCACACTTCAGAACCAGGGTCTCCTCAATGTGTAGTACATACTTGGCTACAATATGTTCTCAAAATGGTTCCCCATACCACACTTTCTTACAATTTAGTCTTTCAGAAAGAACCTTTGATTTAAGAGCAGACATTTTCAAAACTAGATATAGACATTTTCGGTATGAAATATTCATGTTTACCATTCTTAACAATCAAAGAACAAACATTACATCAGCACCCAAAGAATATGCTTCAAGAAATATAAATATCTATATGTTTGCACTATGTGTTCAGCATTCAGTGGCACTTTTTAGTCGCAGAAGAGAAAAAGAGATGTATTCCAGAAAATTAAACCACATTTGAGAAAATTGTGATACACACAGCTAAAAACAAAAGGTGGTTTCTTTGACAATTTTTAATAGTAGTGCCATTATTTCGTAAAATGGCATGATTGCATGTGTAGATGTGGACACACCAAAGTCTACAAGACATCAGTAATGTACTTCAAACAAAAAAACACATAATGTATTCAATATATCAACAAAGGGAGGCTCGACATGCCTATTTACTTATGGTTGCTGGCTCCCCCTAGGGTATGAGATCATTAATTCAGAAATAATAGATGTGATGCATTGTGAGCAAGATCAACCTGGGTCCAATTTGTGAAACTATGAATAAATGTGTACATTATGCGTATTTTGGGACTCTATGGCCCTAATTTCAAGAAGAGGTGCAATTTATCTCACCTGGTCAATAACGATACCATGGATTCGGTTATTTATGAGGTGCGATAAATAGCACCTATTATTGAGTTAATGTGGAATAACATGCAGCTTTTAATGTTTAACACACCAAAAGCTGCATGGGACGGTAAAAAAAGTACACATTACGTCAGGCTGACCTGCCAAACTTTAACAAAGCTTGGGGTATTTAATGCATCCTAAAATTATTGAATTTGTTAAATAACTTCGAATTTTGACCAGTGTGTAAACAGGGCTTTACTTTTGGGTTAGTATACAACGATCAACTCATAATCAGGCCCTAGGTTTCTGTTTGCTTCACATCACTAAAAAAATAATGCTGTTTCCACACATGCAGCAGAACAATGAAAGGCATGACAGGTTTTTCAGCTTTTTCCAGGCCAACAAATTCCTCTCTGTGCCCACCATGACTCCCCTGTCCCTTGTCTTGAGTTCCTACCCTGTCTGTGGCCAAGACCTTGTGTTTCACTTGCAGGCAGGTGGCTACTTGCATTTTCTGGGGCCTCCACATCTGTTCACACCCAGGCCTATAAGAGACCCCAGGCCCCTCCCAGGCCAAGAGTCTCCAGCTCAATTGACTCTGATAGGCAAGTGATTGCAGCTCCTTCAAGGTTACAGTAACTCCCCACTCCTTCTCTGGCCAAGTGACCACTTCCCTCAAGCTAAGTATTACCTGCTCTTCCAAAGTCGATGCAATGGGAAAACCAATCATTTTATGGTTCCACATCACCAGACGCCAGGATTTGGGTGCTAGAATTTCATTTAACTAACCTGTGATTCAGTTCGATTAAGGAAGATGTAGGGGGTCATTATGACCGTGGCAGTCGGTGCAATAGTGGCGGTATTACAGCCGACCGGCTGGCAGTACATACCTCCATATTATGACAATGACGGTTTGGGCAAAGCCAAACTGCAAATGTAACACACTAACTGCCATGGCGGTAACGACCACCGGGCTAGAGACTACAGTCTCCAGCCTAGCGGCCGTCACTAGGCCGCCCATGGCAATATGACCCTACACACCGCCATGGTTTCCGTGGCTTTTTTACTGCCACCAAAACCATGGCGGTAGGCACTATCAGTGCCAGGGAATTCCTTCCCTGGCACTGATAGTGGTCTCCCCTGCCCCCCTCCCCCTCCCAAGAATCCTCCCCACCCTTCCCCTCCTGACCCCCCTGACACACACACACCTACAAGCACATACATACACGCTCATACACACACGCACACCCACATTCACCTACGCATGCATACATTCACACACACACAGCAACACTCATTAACATACATTCTAGCACACACGCAATCACATGACACTACATGCATGTACACTCACACCTATTCATGCACACATGCATTACACTCGCCTCACACCCGCATGCACGCATACAAACACAGTCACACACACCCCAACACACACACACAACACCCCCTCCCCTGTCGGAGCACCCGACTTACGTGCTTGCAGGGGTTCTTCCAGCAGGAGACCGAATGCGGCGCTGCTGCCTGCAGAACAATGCCAGGTCGTATCATGGCTCATGATACGGTCGGTGGCGTTCTACTGGTGTGGCGCTGCTGCTGGCAGCAGCGCCACCTTACCGCCATCCGCCACCAAGACCGTAGCCGGAATTCCTCCAGCCTTCTGGTGGAATTCTGGCTATGGTCATATTTTGGTGGACGGTTGGTAGCCACGGCGACGGTATGTTGGCGGTCGTCGGCGTGGCAGTAGGTGACATTTGGGGCCAATGTTATAATGAGGGCCGTAGTTTGGGCTTACTTCAGAGGTAGCACTGTTCACACAACTGATAATGAGGCCCAGTCCATAATGTCAACTTTTAATATAACTATAAAATAGGGGGAGTAATTTGGAGATTGCAGAAATGGCTAATAGAGTGTTGGATAAAGACTTCAGTGAAACCTGCAAGACATGATTATGTCCTAATAAGGGTGACTCATCATTTCATGCTTCTTTATTCAGTAAAACTGAGTACCACTAATTTCCTCAATACTAACACAATGCTATTAAGCAGCAACAAACTACGGCAGGAAGTGAAGAAAATGACTATTATTATTAAACAGGGTTCAATTCCGATAGGAGACCTATTCTTCCTTAGGCTAAAAAGAGATTGGTTGGTGGCAGTACCCACTACCTTCTAGGAGATATTCACAAATGCGCTGTTTTGTAAAGTGCAGCTCACATCACACAGAAGTGCCTGTTTGCATGCTCTGTGGAAGGTGTTCTTAAGTTAAGCATCAATATATTTGAAGGGGCAGCCACAACACTAAACCATGTGACAACCTGGTCTTGGCACAAGGATAATATCAACTGACGGACAGGAGCTGCGTTGTTATTATGAGGTAGAATTCCACTAATTTGTTGGAGTGTCTGCCTGTAGACTATGGCACAAAGGGGCATATTTACACAGTGTCATAGCGCAGCGCTGTGCCAAAACTGACAGTGCCGCGCTGCGTCACTTCTGAAATGCAGGGATGCGCCGTATTTACAAAAATACGGTGCACCCCTGTGTTTTCCCTGGCACTCAATTTAGCTGCCAGCGCAACACAGGCAACCTTGCACCAAGGTGCAAGGGTGCCTGCATTGAAGGGAATGATTGTTTATGTGCAGGAAGGTGTCCTTCCCTGCACATAAATAATCTACATTGATGATTTGGCTCTTCTATGTGTGCTGCACAATGCGGCACCCATAGAAGTAGCAAATTGAAAATATTGAATGATTGTTTATGTGCCAGAAAGGACACCTTCCTACATACAAATAATCATTCATTGCTCTTTCTATGAGTAATGCAGAATGCAGCACACATAGAAAAAGCAAAAATGAGGAGAAATAAGAGTATTCGTTCTTGTTGCTCCATGCAGGGGTAGCGTTAGTTTTTGGCGGTGACACAGATTTACAAATTCATGTAAATCTGGGGCAGCGGCAAAAGCAATGGGTGTTGCGGTGGAACGCCCACAGCAACACCCATTGCACGTCTCTATGCCGCAGAAAACTGCACCGAAGGGGTCAATATTTACAAACCGGGTTGAGCCACAAAAAGTGGCTTGGAGTTGTCGCCTTGCAAATATGATGCCGTGCACAGCACCACCGGAGCATCACAAAAAGTGATGCACCTTTGGCACCAGGCGCATGTATTTATGCCCCAAAATATTCAATAAAGGAATGTCTTTGGTAAACAAGCTTTTAGCTGCAAACAATTGACATTTATGATGGCTGTGACGTTACTGTTTCATGAGACTTCCTAACATAGTTTCATCATAGTTATAGAATCTTTGTTCTTGCACTGTGCTCTTGCTCCATTAAATTACTAACATGTCAAGCATACTTCTACCTCCTTCGTAGTTGCCTTCTGCTGGAAAACCACCCATAGACTGGCGATGGTCGTGAAGTAATTATTCATTTCCAGTGTGAGATTACATCTCCAAGATGTATCCACAGCATTGCAGTAACATTTGAGATTTAATCCTGTAGGCGACGTAATCGTCTTTAGTCGACACTGCCTTTCATAGTATGAACGTTACAAACGAGTTTAGGGGTACCTGCTCTAAGCATCTTTGTCCTGAAGATAGTCTAATTTACTAATTAATTGAGTGACATACACGCGACGTGGCTCCTCTTTTTGTCACCTCTTAAACAAGCGTTGTCCTAGCTATAACCACTCAAGTTTTGAAATGTAAAACTACATGCAAGAGTAGATCTACGCTTACATGTCCATTTTGAATAAACAATTCAGAGCTCCTTTCTCACATTGGACATTTCTTGTTGTTTTCTATATATACACCCCATGTTGTATAATTTGTAAATATCTAAAATTGTTTTAATGTGTTTTTGCTTTATATTGTGAAGTAAATGTCATTACGAGCGGCATTTTAATTAGAGGTGGCCGTAACTCCTGTAATTCCATGTAGCACAATAATTCGAAATTATCGGAAATATTCCACAAAATCACGCAGAATTTCGCAAGAAGAGTAATTCTGAATTTCGCCCTGTTATTTTAGGACAAAAATGCCCCCTGACATCCAAAATGGACACCAGGTTGTATTCTGCACTGCAGAAAGTCACGCCGATACTTCAGAAGAGCCATAAAGTCTCTATAAGTGAAGCAAAGTCAAAGACTGGACAATCCTCACAGGGACCTGTGGGCCCCCTTCAGAGACCAGGGATATTGATAATTATACTCATGTTGTTCCCTCCCAGCGTGTCTTTGGTATAGTCTAGGGACCCCTCTATGGGTGGGTGCAGCCTATGTTTGCACTCCCTTGTGTGGAGGCCTCGTAGTGATCCTGGGACCCTTTGGGCCACCTCCCACAGGGTGCACTTGGAGGGGCACTAACTCCAAACAGACTTTTGGCTTATGTGTCCACCGCTGTAATTGTCACATGTGCAAAGGCTCTTCCTCATTTGAATGCGACCAATGAGGGAACAGGCAGATTACACTGTGTGGGTGCAAAATGTGTGCCCAAACAATGGATATTACAAAAGGAGCTGCATGTGCGTCTCTGGGTCCTTCTGTAACACGCAAACACCCCTGAAATTATAAAAGTTAAAGTGAGGACAAAAACGAGTCTGCACCCCTGGAGCATACGAGTAATGTGCCCTAAAATGTTCACACTTACAGGCTCAAAGGTTTACTGGATCATTATGGAAGCGCATCAGAGAGGGCCTGAGAAGCAGCGGCGCACGTCACAGGTATAATCACAGAATTTGATGACAAATCATAACCAATCTAATAACAGGCTTAAAACGTATTATCTTGAATAGAAAGAAGAAAGCGTAATTTGCAAACCTTCAAGAGCAGTTTAAGAAGAGATACTTTCTGCTCCATGAATCCGAGCGCCAAGAGATGTAGATCCTGCACTCTGGTTTGATTTGTAACTCCAAAATCAAAAGCTTACTGATATATTAGTTATTTTAAAATGTCAAGCAAAAATGACCTACTGAAGGGAGTTTTGTGGGGTTTCACTAGGTGGTTTTGTGAGCCACTGACAGGGGGATTGATGTTTTGAAGGCCGCAGTGCCCATCAGTTCTGATTCCGCCTTTCATAATGGCAGAAGATCACCTTGTGATCATAAGTGTGTCGCATGAAGAATTATTTAATCTGTCTCGAGTCTTTGCTTAGAGCCTGTGCCAAATGCACTATTTTTGCTCATTTCCTAGGAAAGGTAAAGAACCTGGAACCTTTGGTTAACGTTATTGTCTTGTGGTCTTATTCTGAGTGCCCCAGGATCTGATTGGATGATTATTGCTCTCAATGAAATCTGACATCGCGATCTCGGGAATTTATCAGATGCAACAATAATGAACTGTTCTGGTTTCTGCCATGAAAATGGGGCACGGTGAGGATTTTGATACTGAATGCCCCAGATTTCACGTCCGGGGTCTTGGGTCTTGTTCATTCTTTAAATTCAAGACGTCCTGGGTCTTGATCACTCTTTAAATTCCGGCAGATCTAACATGCAGTAAATTTAATAAGACGGTGGTCTTAATCGCACCCTATAATGACTGCATTCAATAAACAAGCCACCATCCCGACTAAAACAGGTGCCTGCGCAAATCACAATTTACTGGCCATTCATTATCTGGCCCTTGATAAAGACATGTGCCTTCCTTCTAGCAGGTGACTGTATTACCCTCCTTTTCTGTTTTTGATGGCCCACCCCATTATGGAATTGATTCTTGTTTCCTGTCGCCACAACATGCATAGGCTTCGAGCCTCTGTGCAGCCTCAGCAGGCACACTCCCTCGGTCAGACAAGGCAAATTTGTTCAGATGTTTGCTGAATTCCACCTGAACGACGAATGCATTCGAAGACTGACAATTATGCAAGCCGACGGCTCACGCATTGTTTGCCAAGGAGGAGGTGCTGCCACCCAGTCACCACATCTTAAACTCTACTGAATGTACGATCCACAGAGACAACTACTCCACAGAGCCGACGCCTACCCCGCCAGCGAGCCACAAACCGTAGGGGGAGGTCATGTAATTCTAATGTGAATACATCAATCTGTAGATTTGTCATATCAGTCCTATAATTCTGACAACAGAAGCGATGCTGCACGCAAGGAGATGTGGTCTTCCAGCTCGCTGGCCATGGCGGACGCGTGCTAAATGCAGGCTTAGCCAGGCCCTATGTATTCCTAGAGGTTTCATGTTGACACTGTGAGTGTTATGTCTAGTACATTTTTCCCCAATAGATTCTTAAATGTTTCTTACTGAAATAAGAGGGAATCATTATTCCAACAGAAAGGAATGTCTATGCTGGCGTTGCTACACATTGCTCGTATGGGATTATCATAAGAGTGCTGAAAAGAAAAGGCTATGAACTAATGGAATAATAATAAAACAGTCCAAACTGATAGCAACATTAAAGACATTATTAGGGAACCAGTTCATTTAGAAAAATACCATGCACCTATCCCCTGCTCATTTTAAAATAATTCCTCAAAATAGAGGTGACCATATTTTCAAAACCAAAAACTAGTCCAAGTCACAGTCATAGAAGTGGGACTAAAATTATTACTGACTCTTGACAGAGGAGGACTACAGTGGAAACGAATTCGACATAGAAGGGCCACAGCATACATCCATAGACATACAAGCAAATAACAATGGAAGGGACCTGGAGTAATTATCAGTGGCTGAGATGAATTCAAGTATTCAATCCATCACTTCTTTGTGCACTTCAATTTGATGCCCTAACTTAATGGGTATGTGGGACCTATGCACGCTGTGCCACTGGAACCAAGCTAATCTGTGAGCACTAATAAGGGCAAAACCGGTCTTGGGTTGGTTGTGTTCTGGTACAGGGAGGGCCTGCAGTTCGAGCAGGACTATTCGTATTGGAGCAAGGGAGAAGACTGATTTGCATATGTCTGGGTCCAAACTAAGGTGGCATGGTGGACAAAATAATTTCAAGTATTCCATCCATCCCTTTTTTGTATACAAATAGTAAAAAGCAAACCAGGCATAAGAAAAAAATAAAATGGGACTTTTAGAGGCTGTGCCCGTGATTATAGTTCAAAAAGTCTGGAAGTCCTAGGGAAAAAAATAATGGAGACCCCCAACGTCACACGTTTGTCTCTCCTTCAGCATGGTTCTCATTGCATTCTGGGATGTGAAGCCCTTCTTTTCTAATGGTAAAAGCCAAACCTCAAGCCACAGAAATGTTTGTTTCAATTGGAGAAGGTAGTACAAAAATGCACGTGGATTAGTAAAGTAATTTTTTTGCAATCCATGCGCATGGAATCTAACAGAAGCTTGTTATAACTTCAAAACAGTGCCATGCTCTGGTAGAAGCTGGTTGACAAAATTACTGCAAAAAATTATTTTATGAAATAACGCCAGTGCCTCACCCATGCTGTTATGTAGTCCAGAGGAAGGCTGCTGAGCCTGGTGGTTGGCTGATAGTGTAATTAAACAGTGACCATTGCTCTTTACTAACTGCTGTGCTGAAGCAAAGCATTATGTAACTAATTTAAGCGCTCACTTGACTCTCTCTGCCCCTTCCTATCTCTGTCTCTCTCTCACAAAACAAGGACGTGTATTTAGTTTAAATAAACATGTCTGGATGTACGGCTAACCCTAAAAAACAGGATTGTCCATGTAATTTCGGGACGTCTGGTCATTCTACTGTAAAATCTGTACTCCCTCATGGGAAATGCTTCGATTAATTGCATTCTCAGGGCCGGATTTAGTGCTGGTGGCGCCCTGAGCAAGTGTCTTTTTTGGTGCCCTGCCACCCCATGATCACCACCTCAGATTCACCCACTACCACTAGACAAATGTGCCCCTCATCTCTCTATAGCCCCCCATTCACATACATTCATTTGTTTTATAGCGCTGGTAAAGGCTGGCTTTACTAATCCACTCAGCTAGCCACATAAAACATAGTTCTGTCCTTTGCAGCAGGCACATTAACCCTCTACGCTACTCTATTGCGAGTCAAAACTGCCCTAGAAAAAACTCCCATCTCTCTCCCTAGCAGAAACATGAATCACAAGAATTATCTTGACATTTTAATTGATACACAAAAGGAACTTTCCAGCAGGTGCGTTTAAATCGCAAGTTTCTAAGTTATTGCTAACACAGAGCCCCTAATTCATGTCAGCACCCAGTGCGGCGGCACCGCTCGCACAATCCTAAAGCTGGCCCTGTGCATATGGGTAGATTTTTATGCCTAAAGTCTCATTTGACCCTAATAACTCTGTTAGTCTTGTAGGGAGGCTATATGTGGGTTGCTGATTTCGAGTCTAACTAATAGATTGAAACTTTTTGTTCGAAATATTTTTTGTTTGAAGCACCTGATGAGAAAGATTTATTTTGAAAACAAGCAGAAACAAACATTGCAAACCTTTCGTGTTTGCGAAATTCCCCGACTTTCTTCAAGCTAAAACAAATTGACTAAAGGCAAAAAAAATGTATGGTCTCAAACATGCACATATTACCATAGCACTCCCTGGGAGTGAAGGGAAATACTTTGTGATTCTCGTCAAAAGGTTCCATGCCAAAACTCATACTGATGTCAGCTGTGGCTGAAGTGGGTGTAGGAAGCTGGCTCTGTATGTGCTATTTCAAAGTAAGGAATAGCATGCACCGAGTCCAAGGGTTCCCCTTAGAGGTAAAATAGTGGTAAAAATAGATAATACTAATGCTCTATTTTGTGGTAGTGTGGTCGAGCAGTAGGCTTATCCAAGGAGTAGTGTTAAGCATTTGTTGTACATACACATAGACAATAAATGAGGTACACACACTCAGAGACAAATCCAGCCAATAGGTTTTGTTATAGAAAAATATCTTTTCTTAGTTTATTTTAAGAACCACAGGTTCAAATTTAACATGTAATATCTTGTTTGAAAGGTATTGCAGGTAAGTACATTAGGAACTTTGAATCATTTCAATTGCATGTATACTTTTCAAGTTATTCACAAATAGCTACTTTACAAGTGGACACAGTGCAATTTTCACAGTTCCTGGGGGAGGTAAGTTTTTGTTAGTTTTACCAGGTAAGTAAGACACTTACAGGGTTCAGTTCTTGGTCCAAGGTAGCCCACCGTTGGGGGTTCAGAGCAACCCCAAAGTCACCACACCAGCAGCTCAGGGCCGGTCAGGTGCAGAGTTCAAAGTGGTGCCCAAAACGCATAGGCTAGAATGGAGAGAAGGGGGTGCCCCGGTTCCGGTCTGCTTGCAGGTAAGTACCCGCGTCTTCGGAGGGCAGACCAGGGGGGTTTTGTAGGGCACCGGGGGGGACACAAGCCCACACAGAAATTTCACCCTCAGCAGCGCGGGGGCGGCCGGGTGCAGTGTAGAAACAAGCGTCGGGTTTGCAATGTTAGTCAATGAGAGATCAAGGGATCTCTTCAGCGCTGCAGGCAGGCAAGGGGGGGCTTCCTCGGGGAAACCTCCACTTGGACAAGGGAGAGGGACTCCTGGGGGTCACTTCTCCAGTGAAAGTCCGGTCCTTCAGGTCCTGGGGGCTGCGGGTGCAGGGTCTTTTCCAGGCGTCGGGACTTAGGTTTCAGAGAGTCGCGGTCAGGGGAAGCCTCGGGATTCCCTCTGCAGGCGTCGCTGTGGGGGCTCAGGGGGGACAGGTTTTGGTACTCACAGTCGTAGAGTAGTCCGGGGGTCCTCCCTGAGGTGTTGGTTCTCCACCAGCCGAGTCGGGGTCGCCGGGTGCAGTGTTGCAAGTCTCACGCTTCTTGCGGGGAGTTGCAGGGTTCTTTAAAGCTGCTTCGTGAAACAAAGTTGCAGTCTTTTTGGAGCAGGTCCGCTGTCCTCGGGAGTTTCTTGTCTTTTTCGAAGCAGGGCAGTCCTCAGAGGATTCAGAGGTCGCTGGTCCCTTGGAAGGCGTCGCTGGAGCAGAGTTCTTTGGAAGGCAGGAGACAGGCCTGTGAGTTTCTGGAGCCAAGGCAGTTGTCGTCTTCTGGTCTTCCTCTGCAGGGGTTTTCAGCTAGGCAGTCCTTCTTCTTGTAGTTTGCAGGAATCTAATTTTCTAGGGTTCAGGGTAGCCCTTAAATACTAAATTTAAGGGCGTGTTTAGGTCTGGGGGGTTAGTAGCCAATGGCTACTAGCCCTGAGGGTGGGTACACCCTCTTTGTGCCTCCTCCCAAGGGGAGGGGGTCACAATCCTAACCCTATTGGGGGAATCCTCCATCTGCAAGATGGAGGATTTCTAAAAGTCAGAGTCACCTCAGCTCAGGACACCTTAGGGGCTGTCCTGACTGGCCAGTGACTCCTCCTTGTTGCTTTCTTTGTTCCCTCCAGCCTTGCCGCCAAAAGTGGGGGCCGTGGCCGGAGGGGGCGGGCAACTCCACTAAGCTGGAGTGCCCTGCTGGGCTGTGACAAAGGGGTGAGCCTTTGAGGCTCACCGCCAGGTGTCACAGCTCCTGCCTGGGGGAGGTGTTAGCATCTCCACCCAGTGCAGGCTTTGTTACTGGCCTCAGAGTGACAAAGGCACTCTCCCCATGGGGCCAGCAACATGTCTCTAGTGTGGCAGGCTGCTGGAACTAGTCAGCCTACACAGACAGTCGGTTAAGTTTCAGGGGGCACCTCTAAGGTGCCCTCTGGGGTGTATTTTGCAATAAAATGTACACTGGCATCAGTGTGCATTTATTGTGCTGAGAAGTTTGATACCAAACTTCCCATTTTTCAGTGTAGCCATTATGGTGCTGTGGAGTTCGTGTTTGACAAACTCCCAGACCATATACTCTTATGGCTACCCTGCACTTACAATGTCTAAGGTTTTGTTTAGACACTGTAGGGGTACCATGCTCATGCACTGGTACCCTCACCTATGGTATAGTGCACCCTGCCTTAGGGCTGTAAGGCCTGCTAGAGGGGTGTCTTACCTATACTGCATAGGCAGTGAGAGGCTGGCATGGCACCCTGAGGGGAGTGCCATGTCGACTTACTCGTTTTGTCCTCACTAGCACACACAAGCTGGCAAGCAGTGTGTCTGTGCTGAGTGAGAGGTCTCCAGGGTGGCATAAGACATGCTGCAGCCCTTAGAGACCTTCCTTGGCATCAGGGCCCTTGGTACTAGAAGTACCAGTTACAAGGGACTTATCTGGATGCCAGGGTCTGCCAATTGTGGACACAAAAGTACAGGTTAGGGAAAGAACACTGGTGCTGGGGCCTGGTTAGCAGGCCTCAGCACACTTTCAATTGTAAACATAGCATCAGCAAAGGCAAAAAGTCAGGGGGCAACCATGCCAAGGAGGCATTTCCTTACACAACCCCCCCCCAAACGAAAGAGGATGAGACTAACCTTTCCCAAGAGAGTCTTCATTTTCTAAGTGGAAGAACCTGGAAAGGCCATCTGCATTGGCATGGGCAGTCCCAGGTCTGTGTTCCACTATAAAGTCCATTCCCTGTAGGGAGATGGACCACCTCAACAGTTTAGGATTTTCACCTTTCATTTGCATCAGCCATTTGAGAGGTCTGTGGTCAGTTTGAACTAGGAAGTGAGTCCCAAAGAGGTATGGTCTCAGCTTCTTCAGGGACCAAACCACAGCAAAGGCCTCCCTCTCAATGGCACTCCAACGCTGCTCCCTGGGGAGTAACCTCCTGCTAATGAAAGCAACAGGCTGGTCAAGGCCATCATCATTTGTTTGGGACAAAACTGCCCCTATCCCATGTTCAGAGGCATCTGTCTGCACAATGAACTGCTTAGAATAATCTGGAGCTTTTAGAACTGGTGCTGAGCACATTGCTTGTTTCAGGGTGTCAAAGGCCTGTTGGCATTCCACAGTCCAGTTCACTTTCTTGGGCATTTTCTTGGAGGTGAGTTCAGTAAGGGCTGTCACAATGGATCCATATCCCTTCACAAACCTCCTGTAATACCCAGTCAAGCCAAGGAATGCCCTGACTTGAGTCTGGGTTTTTGGAGCTACCCAGTCCAGAATAGTCTGGATCTTGGGTTGGAGTGGCTGAACTTGGCCTCCACCTACAAGGTGTCCCAAGTAAACCACAGTTCCCTGCCCTATCTGGCATTTGGATGCCTTGATAGAGAGGCCTGCAGATTGCAGAGCCTTCAAAACCTTCTTCAGGTGGACCAGGTGATCCTGCCAGGTGGAGCTAAAGACAGCAATATCATCAAGATAAGCTGTGCTAAAGGACTCCAAGCCAGCAAGGACTTGATTCACCAACCTTTGGAAGGTGGCAGGGGCATTCTTTAAACCAAAGGGCATAACAGTAAACTGATAATGCCCATCAGGTGTGGAGAATGCTATTTTCTCTTTTGCTCCAGGTGCCATTTTTATTTGCCAGTACCCTGCTGTCAAGTCAAAGGTACTTAAGAATTTGGCAGCACCTAATTTATCTATGAGCTCATCAGCTCTAGGAATTGGATGAGCATCTGTCTTGGTGACAGAATTGAGCCCTCTGTAGTCCACACAAAACCTCATCTCTTTCTTTCCATCTTTGGTGTGAGGTTTGGGGACTAAGACCACTGGGCTAGCCCAGGGGCTGTCAGAGCGCTCAATTACTCCCAATTCTAGCATCTTGTGGACTTCCACCTTGATGCTTTCCTTAACATGGTCAGACTGTCTAAAGATTTTGTTTTTGACAGGCATGCTGTCTCCTGTGTCCACATCATGGGTACACAGGTGTGTCTGACCAGGGGTTAAGGAGAAGAGTTCAGGAAACTGTTGTAGGACTCTCCTACAATCAGCTTGCTGTTGGCCAGAGAGGGTGTCTGAGTAGATCACTCCATCTACTGTGCCATCTTTTGGGTCTGATGACAGAAGATCAGGGAGAGGTTCACTCTCTGCCTCCTGATCCTCATCTGTTACCATCAACAGATTCACATCAGCCCTGTCATGGAAGAGCTTAAGGCGGTTCACATGGATCACCCTCTTGGGGCTCCTGCTTGTGCCCAGGTCCACCAGGTAGGTGACCTGACTCTTCCTTTCTAGCACTGGGTAAGGGCCACTCCATTTGTCCTGGAGTGCCCTGGGAGCCACAGGCTCCAGAACCCAGACTTTCTGCCCTGGTTGGAACTCAACCAGTGCAGCCTTTTGGTCATACCAAAACTTCTGGAGCTGTTGGCTGGCCTCAAGGTTTTTGGTTGCCTTTTCCATGTACTCTGCCATTCTAGAGCGAAGGCCAAGTACATAGTCCACTATGTCTTGTTTAGGCTCATGAAGAGGTCTCTCCCAGCCTTCTTTAACAAGAGCAAGTGGTCCCCTTACAGGGTGGCCAAACAGAAGTTCAAAGGGTGAGAATCCTACTCCCTTCTGTGGCACCTCTCTGTAAGCAAAAAGCAGACATGGCAAGAGGACATCCCATCTCCTTTTGAGTTTTTCTGGGAGCCCCATGATCATGCCTTTTAATGTCTTGTTGAATCTCTCAACTAAGCCATTAGTTTGTGGATGGTATGGTGTAGTGAATTTGTAAGTCACTCCACACTCATTCCACATGTGTTTTAGGTATGCTGACATGAAGTTGGTACCTCTGTCAGACACCACCTCCTTAGGGAAACCCACTCTGGTAAAGATACCAATGAGGGCCTTGGCTACTGCAGGGGCAGTAGTCGACCTAAGGGGAATAGCTTCAGGATACCTAGTAGCATGATCCACTACTACTAGGATGTACATATTTCCTGAGGCTGTGGGAGGTTCCAGTGGACCAACTATGTCCACACCCACTCTTTCAAAGGGGACCCCCACCACTGCAAGTGGAATGAGGGGGGCCTTTGGGTGCCCACCTGTCTTACCACTGGATTGACAGGTGGGGCAGGAGAGGCAAAACTCCTTAACCTTCTGGGACATATTGGGCCAGTAGAAGTGGTTGACTAACCTCTCCCACGTCTTGGTTTGTCCCAAATGCCCAGCAAGGGGAATATCATGGGCTAAGGTCAGAATAAACTCTCTGAACGACTGAGGCACTACCACTCTCCTAGTGGCACCAGGTTTGGGGTCTCTGGCCTCAGTGTACAGGAGTCCATCTTCCCAATAGACCCTATGCGTTCCATTTTTCTTGCCCTTGGACTCTTCAGCAGCTTGCTGCCTAAGGCCTTCAAGAGAGGGACAGGTTTCTTGTCCCTTACACAGCTCCTCCCTTGAGGGTCCCCCTGGGCCTAAGAGCTCACCCTGATAAGGTTCAAGCTCCAAAGGCTCAGTTCCCTCAGAGGGCAGAACTTCTTCCTGAGAAGAGAGGTTCTCTTTTTCTGACTGTGTTGCAGTTGGTTTCCCAACTGACTTTCCTTTTCTCTTGGTAGGCTGGGCCATTTTTCCAGACTCCAGCTCTACTTTTTCACCCTGTGCCTTGCATTGTGCTCTTGTTTTTACACACACCAGTTCAGGGATACCCAGCATGGCTGCATGGGTTTTTAGCTCTACCTCAGCCCATGCTGAGGACTCCAGGTCATTTCCAAGCAGACAGTCTACTGGGATGTTTGAGGAGACCACCACCTGTTTCAGGCCATTGACCCCTCCCCATTCTAAAGTTACCATTGCCATGGGATGTGCTTTAGTTTGATTGTCAGCATTGGTGACTGTATAAGTTTTTCCAGTCAGGTATTGGCCAGGGGAAACCAGTTTTTCTGTCACCATGGTGACACTGGCACCTGTATCCCTCAGGCCCTCTACACTTGTCCCATTAATAAAGAGCTGCTGCCTGTATTTTTGCATGTTAGGGGGCCAGGCAGCTAGTGTGGCTAAATCCACCCCACCCTCAGAGACTAGAGTAGCTTCAGTGTGGACCCTGATTTGCTCTGGGCACACTGTTGATCCCACTTGGAGACTAGCCATTCCAGTGTTACCTGGATTGGAGTTTGGAGTGGAACTTTTCTTGGGACAGGCCTTGTCTCCAGTTTGGTGTCCAGACTGACTACAGTTTCGACACCAGGCCTTTTTGGGATCAAAGTTTTTACCCTTGTACCCAGGATTGTTTTGTGAAGAGGCTCTGGGCCCACCCTCCTGTGCAGGTTTTTGGGGGCCTTTAGAAGACTCTTGACTATTTTTATTTTTGGCTGTCTCACCACCTTTCCCCTGGGGAGGTTTTGTGACCCCTTTCTTTTGGTCACCCCCTGTGGAAGTTTTGGACACCCTAGTCTTGACCCAATGGTCCGCCTTCTTTCCCAATTCTTGGGGAGAAATTGGTCCTAGGTCTACCAGATGCTGATGCAGTTTATCATTGAAACAATTACTTAACAGGTGTTCTTTCACAAATAAATTGTACAGCCCATCATAATTACTTACACCACTGCCTTGAATCCAACCATCTAGTGTTTTTACTGAGTAGTCTACAAAGTCAACCCAGGTCTGGCTCGAGGATTTTTGAGCCCCCCTGAATCTAATCCTATACTCCTCAGTGGAGAATCCAAAGCCCTCAATCAGGGTACCCTTCATGAGGTCATAAGATTCTGCATCTTTTCCAGAGAGTGTGAGGAGTCTATCCCTACACTTTCCTGTGAACATTTCCCAAAGGAGAGCACCCCAGTGAGATCTGTTCACTTTTCTGGTTACACAAGCCCTCTCAAAAGCTGTGAACCATTTGGTGATGTCATCACCATCTTCATATTTAGTTACAATCCCTTTAGGGATTTTCAACATGTCAGGAGAATCTCTGACCCTATTTATGTTGCTGCCACCATTGATGGGTCCTAGGCCCATCTCTTGTCTTTCCCTCTCTATGGCTAGGATCTGTCTTTCCAAAGCCAATCTTTTGGCCATCCTGGCTAACTGGATGTCCTCTTCACTGGAGTTATCCTCAGTGATTTCAGAGGTGTTGGTCTCTCCTGTGAGGGAACCAGCATCTCTGACTATTATTTTTGGAGTCAGGGTTTGAGAGACCCTGTTCTCCCTAAATAGGACTGGTAGGGGGGAATTTTCCTCCAAGTCACTATCCTCTTCCTCTGAGTTGCCACCCTCAGAGGGATTGGCCTTTTCAAACTCTGCCAAAAGCTCCTGGAGAAGGGGGTGCCCCGGTTCCGGTCTGCTTGCAGGTAAGTACCCGCGTCTTCGGAGGGCAGACCAGGGGGGTTTTGTAGGGCACCGGGGGGGACACAAGCCCACACAGAAATTTCACCCTCAGCAGCGCGGGGGTGGCCGGGTGCAGTGTAGAAACAAGCGTCAGGTTTGCAATGTTAGTCAATGAGAGATCAAGGGATCTCTTCAGCGCTGCAGGCAGGCAAGGGGGGGCTTCCTCGGGGAAACCTCCACTTGGACAAGGGAGAGGGACTCCTGGGGGTCACTTCTCCAGTGAAAGTCCGGTCCTTCAGGTCCTGGGGGCTGCGGGTGCAGGGTCTTTTCCAGGCGTCGGGACTTAGGTTTCAGAGAGTCGCGGTCAGGGGAAGCCTCGGGATTCCCTCTGCAGGCGTCGCTGTGGGGGCTCAGGGGGGACAGGTTTTGGTACTCACAGTCGTAGAGTAGTCCGGGGGTCCTCCCTGAGGTGTTGGTTCTCCACCAGCCGAGTCGGGGTCGCCGGGTGCAGTGTTGCAAGTCTCACGCTTCTTGCGGGGAGTTGCAGGGTTCTTTAAAGCTGCTTCGTGAAACAAAGTTGCAGTCTTTTTGGAGCAGGTCCGCTGTCCTCGGGAGTTTCTTGTCTTTTTCGAAGCAGGGCAGTCCTCAGAGGATTCAGAGGTCGCTGGTCCCTTGGAAGGCGTCGCTGGAGCAGAGTTCTTTGGAAGGCAGGAGACAGGCCGGTGAGTTTCTGGAGCCAAGGCAGTTGTCGTCTTCTGGTCTTCCTCTGCAGGGGTTTTCAGCTAGGCAGTCCTTCTTCTTGTAGTTTGCAGGAATCTAATTTTCTAGGGTTCAGGGTAGCCCTTAAATACTAAATTTAAGGGCGTGTTTAGGTCTGGGGGGTTAGTAGCCAATGGCTACTAGCCCTGAGGGTGGGTACACCCTCTTTGTGCCTCCTCCCAAGGGGAGGGGGTCACAATCCTAACCCTATTGGGGGAATCCTCCATCTGCAAGATGGAGGATTTCTAAAAGTCAGAGTCACCTCAGCTCAGGACACCTTAGGGGCTGTCCTGACTGGCCAGTGACTCCTCCTTGTTGCTTTCTTTGTTCCCTCCAGCCTTGCCGCCAAAAGTGGGGGCCGTGGCCGGAGGGGGCGGGCAACTCCACTAAGCTGGAGTGCCCTGCTGGGCTGTGACAAAGGGGTGAGCCTTTGAGGCTCACCGCCAGGTGTCACAGCTCCTGCCTGGGGGAGGTGTTAGCATCTCCACCCAGTGCAGGCTTTGTTACTGGCCTCAGAGTGACAAAGGCACTCTCCCCATGGGGCCAGCAACATGTCTCTAGTGTGGCAGGCTGCTGGAACTAGTCAGCCTACACAGACAGTCGGTTAAGTTTCAGGGGGCACCTCTAAGGTGCCCTCTGGGGTGTATTTTGCAATAAAATGTACACTGGCATCAGTGTGCATTTATTGTGCTGAGAAGTTTGATACCAAACTTCCCAGTTTTCAGTGTAGCCATTATGGTGCTGTGGAGTTCGTGTTTGACAAACTCCCAGACCATATACTCTTATGGCTACCCTGCACTTACAATGTCTAAGGTTTTGTTTAGACACTGTAGGGGTACCATGCTCATGCACTGGTACCCTCACCTATGGTATAGTGCACCCTGCCTTAGGGCTGTAAGGCCTGCTAGAGGGGTGTCTTACCTATACTGCATAGGCAGTGAGAGGCTGGCATGGCACCCTGAGGGGAGTGCCATGTCGACTTACTCGTTTTGTCCTCACTAGCACACACAAGCTGGCAAGCAGTGTGTCTGTGCTGAGTGAGAGGTCTCCAGGGTGGCATAAGACATGCTGCAGCCCTTAGAGACCTTCCTTGGCATCAGGGCCCTTGGTACTAGAAGTACCAGTTACAAGGGACTTATCTGGATGCCAGGGTCTGCCAATTGTGGACACAAAAGTACAGGTTAGGGAAAGAACACTGGTGCTGGGGCCTGGTTAGCAGGCCTCAGCACACTTTCAATTGTAAACATAGCATCAGCAAAGGCAAAAAGTCAGGGGGCAACCATGCCAAGAAGGCATTTCCTTACAGTGGGCTAATGTGTTGCACCTTGATGCATGCTTAAGTGGGTTGGAGGAAAAGGTGAATGACACAATCACAAACAAATAAGTGTGGCTGTAAACCTTTAGAAGTAACTATGTCATACACATAATTCTAGTAAAATCAAAAAGACCTAGCTAACACAGACATAAAAAAGCCAATCGTACTGCTTGCAGCTGTCAGAAAAGAAGGAAGGAAAGAAAGAAGACCAGAGGGAAAGAAAGAAGGAACAAAAAACACATATCAAAGGAAGACAACAAGGTAATCAAAAAAGGTGTTACAAGTACTACAAGTTGAACAGGATAAAAGCTGTTTTTCTTCTTGGGCAACGTTTATTAAAGAGCCATTGGTAAAATTGAGTCCAGAATAAATGTGTTCTGAAGAATTGTCCCCTTATGAATTCACATGTATAATATTAAAGACACAATATGTTAAGATGTTATATGACAGTATTCAGATTAACAAAGGACACTCCAAAAGGAATTTACAACAACATTGGCAGGGAACAGGAACTGATAACATGTGGAATATGGCCTGTGCTAACATTTGGTGTAAAGCAGTCTGCTTTTACCTCAGGCTCTAAATACAAAGGTGACACTAAAGTAATTATAAAGTAAAAAAAACTGGCCCTGAAGGGAAGTACCTGGTGTGCAGATGGGACTTCTTCAGAGAGAGCAAAATGCAGTCACTTAAAGTTAAGTTAACCTGTATATGCTATAGTGGGTGGAAGCAAAATATGAATGACACAACAACAGACCAATATATGAAGAGAGATTGGTGAAAGTCCCTTTAAGGAAGTATATTAGGCATATCAATTTAGTAAAATCTAAAGGTCTTGCCTAACACCGACCTAAAGAGGTGTCAAACCTGCTTTATTTACAGCTTTGACTAGGGCATAACCTCGACCTTGGCTTTGAGCTTTCTTTTCCATTACCTTGTTTTGCTATCCTTTCAACTGGAAACATATACAAAATTGTAAATCAATAATCGATATTAAATATCACATTGCATTGTTATATTTATCTTAAAAGTTAATCATTGTGTTTATTACACAGTTTTTAAATTTGCCAGGTACATAAATGCATTACATTTTTACATTGTCAGAGTCAAAGCATTGAATTGATCAAATACATACATAAACAATTAGATCTTACTATCTTAACAAGAAATCTCACATGACTGAAACACAAAAATATATGGGCTTGGATGGCTTTTTCTGACGCAAAGTAATACAAGGTGACACACTGGTATGACACACTGGTATTCATCATCATACAAAGCTTTATTTGGTCCCTAAACCATCAAAGCAACCAAGCAAAATACATAGCTAATTACGCTATGAGCATAAGATGACATACAAGAACAGAAAGTCAAAAAATTTCTCATCATTTTGAGCTACCCAGTCACTACAATATCATCCTTATCCATCCTGCTACTGTGTTGTCAATTAAACCCTCCAAAATGGTTCAGGGACAATAAGAGAGGGCCCCCAGCTTCTCTGAAGAAGAACTAGAGATTTTATTTTTGTGAGGGAGTCCTCCAGATGTACCCTCAGCTCTATGAGGTTCTGAAACTCAGCTAAACATCGCAGCAAGGGGCCAGATTTGGAGGAGGGTTGCCATGTGCTGCAGTGCAGCGGATGTTCGAACCCGTGAAAGGGAAGGAGGGCTGCAGGTCTTGGGAGGTACTTTGGTGCTGAGTTTTCATGTTATTCATTCATCACATTGTATATGTTTAAAAGTATTATAATGTTGCCAAAATGTAAATGTTTCCTATCCTGAATATACTGGTTATGCATCTCATCAGTTACCATAATTTGAACATTGACTCATGTTACTTTTCTTTATCGCCAACATATGTGTGTATGTCTGTCTGTATAAATCCGACTTATAACTATTATTTGTTATCCCCCTGCAATGATGTTTATAAGAATATATCTTCATTTGATAAATACAAACAGAGCGCAAAAGACAATTCTACTACTGAATAATTTCCATAGTTGGCAGCATGCTAGGAGGATTGTAGCCTGAAAAGGATTTTCTGCCATAACCCAATCCTACCTATGTGCCGCAGTTCCAGAAAGATGTCCTACCTTGAAGCCCTGTTTTAAAGTTTTTGGAATCGTGGGTGAGCATTTAAAAAAAATAATGCATATTACTAACCACTGTAGTAAATGGAGGGCTTGCCTTACATGCTAGTATTTTAAAAGATAGACAAATTCTTTACAATGTCAATCTTTCTCTTATTTTAATTTGTCGTTTCCATGAGATGTATTTGGAGGTATGTAATGTAATGGATATTTGCACTCATTATTTCTTTTTTTGTCTTCATTGCTTTTTTGTGGGTAGAGCTGGCCAGCCAACACCAGAGCAAGCTGTGTATCAAATTTCTCAGGAGGTGTCTAGTCTTACCACGGTGAGCTACATGTCTGAATGAGAGGAGGCTATCAATGTTTCAGGTGGTTATGACCAAACAGAGGATGATCAGAAACATTTGTCCTAAACTCAGGAACTTTATTCCGATTCCCCTTCTTGGGTGGGGGAGCAAATGATTTTAGTTTAGACTACTCACTTTTATTTGAAAGTTTGACTTTAGTGTAGGACTTTTTAACTCATTAAGACCTGAGGCCAACCATCCCCCACCCCTAGTGCTGAGCCTTGTTTTTGATGTTTGAGGCAGTTTGCACTCAAGCCTTCATAAGTTTTTGCATGCTAAAGGTAACCAGGACAAGTTTTATTACAAACTGGAAAATCTAAAATTATACAAGGTGTGTGGATTTGCCTGGAAGACACGAAGAAGTAAGCCAAAATGCTTATTTTTTAAAGTGGGATCAAGAAAATGTTTGCTGTGCTAAGATCCCATTCTTCCCAGCTTTTAGAAACAGGCTGGGTTGTACAGAAACATTTATTTACAATGGTTTTTGCAATTTTTAAAGTGGTAGTTGCATATGTGTGGAAATAGGTTTTAAACTCATGGGTGAACCAAGAAAGCTTTAAACTTCTAAAAAGTGGGTAAAATTCAGGATTCAGCAAGAGTTCATTGGTTTATATCGCTTATGGTTTTCCCAATTATCGACAACGTCTAAAACCATCTATTCATGAATAACCACAACTTAGTAAAGAGTTAAACAATTTTATTTCCCTATTGGTTACAATACTAAATCATCGTGTTAGACCAAACTTTATTCAATCAGCTCAGAATTAATTCATTAATGGACATCAATAACATGGTCTAATCAAAACCTAAGAAATCATATGCTTGAATGCTTTAACATAAGGCAGTAAATGAATACGCAACATCAATAGCAGAGTTCAGCAATTTGTTCGTCAGTCAATTGTCAATGTCACCCCTAGGAAGCCTACCTAACCAAGATTCGCATTAGCATGTGGGGCTTCTTGGAAAAGCAATTTAGGAAAACATGAATTTGGAAAACTTCTTTCTAAGTGAAAATCTATAATACAGCGCAGTTGGTACCTAGAAGAAAAGGCACAAGTTAGTCAGTCACATTTTCATAGCTAGCTATCCACAGATCAGTGGATCAGTAATACATCATGCCCTCAGAGTATGAGGCCAATGACAGAATCTCGAACAATGTCTCCTGACATCATCAATGTCTCACTCCTATTTCTCCCGCTTCTGGCTAAATTAAAAAATCTTAGCCCCTTGTCATGAATTTTTTTTAGGGTCTCCCAGTCCATCTTCCTAGTTCCCAGTTGGTCAGTCAATCAGCAGACATGACTTTAACTTATAATATTAGTTTACTAAATCTATAAATTTAAAAATGAGTCCTTTCAGAAGATGCTGATTGGTCCAATATACGATGTGCTCATCATCCGGCTCTTCAAGTATTGAAAATGTTGCATGTTCCTCTTCAGTCAGTGCTTCCATTGTTCAAGTCCTGGGAAAGTACATTTAGCCTACTCTACACATAATTGTATCAAATTGTCTTCATCATCTCCTGTCCGCCGATACATTGCAGAAAATTCTAGCTAAGCAACTTTAACATCGGGTGGCTCAAGGACAGGTCATGCATCAGCTTCTCTACAGCGTGTTAGTGATTCAGCCCTTCTCGTGAGGCCTGGAAAAAGGATAGGCCTTGGTCACAGCTAAGTTAACTCTACAAATCAATATAAGACATAGGTTATACATTTTAATATGACATATTACTACAATATTCTTATATATTTTTATTAATTCACACATTTAGTTGTTTTTAGCATAATTTAGTGTAAATGGCTGCCGCTCCCTGTGGTCACAATTTCAAACGTGCATTTTATTTTTTTCTACAATTAATTTCTTTGAGGAGCTTTTCAATCATCAAAACACGTAAACACCATTAATAATTTCTAATTAGCATATTTGCATCAGCAGTCCTTTGCCTGATGACTAAATATGTCATCACACCCTTTCTTTATCAACATTTCATAATTCTGTCTCAGTTGTATTTTGTCTTCTTCTCAAATTTCCCCTATAGAATCTTCCCCTGTTTTGTTCTTCCCGCCTCTGATTATTTTTAGATCTCCTCAATTTTAATTTTTGCCATAATTTGCATATACCCTATAATCCTAATATACAAGCAATCACAATTAATATTCCCTGTTACATTTTTAATAATACTCCAGTCCAAATTTGACTAAACCAGTTGCCCACCGAAGCAAATCCTTTTCCAACCTTCTCCCAAACCCCTGGTTCCTTCAATTCCTTCAAGTCCTTACTTGAATTAGTTAAGTTAGTGAGTAAGTCCCTTATCTCTTTATCATTATTAGGTATGAATGAACAACAATGCCTAGCATTAATCATCCTACAGACTCCGCAGTCTTTTGCTAAAAGTATTTATGAAGCAAGCCTATTTTGAAGCATCGTAGCTCTATCCGCAGCTAGTTTAGTATCTAACAAGAGTATTGCCCCTGTAAAATTTGTCAGCATGTAATCCACAATAGTAGACAACTTCCGTATCTTGATTGCATTCAAAATAACTCCCACAGAAGGAATTACTGCACAACAAATATCTTACACCATTGCAGAAGAGGTTTCCCTCCTTTGTCACTTATGATGTAATTCAGTCATTTTCAGAAACTTCTTTAAGTCATCTATCTGATAAATTTTAGGGAAAACTATCCCCAAATAGCATGCCCCATACCATCCTCTAGGAAGACGGTAATAAGCATTAAGCCCACAAATATAATAGATCCCAGGAATCGCAGGGTCCTGACCATTCAGCATAAAAGTCCATTTACTCTGAAACAAATACACATGCCTACATTTACTAGTTCCCACAAATAACGTGTCAGTGCGTGATTTTGGCCTATACATACAAAGCTTCCCTACATGTAATGCATCTAGAGCTAATTTCCCTTGGGTTTTAATAGCAGTGTAAGCATAATCATTTTTATAAGTTCTTTTCTCCAATCCTTTCTTTAATTTCTCCTTCAATGCCTTTCTCCTATCATCGGGATGCCTTTAAAGCTCTTTCCTAAAGGTGTAAGCAATTATGTTAGATTGTTCTTGTGCGCGTATGCAGCTCCAAAAGTTAATGTTGCCTCAAAGAAACCTCTAACTAGTACTATATCATGCTCCTTAGCTATTTCACTCAGATATCTAATAATAGGAACAAATGAAAACACTAAGGGGGTCATTCTGACCCCGGCCGGCGGCGGAAGCCGCCAGCCTGGCTGGAACCGGCAGAATACCGCTGCGCGGTCAAAAGACCGCCGCGGGTATTCTGAGTTTCCCGCTGGGCGGGCGGGCGACCGCCAGAAGGCCGCCCGCCCGCCCAGCGGGAAACCCCCTTCCATGAGGATGCCGGCTCCGAACAGAGCCGGCGGAGTGGAAGGGGTGCGACGGGTGCAGTTGCACCCGTCGCGATTTTCAGTGTCTGCCACGCAGACACTGAAAATCTATGTGGGGCCCTGTTAGGGGGCCCCTGCAGTGCCCATGCCAGTGGCATGGGCACTGCAGGGGCCCCCAGGTGCCCCACAACACCCGTTCCCGCCAGCCAGGTTCTGGCGGTCAAAACCGCCAGAACCAGGCTGGCGGGAAGGGGGTCGGAATCCCCATGGAGGATTCCCTTGGGCAGGGGTAAACCGGCGGGAAACCGCCGGTTGCCCTTTTCTGACCGCGGCTTTACCGCCGCGGTCAGAATTGCCCATGTAGCACCGCCAGCCTGTTGGCGGTGCTACCCCCGGCCTCCACCCTGGCGGTCATAGACCGCCAGGGTCAGAATGAGGCCCTAAGTCATAGTTCGAATAAAAGTATTGTATATACTCTTGGTTATAGAATCTTTTTATTAGCAAACTACAGCTTATGCCATATGTTAGAGGGAGACTATGGTACGTAACTCCTACCTCTACTGATGAAGGAATTTGGGTACACACAAGACAATTCCTCGCATCCATCGTCTCAACATACTCACTCAACAAGCGATAGAAAACATTAGAAGAAAGCTCTCCTTGAGCATTAGTACTGTATAATCATGCAAGTATTTCTCATCTAGCTTAAACCTCTCTATAGCTATTAGAGTAGTAGTTTCAGGAACAGAAGCAATAGTAGCCTTTTTGATATCATGAATAGACATTCCCACAATCATTACTATAAACATTATTCCACACATAACTGCCACTCCGACACTAAGATATCTACAGTACCTAATATTTCTAACTTGGTTATTTAGCTCAGCCATGATCTGTAAAGAATCAGAAAGCAGAAGTAACTCTTGGATAAGTGCAATAAAAAAAAAATGAAATAAATTATCTTTTCACAGTTCAGTTTCACATCCAGGAACCCCATTTTTCTTTTGTCAAAATCCATTAGCAGCTTGTCACATCCGGGTTTTCAATTGTCATATCAGGTTATCAATGTCTCTTTCAGTTTTATTTCAACGGTCTCTTCTTAAGTTTTTCAGATCAGCTCAACAATTCAATTTTTCAATCACGTTCAGGTGACATCAAAATACTGACTCAGAACTTCTCTATCAAATCAAAAAGACATCAAATTGTGTTGCCATTCATTGGTAGCTGCATATGCCCACTCAGGACCTGCATATCTTCGACTTGCTATTCTCTTTCTTTTCAACGTTCGTTCACCACCCAATTCTCCTTCACTCAGTTCTTCCTTTCTCGTAGTATCCACTTCTTCTTCTATTGTTTTGTTTATGACCATTCCTTTTTCTTCCCAATCTGTGATTCACGCCAATTATCTCCTTTCCTTGTCCCTTCTGTAAATATTCTTCTCAAGATTGGATTATTCTCCTTTTCTTTCTCTATGGTGTTTTCTCTTGATGGACCTGCAACGGTCTCTGGAGGAGTCGAATCACCTTGACTTTGATCCGTCTCAACTCTTTCACCCTCTTGGCACTTGCTCTGTCTGCTTGTCAGCACCGTCTGCTTCTGGGAGAACCTCTGCTGCGCTAAGCTCTCCTGCTATGTCCGTTGAGATAGGTTCTTGCGCATCCTCCTGTAATTCTTCACTTTCATCTCTTACAGGGGTGATAGACCCATCTTCCACAAGCTCAGGTTCAATTTCAGGTTCAGTTGGCTCCTTATTCCAGGTAAAGTGTGGCAACCTGTTTCGTTGTTGTTGGTGCTCTCAACAACACTTCTTCATGCTCTGGTGGACACACCACTCTCTTTGTATGACTTGTGTGTATCCAGTTCGGGAGTCTTGCACACTTCACAGCTGTCGTAGTCGTTAGTAACACCTGTTAGGGACCCTTCTAACGTGGTTCCAAACAGGTCTTGCGGACGTGCTTTTTGATGACAACCCAGTCTCCAGCTCTCAGATTGTGACCTGGGTCATGGATGGGTGGCAGGGTGGTGGCCTGCACCTGCTGAGAGAAAGAGCGAACTGCATCAACCAGACCTTTGCAGTAGTCCAACACCATATCATCTGCAATATTGACAAGTGCATTATCTGGAACTACTGGCAATCTCATTGTTCTACCCATGAGGATTTTGTGGGGTGACAGACCTGTCTTCCTGTCAGGTGTGTTTCTCACTGACATCAACACCAAAGGTAAAAGGTCTGGCCATTTCAGATTTGTAGCGGCACACATCTTGGCAATTCTTGACTTCAAAGTACCATTCATCTGTTCCACTAGTCCTGATGGTTCAGGGCAATAACTACAATGCAACTTTTTCTCAATGTTTAGTGCTGCACATAAGAGTTTAATCACTTCGTTATCGAAGTTATTTCCCCTATCTGATTCTAAAGAGATCGGAAATCCGAAATGTGGTATTGACTCCCTAACAACAGCCTTGCTACTGTGATACTGTCATTTCTTCTTGTGTGGTATGCTACAATCCAGTGACTAAAGACACACACAATCACTAATACGTACTTCAAACCTCCACTCGCGGGCATCTCAATGAAATCCAATTGCATTCAGCTGAATGGATGTCCTGCTCTTCCAATGTGGCTCAGATTCACCACTGCCCCTTTTCCCACGTTGAGTTGCTGACAAACTAAGCATCGATGACATACTGCCTCTGCCGCTTGTCTGAATTTAGGAATAAACCAATCAATCTTGAATAGTCTGACCATGGCATCCCTTCAAATATGTGCCTGGCCATGGTGGTACCTGGCCATATTGGGTAAGACCATCTGACCCTCCTCAGAAATCCAAATTTCATCAGGTCATTTTAATTTAACCCAAAGTCGCTTTTCTTCTTTGTCTGCATTATCTTGCAATGTTTTCAATTCTTGCAAAGTATCAATCACTTTTAATGCAAAACTTGTGCAGGTACTATTTTCTTCAGGCATCAATTCCCACTTGTCTTTAAATGATATACAGTTCAAAGCGCAAAACCTTGCAACTTGATCCACATATCCATTCCCAATGAAATATAATCCTGTGCCTTTTGATGTGCAATGCATTTTACCATTGCAATTTCTTCAGGTAACTGTATTGCGTACAACAACTCTTTTATCTTGTCGCCATTTCTCACTGGTGTACCAGTAGAGGCCAGGAAACCTCTTTGCGACCACAATTGGCCAAAATCATGAACAATTCCAAATCCAAATTGGCTGTCTGTATAGATTGTGACTCTCAGTCTCGCAGAAACATGGCATGCGACAGTAAGAGCTACCAATTCCGCCACTTGTGCAGAATATACACCTCGAAGCCAGGAAGCTTCTAATGTGCCTGTGATTGTGCATGCCGCATATCCTGCTCTCAGTGTCCCTGTACCATCTCTGAGACATGAACCATCAACAAAGACAATTTGGTCATTTTCTTCCAATTTTCTGTCTCTAATATCAGGCCTCGGTGTTGTACACAGTTCAGTTACCTCAAGGCAGTCATGTTCAATGTCTTCCTCCTTGTCAATTTCAACAGTATAACTCAGTAGCATTGTTGCTAGATTCAACACTGTACATCTTTTCAGTGTTACATTTGGAGCACCCAATATGCTCTTCTCATACCTCGTCAGTCTTGCACCAGTCAAATACTGCGTTTTAGTCCTTGACAGTAAGAACTCAACAGATTGTGGTACCATTACTGTGAAAGTGTATCCTATCACTACTCCCTCACATTGAGAAAGACTTTGACCAACTGCGGCTACAGCACGCAGACAACCTGGTAACGCTGCTGCGACTGGGTCCAAGGAAGCTGAAAAAGAGGCTACTTGGCGATAAGCACCTCCATGGACCTGTGTCAGCACAGACAAAGAACAAGCATCACATTCATGACAAAACAGTGTGAATGGCTTAGTGTAATCAGGCATTCCCAACGCTGGAGCTCTGCACAAACTCTCTCTCAAATCAGTGAACGCTTTCATCTGAGCTTCATCTAGGGAAATGGGGTCTGTAACTTCCTTATGTGTCAATTGTTGTAATGGTTTGGCAATTGCAGCAAAAGTTAGAATCCACTGTCAGCAATACCCTACCATTCCCAGAAACATTCTGACATCTCTTTGTGAAGTCGGGGGATTTCTCTGCAAAATCATGGTAATTCTGTCCCTGGAGATTCTCCTTGACCCTTTTTCAATCTGGTGTCCCAGGTATTTTACTAATTTCTGACAATACTGCAATTTCAAAGGTGACACCTTATGTCTGAATTTTGCCAAATGATTTAACGGGGCAATCGAGTCGTACTTACAATCGTCCCTTGTCCTGGATGCAATCAGCAAATCATCAATGTATTGCACTAGAGTTGATTGGTACAGTAACTCCAGTGACTCCAGATTATTTTTCAGGATCTGATTAAATAGTGACGGTGACTCTGTGTATCCTTGTGGAAGCCTGCACTAGCTGTAGACTCTGTCTAGGAATTTGAAACTAAAAAGAAACTGACCATCATCATGAAGAGGCACAGAAAAGAAAGCTTGTGACAAGTCAACCACTGTGAACCACTCTGCATCGCAAGATATCTGAAACAGTATCACTGCTGGATTTGGCACTACCGGACAACACTTGACCACCATGTTGTTCACTTTTCGCAAGTCCTGTACAATGTGAACTTTTCCACACAGCTTCTTTAAGCCCATTATCGGTGAATTACATGGACTGCTCAATACCTCTTTCAGAACTCTTTGTTTTAGAAAATCTCCAATTATCTCCGCCACTTTGATTAGGACATTCTGTGCCATGTTATAGTGTGGTAACTGCAGGAGTACTACGTTTGGCCTTAACGTGATCTTAATCGGTTCTACTCCTTTGATCAAACCCACTTCTTTTCCTGTCAAGTCCCACACAATTTCCTGCACTGTTCCTTGTAGATCGGCATGCAATACTTTCATAGTAAACATTAGGAAAAACTCGATCAATGGGTATTCCTCATTAACAATGTTAATCATGGTCTCAGACACCTGTTCTTCTTCATCATCACTATTAGTTTGTACCTCTATCCCAATGTTCGAACAATTAATGGAGCATTTTGTCTTACACAGTAAGTCCCTTCCCAGTAGGGATACTGGACGTGAGTCACAGACTACAAACCTGTGCAGTCCCTGGCAGTTACCAATCTCAACTTGCCCTGGATCTGTGATTGGATTTGTCAATTGTCTGTTCTTCACTCCCACAACTTGATCCGTTCTGCCTGAAAGAGGTAAATTTGGAACTTCTGCACTTCTCACTGTAGAGCGTGGTGCTCCTGTGTCCACTAAAAATGAAACCCTGTAACCCATCACCTTTTCTTTCACAAAGGGTCCTCTCTGATCTACTTCTAGGGACACTGCAAGCATACACGGTCCTTCATCTGAACTGTCACTCATCCATCCTTTGTTTATTTCATCCTCACTAAGAAATGGGAATTGGTGTACTGTGTCATTACTTTTGTCTTGTCTCTGACCAGTGACCTGCTGAGTAAGCATCATCTGTTGCTGTTCCATCGGGGCTTGAGGTATCTGCATTTGCTGTCTAGGTACCATGGGAACATGCTGCTGTATTGGTTGTAACTGTGTCAGTGTGCATGCAGCACTTGCGCTTGCTGCATGGGTTGACAATTCTGCACTCGGTTCTGAACATTTGGATTAAATCCTCTCATTTTTGGGACTTTCACAGTTTGAAATGTACTGACATCACCACTTTGCTGAACAATACCATCCTGCACCATCAACGGACACACCTGCTTCCAGTGTCCCACATTTCCGCACAAGTGACACAGTAACATCTATTTAATTCCCTGCATGTCATTCTGAACTACCACAGTACCCAAATTCGAACCACATGTCATGTCAATCCCACGACCTCTACCTCTCATCTGAGGCTGGAACATAATAGTTCTCTGCTGCTGCGGCATCGGTTGTACTAAAGCTCCTTGCACTCCTGTCTGAGCTGCCTTTATTTGCATCACCACAGTCATCTTTTTCTGCTTCAGTTCAATCTCATTACTACAGTATTTAGCATACTGCAACACCTCATCAATCAGCGTCACTTGCCAACAAATCAAATTACTTTTAATCATCTGTCCTACCTCTGGTCTCAACCCTTCAACAATTTGGCTCAATTGCTTCCTTACTACTGTAAATGCTTTCAGTAATCTCTCATAATAGGTGTGTATCGACTCCTTAGTTTCTTGCACTGTCCTGTCAATTCTCTGCCAATCAGTATTTTTAGGTGAAATTCTCATCTTCAGGAATTCAATCACCTTATAATAATGTTTCATCTCCTCAGGCAAGGGTGCACCTGTAACTCTTGGTTCACTTGTCGGCCAATCCACTGCCCTTTTGCATTCAACTCATAAATCAGCCAAAACCACTATTTCCAACAATATATTCAAGTCTTCCTACAGTCATTTAGAGAGTTTCACAAACCTGTCCGTCTGCTGATACCACTCAACCGGTTTCTCTCTTAGTTTCGGGTAATCATTTGTGAATGACAGTATATTGCTCCTGTGCCATAGGACATGTACAAACTGCCCTCCTGGAATTTCTCTTATTGGTAACATTTTTACCAGGATAGTTTTCCTTCGGAACACTTTCAGACCCTTCTTGTGAGTCTTGTTTCCATTTATCCTTCTTCTTTGCCCATCTACCTTCCCACTTCTCTAATGCTCCCCAGATCTGAGCACTCTGCAACAATTCTTTTAAGTGAGCCTTCATTCCTGCTGACCTCATGTGCTCAAAATCTTTTGCCTCAAAATCTAGCCTGTAACTTCATTTCAAATGTTTTGTTTTCTCAATCTCAAGATCATGCTTTTCTGCCATCTCTGCCAATTTCTGATGTATCTTACTCACTTCCCTTGTAATCCTTGGACGCAAGTTCCTCAGCTCTTATTCTGTGTAGGATTCTAACTTGTTCACTCCCATCGTTCCATCAACTAACTCTCTTACTTCTGTAGCTAACCTTACACGACTTATCTGCTCCTCACCTTTGGATGCATTTGGAGGTGTATTTAAACTGTCCAACCATTCACTCAATTGCTGAGCTGTCAATCCCTGTAACTAGATGTTACTTGCATTTGGCACTGTTACCTGTTGCATCGCTCCACCTGGAGTTTGCGGGGTCAAAAGTTTCAAACTTTGACTCACACTCGGACCATTTACTGCATCTGGGAGCGCTACAAGTGGACTAAGATCCATTAATGGTCTAGATCCATTAAAGGTCCGACCCATAGATGACATCCTCCTGCACATGATCGCTCACTCCCTTCCTCACGATGCTCTGTTACATTTCACACGGATCTCCTGCACTCGCTTTATTTTGTGCAAATAGAGGTACCACTGGACCAACAGTAATTAGTAGTGATATTGCATCTGGAGCTGCCCTGACACTTGCACCTCGTGGAAAAGGTACCCCCAAGCCTGATTCATCACTGGTGTGTCATCTGACTGTGTCCCTGTTATCAGTGTAAACTTCGGCAAACCCTGTGGCTGTGCCGGAGGCAATAACATTGGAGTCGGCTCAGTCTGAAATAGCATTGGTCTCGGGAGCACTTGCTCCAAAGGCACCACTAAGTTCGAGATTGTCTCAAGAACTGGTACATCTGGATAAATTCTCTGCATTGATGGTGGGTTCATCTGCGCTTGGACCACAGAAGCAATCCCTGCATTAGGAATACTCTGCACTACCCCTTGTACCTGCCCACTGTCTGTCCGCACTGGTCCCACTGTCTCCCATGCTTGTGCTGGAGCAGTTGGGGCAGAACTGGTACTTGGACCCCATGAATGGGTCGCATATGGCGGAGGTCGATCCCTCAACAACTGTGTAGTAAGATCCTTGACATCTGAGTCTTCTTCTTCTACATCTTTTTCCTTTTCTTTGTCCCTGAACTCTCATCACCCTCAGCAGTGTCTTCCTTATCTGACTCATCTTCTTCAGTAATTGCAGGAAATAATTTAATTCCCTGTAGTGTCTCTGTTCTCCACCTTTTCTGCTCCAAATCCCACCTGGCTTCTGCTAAAGGTGTTTCCACCTTCTTTATTCTCCTCTGAAATTTTAACTCTTGTTGCTGTCTGGCTACCAGCTATTAAACCGCAGATGCCTCAAATTGTGATGGTCTCAGTAATGGCTTTGTCTCATATAATGTCATTCGCAATTGATCCAAAATTCCCAAATTACACGTTCCATGCTCTGGAAACGCTAAAGCTTCCTGTTTCTCCGTCAATTTGCACCACTGTTTTAACCAAAGGCATAGCGAGACACCTTGCTCTCCCATTACAATATATGCCGGAGAATTTTCCGGTGTGGTTGGCTCCCCCACTGTCACCTTAAAGTAAGAATCACCCTTCATGGCACTTCTACACGCCTTGAAAAACTTCATTTTCTCTATTGTATTTATTTCAATTCAATAATGAAATGACTTTTACTCCAAAGATTCCTTTCAACCGCTAACTCAACCAATTACCTCTTGCGGACAGCTGCCATTTCGCTTGCGACTCTTCTTACTAACCAACTTATCCCAGCGTGGCACACTCTGACGTCACACTCACTCACTGCGGCTAACAAAGTCTTGCAGCTTGTCCTCCTAGACTTCAACTCACACAAAACTAATGTGAAATATTGTGAGCACTAACCAAAAACCAATAACCAAAATAAATCAGCTGGTTTACTACAGGAAGGTACACAATCGCTTCAGAGACCTTACGGATTTTCACTAATGGCCCTTTAGCTCATATAACTATTCCTCTTTCCCAGTCATCCACATTCGCAAGCATAATTCGACCCGCAAATTTCACTCTCAACTGGTCAATGGGTCTGTCCTTGTGCACATAGGACTCGCCAAATCTCAGTCGAAAAATTCCTCTTACTCCTTTAACTCACACACCGACTTGTTGACCACACCCGATCAACCCACTAAACCAGGCAAATTACAACATATTGACACACTTGTCAATATACTCTGGAGTCCTAGACCACGCAGGGTCCGTACATCACCAACAACCAAGTGGACAATTTTTTAGCACAAAGCGCCACACACATATGACGTTCGACGACTTCCCTACTCTCATACCGTGGAGTTCGCACACTCCTACTAACCTCAACTGAAGCATGCAAACTCCCTACTTTACCTTGCATACATCACAATTCACCTGCGATTTGCTTAAGCCTCTGCAAGCACAACCTACCACTTTCATGCTATCACAAGAACGCCGAGAACATACCCATCTTTACTAGCGGGATCCAGGATCTGGGAAAGTAATTTCTGGGCTTAAGGGGACATCATCTTTGCTACAATTGCCATTTAAGAAAAACAAAATTAGAATCTCATAAAATACGAGCAACTAATCCTAGCTCAAACTACCACCATAACCAGTAATCACCACATAACTAGTTTTCCAAGGAAACTAACCATCAAGCTGCTACGAAAATTGTTAGCGCGCCTGGTCCTTAGTAAGTAAACTTACAAGGGGACATGTATAGGTTGATGAACCTTTTGGATCGCATGGAATATCCTAATCATGTAGTGACCACTAGTATCAATAATAAGCATAACCAACCATTAATATTTATAGACAACGTCTAAAACCATCTATTCATGAATAACCACAACTTGGTAAAGAGTTAATCAATTTTATTTCTCTATTGGTTACAATACTAAATCATCGAGGTAGACCAAACTTTATTCAGTCAGCTCAGAAGTAATTCGTTAATGGACATCATTAACATGGTCCAATCAAAACTTAAGAAATCATATGCTCGAATGCTTTAACATAAGCTAGTCGATTGGTACGGTACGCAACATCAATATCAGAGTTCAGCAATTTGTTCGTCAGTCAATTGTCACTGTCAACGTCACCCCTAGTAAGCCTACCTAAACAAGATTCGCATTAGCATGTGGTGCTTCATGCAAAAACAATTTAGGAAAACATGAATTTGGACAATATATTTCTAAGTGAAAATCTATAAAACAGCGCAGTTGGTACCTAGAAGAAAAGGCACAAGTTAGTCAGTCACATTTTCATAGCTACCTATCCACAGAATGGATGAGCAACAAAGTCAGTCTTCATCTTCAGGTTATCAGTAGGTCAGCAATACATCAGGCCCTCGGAGTATGAGCCCAATGACAGAATCTCGAACAATGTCTCCTGATGTCACCAACGTCTCACTCCTATTTCTCCCTCATCTGCCTTAATTCTGAAATCTTAGCCCCTTGACATGACTTTTTATTAGGGTTTCCCAGTCCATCCCCCTAATTCCCAATTGGTCAGTCAGTCATCAGATATGACTTTAACCTATAATATTAGTTTACTAAATCTATACATTTTAATATTAGTCCTTTCACAAGACGCAGATTGGTCCACTATACGATGTCCTCATCATCCGGCTCTTCAGGTATCGAAAATGTTGCATGTTCCTCTTCAGTCACTACTTCCATTGTTCAAGTCCTGGGAAAGTACATTTGGCCTACTCTACACATAATTATATCAAATTGTCTTCATCATCTCCTGTCCGCCGGTACATTGCAGAAAATTCTAGCTAAGCAACTTTAACATCGGGTGGCTCAAGGACAGGTCATGCATCAGCTTCTCTACAGCGCGTTAGTGATTCAGCCCTTCTTGTGAGGCCTGGAAAAAGGATAGGTCTTGGTCACGGCTAAGTTAACTTTACAAATCAATATAAAACATAGGTTATACATTTCAATATGACATATTACTACAAGATTCTTATATATTTTCATTAATTCGCACATCTTTAGTTGATTTAGCATAATTTTGTTTAAATGGCTGCCACTCCCCATGGTCACAATTTCAAATGTGCACTTTATTTTTTTCTACAATGAATTTCTTTATGAGCTTTTCATTAATCAAAACACATAAACACCATTAATAATTTCTAATTAGCATATTTGCGTCAGCACAAGCATGCACAGCCTGGGGTGTTTGTCCGAATCGCAAGCTATAACAAGAGTTAGCTTCAATGTGTACCGATCATGCATCAACTCATATGGTAAAATCTAATGAACGAAAAAGCGTATGAAAAAAAATCTATGCATTTCTGAAATGTCCTAAAAGAATGACATTAGAAAACATGCTTTTTATCTAGCTCTGAATTTGGAGTTATTCATAAAATCATGTGATTGAGAAGGCGGGGAGATTCAGCAGATTAAGCTAAGAGTTCTAACCGATCTACTAGATATACATCATGGCGGTTGCACTTCAATAATTGCCCTCAGACAAGGTGGAAGCCTAATGATGAAATTAGAATTGCTGTGAAGAAAGGGATCTGACAAGGATGTGTTCTGGCCCCTACTTTTTTTTCTTATTTTTATTAATGGACGCATATTTTTTTTAACTAACTTGTGTGGATGATTCTCCTGGTTTGGCTTGGAAAAGGGTGAAGGCTCGTTTTTTGCTAGTTACACCCTCCTAATTTCCAAGATTGAGAAAGGCCTTCAAACCTTATTACAAAGATTTGTGCTATTATGTTCTATCCATGGGTTAGGAATTAACACACAAAAGATGAAGGTAATGGCATTTAATTTACATAAGAATTTTTGTGGTAGACAGGAAATAGTGAGAGAGTTTGATTACCTTAGGATAAAGAGCTTCTGACTACTGTTTGTAGCTAGAATCAATTGCAAAGAGCACAGCCTTAGTGAAGCACAGGGTGTAATCATTAATTAATTTTGCTAGGAGAGCTATTAACCGTCCTGAATCTCTGAGTCTAGAGATTTATAAAGCTAAAGCAGTTAATGCAGCAAAGCACAGCTCAGAGCAGTGTTGTCATTGTGATGTTGGTAATTTAGAGATCAGAGAGAACATTTTTATACAATCTCTCTTGAGGTTTCCGCAGCGTAAGACTTCACTTTCAATTCGACTGGATTTGGCCTTGAAATCAGCACCTGAGACCCCATAGTTAAATTACAACCTGCTGTATTTCATATTATTAACAAAGGTCACACTTACAACATACCTTTTTACCATATTTAGTGAAGCAGTTACCAAAAACATATAACAGAAGTTGGCATTTGGGGGTAAAGATAGACCATGAATTAGTTCTCTGGATTAGAAAATACGCAGGGATTCACATAAGTGACACCACCCTGGATTCTCCTTGGTCTCTAGATTTAAGAAATGCACAAGCTTGGTAGGGTTCTTCAGATGCCTGCTGATCCAGGGATCAAAAAGGGCAGCCATTGACCCTGGCAAGTGAAAGGAAACTGGAATTTCTTTGGGTTGGCAGACAGGGAGTAAAACCCCCCATTCTTCCTCCCCATGGAGGTAGAAATATTGTTTGGTGCCAGGGAAGGGACCCGATGACAAGATGGTCCTGTACCTCATCCAATTCCTTTTCTTGCCTTTTTCCTTGGTAGTCTGGTAGGCTTTCAGCCTCTCATGGGTGGGTAGATTTGGGCCCATATTTTTACTTTTTGACGCAAAACTGCATTTGTGCAGTTTTGCGTCAAAAAGTATAGTGCCAGCTTGCGCCATTCTAGGACGCCAGCCAGGTGCCAAATTTATGGAATGGCGCAATCCGGCGAAAAGAGTGGACTAACATCATGGAAAATTACGTCAGCCGGGTGGGGGTGGCGTTATGGGGGAAGGGGATCTTGCACCATAAAATTACATTAGGCTGGTTAGAGGCAAAAAAAGAAATACCTCTAACCAGCCTAGTGTCATTTCCTGATGCAAAACCATCCATACCACATGACCGGAGTCATGCCCACCACCCCAATGGCCAGCACCGGGGACAAGGGTACCCTGGGCATGGCCATTGCACCCAGTGGCATTATGGGGACCCATTTTAGGGCCCCCAGTGGTACTTTAAAAAACGTCAAAAAAATACTTACCTGCACTTACCTGGGATGGGGTTCCCCATCCTCTGGTGTCCCTCTGGTGGGAGTATTTCTTGGGGCTTGAGAAATGCATCTCTGGATCCATTCCATGGTGTCTGACCATAGAAATGGCTTCACAGGTCCCCTAACTCCTGCCCTGACCCAGACATAAAATAATGGTGCTAAGCAGGCTTAGAGCCATTATTTAGGCCTGCCTCCCCCGTGCACCATTTTTGCACTGGAGAATAAATAAGGCGCTAGGGCCTTAGAGTCATTTTTTGGATGGGAACGCCCACCTTGCATCTCATTGGTGCAAGGTGGTTTCGCACATCCAAAAAATGACTTTAACTCCAATATTTTGGCGCTAGATGGGTCTAGCCGCAAAATATAAATGTGGAGTTAAGCTTGCGCTGAATTAGCATAAAAACAAGTGACGCTATTTCAGCACAAACTGAGTATAAATTTATTGCTTGAGTGTTTGCCTGATGCTAGGACAGACAGGCCCCAGCTCATTTTTCTTTAAAAAAAAGTCTAGCCCTGGCATCCAGGAGGCTTTCCCTCAAGTTGGACACAAAGAGTGTTTGTGTTTCAGGTGGGGGTGGGTTATGGGCAGGGCAGGCCATCCCCTATCCCATATTTTTAAATTTTTCCCTGGAGTCTAGTGTACTTTCTGTCCCTCCCTCATTGCCCTGAGAGGAAAGATTAGGAAGAATCTGTTCCCAAGTTGTCTGAAAGACCTTTGGGGCCAATAGGGGTAGGAGTATGGCACAACGTCAGGTTGTGTCACCCCGCTCCATTCTTTCTATAAATATGAAATTCCTGGCGTACAGTGGGGTTTCTGCCCCATCCCAAGATTGGGGTTTATCCCCCCAAACTGGCATAGGGAGTCAGAAAAAATGTTAAGGCTTAATGAGTGAAGGCATTGCCCCATGCCAAGACAGGCCGACCCCCACCGCATATTTAAAAAAAAGATTTCCCTGTCATCCAATGGTCTTTCTACACCCGGGGTGGAGCAGAAAGACTTCTGGGGCTTTAGAGGGATAGGCTCTTTTTTATATCTATTCGTAGTGTCTACAATCTGCCTGCTAGAGAAGCCAGAGAGGCTATTAGGGGCGTTAGAGGTAGAGACACAGCCCAATGCCTAGGACGGCATGCTCCCACTCCTTTTTTTCATAAATATAACTAATCCTAGTGTCTAGTGGACTTTCTGCCCCCTGAGGAGTGTAGACTGGGGCCTTCAGGTATGGAGATAAGGTGTGATCTCAGGTTGGACCAACCGCAACCCATTTTTTCTATAACTATAACTATAACTATAACTATAACTATAACTATAACTATAGACACTCTTAGTGACCAGAGGGCTTTTGTCCCCCTCCTGGTAAGGCAGAGACGGGTAACCCCCTCAATATGACCCCCAGAGTACAGACTATTGTTAGGGCCTTTGTTTGGGGGGGCAGAGGTTCAGTCCCATATCTTGGAGGTTGGCCCCACTTCATTTCAGTATCATAAATATAAATAATCCTGGTGTATTGTGCACTTTCTGGCCCTCTAGAGAGGGCACAGTGTTGGGGAGAGAGACAGCTGGTGCATTTAAGAGTGAGGGTAGGGTCTGAAACCAGGGTGGGACAGACTAAAAAAATCCCTTTGTGAAGTGGGCCTTCTTCCTTCTCTGAGGCCTTTCTAGAGGAAGCCTCAGACCCCCAATCATCTCCAAAAATTTAGATTTCTTCAGATGCAAACACCAGAAGGATTTTACACTCTCAGTGCGAGGATGAGACATTCACGTCCTCCACACTGGTGCAGTATTGTGGAGAAAGTGAATGTATTCTTCCCACATGTAGTGCTTTCCTCTTATCTAGTTTCTAAGCACTAACATAACACACTAGAAATGCACTTGTGAGGTCAAAGAAGACTTTTATTGTTGTTAATTCTTCCCCAACCCCAATTTTTATGTATGACGAATTAGTAGCTTTCAAGTCTGCGTTAATCAAACAAAATATATCAGTTTGCAATATACACAGCAGGTTATATTTATAAGATATTGAATGCAAAGCAAAACAAATACTTCACCGTGTGGGAACTATTTACAGCTTCATCTTTCTAAGGTCTGCAAGCTGATGACCCCTGTCAGCCGCGAGAAAGAGATTCATCTACCCACACGGGATTGCTGGCAGCTGGCGCCAAGCTCCAGCACGAGGTCCGGCAGATTCGAATCTAACTCTCTGCAGCCTGTTACATTCGTTACAAAGGTGTGCCCCCTCCTCTCAGACCTGGGAAACTGAGCAAGCCTTTTGGAGACTGGCCAGGTCTCCAAGACTACTCCTGTTCCCAAGCTCAAGCAGAGAGAACAACACCCATGTACTCTCTCTTATCATGTCTAGTCTACTGTGAGAACAAAACATCTTGGTTCATCTTGTGCAAAAACACAGCTTGGAAAAATACAGCTTGGATTCTCAACTGCAATGTCTAACTCCACGTTAAAGGCAATGGGCAGCTAACCTAAATATCAAATGCAATGTCTAGTGTCATGTCAAAGCCAATAAGCATCTAAGCTGAATACAAAATGCAATGTCTTATATCATGTCAAAGCCCATAGGCAGCTGAGCTGAATACAAAATGCAATGTATAATATCATGTCAAAGCCAATAGGCAGCTGAGCTGAATATAAAATGTAATATATGATATCATGTCAAAGTCAATAGGCAGAATATCTAATAGCATGTCAAAGTCAATAGGCAGCTAAACTGAATACATTATGTCAAAGCCAATAGGAATGCAATGTCAAAGCCAATAGGCGGCTAGACTGGATACAGCATGTCAAAGCCAATAGGCAAAATACAGATTGTAATGGCTAATGCAATGTCAAAGCCCATAGGCGGCTAAACTGAATACAGAAAGTAATGGCTAATGCCATGTCAAAGCCAATAGGCAGAATACAGAATGTAATGACTAATGCAATGTCAAAGCCCATAGGCGGCTAAACTGAATACAGAAAGTAATGGCTAATGCCATGTCAAAGCCCATAGGCGGCTCAACTGAACAAAACATACCATGTGCTACTGGTGAACATTGAGCAACTAATATGCGCAGTGGTGAAACACAAAGTCATTGGTCAAAACAAAATTTATCAAATGGCAGTACATTCCGCCCTTTGACCAATGAATTTTTGTTTCACATATCTCTTGTGTCAAACAAAAACAAAAAAAAACATCAGATCAAAGCAATCCCTGTAAAGCAATAGAAGTGGATTAACACATTGATTTCATAACCTTTCACATCAGATACATCTACATAGAAAAGACTGAGCAATTTTTTTTCTCTGAATGAGTCTCTAATTCAACAGTGATAGCAATTTGATGTGGCATGAGTTCTACTCATGTAAAGGGGCACGGTCCACCTGAAAGGTTTTCTGGAAGGTAAGCAAAAGTCAGAGTTCCATACGAGAAGGGAAAAAAAAAAAAAAAAACACAGCTTAGTTCCAGTGGAAGAATGCAATCAAACAAGTTGAACTTGAACTGAAGGCGCAGTTTGCGCAAAATGGATCCATGGTGCTGGCACTTTACTCAGCCAGGTTCAGGTTGGGGGTTCAGTCCCTTCCCCGACCCCACACGCACACACCTGAAGTGGGACCACACAGCACACTCAGGGACAGTGGCGAAACGTGGTAGGATCTGCAAAAGAAACAAGTATGACTTTTCTTGCAAATAACATTTTTCATTTAAACTGCACCCTTCCTCTTCCTTTCCCTGTTTTATAATCAGCAGGACGTTTTTGGGGCCCTTTGTTATATTTTCTGCAGGTTCTGGAGGGTCACTTGGGGCTTCAGCCCACAAATCAGCACTGAGGTTTTTATCTGCTGCACCACAGCTTCCCTTTTCTTGCACTGTCAGAAGGGCTGGGGCAGACTCCTTCTTTACCAAACCTCCATTCACTGCACTTTTGTCAATTTGGGCCATTCTGTCTCCAATTTGTATGAATGAATCAGATTCTTTTCTAGGTATCAGCATAATTTCGATTTTTCCTTGGTAATTTGCAACAATCACTCTCCCTAAAACCTGATCAATTTGCCATTTCTGATCTGGTAACTTTCCTCTCCCCAACTGCTCTGTGACTGCTTGCATGACAGATTGCTTTTGTGCATGCTGCACAGTTTTTATCAAAACTAGGGGAATGTGCATCTCTCTCATCTCTGCCCACCTGTAAGTGGCTTTTTCTCTCAGCTGTTCACATTTCTGGGGCACCCACTTAGCCATCCCCACTAAGGCAGAATTCTGGGTGAACACTTCTCTCTCTGCATTTTTCTCATTAACATCTGCAAGGTAATTGAACCAGTTAGGTACAAGCCATATGTAAAAACAAACAGCTAAAACATTAGCAATAAACCAAAAATCAGCGTAAAAATGACACATCTCACGTAGCTCTTGCTTTAAAATCTGACACACATTATACAACTCCATTCCTTCTCCTGTGCCAGAAAACAACATTTCAGTCAATGAATCATTAGTAAAACAAACATGCTTTTTATCTTCAGTAGACACGAATTCAAATGGTGCACACAATTTCACCGGTAATTCTTTTACCTGTGGTACTCTAGCCCTGTCTTGCAAGTACCAGATCCATTGTATGATTCTAGCTAGGGGCACTATTTTCTTTCCTTGTTCTTGATTTAAATGTACATAAGTATTTCCTTCTTGCACTGCGCAAAAACCTAAAGTCTGCATTATTTCATTTGCCAAATCACAAGCGCGCAGCTGCATATTATTTTTCACAGTGACCATATACAAAAGTGTTAGGATTTCTCTCAAATGAGAGCTATTCTTTTTCCAAAAATCAAACAAGCTAATGAAACTCGGGGTGTCTTGCTCTAAAATCCTTCGTTTTACTTGTGCATTTTGCAACGGTAACTCGTAAATCACCTTCTGGTCTCTCTCATCCGTGTTGTCAGTTAAGGAATGCATTTTGTATGCCAAAAACCCTGGCTCACAGGAGCTGTCTTAACCCCCTCATTACTGGAATGGGACAAGAAAGATTCTTCAAAAACAGCCTTTTTATAACTTTCAGTTGGGCTAATTTGCTCACGTAAATTCCTATTTTCATGTTCCAACTTCCTACATTTCTCCTGCATTTCTCTGTAAGCAGATAAAGGTATCCAGACCTTTCTGTCATCATTACTTCCAAAAGACACTTTTTCTACATATGTACAACAGAAATTATTTCTCAAAACACCATCAGGCATTTTAGCTACACATGCATTTTCTTCTGTAATTCCCCAAACAGAAAACAATTCACAGTTTTTCGTAGCACCATCAGGCAGTTTACCAATACATGCATTCCCAGACATGGTCTGCCGTGCTACTGTGATTCTCCAAAAAAACAATTTCTGTAATTCTCCAAACAACAAAAAAAACAATTACACTTTTAAAGTGTGCACTTAGAAATCTACTAACTCGTCAAACCCCTTCTTAATCACCTCTTAATGACCGACCCCACTCCTGGTACCAATTGTAGTGCTTTCCTCTTATCTAGTTTCTAAGCACTAACATAACACACTAGAAATGCACTTGTGAGGTCAAAGAAGACTTTTATTGTTGTTAATTCTTCCCCAACCCCAATTTTTATGTATGACGAATTAGTAGCTTTCAAGTCCGCGTTAATCAAACAAAATATATCAGTTTGCAATATACACAGCAGGTTATATTTATAAGATATTGAATGCAAAGCAAAACAAATACTTCACCGTGTGGGAACTATTTACAGCTTCATCTTTCTAAGGTCTGCAAGCTGATGACCCCTGTCAGCCGCGAGAAAGAGATTCATCTACCCACACGGGATTGCTGGCAGCTGGCGCCAAGCTCCAGCACGAGGTCCGGCAGATTCGAATCTAACTCTCTGCAGCCTGTTACATTCGTTACAAAGGTGTGCCCCCTCCTCTCAGACCTGGGAAACTGAGCAAGCCTTTTGGAGACTGGCCAGGTCTCCAAGACTACTCCTGTTCCCAAGCTCAAGCAGAGAGAACAACACCCATGTACTCTCTCTTATCATGTCTAGTCTACTGTGAGAACAAAACATCTTGGTTCATCTTGTGCAAAAACACAGCTTGGAAAAATACAGCTTGGATTCTCAACTGCAATGTCTAACTCCACGTTAAAGGCAATGGGCAGCTAACCTAAATATCAAATGCAATGTCTAGTGTCATGTCAAAGCCAATAAGCATCTAAGCTGAATACAAAATGCAATGTCTTATATCATGTCAAAGCCCATAGGCAGCTGAGCTGAATACAAAATGCAATGTATAATATCATGTCAAAGCCAATAGGCAGCTGAGCTGAATATAAAATGTAATATATGATATCATGTCAAAGTTAATAGGCAGAATATCTAATAGCATGTCAAAGTCAATAGGCAGCTAAACTGAATACATTATGTCAAAGCCAATAGGAATGCAATGTCAAAGCCAATAGGCGGCTAGACTGGATACAGCATGTCAAAGCCAATAGGCAGAATACAGAATGTAATGGCTAATGCAATGTCAAAGCCCATAGGCGGCTAAACTGAATACAGAAAGTAATGGCTAATGCCATGTCAAAGCCAATAGGCAGAATACAGAATGTAATGACTAATGCAATGTCAAAGCCCATAGGCGGCTAAACTGAATACAGAAAGTAATGGCTAATGCCATGTCAAAGCCCATAGGCGGCTCAACTGAACAAAACATACCATGTGCTACTGGTGAACATTGAGCAACTAATATGCGCAGTGGTGAAACACAAAGTCATTGGTCAAAACAAAATTTATCAAATGGCAGTACACCACACTAAAGAGTCTAACTATATTTTTGGACTACCTGAGTTGGACTTTCCTTTTTAAATTCTTTTGACATTAAAACCCTATTGTAAAAAGACTTTGTCCTTGACTTTCCCAATCTATCTTTACTATTTGCTCACCCTCTCCAAGTTTATCTTTCTCCTCATAATAAAGCAACTATTTGTTTTCATTTTGCCTAATTTCAAAGGATGTCATCAACATTTTATCTTACATTCTAAAATGTATATTTTGAATAAATATTGTAAAAAATTTAAAAATGAAATCTTGGATGTGTCGTTGATCTTTGTGGAGTAAATGTTGATGAACTTATATGTAAGTACATATTAACAGCATAATCACTTAAAAAGGCAACACACACATAAAAAAAACAGGTTTAGGTTAGACGTTATAAGGTTTTATTTTCAAAGGTCCTCACAGGTTGGAGTTGTGGAAACTCTGATTTCTGATTGGTGCAGATACAAGTAAGTTTAAATCTGTGTTTGAGTGAGTGGGGTGTTAAAGGAAAGGGCAGTGAATTGAAGAATGTTTTTTATTTTCCTCAGTCGATTGGGAAGCCATCTACTTGTCCATCTATCCAGTACCAGTTTGATTCTGGTTGTGATTGCAGTGGTGCTGGTGGTTGTAGTGATGGTGGTGGTGGTTGTGTTAGATGCAGTAGAAGTGATGACTTTGTGAATGGTACAGGAAGCTACACATCAGGGATTTTGTGTTGTGTAGAATTACTAGGTTGGGATGCTTCAATTCATTCCTGTGCATGGCATGATCTGCAGATTGACAGTGACGCTTGACTGTTATTGCCTTTATCATCTGCATTGTCAAGGCATGTTGCCTTACACCCTCTTCTCTCAAAAAACAGACTTTCATTAGAATCTTTGCTATGTCTGAATTACATGTCACTAACTGAGGAAGTCCTTTAAGGTTGTCTGCAATCTCCCCTCTATGTCACCAATATCCCACTGCACAGTGGACTGCTGTTGCAAATTTTGATCCTCTCAGGGGACAGGATATAGCCAAACCACTTTGGCCCCCCCAACGGCCCACCTAACATGGTCAGTAGGTTGTCCACCACAGGGAGGGTTGCGATCTTAGAGGTTGTGGGGTGATGACTGATAAAGTGGGGGAAGTTTCTCCTCATCTGACCAGGACGTTCTCTCTCTGATGATTGAGAGAGTATTGGATATATGCATAGTGGAGTGAAAGAAGGCACCTGCAGGTTGTGAGATGTGTGGAGTTGAGTTTTTGCACAGACAAGATCTGTGGCTTTGCTGGTGGCTGAGGACTAACAGTGCTCAGAAGAGACTTTGGACACAGACTACTGGTCAGCCATGAACTGTCCTTAGCTGTCACTCTCTGGGTGGATCCAACAGTGCCCTCTGCCTCTTCCTCTTCCTTTTCCTTTTCTCAACCACCACTTCCTGCTCTTCCTCTTCTTCTGTGTCTGACGAGGTGACTGCCAGGATAGCTGCTTGAAGGAATACTGGATTTTCTCCTTGGATTCCTTGTTGTCTTGATGCTTGATGGTGAAGCATCATTATCAGGTTTAGAGCCCCCATTATCAACAAGAAGAAGATGAAAAAAGTTGAATACTAAAATAAAGTGTTCTCAATGCGTCAACAGAATTCTTTCACAATAAATAGAAAGAAGTCACACTTTAACTTAGTCACTTGAGAGCATATTTAAGCATATGATGGTGAGGGTTGATTCTTGCATTGAATTACTATGTATATCGTCTGGCAACCACCTGCTCTGGCCATGGATGCTTCCTTTGTAGATAGACCCCTTGACATCATCTCCTGAACCAGTATCCCTGAAGAGGGTGGTGGTGATAAGATAATCCTTGATCCAGCAACTGGTAAGAATATTAATGAGTAATCTGAGTAAAAGAGTTAGAAATAAAAGGATAACACTGTTCATTTGCCAATGGGGAGAAATGTGCAAGAATGATGCATGGAGTGGTTTCCATAAGAGCAAAAGACTAACCTCAATAACTAACATAATCAATAACCACTAACCTGCAACAACGAATAATTACCGGATTCACTACTCACTTAGGGACATTTTTACAAGAAAGTGGTGCATCGGTTCCTATGCGCCACTTTTCTTGCGTCACCCATGCCCCACCTAACAACATCATGGTTGTGCTGTATTTACAATACAGCACACTGTAGCAATCGTTAGGACAACAGCGTCAACATTTTGGACGCTATTGTGGCGCTTTGCTGCACTAGCATCAAAAGTGTTGACACTAGTGCAGCAAAGCACAGGGAGGCCCATTGATTAAAATGTGTGCGTCATTTTAACGCCAGCTGTGAGCAGACGTTAAAAATTATGGAAAAAATGGTTGTAAATTTCACTGCACCATTTTTTCGGGCCTCCCTGCATCGGGACGACCCCTTGCATACATTATGTCGGGCGCAGGCAGAATGTAGCACAGTGGTTTACAAAGTGGTGCAATGCAAGCACTGCGTCACTTTGTAAATATGGTGCAGGATAGAGGCCTACTAAATGCCGCCTTAGCGCAAAAAAAGAAAATGGCACTAAGGCCGCACAAGGTGGCGCTAGGGGTTTGTAAATATGCCCCTAAGTGTTCCAGAGCAGGATGTTTCCCAACAGAAAGTGCTTTATTGCCTAATTGCGGTAGTAAGTGCTATGTTGATGCAATTACAACACAAAAATACAATACAATACAATGCAAAACAATAGTCTACCTCAAATAAATAAAATATAGAAACAGAGATTTTAAATATTGTATAAAAGATGTTGAGAAAATAAAAATGATAAGATATAGTAGAAGTTGTTAGATATTTACACCTGACCAAAGAGCAGTGAAGGGTGGAACTGCTTTTGCCAGGATGTCCTCGGATGTAATCTGTGGAGTTGTTTGCAGTGTGGAAACCAGGGAGTGTTATCTCACTGTTACTGTGTAAGTAGGTGTATAAAATATACAAACATATACACCAGTCCTGATTATGGTACAGTGCTATGAAGAGAAGTGGAGATTGTTGCCACTGGGGCACTGGGCGTCAACCCAGTCCCTTATAGTTTATACGGAACAAAAGCTGGATGAGCATATTTGTGTTGAAACATTACCATATAAATTAAACTTCATTTAGTTTGTTCAGCAAAATAAAACTCCAAAAAATATAGACACTGTTATAATCGAAGAAACAAAGATACACAAATCCCCTATGGTGTTTTAGTGACATTGATAGCATAGTGATGTACAACTGTGTCTTGTAGTACTGCATTTGGGGGTGGGCCCTGTCTTGTCTTTCAAACTAGGAAGAATGCCTGCCTGGGCTGTAGAAACCAAATACATGTAAGGGCGACCATGAGAAGAAAGGAGAGAAAAAGAAATGATTACAGTATAATATTTAAATGGTGATTGTGTTAGAGGCTGAGGGGTATGTGTGTGCTAGCAGTGATGAGTTGCATGAGTAGATGTACCATAACTTGTAGGGCTAGAGAGATGGCTTAGTTCTTACCTGGCCTTATGTTAGGATTCTCTGCTACAGACAGACCATACAGCAGGCCAGGATACTTGGTGGAGAGGGAACACTCCTCAAGAGGTGTGGGTTGGAGACGAGATCCAGGTCAGTCTCCAGAAATAGCCTTTGTCACCTGAATATGGAGAACGCCTCCTTTACTCACCTCATCTCAGCCTACCATTCTTGTGTGCTTCCTCCCCAGTGCATATACAAAATATGTTACCTTGTTCCACATGGCCACCTCCTCCACTCTACTGAGGTGTGGAGGCAGACCATTTAGGAGCTTGAAGTGTTTGACCACAGATTTAGCTATGAGGACTGTCTCCTCCTCCGTGAAGTCCTTCTTGAGGATTGTGGTTATGGTCTTCATCCTGGAGGCTAGATGTGGTTCCTGTTGGCCACAGGGTCATGCAGTCCAAGAGGTAAAGGAGAGAGCTCACGGTATGGGCCTTGTTTATGTGTTTTCTGTGTGCATTGGTGTCAGGTGTGTGTAATTTGGGTCATGTGTATAGTATTTGCCTATTCCCTTCCGATTGGAGATTTCACCCCGGCGACTGAGATATCTGCCCTGGTGATGGAGCTTTCCACCCTGGTGGCGGACTACAATAGGTAGATCATAAAATACACATGTCAAATTCCTGTAGAAGGCCCCACTCTTCCTGATTGAGGGGGTGTAGGCTTGTAAAACTATACCTAGGTGTAAAACGCTACTCGAAAATGAAGAATAGCAGAAAGTGAAAGTTTACACCTGCATGTAGGAGCAGATCTACATATGAATGTATCTACACATGCAAACTTACCTTGGTGAATCAGACCCATAAGCTCTACTTCAAGAAAGGAAACATGTCGACCCTTCGATATTCCTAAATCTTCTAAGGACTAGATCTAGATGCAGTTTCTCCTCTGTAGAGGATGGACGGCTCCTGTCAATCATATAGTTTCACTTGTTTGAAACATGTCCCATTACATTGTTTCTAGAAGGAGAAGGGCCTCCTATCTGAAATAACCATTCTCTTTCATGATTTCCTCATCAGTCCTTACATGTGTTCGGCTCTTACACATTTACTTTTAGCATGTTAATCAGGTAAATGGCTACTTGTTTGTTAATCCCGGGAATTGGTTAATGATAAGAAAGAGTCTATTTCTTTAACTCTGGAGATTTTACTTTTCATTGTTACCCACAAATGTTTTTCTTCCCAGCCACAGGTTTGGCAGAAGACAAGTATGGAGCTTTGATGCAGTCATGCTCATCTAAGCCAGTGAGAAAAAGGGTCACTTAGAGAGTTAATCTGGCGATGAGAAAAGGAGTGTGGGGCTGGTAGATAAAAGAAAGAGAGGCATATTCAGAAAATACAGCACAGTGTGTAACAAAAATGAAGTCTCGTGAAGCAGACATTGGCTGCACATTAGATTAAGTCATAATCACAAATAATAATAAATTACATGTTTATCAATTGCACAGAAATATATTCAGAGTCTACTTTGGGTCTCTCTCTGTTCAATAAGGACTACCTTAGAATTTTAATAAGGTAAACTCTGTGCCTGTGGATCTGAGCTCTGCCTGCCAGACACAAGCCTGAAAGCCACTCCTTTTTCCACAGAGACACCCTAGGGAGAATGAGGCACCGCCCACTGCTCCCATTGGACAGATGTGTTTGAGTTCACATTATTGTGGGAATAAGAGGCAGTATATCACCTGTGGACGTGCAGGTGTGCAGAAAAGGCTCCTCTCCTGCCCCACAGGTATGTTAAACGAACTTATCTTTTCATAAGTAGCACCTGCTCACTTCTGTACTCTTATCTCTGCATTGATCTTAAGTAGCACGATTGCTTTTCTGTTTTATGTGAATGGTGTGGCACCAGCTCACCTCCATTCATTGATGTGTAATCTCAGCTCACCTCCACACATTGATAATTAGCACCGCTCACCTCCATTCATTGATATGTATTCTCAGCTCACCTCCACACATGGAAACGTAGCACAGCTCACCTCCATTCATTGATATGTAATCCCCCAGTTCATCTCCGCACATTGATAAGTAGCACAGCTCAACTTCATTCTTCTAAATGCAGACCCAGCTCACCTCTATGCCTTGATATGTTTCACCAGCTTATGTTTCTGTAGAACACGCCTCACATTTTTGCAGCAGTTCTGGCCATACACTGATATACATAATCAGTTAACTTCTTTATTCTGCTACGTAGCTCCATTTTACCACTATATTTTGATATGTGGCATATGTGGCATTCACTCACTTTTATTTCTTAATTTGCATCATTGAGACACCTTTATGTCTTGTTATTTAATACCAGCTTATCTTGGTACCTTGTATGTTTAAAGGACGCAATAATATCAGGCACTTATGAGGAAAAAGCTGACCTATCAGTGAGTACGAGATTACACAACAAAGGTTTAAATATCAATGGTTCTTTCCGGATTCACAAGATACTTTTGGATTAATAGTTTTTCCATGATATGTCAATGTTTAGGTTTTATTACGTTCACATTTTCAAATGTTGGCTCTTATATATTTTTTGCTATTTTTCGGCCATGTTTGTGTGCATGACAAAACGCTAGACATGGCCCATGAGGCTTACATGGGCCAGAGCTTACGGTAGCCTGGTGTGCTCAGCTGATTGCATCTTGATGTGTCACCCAGACCCAGTCCAAAAATGCTTTCAAAGACCAATGGGTCTCAGAGATATCAGCTTCCCTCCTGAAAGCTTGCATGGCTGAGAATGGCTGTGCGACATCTGTGGAGTGTGCATGGACGTTGTGGACAAGGGTGTTGTGTCCGCGTGCTGCATAGTAGATTATATACATATGAGAATAATGTCCAGTTCCTGGTATATACTACCTGGACTTTCTGTAGCCTTATAAGATTAAAAAGCCCCTTTCTAACTATCCACACTTCTCAGTGAGCAGTAAGACCCCATCCTGCAACCTGACCTATCCTAAAAGCTCGTAGACCCCATTCCCTCCTCATCTAGAACAAATTGTACTTCCTGTTGCCTGCACCACTCACCAAAATAGCCCAGGGGAGATGACTTGACTTCACTCCACTTGGGGACCACTTTACGGAATAGATCCAACAAACAAACATTCCTCCAAAGTCATTTTCTCAACATTTTTACACACTGTAAATACACTCAAGGTTACTTAAGAGAAGACTAGGATTTTTGTTTACTTTTGGTCCTGAAGAAATGCCAACTGATCATTAGGAGACAACATAAGGGTGAAACATGTCGACCAGTAATGAGGGTTAAATGATTAAATTCCCCTTTCCCTCTTACTTTTCCCGGCTGAGTGAGGGAACATTATTTCACTGGTCACTCCCTTTGTTTTTAACCTTGACCTAGACCAGTGATACTCAAAGTACGGCCCGGGGCCGCATGCGGCCCTCCTGACCTTTACATGCAGCCCCCTGCTCAACAGCAGGACTGGGCTACTGTTTACTCAGCTCTGCACAATGATTAAAAATATGTTAAATAAAAGGCAAGCCTTTATATAAATGTTAATCGGAGACAAAGAAAGTACGAAACTCCGTTATCCAGCACCTGAAGGAACACCTTTATTTTTAATGACATGCTACACCAAAATTGTAAAAAATACAATAAGGGCTCTTCAAAAATCAAAAAACTGTTTATCATTAACATGCAGAGTCGTTTCAACATAGTACATCTGATTATATCAGTACATGGAGAAGCATTTTCTTTTTAAGTGATGGATTTCAAACATAAATCCAGAAACATTCATTCTTCCCCCCTCCCCCTTGAAAACAATGCCAACACTGAACTAAGAGGCAAGTTGCACATGAACATTATTATAATTTATTACATCAAACACAGGAGAATGTCTTGTACAGCTCACATCCTGAAGTCATGTATTTTGAGATTCCCTTATATGCACTACTGAAAAAAAAGGAGGGAAAGTGAAATAAAAGAATTGTCTAGGATCACACATTTTGGTAAAGGGGGAAGCCAGGATTCATAGCAGGTTTTCTGATTTCACAATATGCATTTCAGCCACCAGACGTATATGCTTCGCTTCTCCTACACCACCATACTGCACACCCCCCACCACCCTCCTCGCCGACGCCCACCACCCTGCTAGCATCAATGCGGCCCTCGGTCACATCACAAACCAAACTTTGTGGCCCCTGAGAAAATGTTTGCGAGTACCCATGACCTAGACCTTCAAGGACAATAAACTGATTTGCGTTTGGGCCTAGAGTCAATTTTAACACACTACCTCCAGTTCTTCACTTCCCTTTGTAGGTTTGAGTACACTCCTACTATTGACAATGACACCTATCAAAATATCTCTGGCCAACAGCCCCCTTGAGGGGCTTGTTGGGCATTGCAGGCACCATGATGAAGCATGACACTCAATGGGGTGTATGAAGGCTCCTGCTTCTATTTGCAGAAGTGCCTAGTTGACCTGTGGTAATTACCAGGGCGCTATTGAGTTCCCTCGGAAAAGTGTACCTATTTCTTTTGTACCTACTTCTTACATGCCGCCCACAGCTCACATTGTTGGGACTCTGTTGGTGGAACTATTGCAGATAAAAGCACAGGAACAACTCTTACTTATTGAGGCCTGAAAGGCCACTGCTTGGATGGCAATCACTTCAGAACTGAAGGTCGAATTGGGCTCATCTACCGACCGAATAGTAATAGTGGTTTTGGGAAACGGGGACAAATATGCAGATAGTCTCTACTAGACTTAATCACATGTAAATGTATCACATACATATTGATGTTGGATATCCTGAAAACCTGACTAGGTTTTATTATTCAACGAGGCGGAGAGTTCTTGCGTGCAGTGAAGGCTTCTAACCTTTCCCCTGGGCCGTAAGTACTTACAACTTTCCCGAGACACGCACATTTGCCACGTTTGCCAGATTAACATGCATGTGCTAGTTCCGGTGCAAATTACGCACGCGCTAATTGCGGTTTGAGCAGAGTGCGGGAATAAGCGTGTGTTAAACTGCATCAAAATTCTGAGATGGAATGTGAAATAATGCGATAGCTGCTTATATATTTTTTTTACCTTATTTTGAATTACACAAAATAGGGTTACCAGTCCCATTGTTATCAGGGCTCAAGATTCAGCTCTAAAATATATAGCGTAATCAACTGTGATGAAGAAAAGAGGGAGCACATAGGTGACATGCATTCGCTTTGCTTCTGCTAACATTTACTGTTTGATTCGTCCACAGGATGGCGCTGTTGTGTCTACTGATTCTGGTATCACTGCCTCTTGGGCAGGCAGGTGAGTGCGTGGTTATTGTCCCACCAGTGGTTCTTAACTGTAGCAGGAAACTCAACAACACCAAGGGACCAATGAGAGCTCCACCTGCAGGGCCTGCTGCATTTGATTGGCTAGTCTGTACCATACTGATGCTGCTCCTCCATGCAATTGCCCTAATCTGATATGGTGAACCCCGAGACTGTGTGCTACTGTAATTTACTCCAAGTAATACTTACATTGTATGGCAAAGCTCCCCCTTTAAATCAAACTGGGTGATATCTATCGTCGATAATCAAACTTCGTTGAGAAACACTGTACCGCTTTAATCATATCCATGGCAAACCACGGTATCCATGTTTACATGGATGAATGTGATTTATTCATGTATTAGTTTGTGCATTTGCCAAGAGAGGGCCATCGCCATTCTAGACCAGGCCCCCTGTGCAGGACCAGACTGGGGAAGCAAATGCAGCCCTGGAAAAAATGATCAAACCAGCCCTGGCTGACTTCGTCTTCAGTCACTCTTTCCATCCATCCATTTTCTCTTTCTGTCTGTCCTTCGCACCTCTGTGGCTTCTCCCTATTTTATCACATTCTCTCTATCTCATGCCTCCCTCTTCCCTTTCTAAAAGCCTCTCCGGATCTGCTGCCATTTACCTTGAGAGTTGGGAAAAGAGATGGAGCCACATGGTGGGGGATTTAAGATAGAAAAAGAGAGGGAAGGAGGGGTAAGGCAGAGAGAACCCGATGAGACGGAGAAGAGAGAGAGGAAAGATAGAATGGATGGACTGAAAGATAGAGATCAGGGCTGGTTTGAACATTTTTGCTTCGGGTGCTTTTGGTTTCCCAGTCAGGCCCTGCCAGGAGGGCAGGGTACAATGAGGGAGGAGGTCTGAAGGAGGTAATTAAGATCAAAAAGGTAGACAGTGATAAACATAGGTCATGACCTGGGAACCATTGGCAATGGAGGAAAGGCATAGGCCTAGAATAGTGTACACCCAGGAGAAAGGTATTGGTTGATCAACAAAAGGATGTAGCTTCCGGTTAAGTTGCAAAGGATAGGTGTCCACTGCCACAGGACCCCAGAGGCATTCAAAGATGCACAGGTGTTAGGGAACCAGATTATAGTTATAAGGAGCTGGAGGAACCCAGCTTCAAACTGGAGTGCAGCCACATCTGTAAGTTCATGTGTGAGTGCCTGATTGTGTGCATGATAATTTGCATGCTTAGTGAGACAAAGACCACTTCACCTTGTCATAAGTTCTCCAATGTTTGCAAGTGTGCTATTAACGTTGTTGTTTCTCTCCTCTAGTGCCAATCACTCAACAGCTCTGTAGTTGCCTTGAACCAGGTAAAAATTGCTCTCCTTTCTGTCTAACTCTTCATAGAGTTGAGTATGTGTCCTGTATTCCGTATAACACTCAAGATCCTTTTTACCCCCAAATGGCCATGTCCTGCCACAAAATGCCAGCAACGTGACTCAGAATTACGAAGGTTTACTTTTTGACCATGTAATCCCCACATTTATTCTTAAATTGCCTCACGTTTTTCCACAAAAATGAAACACATTTTACCATATCAAGAGTTTAATTGCCCTAATGTGTGAAAGCCAACAAATAATTTCATGGTGAAACATTTTCAGCCATCTGCCCCCACTTGCCTCTCAAGTTGTCACTTAATGAGTCATCATCATCATCATCATCAAACAGACTTTATTCGACTTTCAGCAAGTCATAAAAGGATCAAATAGTAACACACGGTAAATAGATTAAAAAAAATAATAATAATAATAATAATAATATATGAAAGTAATAGTACACATCCTTAATTTATCCAAATACAAATATTTAAAACCTTGATAAATTTAAGCCAATACACCCATGAATTTCCTTACAATTAATTCTAAATAGTAAGGAGTTTGCCAAAAATTCCAGACATTCCAATAAAATTAGGCCAATGCACCCATAGACTTCCTTACCGTCAGTACTATACATACAAAATTTGCCAAGATTCCACACATTTCAATAGAGGATAAAATCTGTAAACTAAAATACACATCACGACACTGACGCAAATTAATCGATCTTAAAAGAGGCAATAAAAGACATTTTCTTTGTTTATAATAGAATTTACAAAAGAGGACCTCGTGCATCATAGATTGGGCTACCTTCACATCACAGGGGCATGCTCTTAGGGTTGTACTCCAGTCATTCATGGTCAGAAAGATTACTAAACGGTGGAAAGCATCTAAACGTAATCTTGTAAGGACAAATCGGTGTCGAGGGTTTATCACACTTGCTAGATAAGTCTGCACCGCGACCGTAAACAAGATTAGTTGATTAGACATGACACTAGTTTTTTTTGATTAAGCTTCCCATCTTGTTCTTCCAGGTGCTTCCATGTCAAGGCCCTCAGTTCTCTCCTGGTTATTTTTTCCAGTGTTTGTGGGTTTAAGTAATAGTCTTTGCAACCCATATTTCCGAAAAAGGTCATAATGTATGTCAACCAGGGGACTCTGAGCGAGTGTGTTAGCCTCATACAATCAGATAAAATGGCCTTGTTTAGTCCAGTATGCTTGGAGGTCCACACTTTGTGCCATAGTAATAATGGCTGTATCTTTATCAAGTCAACTACAAAGGGGACCCCTAATTCCGCATGGCTAATGTATGACGATGTGCTATTTGGTACCATTAGCAAGTATCTGAGGAAATCATTCTCCACTGTCTGGATCAAATTACAATTGGTATACCCCCAAATGCCTGCTCCATACATAGCAGCCGAGATGCACTTAGCTTTACAGATCTTTACCATATTCGGCGGGGTAATCCCCCCTAGTCTTTTAGAAAATATCTTCAAGGCCGCTGTTGTTTTAATGATCTGATCTTTTTTTGTTTTCACACAGTGTGCCCAAGTACCCTGTTTATCAAACATTATACCCAAATATGAGAAAGTACGAGCTATCTCCACCTTGTCCTCATGGATAGTAGTGTAATAGGTCTTACCCAGTTTCCTGCCACAGTTCATTATAAAAGTTTTTGAACGGTTGACTGTAAGTCCCAAATCTGTCATAAAGATTATACAAGTGGTTAGGATTTTTTGAAGGGCTAACGGTGTCCTAGCCATAAGTACTGCATTGTCTGCGTAAAGGAGAGCGGGGACAGCGCGATTACCTATTTGGGGAAGGTCTTTACATTTGCTTGTCAATTCACATTTTAAGTTGTTTATATGTAATGAAAACAAGAGTGGAGCAAGAACACAGCCTTGGCGCACCCGTCTATGTATACCAAAAGGCCTGGTACATTCCCCTCTTGCTCTACACCCTATATACAAGTCCTGTATAAAATGAACTATTGTTGACTCGACCCACATGCTTGTTAAAATGTCCCATAACTTCTCATGTAAAACGCAGTCAAATGCTGAGGATAAATCTATGAAGGCCAGGTACAAATTACCCTCTCTGATCTTTGTATACTTCCCCACTAAAATACTTAAATTCAGGCCCTGTTCCACTGTACCTAGTCCTGTGCGGAAGCCATACTGTACTGGGGATAAGATGTCGTATCCTTCCGCCCATATTTGAAGTCTGTTTAAAATTATTCTGCCCGCTAGTTTAGCTGATGTATCGAGCAGGGAGATTGGCCTATAGCAAGCTGGATTAAGGCGGTCGCCTTTTTTGTATATAGGGATGATAATAGAATCTCGCGACGTTGATGGAGGGCCTTGTATACAAAAGGCCCTCAATACCTGTGTCAATAGAGGGCCCCATAGATGTGTATTTGCTTTGTATAAGTCTATTGGGACGCCATCGGGGCCCGGCGCTTTCCCCGCTTTACTTATATTTATGGCTTCCACTACCTCCTCTAAGCTAAACTGAGGTATTACAGCTAGACGTGGGCCTTCCTGGGAATCTGGAGTCTTTAAAGAGTCCGGGGAATCTCTGTCACTAGGTTGAGAATATATCTTAGAGAAATATGTGATCCAGTCCTCTTCTGAAATTGCAATCTTCATTCTAGGAGTGTCTCTATTGCCTAGAACTGGAGTATTTATTATATTCCAGAAGAGGATGTTATCTTTCACAAGGCTAGCTTTGTGTAGGTTTTCCCATAAGTTTTCTCTCAAGGCAGATTTCTCTTTGTTATGCTTGTCTACAGATACGTATTTCGGTTGGGCATCTTGTAGGGGCACTTAGGGCTTTTTTCAGTCTCGTATGAGCTTTCGTGCAATCATGGTCAAACCAGCCTCTTTCCCTTTTTTTCCCTTCCCTTCCCGACCTAATAGTGAGGGCTTCTTTCACACCTTGCGTTATCTGCAGAAAAGCACTTAAGCATTTTCCTGGAGCCGTGTCCTCAGTAAGGCAGTCTAGGAACGCTTGGTTGTATTCACATAATAGGTGTTTTAGTAAGACCTGTGAATCTATCTGAGACCATCTCAATGTATATCCATTACCCGGGGCTAATACAATATCATTTACCGTCATGGCCTTTCCATCTTTAGCCTGTATGACGGAGGTTAATGAGAGTTCCAGACTCTGAGGGAAGTGATCGCTTATTGCGATATCATGAATTGTATAGTTAATAAAATAATGTGCAAAATGGGTTGACATTAAGACAGAATCGATCACTGTATCAGCGCCCCTTCCGTTAAAAGTTGGTTTAAACAATGGTTCTTTAAAATGTAGTTTGTTTGCAAACGACAGGTTGTGTTTTTGGGCCGCTGAATTCATTGCATCTCCTTGAATAGTATGTGAAAAATGAGGA